>NC_057856.1:21250000-21875000 GCF_015237465.2 Chelonia mydas | reverse complement strand
AGGGAATGTCTATTCTGAGTAAACCTGAATATTGTTTATTACTTTTATTGGCTTTTAAGTGTACTGATATATTTTAAAATGTTCTCTTCTTGAATGCCACCCACAATCCAAGAACAGCTGAAGGTTTCTGCTAAGAAGACCACAAATGAAATAGTTAATGGTGTTAACATTTCAACCTGTACCACTAGGCTCCAGAGTTGACGTCCTACAGAAGAGAATGTGGATAGTTCACAGATCTCTGAATTATTCTTTTGGTCTGTCTTCCCACAGACTCAGGAACATAAATGTATTGACTCACATGGTTTCCTTCACAATCATAATGGCTCGTAACCTTTTTTTAAAACGGAAGCTTGAAATTCTCCAGTAGCTGATGGGATCCACATTTTGAAGCTTTGGTGTGGAACTCTGGCCAATGCTGGCATAATCGGACCTCTGGGTTTTTTTTACTTGAAAACTGCAGTAAATCTAGAATAATTGAGACACCATAAACATGGGACTCTCATCATGCTGGTCCATCATTGCCAACCCGAAGACTTGGCAAGACTGCGAAGTCTCATAGGATCCCATTGCACGTAGGGTATGGCCACGCCTTATACTAGATACCAAGTCTATTATAGAATGTATTTTCCAATCTTTGATTGTAGGTCATTGATTATAATCTTTGGCCTTGCAGGTGGAAATGCTGGAATACCACATAAATGATTTCAGCTGACAGAAAGGAATGATTTTACCTAAGAGAAAAATGTGTTTGATACATAGAGGGAGACATATCTGGACAGCGGTGGGAGGAGGGGCAGGCAGGGCCATCCCTACTCATATGCAAAGTAGGCAGCTGCATGCGTAGGGCACGAGGAAATTTGGGGCTCCACAATTCCTGGTGCCCTGCGCAGCTGCGTGCTGCTCCAGCCCCTGCTCCACCTCTTCCCCGTGGCTCCTGCCCCTGCTCCGCCCCAGCCCCGCTCTTCCTGCCCCGTTCTGTCCCAGCCCTGCCCCACTTCACCCCTTCCCCAAAGCCCTGCCCCTGCTCCACTCCAGCCCAGCCCCCCACTCTCCTGAGGGCTGCTGCAGGGGTCGGGCCTGCACTCACTGCGTGGCAAGTGGAGCGACCCAGCCCCAGTCCGCTCCACTCCCCTGGCTCCCAGCCGCGCCGCCCGTGAGCGCTGTGGGGCGGTTCTCCCCTGCCCCCTGAGGCTGGGAGCCAGGGGACTAGAGTGGAGTGGGCTGGGGGTCGGTTTCCCCCCTGACCCCTAGGCCTTTTCCTCCACAGGGTCTGGGGCCAGCCCCCCCCCCAAGGAGGCCGGGGGCTGCATAGGGCACTAAGATGGCTAGGGATGGCCCTGGGGGCAGGGATACCTCTGTATAGATTCCCCAACCCAAGTGGAGTTGTACATATGGAGCTGGAGTGCCTTGCTCCATGGCAACCTCCCTTTTCTTGGTGTCCTTGCAGAGCTCCCTCTGAGGGGCTAATAATCCATGGAAGAGGGTTGGTTTCCCAGAGCTGAAGAAGAGCTCTATGTAAGCGCGAAAACTTGTCTCTCTCACCCATAGAAGTTGGTCCAATAAAAGATATTACCTCACCCACCTTGTCTCTAATATTCTGTGACCAACATGGCTACAACAACACTGCATACGATTCAGCAAGAGGAAAGTTAATGTGATCTGGAGCTGTATTAACTCTTACATGAGCCTCTCAAAACCCATGAACACCTTGTGTCTCTTAAAGAGGTTCCCAAGGGCAAGTGACTTGGGGAAATATGACAATCAGAGTCCAATCATCCCAAGAAGAGTGCAGAAGTTTTAAACAAAAGTGAGCAGTTGAATCAACGGATTTTATAATACAATAACACAGTATGCAAAGTATTGAGTAAGATCTTTTATGAAATCTTGTCATGTTCTGAACCTGATGGTCATTATGAGATAGGTATATGGACTGTGGTTATGAATCTGTGTGTGTATGTATATAGAAACCTGTGCTCAGAACCTGTACCACAATTTCAAGGACACCTCACAGCAGGGAAGGGCATCTCTCAAGACAGGTGTTTGAACAAAACTGGCTCTAAGTAACAACCCATTGTTCAACCAGGAAGAGACAATGGGGAACAATTAAGAGTTAATAGAAAGACACTGGGACATCTCAAGTTAAGAGGAGATATCCACACTCTGAACATTAGTCACCATGGACTGAGGGGGGGAATAAAAAAAGAGGGGAAAGCCTTTTAAAAGTAGGCTTGCGTCTATGGTTTTTTATCCAGAAACTGAGGAGTGGTCCCTTGGTGGGTGCTGTCTTTGAAATGCTGGGCCCTCTCTATGGCTACGAGGTACACTGGCAAACTGTTCAAAGGCAATAGGTTGCTTGTATTAGAATAGGGATTTTATCTAATATGGAAGTGCCAATGTTTATTTTCTGTGCAACTTTTATATGTTGTTTGCTTGAAGTGCTATTTCATCTTTGAATCTGTGGTTTTTCTATTAAATAAACTTTTTGTTTATTTCTACCCCAAGCAGGCTACAAGAGTTTGGGGCCATACTGGGTAACTATACATACGCTCCTGCTGAGTTGCATAGGGAAAGACCAAATCATGTTGTTGCTTCTTCCATCGTATCTTTTCATTACAAGCCAAAAGGCCTTAATCTTGGCGCTCTTCCTAGGCCCCATGACCACTTACTTACACACATAGTCCTGTTGCCATCAAAGGGACTACTAGTTATTCGCAAGCATGAGTAAAGGATCCAGAAGCTGGCCCAAATGAAGCTGTTGACCTGTTGACTGGGTACCCATTAGTCAGCCAGACACACCTTTCCAGACTTCCTGGTTTATGATGGCACACGCTCTCCAATACACTCAAGCACAAATTACACCCTGGTTAACCACCTGATCAGTGACCTTTTCTTGTTTTTGTTTTGTGCTCTGGGCAGGCCACACTACCAGCCTTTTTGACATATGTCTCATTAAAGCTCACAAGCAGCATGCAAAAGTAAACTCCATTTGCTGTTCCTTTAAATCTAGACTTGAGACACGAGGATGACCAGGCGTCCGGTTTTCGACTGGCGGTTTCGTGGGCCATTAAAGGTCCAGTCGGTGGTGCTGCAGCGCTAAGGCAGGCTAGTTCCTACCTGTTCTGGCACTGTGCTGCGCCCCGGAAGAGGCCAGCAGGTCCGGCTCCTAGGCAGGGGGGCCACGGGGCTCCACGTGCTGCCCCCCTCCCCCCCCCCCGAGCACCAGCTCCGCACTTCCATTGGCCAGTTCCCGGCCAATGGGAGCTGGGGGGGTGGTGTCTGCGTGTGAGAGCAGTGCGCACAGTCTACTGCCCACTCCCCCTCCTCCTCCCACCTACTAGCACCAGACCTGCTTCCAGGGTGCGTGCAACGCAGTGTCCGGACAGGCAGGCAGCCTGCCTTAGTCCCACTGAGCTGCTGACTGGGAGTTGCCCAAGGTAAGCCGGCGCCCCAACCCCCTGCCCCAGCCCTGACCTGCCCCCTCCTGCAACCCAAACCCCTCATCCCTGGCCCCAGCCCAGAGCCTGCCCCCCCAGCCCAGAGTCCTCACACACACCCTGCACTCCAACCCCCTTCCCCAACCCTGAGCCCCCGCCAACCCAGAGCCCCCTCCTGCACCTCAAACCCCTCATCCCCAGCCCCAGCCCAGATCCCGCACCCCGCTGCCCCACAATCCCCTGCCCCACCCCAGAGCCCCCTTCATACCCTGAGCCCCTCATCCCCAGCCCCACCCCAGAGCCCTCACCCCCTCCTGCACCCCAACCCCCAGCCTCTATCCACAGCCCTCTCCCACACCCCAAATCCCTCAGCCCCACCCCCCAGCCTGGAACCCCCTCCTGTACCCCAAACCCTTCATCCCCAGCCAAACCCCAGATCCTGCACCCTAAGCTCCTGCCCAGCCCAGTGAAAGTGAGTGAGAGCGAGCCACCGAGGGAGGGGGAAGGTAGTGAGCGGGGTATGGGGCCTTGGGGAAGGGGCGTGGCTAGGGTGTTCGGTTTTATGCAGTTAGAAAGTTGGCAACCCTAAGAGAGACACTTCAGGAATCATAGAATACCAGGGTTGGAAGGGACCTCAGGAGGTCATCTAGTCCAAACCCCTGCTCAAAGCAGGACCAATCCCCATTTTTTGCCCCAGATCCCTAAATGGCCCCCTCAAGGATTGAACTCACAACCCTGGGTTTAGCAACCCAATGCTCAAACCACTGAGCTATCCCTCCCCCCATAGAGGCTGTGCTAGCCCATTGGGGGCCCTAAGCAGGAATATTTTGGGCCCCCCGCAAACACAAAATAAAAAGCAAATAGGGGACCCCTTTGAGCTGCTTGGGGCCCTAAGCAGTTGCTTAGTCTGCTTATGCCTAGCGCCAGCACTATCAGGAACGATCACCACAAAGTCTTAACTACTTGCAAAAGATTGGCTAAAGAAACGCTGCCTCCTTAACAGATTATGCAAGTTTTTGTTTGTTTGCTTTTTAGCCCCATAACTTCAATTAAACTAGATTTTCAGCCAACAGATGTATCATCGTTGCTAAGTTGGGGGGGGGGGGTTTCTCCCCCTTTCAAATGTATATACAAACTGAGAAAGCACATCCATAAATATATATATATAGAAATAAAAGCTGCTTTCCTACATCAACTAAGTGATTAAAAAGGTAATCTCACAGAAATGTGCCACGCATTTGTTTATATTAATGTTAATAACTTGCTAACTAATGATAAACATATGATAATTTATTCTAAGTGAAATGAAGTGTGCCCTGAAGCGAGACTCTGCAAATGAAAGCTTCTGCTCACACAGGTTTGGAGCATGAACATTAATAACTACATTTCTTCACTGCAGTGAAAAGGATTGCTTGAAAATGATATGCAAAGGAAAATCATGGTGGCGAGAAAACAAAGCCAGCACAGGGGTGTCTACAAGCTGTGAAGTTTCCTGTGGTACCTTTTCCAATATACTACGGTCTGGAGATTTAGTGTAGGATCAAAATGTTTTCCTAAGGTTGCCAACCCTCCAGGATTGGCCTGGAGTCTCCCGGAATCGGCATCCATCTCCTTGTGACTACTGAAAGCAATTCAGAAGATTTTAATAGGATATTTTAAGAAAATAACATTAGGTCATATTGGGGGGAAAAAAACCTTTTGGAATAGCTTCAGTCAGAGTTGGCAACCCTATGTTCTCCCTCACCAAAGAGACACAGTTTTCAACTTCCCTTTTAAAAGTCTTTCATCCTGCAAGATCTCACATGGTGCACAAGGTTGTTTCTCTCCAATGCAAATGGGAACGAAGGCTGCATGTGGAGTCGAGGGAGGTTAATAGCTAGACAAGTTCCTCCTCACTGAGCGGTAGGTAGTAAGTCTCAAGCGTAGTCCTTCATTTGCAAGGGACTGCAAGGGCACAGAATGGGCCTGTCTGGGTAGGCATGGGCCAAAACACACCCCTAATCGTCTCTTTGGGATGATTTCGTCCTATTGTTATTAGTATTTATATTAAGGAAATGCCTAGAGGCCCCAATCAAGATGTGAACACATACTGAAAAAATATCCCTGCCTCAGCTTAATTCAAACTGGATGCCCTCCACTCTCTCCTCTGTCCCACACACTTTTTACCTTGCACACAACACTCTGGATCTGTACCCTGTATTCAGGTTCAAGCCCAAAATAAATAAAACTGACGGTGGTTAAAGAAAGTCAAGTTTTGAACAGCATTGTGTCTGGGATCCATTCTACAATTGTGCTACAAATGTGCGTGTGTTGGGGGGAGGAATTCCCCCATCTCTCAGAGCAACACCATGGAGGGCCTTCAAGGAACATACTCCCAGCCACAGTGTCAGAGCTCCTTCCCTTTTTCACAAATGCCATAGGCTGGATTGCTACTTTAAGTCATCTGGAAAACGTGAACCAAGGGCAACCATCAATAAATTCCAGAACATCTCCCGCAACATGTAATCACTTGAGAACAAGTTATGACACTCGTCATGACAAAATAGCACTTTGCCCCCTTGAGCAACTAAAATCAATGGGATCATGTATGAAGCAAGCTGCTATTCCACACAGAGATGTCAGAATCTGGCCCTTATACTGCAATTTCCACTGCAGGCTGAATACAGATCAGGAGACATTTATAACTCTTACTTATAAGGCTCCATTTAACAAAAGGTCTGATTCACTCAAGTTTTATTTTTCATGTTCCAATGGAGGTGTGTGAAATACTTGAAAGAAAATACAAAACTCATACAGGTATTTCTTGTGTTTCCTGACAGGTTTGGAAAGGAGTGGAATCATGTCTGCAAAAAAAAAAAAAAAAAAAAAAAAAATTAAACATTTTTTCCCCTTGCGGAAGCTTATTTTTGCCTAACATGGGGAGAGCAGATAACGAAGAGAATTTGTGCTATTTCTGAGTAAAGACAGACTAATTTATCACTGAAAATATTTTCAGCATGGAAATTAGTCATTTCCCTTCCAAAATACCATGAAACAAAAAATCACCCACACAATGGAATGGCAAACAATTTCAAAGCAGACTTCCATGAAACAAAAAATGGTGAATTTTGCACAGTTGTAGTTTTTTTGGCTTAGCCATTACAGAGCATAAGTGGCCATCAGAACCTGTAATTTTCTGCTGAGCCTGGGGATCTTTTAGTCTGGGTTTTGGAAGCACAATATTCCTTTCAGAGAAGTACAAAGGTTTTGACAAAATCATGTCTTCGTTGGTAGTTCAAATAATTTTGTACCCACTGAGCTACATAGAGATGTGCAGCATTTAAATTGCCTTGTAAGTGATTTGAAATCTCTGATATTCACCAACTTCTTTTATGATCTGGCTTGCCACTGCCTTTACTAGTGCTTTTCTTTTGGAGAGACAGGGTTATGCAAATCTTTGCTTACATTATGCAATATTCTGCTCTAGGTAAGGTGAAAAGTAAGATCCAAATAGGGCCCAAGCACTGTGAATAGCTATCAGGTCTCAATTTTTGCCACTGTAGAGGTTCTATATCATTCCCAGACCTTTTGATTCTACCTCCTATAGCATCCTTCGGAAACACACTCACAACTCCACCATGCTACATTTTCAATTAACTATTTTGTTTGGATCGTGGAACTTTCTGCTTATTCTTTCACAGACCAGTCCTGCTCCCATTAGAGTCAGTGGCAGCACTCCCACTGACTCCAATGGGAGCAGGAGTGACCCTAGGTGACAATAGATTTCCAATGTCATATCAAAATGAGAGTAGATTTTGGTTCCTTTTTGGTCTTACATCCCCTCCTCCCAAATAAAAATACAAGTAATAATCAGTGACCAGTAGATTTACTCCAGCTGCTTAGACAAGCTCTAGTGTAGCCTCATCAGGAAAGAGCTTGATTAATAATCAAACTTATAGAATTCTTTGCACAGAATTGTCTTTTTACTGGGTGTAATTAATTCCTTGACCGCCACAGAAGGATGCTCTGAGTGAAACACATCCTTAGACTGTAATGATTATGCTAATCCTGTAAAGAGAAAAGCTGTGTTGTCAATTAATCAAAGTACCGAGCTTCACTGCTCAACTTCTGAGTTGGACTAAACTATTTATATGGCGAGAGTGAGACACACACATATTCTAAGTAAAGGAGAAAGCCACTGGATTTTTTTCTTCTCTCTTTTCTCTGCATCTGAAAGTATGTCTATACTTCAATCATGGCGTGTAACTGCAGCTTGGGTAGACAAACCCAAGTTAATTTAGCTAGCCCAGGCACTGGAGAAATGAGGCTGCCACAGCATGGGCTTCACCATGGGCTAGCATATATGTAATTACTCATATTTTGGTGGATTTTGTACAGCCCACCCTGACGTCCATACTGCCAGGGCTTCACCGCTCTGGTACCCAAACTAGCTAGATTAAAGCTAGCTCAGGTATATCTATTCAAACTGTAATCACACCCCCTGATTGCAGTATAGACATACCCAGAATCAAATTTTACTAGTGGAGGGTCCATCCATGAGACAGTTAAAAGCCTGCTGGACACATGACTAGACCACGTATTGTAAGAAAAATTCCTGCACTGGCAGTGGGCATGGACTAGATGACTTACCTGGTCCTTCATCTCCTACCTCTGTTAAAAAGTAGTGTGGACTCTATGAGCAAATTTACAAGAGACTAGTCACCTTCATTTGATGAGGGGCTCTTCCTCGTCCCCGCACACACACTGAAATTAGAGCTGTGGAAATAACTGATTTTTTTTTTTTTTGGTTCACTGGCAGCACTGGAAAAAAAAATCTTTTGGGTCGATCTGAAAACATTTGTTTTTTAATTTTTGATGCACTTTTCAGTCAAAAATAGTTCATTTCAGGTAAAACAAAAGATTTTGTTTTGATTTCAAGGGTTTTTTAAACTTTTTTTATTTTGAATAAAATTTTGAACAAAAAAGGAAAATTTTTGATTTTTTTTGGAACTTTTAATGGGTTTTTTCGACCAAAACAATTTGGTGAAATTCAGGAAACGTTCTGATCGACCCGAATCAGCGTTTTCAGCCAAAACTTTTTGGCCACGTCTAATTTAGACTCCTTCATTCCCAAACATTCTCCCCATATAAAAAGACACACATTTGCATCCCCCATCTTCACCCCCAAAATCTAACGTCAATTGCACTTGTCTCTAACAGAGCACCACCATAGTCTCTGATAGAAACAAGCAGAGCAAAGCATTCCTTCTCCACCAGATGCTAAGTATGGTGCGTCTCCACACTACAGAGGCAGGTGTATAGCACAAAAGGCCATTTTTCATTCTCTTGGGCACAGAGCAGCATTGTTTCCTAAATCACAAAGGCAAGAGTTCTGTTCCTCAGAGGCCTGTTATTTTAACACAATGCTAAATCTCTCTATCTAGCAGAGTTTTAACCATGTGCCATACAGGGCATGCCTGCCTTGGAAAGCTATGAGCAAAATCCAGATACAATCAGGATCATGCTAAAGCAAGGAAAGGCAGAGCCAAGAGGGGATCCTGGAGCATAACTATGTTTTGATCGTAGCTCTTCCAAATCCCATGGCATTCAGTCAGGCCCTTCATAGCTCAGGGAATTCTGGGACAGGACCCAGGAATTTCAGCGCAGTACCCCTACCACTGAATGAGATGAGCGTGGGTGGCTGTGTGGAACCACCCACACTGGCCACAATATGGGAGTAAAATAATGCCGCTGGGGGGGGGGGGGAGGAAGAGTGTTTCAATGTTATTTTGTGACTATTATTTGTGAGCAGTTGGGAAGGCAGAGAGTTAGATTATGGACAGGAGAAACAGGACAGCAAGAGGCTGGCTTGTGTGTGTATGAATTTCAGCTAACTAGCTACACCTTGGGCTCACAGTCCGTGCCAAGCTAGAGTCTCCTGCCATGGCAATGCAGAGCACTGCCTAAAGTGTTTTGTCTAATGAGGCTGTAGCATGGTACTTAGCATTGGAGCTGCAATTTTCTCAGCACAGCAGCTGAAGTCAACGTGTGGCCGCTGAGGGAGTGCGGTGCCCTGTTTCCATGTGCTCCTGCTACTGCCCTGAGTAAAGAGCAGCAGAGACAGGCCCTAAAGAAAAAGCAAATATAATGAAGTGTTAACTCCCTCCCTCCCCAAAAGGGAGCGTGGAACAAAAACTAAAGCAGATGGGCAAGTGGAAAGCCAGAGGCTCAAGGCAGTGAGAGAGCAGAGCAGCTGTGACTGAGCTGCATCTGAGAGCCACTGGCTGGCCCATGTGTTTAACAGGGATGATCACCTCTGCTCTGTGACACTGGCCCACTATGGTTTTATTGGTTTTTAACAATGTCCCCTAGCTGGGCTCATGCATCCAACCAAATCCACAAGTCAATTCAAATCTCCAGTTATTAACATGTATCACTACAAACCCTCAAAACCCAGACTCTTTGGGCATGTAAAGGTAAAAAGAAAAAATGGGGAGGGGGAAGGACTGCAAACAACTGACAAAATAGGTGTTAGCCCTAAAGCAGAAATACCTGATTAGGCTGATTAAGCACAATATTTTTCTCTTAATCAAACTAATTTCAAACTCCAAAGCCCCCATGTTGCATTAATATGGCACTTCTCAGATTACTCAAATTCTCCCGTGGGTCTCTGCTGGAGAAGACATGTCCTATATGAATATTCAGCTTCCTAGCTCTCTGTCTCAGAGACCAACCAAGGAGTTGTGCCTGTAAAAACATTTATTGAGTTAGAACATTCTATGAATACCTACAGCCAGGATCTGCATGGCCAACGGCTATGCTATGCATCTTCTGTAGATTCCTTCAGCACTTCTGTGGACCAATGCAGCAACAGAAGCAGAGCGCATCCCCTTTGGCAGTTTTGTCATCTCCCATTTTTCTAGGACTCCTCCACAAAGGTCGCCTCTAATTTTAGGTATTTACATCAGCACCTGAATCTCTCTTCATCGGACAACTGGATTGGACCCCTCAACATCACTCATCCTTCCTGCCTTCCTCTAGAAAATGCTCCCAGCTTGGGGAGCAAAGGAATGAATTCAGTTCTCATGCATAGTAGCCTATATCACTATGTACAAGGTCAGGCTGCTTACTCTAGGTGCATTTGACGCCCTCGTATTCACTGCTCACCTCAGACAACTGTTGACAAAAAAGGGGAGAGGATTCAAAGGATTCAGTACCACTGTACCTTCTCCCACTGGCACGGTAACTGGATTCCATCACAGCCCATTCAGATTTCTCATATAAAGGCATTAATGTAATCTACAATTTGCTAGATAGGTTAATAGCGGATTTCTGCTCCCTATGCACATGTGACTCCCATTAACAGTAATAAATCATAAGACAAGGAAAAATGCCCTCCTAAAACTTTAGAGATGAATTACTGTCCCCAGAAGCTTCCTTTGTTAGCAGTGGATCTATATGTGTCATTTTCTAAAATACTGTGTCTAGAGACCAACAATTATTACACTTAAACCTACAGCAAACTCAAAGACTTAAGCAGCCAAGCAAAATTACCTTGTAGCTATAGCCATTAACAAACTAATTAAAGGAACCATTAATAAATCTATCCTGATTGATTTCAGCTTTTCTAAAGGAAAAAGAAACCTCATGAAAGAAAAATCTATTCCCAGCTTAGAACACAGTAGAGTTTGCTTGAAGGGTAGTCTGGTGAACAGCAGAAAATCTTATATTAGCTATGCCCAATATTAACTCAGATACACAACAACTTGTCAAGTTCAAGGGTGTCTCAAAGTACACTGAAGTAAGAAACGAAAGAGTCAGCCCTTTTTCCCAGTGTTCTCAAAAGCACTTGTCATGGGAACAAGGATAACTTAGGTGAGTAAGGATGCAATTTTTTCTAGTATACGCTTATGGATATGTATGGATAACTAACACTGTATATCATTTCTAGAGCTGTCTGGAAACTGAAATTTCTATTCTGTGGAAACTTCAGACAGTTCAAAATTTGTTTTCATTTTAAATCAGAACAAAAACATCAAAAATTTATAA
This sequence comes from Chelonia mydas, assembly GCF_015237465.2. Taxonomy (NCBI): domain Eukaryota; kingdom Metazoa; phylum Chordata; order Testudines; family Cheloniidae; genus Chelonia; species Chelonia mydas. The sequence continues at coordinate 21,863,538 of NC_057856.1, read as the reverse complement.
AATTCCCATGAAACAAAATTCTGAAAAATTTTGATTCAGAATCACCAAAATATTTTGTTTCAATAATGTTAAATTGTTTAATTTTGGTAAAATAAAAACACTGTTTCAATAATGTAGAAACATAATATCATTCATTATATATAAAATTTTATATTTATACAATATATAAATATAACTATATTATTATTTTGTATAATACAAAAGTCTAAATTAAATAATCAAAACAAAGTTGAAACAAACATTTTCACCTAATAAAAATGAAACACTTCGACATTACTGAAACAAAAAACTTACATTGATCCTGCTTTGAGCAAGGTTAAGCCCAATGGACCCAATTCAACATCCTGTGAAGTTAACTGGAGTCTTTCCATTGACTTTAACACAGTCACTAGTCAAGACCAATATCAAGCGCTTTAAGGCATCCTGTAAAAAAGTACTGGGTGATACCATATGGAAAGAATTCTATACACACAAGTTTGCTCACAGTTCAGATGTTTTCTCTATTTATTTCCTCCTTAGAGACATCTGCATGAAATCAGGATTCGTTTCTGTTTTCAGTTCCTGTTGCCTTTGGAAGTCACGCTAGTTCTGTTTGTAATATCATAAGCATTTTCACATCAACCTTGTGTAATGGCCTAAACAAAACCATGAGACTCTAAAGGTGATTTGCAAACAGGGGTGAAAGTAATATTAAACTCTAACTGGTACAGGGCCTGGAGCTGGGCCCCCAGAAGGGGCAGGTTCTCAGGCAGAAGGGGCAGGGCCTCTGGCAGAAGGGGCAGGGCTGGAGGTCAGCCTCCCCCAGCCAGCCCTTCTGTGCTGCCTGGCCCATGCCACCCGCGGTTCCAGCGGCGATTTAAAGGGGACAAGAGTTCCGGCTGCTGCCAGAGTAGCGGCGGCGGCAGCCGGTCTCCGTGTGCTGCCCAGGGTGGAGCCGGCCGCTTCCACGAGCGGCATGGGGCCACCAGCCATGGCATGCAGGCAGCCTGCCTGCCTGAGCCCTGCTGCGCTGCTGGCCGGGACTTGGGGGCAGGTTGTCAGATATTTGTCCTGCATTTTGTGGGCCTCCCCTGTCGTTGGGGGCCCTGTGCCACCACATGGTTTGTTTTGTGGTAAATCCGCTCCTGCATATATTTACAAATGTTATAAAATACCAATTGTAAAAATATCTGATTTTCTGTGGAACGATTAATATGATTCTGACCAAGACATTCTTAGACACAATAAATACAGGGGGGAAAATCCTCCCTGGTTTACATGGGAAGATTCACTTTTTGCACATGCGCATGCGTGCACACACACACGCACGCACACATACAGAAAAAAAAGAGAGAAGATAAAATTGGGTATTCTAACGTAAAAGCTGTTTTGAGGTCACTCTTAAAGTGAGCAGCTGGAAGAGATGCTGCACTTAAAGAGAAGACCCTGCAAATACTCCTCACAATAAGAAATAAAAACAGGGAATGAGTAATACAGAAAATGTGTTGCAAAAGCTGGATTTGTCTCTAACTAGAATGGTTTTCCTCCTGTTTCAATGAAGGGAACAAATTTTGTTCTCAGTTACAGTGGAGAAAATCCACAGAAATACCACCAGAGTTAGTCTGCTTTTTCATCAGTGTAACCAATGGCAGAATTTAGCCAGGACTCTTCAAAGTTAGATGATAAATACACTCCATTAGTGCTATCCGCCCACCCAACAACCCCTTCATAAAGACAGATCCCATCTAATCAGTGGAGAACTATGACAGTGGAGCTAAATGACAATTAGTACAATGTTAATAAGACTTTATAAGTGCCTGGTTCATTAAATGCTCCCGTAATTCCCTGGGGTACTCTGGGGATAAAAGCAGATTGTGACACAGACTGGAACATTAAACCCCAGCAATATTCAATTTTGGGATTTAGGAAAATGAAAAGCATATGCTGAAATGTTTTTTAAAAGTGGTTCTCATCCCTTCATTTACGTTTTAACTTGAAATATAATAGCTGATTTTACCCCTTGTCCATCTTATAGTAAATGGCCTATAACATCATATTAATTCTTGAACTATTTTGTCCTATTTGAAGCACATGAAATATTCATAAAATGGTCTCATGCCACCTGCAAATGAGAACGTCAAGTAAGATTTACAGTTCCGAGAGGCAGAACTCCAAAAGCTTTGAGAAAGGCTAATTTAATACATCTGTCATATACAATTACACAGCAAAATGTAATCCAAAACATCTATTTTTTTTCCTCTTTGGACGTAAAAGAGCCAATTGCCTAGGCTCAAAATTAAACAGCTGTCTCACAAAACCAAGATATTAACCTCCAAGGTTTTTATTAACCAATAAAATTTGATCATTCAGTGCACTTCTCAGTAACAGTGGCTTTCTCCATTACATAAATTGCTACAGTGGGTTCTTGAGCATAAACCACTACAATGAATCAGTATTAAAGGCAGTGGGTGGGCTGTTATTAATACAAGGATGCAGATGTCCCCTTTTTCTACTGTGGATTATTCACTACAAAAAAAGGGGTTTTTTTTCTTCTTTTTTTGTTAAATAGATATGATGCAGGAAATAGGCACTCAGTTGCCATGGGAATAGGCACAATATAAGAACCTGGATAGAACAGAACTACTATGGTGAATTTAGTGATCTTACCTTAAATGAAAATTAAATCACAGCTGTGAATGCAATCATTACAATCATTTATGGGTGGCTGATTCTGAACTTACCAAAATGTACCCACATTCCTGTTACCCTTAGAAACCCAACTGAGAAGCACTTTAAGACACAAGGGGCCTACTGAAGTAACTGGGCCTACTGAAGTAACTGGGAGTTTTATCATTGACTTCAGTGGGGCTAAGATAACACCAAGGGTAGATGGTGCAGAGACTATTCTGTTCTCTCCATGATTTACATGATTTACTGAAACATCTCTTCAGAATTATGTGCACACTCACAGCTCATACAGGCAGGGGATGAGTCAACTAAGCCCCAGTGGTGCTGGCTCAGAGAGCTTTCCATTGTAGAAGGCTACGGGGCACAAGGGACAGACAAGTCTTTATGTGAGATGGGTCATACAAAATATAGTTTTCACACAGCTTAGAAAGCATCCGCAGAGATCGTGTTTTCATGGGTTTTACAATAGTATCACAATTATTTAATGGCTTAAATCTTATCCATACCAACCAAACCAGCTCAGAATAAAACAAGAGGCCCCCCCACTCTTTCAACCAAATATTTTTTCAGGCTTCTGGTATATCACGATTACACTTTTTAAAATAAAATATTTGCTCATCTCTGTAGTTCACGATTTCCATTCAAGCTGTACTGAAGCAAAAAAGAATTGGAAATCCCTCAATAATGGATCAGATTCTGACACAAGCATTGAAGAATAAATACAGAGTAACTCCACTGATATCAGCAGAACCATGGATTTAAATCCATGAAAAACAGAAGTCAGTGTCTGGTTATTAAGTCTTTTCCTATTATACCTCAAGCCTGCTTTCCAGACCAAAGAGTTTGAGAGTGCTCTGGATAAGCATCTGGATTTCTAGATATTTATTCTGAACACATCAACCCTCCAGACATTTTAATAAGACAGCACCTTGTATCTTCAAAAGTGTTACACAAATATTAACTCGTTGATCCTCACAACACGCCCTGAGTGGCTCCATGCTGCAGAGTGCAAGCCTACGCTCCACATACAACTGCAAAGCAAGAAGTGACGAGGAAGATAGGGAATGCAAAAGAACTTGTTAGTGCATTAATGCAAGTGCTGCTCCAAAGCCACCCCGTTACTCTGGCCTAGTAGTAGGAGTGAGGCCTAAGAGGGGAATGCATGACTCATTAGCATCCTGAGGACTGGGCTGAAGCCTGTCTCCTCAGACCATGTCCATTCTCTGTTCACACCTCATCCTTTTTTACTGAGCACACTCGTAAGGGAGCGTGTACACGGGAGGCTGGAGATATATTACTGTGCCTGCACTGCGTGCTCTGTTCCCAAAGCCATGAGGCTCAGATTCCATTGTCTGAACACCCCTGTGACATTGGTGTGTGAGTTGGGAATGTTGAGATTTCTCAAGACGTCAGACCTATGAAAATACAAATGATTGAGTAACACATACATCATTAACTAAGCTCAGCAAAAGCATGCATGCAGGTAGCAGTTAAAAGTAAAGACAGCATATATATGTACGTAGAATAAGTTCCAACCCAAGCTTCAACCACACCAAACCAAAATGAGCTCTGAACTCTGTCTTTGGAATAGGGATACTGCAGATCATAAAATCCCCTCAATTCAGAACACTACAAATAAGAGGTCATGATAGAGGAAAGCACTGAATTCACTTACACTTGCTTACTCTTAGGACATATTAGCCCACAAGGAATTTGGTTTACATAAGCAATGACCATAAAAGGAAACTTTCCCTGGAGACTTTAACTAAAATGTGCACAGCACCTTAGATGATGTTTCCACTGATTAGCCAAGCTGTCCAAACCAATAGTGGTTTACAGTGAAATCATACATGCAACTTCTCAGCCTTCCAGGAGCAACATATATTTAGATTTGCACCACACTGTCCAAAGGGCTTTGATATCAGAAATACTCTGGAAAGTGACAGGCCTACCTGCTAAGCCATCTGTTTGGGAATGATGTTTCTATGGCCCCGACTCCTTTGTTGTGGGGCTGATTTTGAACCTTTGGGCCCAGTTCCCCTCTCACTCACAGCAGCATAAATCTGGAGTTACTGTTGAAGTCAACTATATTACATTACACAAGCATGGGAGCAGAACCAGCTCCCACCCCTCCCGTTCTAATAGACTAATGACTAGTTCCATTCAGAGGAACCTAGGACATAGGACCGGAAGGGATCTCTTGGGTCATCAAGTCTGGTCCCCTGCCATGGCAGGTAACTCCACCATATAATCCCATTCATAATGCATCTTGAAACTAGTTAGGTTGTTTTCCAGAACACACAATTCCTTAAACTTTTTAATATTAGTCTTTGTTCTTCTCCAGTAATGGTAAGGTGTATGGGAAAGGTCCCTTCACCTTATAGTTCATCCCTTCCAACTGCCTAGAGATTTTCCAGAATGCTGTGAAATTACCTTACAGACTAGCAGGGGTTTCTAAAACTGGTACCTGCACAATACTCGGAAGACAGTTTATGGTATGTATGGCAATTTGTCCTAACATCTTACCCCCTAACACAGGATGATCAAGCCATGAAATGAAAAGCAAAATTTGAAGCATATTAGACACATCTACACATCTCCTTACGTGTATGGTGTAAGAGGTAACTCTAGCATAATGGGGAAGCAGTAGATTTCTCTAGCTTTCCTAAAGGTTAAATCGTATCAATGAATGGACCTTACGGTAGTTAGGGAGTCTATAAATCAGAACTGAAGTTACTGGGCTTGATTCTCTGCTCACTTACACTGGTTTAAATCAGGAGTAATTCCAATAAAGCCAAAAGAGTTGTACCCAGTGTAAATGAGAAGAGAATCTGTCCCCATTATCTCAAACATGTGATGCACACTGACTTCAATGGCCAGTGGATCAGACTCTCAGGGAGCAAAATGAGTGTAACTTACCTATTGAAAGGGCAGAATTGAAGCAAGAAAAGCAGCAATCATGAGGATGTAGCATGTAGCAGATCCTAGACAATGTCAAAAAGAAAAGGAGGACTTGTGGCACCTTAGAGACTAACCAATTTATTTGAGCATAAGCTTTCGTGAGCTACAGCTCGCTCAAATAAATTGGTTAGTCTCTAAGGTGCCACAAGTACTCCTTTTCTTTTTGCGAATACAGACTAACACGGCTGTTACTCTGAAACTAGACAATGTCAGAAGCCACACGGGCTCTTGAAGGAACAGGTAAAATAAGAAATGTGCAATATCTTTGGCACTAAAGTAGAGACAAGGTATTTGGCCCAAATATGAACCGTTCCACCAGAAAAAATTATAGCGTGGCCCTCCTGAAAGCTTGTACATTGTAACTGGACCACTTAATAGTTTCCCCTCACCTAGTTTTCCTAACCAAAGTTATCAAAAGATTAGATTTTCAGGCCAAATTCCCTTGGGAAGAAAAACAAATCTCTTAAAATGCTCATAAAGACTTCTTGTGGATTAAAAGTTGTAGAAATAATCAGTGGGGTAGAAATACCTCTCCTTCCCTTCTCCACAATAGTGTCTAATTAGATTGAATGCCTTTTTATTTCATTCAGTGCAGAGATTTTCTGAAATCCCAGTTTAATCAAGACTGAGTCCCATTGCTCCTCTGAGATCTCTTTTTCGTCAACGCCACAAACTTCAGCCAAGGTTATTTTAATTCTACTCTCTTCATTTTTTCTCATTTTTTTCCTTTTATTAATTTCTTTTTTTCTGCATTAATAATCAGCAGGTTCCAACAGCATTTTAATGTCTCACAGACTCTTTATTAAAACCCACAATTTCTGACATTGTATTTTAAATTCTCCTTTTTCGTCAAGACCTGTCAAATATGTTCAAGGGTTTAGAAAACACAAGCATTGTGAGGATTCTGTAAAAGGACTGGAGGAGCTACCACAGTTGCTTCATTCTGCAACCCATGTCTAATCTCAGAAGGCCTTTGCCTTTTCTGTTTAAGAAAGTTTTGGTTTTAGAAGGGTAGGAAAAAAAAAACTTGTAAATGGTTAGACAATTGATGTGCTGCATCCACTGCTTATCATGCTGACCAGTTTCCTTGTGCTCCTGGCTGTCTGCTGTGTCTATCTGTTGTCTCTCTTATACTTAGATTGTAAGCTCTTCAAAGACCATCTCTTTGTTATGTTTTATAGCCCCTAGCATGATTAAACTAGCTAGACACATAAAAGGTTACAAGAAAACATTCTACAAATACATTAGAACCCCAGGAAGACCAAGGACACAGTAGGCTCATGACTCAAGAAGGTGAGTAAACAACAGAAAATATGGAAATGGCAGAAGTGCTAAATGACTTTGTTTCAGTTTTCACCATGGAGTTTAGTAGCAATTGGACATCTAACTTAATGAATGCCAGTGGAAATGAGGTAGGATCAGAGGCTAAAATAGGGAAAGAACAAGTTAAAAATTACTTAGACATGTTACATGTTTTCAAGTCACCAGGTCCTGATGAAATACACCCTAGAATACTCAAGGAGCTGACCGAGGAGATATCTGAGCCATTAGCGATTATCTTTGAAAAGTCATGGAAGATGTGAGAGATTCCAGATGACTGGAAAAGGGCAAATATAGTGCCAATCTATAAAAAGGGGAATAAGGACAACCCAGGGAATTATAGACCAGTCATCTTAACTTCAGAACCTGGAAAGATAATGGAGCAAATAATTAAGCAATCAATTTGCAAAAATCTAGAAGGTGACAAGTAACAGTCAGCATGGATTTGTCAAGAACAAATCATTTCAAGCCAACTTAATAGCTTTCTTTGGCTGGTAACAAGCCTTGTGGACATGGAAGAAGTGGTAGATGTGGTATATCTTGATGTCAGTAAGGCTTTTGATACGGTCTTGCATGACCTTCTCATAAACAAACTAAACTAGAGAAATACAACCTAGATGGAGCTACTATAAGATGGGTGCACAACTGGTTGGAAAACTATTCCCAGAGATTTCAGAGTAGCAGCCGTGTTAGTCTGTATTCGCAAAAAGAAAAGGAGTACTTGTGGCATCTGAAGAGACTAACAAATTTATTTGAGCATAAGCTTTCGTGAGCTACAACTCACTTCATCATTCATTCAGACACTGAATGCATCCGATGAAGTGAGCTGTAGCTCACGAAAGCTTATGCTCAAATAAATTTGTTAGTCTCTAAGGTGCCACAAGTACTCCTTTCCTCTTATTCCCAGAGAGTAATCATCAGTGATTCACAGTCAAGCTGGAAGTGCATATCGAATGGAGTTCCATGGTGATTAGTTCTGGTTCTGTTCAATATCTTCATCAATGATTTAGATCAGGGGTCTCAAACACATGGCCTGCAGGCCACATGCGGCCCATGGAGTTATTTCCTGTGGTCCACCATACCTCCCCTCACTCCCCGTACCCGCACCTCCACCCCCCCCAGCGCGCCGCATCCCCGCTCCTCCACCTACCTCCCAGCGCTTCCCGCCGCCAAAGTTTAGTGGCGCTTAGGACTTTCCAGGAGGGAGCAGGGAGGAGCAGGGACGCAGCGTGCTCAGAGGAGGAGGCAGAGTAGAGGCAGGGCCAGGATTTGGGGAATAGGGGCAGGGAGGGGGCGGAGTTGGGGCAGGGACTTTGGGGAAGGGGTTAGAATGGAGGCGGGGAAGGGGTGGGAAGAGGCAGGGCAGGGGCGAGGCCTCATGGAAGGGTGGAGTGGGCGTGGGGCCAGGGGCAGAGGTGGGGGCTTTGGTACCTTTGTATGAAAAGGGGTCAGTGATGCACCCCTCGGGCCAAAGTACTAGTCCTCATGTGGCCCTCGTGGTGATTTGAGTTTGAGATCCCTGATTTAGATAATAGCACAGAGAGTATTACTTATAAAGTTTGCGGCCAATACCAAGCTAGGAGGGGTTGCACGTGCTTTGGAGTATAGGATTAAAATTCAAAATGATCTGGACAAACTGGAGGAAGTGGTTTAAAGTGAATAGGATGAAATTCAATAAGGACAAATGCAAAGTATACAATAAGCTGCACACATATAAAATGGGAAATGACTGCCTAGGAAGGAGTACTGCAGAAAGGGATCTAAGGGTCACATTCGATCACAAGCTAAATATGAGTCAACAGTGTAACACTGTTGCAAAAAAAGCAAAACATCATTCTGGGATGTATTAGCACGAGTGTTGTAAGCAAGACATGAGAAGTAATTCTTCTGCTCTATGTCACACTAATTAGGCCTCAACTGGAGTATTGTGTCCAGTTCTGGGTGCCACATTTCAGGATAGACGTGGACAAATTTGAGAAAGTCCAGAGAAGAGCAACAAAAATGATTAAAGCCTAGAAAACATGACCTATGAGGAAAGATTGAAAAAATTGGTTTTATTTAGTCTGGAGAAGAGAAGACTGAGAGGGGACATAACAGTTTTCAAGTACATAAAAAGGTTGTTACAAGGAAGAGGGACAAAAATTGTTCTCTTTAACCTCTGATGATGGGACAAGAAGCAATGGGCTTAAATTGCAGTTTAATTTAATTTAATTTAATTCAAGGGCAGTTTAGGTCGGACATTAGGAAAAACTTCCTAACTATCAGGGTGGTTAAGCACTGGAATAAATTACCTAGGGAGATTGTGGAATCTCCGTCCTTAGATATTTTTAAGAGCAGATTGGACAAACACCTGTCAGGAATGGTCTAGATAATCCTTATACTAATAATATCCAGGAGAGAGTACAGTACATACATAGCACAAGAGGAGGAATAGCCATGACTGGAAAACCTGTTGTGAAGATAATCTTATAGACGTGAACTGAATACCAACAAATTGAAAGCTGCTCCGAAATCCAATAGAAATGAACACAGAATGAGATCAGTTCAATAGGTATTTGTAACCATCCTATGGACTTCTCTGACAGGGTTATCATTCTCTGAGCAGTTCAACAGGACGGTCCAACAATCCTTGAAGAAAAAGTCATTTTCTATCACATCCTCTAAGAGGATTCTGAAATAATGGTACCTCGGTCACACACCCCTCTCCTCACGCTCAGAGTTGTTTTAGAACGTTGTCCTGTAGCGCTCCAATAGTAGCCATAAAATGTTTCTGTATCAAAGAAAAGTACACCTGATTTTAGGGCTAGTGTGTGCCAGTTTGGTACAGGTGAAGGAGGAGGAACAAATTACATTTATCTCCCCTTACTTTGTGCTTTCACACAGGAACAGTATGTGACCCCGCAGGGGAGAACAAGCGCTGTTCCCTGCTAGGTCTCCCACGGGAACTAGCTATTGAAAGGGCCAGATGGTGGCCCCACATCCTCTCCACTCTAGCTAGATTCACCAGGCATGGAATGGTGGAAAGTGCGTATTTCAGCTGTTGTAAGAATATAACTTATTCAAACATCAGCCTGGGGTCTCCTGCTATAGTACAGCCCCCCTGCTGGCTCCCCTCATCTCTAATTGTGAGCCCCAGAAACTAGCCAGGTGCCTGAATCCTTTCTAAACAAGGCCAAACTTCCAGAAACATTTCTGATTCTTTCCCACACCAGAGAGATGTAACCTTTTCCAGTGTAAGTTATTATTGATCCCTTGGGTCTAATGTACTGACCAGTCAGTCAATTTAAATCCTTCAGCAGCTTTATACTTTTCCAGAATTAACCTTTCAAAACAAGAGCTGCCCCCAATAAAAGCCAGTCTGCTGAAACTTCTTCAGCTTAATTAGTGCATCTTGCCTCCCCACGACACAGGAGTGAGCAACTGGAAGAGCTGCAGATTAGCAAATCAATGACCTGCTCTCATCGAGGAGGTTATTGTGCAAGAAGCTGCCACTCACGTTATCCCAGCAGTACCACTCCCATGGGCCTTTCTGCAGCCATGGAGAAGAGTTTAGAATTTGTCCCATAGTGTGCAATCCAAGGGTCAGTTATGACAAATACACCAGTATAAACCCACTGCAGTACACAGACCACATTCTGGTTTTATATATGCAGGTTTAATCCCACTCAAGCCAACACATCTGCGAGTACTTATGCCATGGCTGAATTTGGCCTGGTGAGGTGTAAGAGATCATAATCTGACCAAAAGGTGTTACATAAAGCATCCACCCATCTCCAGTTCTTAAAGTCTTCAAATCAAAGACTGGATTCCTTTCTGGAAGATATGCTCTAGTCAAACCCAAGTTATTGGACTCAATAACTGCATGAACTTCTCTGGCCTGTGTTATACAGGAGTATGGACACAATCTAATAAAGTCAATGAAGTCAGGAGTCTGACTCCCAGGCCTGAGCCCAGACCACACAGCTACAACAGCATACCCAGACGTATATCTGAAGGAGAAGATACCCCACCACCGCCCCCCCCGCCACACACACATTCCTATAGACACAAATCGGTGTGAATATACACTGTGGAAATGTGATATCCCCAAAATAGATAGCTAAGGAAATCTTCTCTCAATATTTGCTGTTTCTCCAATTTTCTTAAAGAAAAAATTAAAAATAAAATAATAATAATAGCAGTAGTAATAATAAGAAAAAGGGCTTTGTCATGCTAGTTATGAAACCTGTTAGACAAGCAGTCTCCCAGGGAGAACCAGCTTTTAACGCATTAGCTACTAGATACTCCAAGGAAAATCACACCGGAAATAAACATTGAATTATTCCCACCTTTTAAGTCATGTCTCAATAGTTAATATCTCTGTGAAAATTTACAGTCACCTCACCTGCCTGAATCCTCTAGGGATGTTTAAAAAAAATTAGCAATCTCTGGATTTCCAAGCAAGAGAAAAAGACCTTTCTAAAAATTTCAGCATAAACTGGTTTCCAAATGTGGCTGATTTAATCTCCTTTTGGGCATGTAAAAGGGGAGCATGGGAACCCACACTCGCTTGGGAGCATCTAAATGCAGAAACGGGGCATCCTATTAAGAAAACTGGGCATCTTGTGTCCAACCAGCTCTGAATCAAAATGACAAAGACTCCTTTTAGAAAGTAGATGTGGACTCCGCACTGCACATAAGATTTTTTTCTATACCTGTATTCTGGGTTGACTAGAATGTATCTGAATCCCCATTTAATATCAATCAGTTGCTTAATCCGGAGAGCAGATCCTGATCCAACTCTCCATGGACACTGAAAGCCCTGAATACAGCTAAACTGGTTTGATTTTACTGTGGAGAGGAGGCTCAGGATTCAGGGAGCCTTTGCAGAATGTCTGCTTCTGAGGATTCCCTGCACTCTAGCTAACAGATAGAGGAAGAGGAAGGCTGAGCCAGCATACCCATGACGTCACAGATCTGTTTTCCCTGGAGCATATTCTTGTCCACTCCAGTTTAAATGACTCAGGTGATGCGGTTTCCACCATGTCTCTTCGGGGATTATTCCATAGGTTTATAGATGTAAGTGTTAGTATTAAAATAAGGGGAGATATTTCCCATCTGGTGCTTCTCACTATGTGAAATTTCTTGTTAAGATGCTGGATGTGACGCTTCATGTTTGTCCCATTTTATGCCTTCCAAACAGAGGCAACTTTGTTTACTCTCCACTGTGTTTTATTTTCCCCTCTGAAATCCTGAGCCTGAAAAACCAACTTGTGAGGAGAGGAAGGGGGCTCTGAGAAGGAATTTCAATGCCTTCAAAACAGCCAATCATTATGGGCATTGAGATTATCAATATGGGTATTATCATTATCTGAATTTCTAACAGAGAAGCAGAGGCCTCATAATTCATCTTGAAAAGGATGCTAATGGCTTTCAACCAAAGTAACAAATCCCTTTGGTTTGGGAGGGATCTGAGCCAGTATTGGTAGGAAAGCCTGATTGTTCTAATAATGCACCTAGTAGGCAGACCTATCAGAGGCATTCCGTTTGCTAGTGAGCAGATGAAACCTGAGACAACAAATCTAGTCTGAGGGATGAGTCCCTCCGTATTTCATGTATTGATTGTATATATATACTGTTGATCAGGGAGGTTCTGTAGATAAGGGAGGTTGGCTGGCACAGCCCCCAATCATAGCTCATTAGCTTCTGTATTGACTTGAAAAAACACTACACTTCAAAGGGATGACAGACTAATGGCTAATGCACTAGCCCATCCATTCTTTATTGAATTCATGTTGTTAATGCATTGCTCCACCTTTTCCAAAGGAAGGAAACATTTGTTGTACCAATGACCAATTGTGCTATGGTTTACACCAGGACTGAGGCCAACAGCCATAAGCAGATAGAGGCATTGGAGACCATCAAAAGCCACACAAAGGCTAAACAACAACAAGAATTGTGACATTTCATACACATCAAATATTTTTTTAACCCTTGGCGCTATTAATAACTCAAGATTGGCCACACTATGTTATCCTACAATAATTCCTATTCCTAGTATAGGAAGATAATATTCAGCCCATTTATGCCATCCTGTATCATTAGTGGGGCTTTTCTGCCAAGTAAAGTGCTGCTCAGCGTGAGTAAGGGTGGTAGAATCTGGCCCTGAGTTAGCAAAAAACACTACCATTTATTTTAATGATTTTTTTGGGCTGAGTAAGGACAAGAGAATTGGGCCTTATGAGTTAACCAAGAGGGATGAGGGATGCACTGTTTCAGGTGTAAGGAATTGCGAAGGAAAATCAGGAACAAAGCATGTAACTGGTTTGTGTGCTGCTTAACTATACCGGTTACAATTATGTAATCGATGGGTGAAATCCTGGCCCCACTGAAGTAAACGGCAAAACTCCCATTGACTTCAGTGGGCCCAGAATTTCATCCTACGTATGTTTTAGGGCTTTATACTAGAATCCATCACCATCGTGCCATCGGAGCATCTCCTAGTTCATCTGTGAGGCCCCAAGCAAACATCATCAAGTCTCCATCTCCTCTAAGACCTCTGCTCGGGGTCACGAATTTTGGGGAAGGTGACAGCAGCAGTTGTTGTAAATATTATTCTGGTTATGGTGGAAATTTGTTCTACACCAGACCCCTGCCTTGGAGAACAATGCCTTGTCTCCAGCTTTCCAGACGCATTTGCAATCCACATTGCCCCAGAAGAGCACAACTGTCTTGGTGGTTGAGAGATGGAAATGTGGACTCTAACGTAGCGGGGGCCCGATCTGTAAGTAGCTCTGAATTTCAAGACCAAGACCTTAAGCTGTCAGCAGAAGCTGACCCAGTGCCTTTTCGGTAATAAAACACAGAAAATCTAAATGAAAAATAAAAGCATGTTATTTCCACTGGAAACAGCCGCACAATTTTAGCCAGCTGACAAGTTTGCCATATACTGCCCTTCTAAACTGCCTACTGGTTTTTGTCTCCTACATTTCTAGGATCTGAAATATGGCTTGAAAGATGGGTTCTAAAGCTTGATTTGTTCCCTTGACAGCCCATTACCTTTCCTGAAAGATCAAACCAAAGGGACAAACACAGAATAAGAAAATCACGATAAGAGCCACAGCTCAATTCTCTACTGTCAAAGAGCTGTCTAAACATAATGTATATGGGATCAACTTACACCTATTCCCCACACCCACTGCAGGATGTAAGTAACTCCCAGGGAAGTCAGTTGGGGCCAGATTTTCACAAAAAGCTCAGAGCCATTAGTACCTTTTGCCATAACATTAATATTACTCGTAGTACACTAGTGCCTAGAGGTCCTCCCAGCCGAAAGCAGGCCCCGTTGTGCTAGGAGCTGTACAGTTGCTGTACAAAGATGCTCAGAGACAGATTTTAAAGCACTTAGTGCCCGCAACAAGAGCCAGAGTCTCAAAGAAGTTCAGCACCCAGTGGGACCCCAGTTTTGCGGTTCACCTAGGCCACGAACGGGGTTGAGTCAAGGTCTGCTTCTAACCCTGTATGTCTTTTGGCTGTCAGAATTCTGACCCCAACAGCCTGCCAGCAGCCCACAAGTCTCATCCTGGCTTTGCCCAACTTATTTACTCCTTGCAGACTGACCTTATTACCCTTCTGCCTCAGATTCACCCCCAAACCACCCTACTGCAGGGACCAGTCCCCCTCACTGCACCTTCCCAGAAAACGAATTAGGTTCACTGCCTCTGCAGAGACAGTTTAACATTTCAACTTGTCAGCTTATTAGAAGCTTTGCTGAACTTACACAGTGCTAATGAATATAATGAAAGCAAAACAAGTTTATTAACAAAAGAGCATGGATTAAGTGATACCAAGGAAAAAAGATCGAGGTACAGATGCTTACAAGCAAATAAGAGTGAAAACACACATCCAGAAGTCTAAAATTAATCTAGCAAGACACAGTCTTTCGTTAAAGATTGTTTCTCTCACCCTCAGTCTTCTTTCCAGCTTTGGACTGGTCGGTCTAGCTAGGAGCCATCACAGAGATCAAATCGCTTACTTTCTTTGTCCCCTTAGAGTGAAAAATAAAGATGAAGTCTCTCTCTATCCCTTATATTCCCAAAGGGATTGTCTTTCTCCTAAAAGTTAGAAAGGTCTCCTGGGGATTCAGACCCCTGTATCTCTCTAGGGTGCAGGAGGCATGTTAATTCTGTCTCTAAAGTTCGGTCTCAAGATAACCCCCTCTGGTTTAGCTCAATGGCTTTGTTTATTGCTAATATGTAAATTCCATATAGGACAAACCTGTTTAGCACCTTTACCTAAGCTAGGCCGTCTGGTCTTAAACATATTCTAGTAACATTACATAGAGAGACTTTATAACTTCACATATAACATTTTGTTACAGATATTTCCCAATGATATTATTGACCAGTGTGAATAATATCAAAGGATACCTCACAAGGCATATTTTGCACAAATATTATTGCAGTAGTGTGTAGGGTGTGAATACAGGGGAGCTTAAGATCACACACAGCAGCTCCCACCATGACGCTCAGGGACAAATCCAATGTGCTAAGCTGTTCTGAAAATCTGACCACATATTTGGTGCCTAAAATGGTGGCTTAGCGCCTCTGAAAATGTAGCCCTGGGTGTTACATAGAAGAACGGAGAGCCCTTAAATAGGCTCCATGAATGTAAGTTTGTTAACATACACACAGACACAAAAAAGTGTCAACCAGCATAAGAACATGTGGTGACTTCACATATGCTACAACTGTTATATGTAGGGCCCCACCAAATTCACAGCAATGAAAAACGCGTCACGGACCGTGAAATCTGGTCTTGTGTGTGCTTTTACCCTATACTATACAGATTTCTTGGGGGAAGATAGCGTTTTTCAAATTGGGGGTCCTGACACAAAAGGGAGTTGGAGGGGTCGCAAGGTTATTTTGGGGGGTGGTCACAGTATTGCCACCCTTATATCTGCATTGCTGCCTTCAGAGCTGGGCAACCACAGAGTGGTGGCTGTTGGCCAGGCGCCCAGCTCTGAAGGCAGCACCAGCGCAGAATTAAAGGTTAGCAATACCGTACCGTGCCATCCTTACGTCTGCGCTGCTGTCTCCAGAGCTGGAAGGCCAGAGAGTGGCGGCTGCTGATTGAGGGCTCAGCTCTTCAGGCAGCACCGCAGAAGTAAAGGTGGCAATACCACACCAGGCCATCCTTACTTCTGCGCTGCTGCTGACAGCGACGCTGCCTTCAGAGCTGGGCTCCTGGCCAGCAGCCGCCACTCTCCAGCTGCCCAGCTCTGAAGACAGCACCTCTGCCAGCAGCAGCGCAAAAGTAAGGGGTAGTAATACTGCAACCCCTCCTACAGTAACCTTGTGACACCCCCCCACACACAATTCCTTTTTGGGTCAGGATCCCTACAATTACAACACCGTGACATTTCAGATTTAAATAGCTAAAAATCATGACATTTATGATTTCTAAAATCCTATGCCCATGAAATGGACCATGAATGTGGTATGGCCCTAGTTATATGTTTAATGTTTTATTTTCCTTTTGCAGCTCTAAGAGATTTCAATACCAGAAAAGGCTCCAGTGAAAAGTGACTCCAAAGCAAAAAGCCTTAAGCAATTCCTTTGGAGGACTCCACAATGGCTGACAACTTCAATGCATTAGGTATCTTTCGGCCCACAGAGATCACATTTAGCCAGTAAACCTGCCCTTTCAATTCACTTGAAGCTTTTACTTCAATCTA
Organism: Chelonia mydas; assembly: GCF_015237465.2. NCBI lineage: Eukaryota > Metazoa > Chordata > Testudines > Cheloniidae > Chelonia > Chelonia mydas. Next base: position 21,846,875 of record NC_057856.1, on the reverse strand, counting down.
TTCCATTTGTGCTCTCTGAACCTTTCATTTCCAGTAGGTTCAGCCTAATTCAGAGCAGCCAGGGAGGTTGACAAGCAGTACCTTTCTTTCACATCCTTGGGGCTACATGCTGACATCTTGAAAAGAATTTAGAAATAAATCTAATACTGCTTCTTTCACACAACAAAATTATTTATTTGAATTCCATCAAGAGACCACACACGTATAAACAAGGGATGGCTCAAAAGCACTTTAGAAAGCCATTTGCCCCCATGCAGGTCTAACCATTCCATTGTAATAAAATAAAACACTGTTGTAAATTGACACAGGCTGGGTTTAAAGCCTGATGCCTTAAGAAGAAGTGATATGGACTTAGTTTAAAAAAAAAATCACAGCAACCCTGACGCAGATTAGCAAGTGTTTGTAAATGCTTTGCATCTTGACACACACAAACTGCCCACAGCAGTACATGTGATGGGTTCACATTTCCCAGGTGGCATCTAGCCACTAACATGTAGGGGTTGGGAGTCAGGGGGGACAGGAAGCCTGAGCCAGATCTGAAGAGATATTATGGCCTTTATCAATTCAGTCACAGCATCAGTTCATGGGGGGGAAATAAAAGCATGAAGTGCCTGAGAACTGTGAACTGCCTGGGCGATAGGCAGATGTGAGACATCTCACACAGCAGCATTCTGTGTTGCTTAGTACAGATTTGAGAGACAGAGACAAGAGCTGGCTCCCGGGAACACGCCAGCCTGGCCCCAAGCCAGGGCTACAAAAGGGGGACGTTCTGCTTTTTTGGAAAGAGTTTTACCGGTAGCCATTGGTGTCAGTGGATAATGACCCTAGCCATGTGACCGGGTCCAGGAAATAAAGTGAAGTTTCTTCCTTGCACTCCTCTGTCTCACACCTTCATTACAACAGTGATATCCGCACAGTCACTGCCTCAAAATTGAGCTGTCCATTAAAGTACTTTGCGGGACTGAAGGGGAAAATAAACTTTCCAAACTTTCCCAATCAATACCTCTCAATTACAACGCCCATCACAGAGGCAAGCTGCGTGCTACTAGAATATCTACTCGCAATGGGCCCAGTATCGTAGCTGCCTCTACACCACCAAAGTTCATCAATTGTCACTAATATTCATTGACATCAGTGGAAGTTCCACACAAGGAATAGCCAAAGAATCAGGCCATGTGTACATCTGTGTGTGTGTGTGTGTGTGTGTGTGTGTGTGTGTGTGTGTGTGTGTGTGTGTGTGTGTGTGTGTGTGTGTGTGTGTGTGTGTGTGTATTACACACACACTACAGCCGATCCTAAAATTTGTCTTACCCCATCCCCAAAACATGCCTCAGCTTTTTGGTGAAAAATTGAAAGCCAGAACTTTTGGGCCAAAAACCAAAAATTTTCGACCATTTTGATTCTGAAATGCTGCCGCAGGCCACATGCCCTCATTTGCCTCTACGGGCTAGATTCCCCAGGCAGACTACATTTCACATGATGCACCACAATATCCTCCCAGATTGGCTGCCATGGTGCTTTACAGGAGGCCCAGGCCCTGGTGCATAACAGTAACTCACTCTAGGTTTGTCATATCTTTGTCCATTTTGCGTAGCATGTTCTAATTTTGTCATTCACATTGGTCACCATTAAGTCTTCACAACTGTACTTTTTGCTTAAGTTACCATTTAATAAAGGGAATGGGGATGATATCATGGTAATGTAAGTGACTTGCAGAACAGTAAATATTCTGAGTGATCATTGCAAGCCTGTTTTATTCCCCTTTGTCTCCTTTGCATGTCATTACCAAGGATCGTTACACACCTGATTTCTATAATAATGATTTATATTTGGGGACTGGATGCCTCAGGGGAATGGGAATGAGAAACTGAGTCCCTCCTTTCTAGGACAACAGTTTGAACTCAGCCCAGAAAGGGGGGATTAGAAACTGCTTCCTTCTGACTGCTGTGGTGACCTACAGAATCGTAGACATATAGGACTGGAAGGCACCTAAAGTCCAGTCCCCTGCACTCAAGACAGGACTATGTAATAACGAGACAATTCCTGACAGGTGTTTGTGTAACCTGTTCTTATAAACCTCCAGTGATGGAGATTACACAATCTCCCTAGCCAATTTGTTCCGGAGCTTAACAACCCTGACAGTTAGGAAGTTTTTCCTAATGTGTGAAATGAGTTGAGTTTTTATTCTTGGTCCGCCATGGCCAAGATCTGTTAACATTCTGATACACTGTCAAGCTCATCTTGCCTCTTTCTTTTTAAAGCAACTGAGAAGGGAGTGGGTTGAGGTGAATCCCTTTGTGGGCAATTCTTTAGTATTATCTGTACGTTTTGATGTATGGGAAAGGTGAGAAGTAATAATAAAATAATAAATATCACCACAAGTGTCCTCTCTATAGAGTATTCTGCACTTATGCTGGTTTCTCTCTTTCCTGGGCCCTGATAGATAGATATAGATATCTCAAAGCAGATGCATTATTCTGGTAGGGATTGTTAGAAGGGAAAGTGTGACTATATGACAGGAGGGAGAAAAATCAAACAAACAGATGTTTCCACAGTCATTATTGCACCAGAACTCTGATTTAATGCCACTCAAATAAGAGGCATAAATAAAAGGAAAGCAAAGAGGCAGTTGACGCCCATATTATTTTTTTAGAACTACTGTAACAGTAGAAATTTAGGCTGGCTTTTCAGAAACAGCAGGAGTAAGCTCAGCACAGACTCTAGGCATAAACCTTATTTAGCATCTCACCCATAACACAAATGAAGCATAAATATAAAAAAGGACAGGCTCAGATTCACTAGTCAAAAGATCAGGCTAGAGCCTGCGAAAATACAGCTATTTAGTTTCTCGGGGGTTTATAGAAATGTTTGCTTTGGGTTTGCTCTAACCTGGGCTTGTACTCTTCAAGTTTCACTTTGAGTTCTGGATCTCAATAAAGATGATAGATTTAATTCAAAGCAGGTGATGCCCACAAATTTCACATGATTCTAACCATAAGCCAGGGACCAGGGGCACTTGAACCTGGGTGCAGTTTTGCTGAGATTCTTCTCAAACCTTCGAGCAAGCTAGTCCAAGTGTGTAACAAAAGCTGGAAATAGGCAAAGTTGCACGGGATTTCAAGACTCCAAAAGGGACCACTCTGATATTGACTGTTGCTTCCAAAATAATGAACGGACAGGCTGCTGCTCTTCTTGCAGAGAAGGAATGTGACAGATGAAACTGTCACGTGCTTTCCAGAGGGTGAAGACACCAAATGGCCCTATGAACAAAAGGGGTCCAAAGCTGAAGCATGCTGGGTGTGCACACAGGGGAGAGAATGCATTGCAGAGTGTTCCATCTGTTGGAGAGTCTCAGAAGCCCATGGAAAGGTCTCCCTATCCTACTGGTCTATTCACATGAAATAGCATGCAATATTCACTGCAATAGCATGGAAGATTGTGCTTTGGGCACACAGCAACAGTGTTTCTCCAGTAAAAAGGCAGATGGTGACAGAGGCAAATACCCTGGAGTGACTTCTTGCATAAATACCTTCAAAGAAACAGGGTCCAGCACTGCATATCCTGGCTGCATAGGAGGCAGGGTAGTCCTCTGGAGAGGGTACAAGAACTGCTGTGTTACCCTGTGCAAGTCATTTGGGCTCAAATGTTCAAAAGTGTCTCTAATTTTGAGTCCTCTATTTCTTAGTGTCCAGCTCAAAATGGCAGGATTTGGCCTTTCATTCTCTTTTAGCAAGACCACCTTATTGCCACTACTGAACCATTTGTCTCTCTTGACTTATTGACATGTATGAGCTTTAAAAACAACTTGGGCACTTGAAGGGATAGAAAGGGAGCAAAGGAGTCCATAAAACTGTGCTGTCTGCATAAAGACAAATCTCTCACGTAAAAGGTCTGTTCCATTATTAATAGAAACATTCAAAATTAAGAGGATTTCTTTAATAGTTCAGTAACATGGATTATCACAGGGAGAAAAATAAAGACTTCTTTATAACATCTACTTTTAAGCAACTCTTCGTGTTTTCTTGTCACTATTACTGTTTGGGTTACTGTTTAGATGGTTTATTGACAGTACACTGCTGGATGGGCTGTGCGCTAAGCTCCTGGAATCTTTTAATCACTCTGTTGCATTTCATTATGTGTTTAAGTTGACCCTTTTCCCCCCTTAAGTGCAGTGCCACAGGCCTCTATGTAGTAAATCTGGTCCAGTGTTCAGTGCAGGGAGCCACAAGTTGGGATACTGTGTTCTGATTGGTAGCACTGCTGCTATTATTAATTATTTGTATTGCAGCAGTGCCTAGAGACCTCAGCTGAGATCAGGGCTCCACTGGACAAGGTACTGTATAAATACAAAGGAAGAGAGAGACTGAAAGCTTTCAGAGTAGGGACTTAAGTAGACAAGGCAGACAGAGAGTGAGAAGGAAACGGGCACAAAAGAGGGGAAATGACTTACCCAGAGTCACTCAGCAGCACTGCCAGGAATAGAACCTCAGACTCCTGTGTTCCAGCCCCATGCCCTATCAATGAACCACACTGTCTGTTTAAGCTTGCTGTCTATTCTTGGGTAATAATACAGACCATACTTCCCACTTATATGGCACATTAGCATGCATTTTACAAAGGTGATTCTCCCTATTTTACAGATGAGGAAACTGAGGCACAGACAGGTGAGGTGATTTCCAAAGGTCATAGAGCAAGTCAATAGCAGAGCCGGGACTATAATTGAGATGTCCTGACTCCTAATCCAGGGCACTCTTCAATGGACTACCCTTCCTCCCTCTCTTTTAACCTCACTGTGTTTCAATTCTCCTCTCCGTACCATAGTGCGTCCATCTGTAAAACTGAGGTAAACATTATTGTTTAAGACCAATTGCCTCACAGAAGTGCGGCAATTAATTCATTTTTGTAAATGTCTTTGTAATACTTCGATAAAAGTAGTATACATCTACAAAATATCATTAATGAACCATTCCAAATGATTCATATTTGCTTAGTTTAATATGTACTAAGGAGAGCTGCTTCCCCCTCTAAAATATCAAACAAAACAGTATGCCTCCTATAAAACTGAGAAGCAAATGTTCACGTATAGAGCTGTCTTTAATCTGGAGCAGACTCTTTGGGCTGTAATGCAGCCTGGCTCAGTGGAAACCCATTAGATTACTTTAGTGGGCAGATGGTGTCAAAGAGTCAGAAGTATGTAACAGACTCCTGCTGTGCCCGAGTGTTCAGTATGCGAGAAATCATCTCATATCAGACAACTGCTCCAGGGGACACAGTGAAGCACAAAGGAGAAAGCAGGACACCGCTAGAGTCACGCGCCCTTACAAGTGCTTGCCCCAAGATGTCGGCAAACTACCCAGAGTAACAGAGCCATAACTGGTAAATGACTGAGGCAGTGAGGCAATGGCAAACGAGAGGTGATCTGCATTTGTGCCACAGGGGAACATCTTCAAAATGTGTGGGACACCTCTTTACACATATTAACCCTCCATGTGCCTCTGGGAGCTGGAGCAGTATAATTCACCCTTTCACTGATGTAGAAACTGCCATTCCGAGAAGCTAAGACCAACTTTTCAAAAGCATCCACTAGTTTTGAGTGCCTCAGGTGAGAAAGCCGGGACCTGGATTTTCAATAGTGGAGCTAGGACTAGACTCCAGTCACACACACTCAGCGTCCCTGTGCTAAGCTTTTAGCCACAAAAAGTCATGCTTCTCTCTAATTCCTACCCACAGTCAGACTGTGAACAGCCAAGGATCCGAACTGTATGCAGAGCCTACAAGTGCCTACTGATGAAGTCGATTTAGTTGGGATTGGTCCTGCTTTGAGCAGGGGGTTGGACTAGATGACCTCCTGAGCTCTCTTACAACCCTAATCTTCTATGATTGTAAGTCTAGTTAGTCACAGTCCAGAACCACATGCATTTGTCTACAATGTGGACCCACTGACACAGTGTTAGTACCTTCTGAAACACTCCTTCTGTGTGTGACACTGTTCTCCTCTACTTACGCTAGGATGAGTTATTCTAATGTCATCATATGAGCCAGATGCTCTATGCAGGCTTCACAAGGCAGGATATTTTGCTACAGGGTAACCAGTAAGGTGCTGCTAAAGCCTGGGGTTTAAATCACATGAAACTAAGAAGGTCCTAGACAGGTTCACACACTTTAGATAAAACTGTAGAAGTCTTTTCCCCACCCCCACACCTACCACTCCCTTTTTCTTACAGTGTCATGAACGATTGTAATACAGTGGCTATTGGGAATGTGCACCACTGCTTTCTACTGGATAGATTTAGAATTGCTCCGTTCTGTGTCATAGGCCCTTTATTTGCTAACCATGTAAGGAAATTCTTCTTCAGTTAAGGTGGCAAGGGCCTGTACTTCTGAAGCTGGAGGATCTAGGCCCTATTTCTGTTGTTGCGGCAAATGTCATTGAGGCCACAGGGGGTTAAATAGGAACAAGGGAAATTCCCACAGATTTGTTTCAACAGGAGACTCTAACAGCTGCGCATTTGCTCACAAGTGGCCTAAAAAACATAGCCCATCATGATATGTTACAACAAAATCAAATCTCCATTTTGTTTAAAAAAAAAAAAAAAGTTTTTCCAGTCAGACGTCAGGGCAAAAACTGGCAGTGACAAAACATTTCTGTGGCTAAAATAGCAAATTAAAAGCTCAGTCCTGCAGCTCCAAGTCAAATGGAAGTTTGCCTGAGTAAAGACCGCAGGATTGGCCCTGTGGTTTTTGACCAGAACAACAACATAAGATTTATGGGTCATCTCTCTAGACTCTGTGATTTAACTGGATGAGCTAGAGGGGAATCTTCATGAATGGGTAGCTGTACGAGGGCTGACATGCAGAAGAGCAGTTCTGATTTCATCCAGTAGAGGGCAGTGGAGTGCAAGCACGCACCGGCGTGCGCACACACCAGTTTATTACAACCCTGCTCAAACTACTTTACTTTTCCCACATGTTTTTAGAGCCATATTTGTCCTTGCTGTAAACAACAAAAACTAACCAACCAATATGTACTACCTAATTAAAGGAAACCAAGCAAGATTCTTATTACAGTCAGACCAGAGATGCAGAACTTAAAAGGATAAATACAGAGGTTTCATTTGTGGGTTGCTGGCCTCTACAATACACCCAAATCACTGTCATTAATCTACAGTGAAGACAAATGGAATTACTCACCAAACCCAGCTGTGTATGGAGACCAGTATCCCCCGCCAACCCAGGGCCTCTGGTAATTGGGCTGGCTGAGAGCTGAATGGCATTACTGCTACTGAATGGCATTGTTTTATTGTTGTTGTTTATTCTTAGCTGATTATTATTAAACCTCCTGGCTGTGCAGTTTATTTTGGTTTAATTGTACCTTGGGATTTTTCTTCTTGTGCATTTTCCTTTTATAAATGACTACCATACCTACCGCAGTGGGAAGGTGCTTTATAAATCTAAATAAAAAGAAAAATAGGGATATTAAGTGCCACAGAGAGTAGCTCTGAGATCCGTTAGCACCAGGCAAGACTGAGCTTGCTGATTCAAAGGATTTCTTTGGCATACAACGGACATGAGAACTCATCTGTGTGATTATCTGGACATCTGCTTTGTTTCTCAGCCAGCGTCCTGCACACTGCCTGCCCAATTGTCCTCTTACCTTGACAGCATGCAGCTCAAAAGGCACACATTACAGCCGCCTGAGGCGGCTAGATAGGACACTTTTCCTTGCACTGCTTTCTAGCCTGCACTGGGATTGGTACGGAGAGTGCTGGTTTCTTTTCCACGTCTCTGCTTGGGCCCCTAACTATCATTTCCACTGTGCTAAGCACCCATCTTTACACAAAGCTGATTTGATACCTTGCTCTTCTTGCAGAGCCGGTAGCACCCTGCAGCTTTCCACTGCCCATTCACATCTGAGAGTCTACATGGGTCAGTTTTAAATATGGTTTCCTTTGCATGCTTTGTAAGACTGTAATACATCAAACTGGGAAGGCTCAATGGATCAGTGAAGGAGGGTTACTCAGTATGATACCATATTGTCACCAAACCTTTCCCCTCTAGTGGAGCACAACAAAGCCTAGGCGAAGAGTGATCTCCATCAGACTAGTCTTACGTGGCCTGTATATGAAATGACACTTGACTGATGTCGGGTCAGTTCCCAGGTGTCCACACCACTGGAAACATTATGAAAATTGGCACTGGTTGACACCTGTTTTGGAAGTCTTCGCCAGGAGGCCAAGAAATGAGGGTCTGAGGCAAAACCCAATGAAGGAGTCTTGGCAATAACTTCAGCGGGCTTCATATCAGGCCCATTGTAGATATGGAGATTGACCTGCCCTCTTAAATCTTAGAACTGGTGGGAAGGATGAAGAGAGATTGACTACCAACCCATCAACTTCCTGGGGCTGTCAGACTAGCACTTTTCATCAGAATTAAATTCACTCAATAAAGGGCGAAAGCAAGACTATAAAAATAGATGAACCCCCATTCTGCTGTTTATCTGCTTTTTCCACAGAGGAAAAAATAGGTTGGCTTCCTCAAATATGTCATTTTTAACCCTGCTCATGATAATCAGTGCGAGTTAAGTGTCACCAAACTGCTTAAAATCCACTTAATTTTGAATTACTATTAATAATGTAGCAAGAGACATTACACAGAACGATGAAAAATCAAGTAATTAAATGTAACACTTCATAAACTAAACCTACGATGAATCTTAGCTGCCTCTCCAGTCTCTCTGCAATCAACCTGTCTGCAGTCGTGTTTATGTATCCTAGAACCGAGTGATAGACGGCCACCAGACTTGGCATCTACAACAATCTCAGGAGGCTGACTTATTGTGAATGCAGCATGAAAAATCTGATTATCTTTTGATTCTCTCTTTTATTAAATAAAAATTATCTTTATTGAATAAAGATGCTTTTATTAATATCTAAAACACTGGTTGGTGTCATAGAGCCTGCTGGTCCCATGGAACTAATAAAAGAAAAAGCAGAGGTAAAAATGAGAACATTACAGGAAAAAAATTGCATTAAGTGAGTACTGTGGCTGGCAAATAAAACACAGGCTTTTCTGTGGAACTATTTAGTTTCATTTGAATTTATTATTTTTGTTCCGTTCGTGCTGAGATTAAAAGAAGGCAGCACAGAGCTTCTCCCAGATGCACGTAGTGTCAAGGTGCAAACAATGACCAAGGGGTTAATCTTACTCCCCACCCTGGCAGAATATCCCAAAGGACTCTCAATTAGCTGCAGGTGGGACAGTGAGAGAATGCCTGTTTCACCAAACTGGCCTGAACCTCAGGCTGGGGCTGCTGTTACTTTCTGGGGGGCTTAAGCAAACTTGTTATGATTTCTGGCTATAGACAACAGCACTTGAGGAAAAACCCTTGCTGATTACATCTGTGGTTTGTTTCTGCTGAGTCATTCCATCAGCTCTCTCTCTCTCTCACACACACACAAACACACACACACACACACAGAGGGAGGACAATTTTCAACATATGGTAAATTAGCCATAAATACCAATTTAAAGTTATACAGCTACAGCAACAGATACATTTTTGACAACTGACTCCCAAAAGTGTTATTAGTATTGTGACATTAAAAGAATATTTGTTTCCTTATCAAAAACAACAAGCTTCTCCTACCAAAACAAATCACAGATTGCGAAATGTCGATTAGACCCACTAACTGTGAAATTCAACCCTGCTCGCCTGTCTAGAGATACCAGAAAGTGTTAAAAGAAAGAGAAATGTTATTTTTAAATCAAGCTCAGGATTCTTTAATTACAACCACAACTAGCAAATACAGAACAATTTTCCCTTACCAATAAAATAAACCCTGTAATGCTTCAGAGCAATGATCCAGAAGAAACTGTAGTGAAACACATGTGCGTGCACTTTATATTTCCATTTTCAATATTCTTATTCACAATAAACTCCCCATTCTCAGAGCTCCCATTGACATCACTCGGAAATATGCCCATGGAGCTCTTTCCGAAATGGCTCACAACTTAGTGGAAGATGGGAACATAAAAGAAACATAAGCAAAGAGCTCGAGCCTGTATTCTTTGTCCACTCATTTTTCCCCACTGAAAACAACAGAGGCAGGAGTGAGCACCAAGGTAGTTAACCTCCTGTACAACTACGACCCTCCTTTCATGCAGACTCTAATGGCAGTAACTGGATATTTCTTATGGGCAATCGGCCATATTCTGATATCTGTGTAACCTTATGGAAGTCAATAGAGTTGAGCAGATGTAACCAAGGCTAACATTTGGCCCTATGTGTACAAAAAAAAGGAGGGGGGGATTATGTGATGTAACTGACACTATTGTGAGGGTTCAAAGAACAATAAAGCACAACATTAATAATATAAAACAAAACAGTAGCGCATTTGTTCTATCCTAATAGTCATCTGCTTCTATCAGATGTTTATATCTAAAACAGCCAGGTCCAATCAAACAGTATTGTTTTTGTTCCTTGGGAGATTCTTTTCCCTTTCCTAAATTAGGAGATTAGCATCACTGCAAGTGGAATTCCCATCTCTCAAACCTGCAGGAAACACCTTTAGGAAAGCAATCCTGTCTAACTCGGCTGCCATGCCTCTACATTTTATAACAAATGGTCTTCAGCACCTGCGGGAAACAGAAAACCCAAATAGAAGCTTTATGGCCAAAGAAGAAATTACCTTGGAAAATGACCTCCCATGGGATGCTTAGGACAATGCAGGAGGGCAAAAGACCACTTTGACATTCTCTTGCTGGCACCATTTTTCTCATCTCAGCTTGGGCCTGTTGTTTAAAGCAGTGGTTCTCAAGCAAGGGTACGCATAGATCTCACAGGGGGTACATCAACTCATCTAGATATTTGCCTGGTTTTACAACAGGCTACATAAAAAGCACGAGCAAAGTCAGTACAAACTAAAATTTCATACAGACAAAATGAGAAAGCAAGCAATTTTTTAGTAATAGTGTGCTGTGACATATTTTTATGTCTGATTTTGTAGGCAAGTAGTTTTTAAGTGAGTGAAACTGGCGTATGCAAGACAAATCAGACTCCTGAAAGCAGTACAGTAGTCTGGAAAGGTTGAGAACCACTTGTTTAAAGCGAAGGATCTCCAACATTTGACAGAGGGTTTTATCGGCCAAACATGCATGCATAATGCCTCTCAGCTCCACAGGTGCTGGAACTAGCGGTGCAGGGGGTGCTCCTGCACCCCCTGGATTGAAGTGGTTTCCATCACATACAGGGTTTACAGTTTGGTTCAATGGCTCTCAGCACACCCACTATACAAATTGTTCCAACACCCCTGCTCAGCTCCCATTGGAAGAATCTTAAGAGTGCTCAACACCTTTCAGGTATGTTCAGCTCATTGCAGGACTGGGCCCTAAAGAGATATGGGGTGTTAGAGGAGATATCAAAGGCCCGAGCCTAACCCCATTGAGGCCAATGACAGTTTTGTCCTTAAAACAAGCAGCTGTTCAGCATTAAAAACATGGACAAAACATCTCTGTTATTGAGCCTGTTTATTTTTGGTTACAACAGATTCAGAATTTTACTACTGAAAATCTCTGAAGAAGTTTTCTATAGTTGGAGACGGATTCTGTTCCCACTGATATCAATGGCAAAACTAACCGACTGGGAGCAGGATTTGGGACCATAACTGGAATTGTACAGCCACACACTGTACATATTTAAGTACACACACCACATCATCATTCACAAGTAGTTTTGCTGAGAATGCTGAACTCATTACAGAAAACAGGACAACATTTCACCTCTTGAGATTGAACTAATTTCCCCCTTCACAGGATAAAAGCAAAGCAAAACCATTAATGGTGCTTTTCAAGTCTTGGAAACCTGTAGTAAGGAAGCCTTGTTGCCATGCTTCAAAGTAATCAGCAACAGACCTATAACACAATAGGCAACTGATTGCTATTGCTTGTTAAAAAAAGTGTGTCTCTCTCTCACTAAAACTTTGCCATAATGTCATAAATGAAAGAAGCATTTCTATTAGCAACAACAAGGCATCAAACAAAGAATTATGCCCTGTAGCAATAATCAAGACTGATTATTTTTTCAGTTTTCCTTCTGTTAGGGAGATCGACCTTTTGCACAGTGTCTTCTAATTCATATTGTAAGTCTCTAGAAACCTCTGGTCTTTCTGATTGTTCGAAGTCACCATAATAAGATCTGAGTCTGTTACCAGATATGAAAATAGCTATGTACCCAGAATATTTTTTCTAAATCACAACACAATACACAGACCCAACAACCATACAACAGCATGTTATCAACTCTAAAATACAAAATAAGCAATACCAGTGATTCTAGAAGAACTACTAATATGATCAGGTGTACGTAATTCAAAAGGTACTAGACTTAATGAGACTTCACAGTTTGTATAAAAAACCTCAGGTTGTAGTTTTTGCATTAGTATATTTAACAAAATATCCTTACCAAATCCAATTTTCTGCCAGATTTTTATCTTTCAAAATAGTGTGGGGGTGGTTTAATAGTTAAAAATAAAATCTCAGATGTATATTATAATTTCTGATCCAAGCAGCAAACCATCAATTTCAAGCAAATATATTCTGTAGGTCTCTCAAATACACTTTTATTTCAAGGTTGCAATGAGTTTCAATCAAATGCAAACCCGCTGTTAATCCGGCATTAAGGCTGCAAATTGAAATACACCCAAAAAACCAGGAAATCAAAAAGTTAATATTATCACTGCAGTGTTTATTGATTAAAATAAGATATTGCTTGTAGTAAAATACACATTTAGCAGCCTAACTAGAGATCAAAAGCTACAGATTTGTAATGTGAATGAAGTAATCTTAGAACAAGAACCATAATCTTTCTCTTCCCTGATTTTAGTGGGTTTTCATTTGCAACTTTAAAGTTGCACTCATATAGGCTTTTGCATTTAATGTACTTTGGGTTGTTTTGGGAGTCCTTAAATTTGTTTTAAAAATAGAAGAGGGAAAAGGAAAATCCTTACCTGTGCAACTGTGGAAATACAGAACTGCGGTCTGTGCACAATTTTTTTCTCCAGTCAATAGGTTTTAAACTCATCCAATCTTTAGATACACAAAAAATATTAAGTCTGGCACTACACAATTGCACTATAATTGTGCTGCAACTTTGAAGTGCCACTGGCAATTATGTAACAAAACCCCCTTTTAAAAAATACTTCACTGCACATAGACAAAACTCATTTAAAATATTTTTACCAAGAAATTCCAGGTATAAACTCATATGACCACTATTCCTCACTGAGGACTGGTAGCCTGTAAATTCTAAAGCAGTAACATTCAAGCCAGTTTTTAGATATTCAGGCACAAACAAGTCTTTAATATCGTCCTAGCAGAAAATGTATATCCCCCGCCCCCTTATTTTGATAACTCAAGAATGAATTAAAAGATTTGCTTCATGCATTGAAAAAATAAATTGATCTATGGGCTGAGACCAAGCATCAGAAGCTTAAGAGTAAAAGGAGAATTTTTGATTGCAAGAAAGTTGCGGGTGGGTGGGGCCGTATGTAACTTGGCCTTGTAAACCTTTTTGTAACTTTATTCCAGGGCAACACAGAGAGAGGTCACTGGCTCAGGAAGGATGTCAAAAAATTCCAACTCAATTCAACATATTGAAATTCTACAATCACTAGAACTCAGAATAATTAACATCTCCTGGAAATTGTAACCAACCTATATTTTTATTGGAAGGATGGTATTTAGTTAATATCATGTGTCCTAGTAAAAGACTATCAGCCTGAGATACAGGGGCTTTCACCTGAATTATTACATGGGGCATAAAGCTAGGGAACTTAAACCCAAACTCTGGTACTCCTGAAGAATTTTAAAACCCCAGCTAACTAAAAGCCTTTGTAGTCCACATCAGAGGTTGTCCACCAGCATCGTATATATGAACGCAGATGTAGTGGACAGGTCACAAATGGAGATCTGAAAGGATGGGAAATTCTTTAGGTTGGCTTTGACAATTAGCACTCGATTTCTTTTCAGAATGCCTTCTTGTGTTTGCCTAACACAAAGATCCTCCTCCCCTCCAAAAAACAAAACAAAACAAAACAAAAAACGTGTCAGCCATAAATCCTACAGAAGAAGCCAATATCCTGAGAGGCTGCTGTATGTAAAGAAAAGCAGAAAGAAATTGCTCCTTACCTTTGGAAAAAACCGCTGCCAGGCTGAGGAGGAACAGTGACAGGAGCTGCCACATATTGCTAACCCCAGAAGTGCACATCCTCATGCTTGTGGCTGCAGGGAACTTAGGGGTCTATTTCACACACTTTGTAATCAAAACAAAAGCCAATCAGCTGGAGAGGTTGCATTTTCAGAAAAGGTCACCTGGAGAGCGCAGAAGGCATTTCCTTCGCGGAGACGAATTGTTTCTTCAGTTTCGTTTTTTAACCCTCCCTTCTCCTCCGTCCCCCCCCCCCCCCGGGCTATTAAAACAAACCCACCCGCCAACAGCCGGCTGCAATAGGTTGAGCCCAAACTCTCCCGATTGAGCTAGATCTTCAGTCCTGAGCCCCGATCGCCTAAAAAGTAAACAGCTCCCCCCCCACCCCCCTGCGCACACATCAAACTAAACACACCAGCCCTGGAATCTGCAGGCAAACGACCTCACACGCTAGCCCAGGGCGCTACTGGGGGACACACACACACACGCTTCCCCTTCCACGCTTAGCCGGAGACGGGGGAAGCCTCCCCCGCCACGCTCAGCAGCGCGGCTTGATTGTGTAACCCAGGTCCCCACATCCCACCGGGGAAGCACGTTCGGCCGCGGCGCGGCAGGAAAGTTTCCCTGGAGGGGGTGATGCTGATCCGCCCAGACGCCAGCCAGGCACCGCGGCGGGGCCTTAGTTCTCGCTCGCTCTTTGCTCAGTCACTTGCTCAACTCCGCGGGGGACTCCCCCCCGGCCCCACGGCTGGAGAGTCTCCACCGCTCCGGGGAAGGAGCGGCGGCGGCGGCGGAGGGGGGCAGCTGGAGACTCAAAGGATGCCCCAGAAGTTGGTCTCCACGCGGGATGCTGGCCCCCGGCCCCCCAGCTCCTCCTCCTCTGGTCCCGACCCGCCAAATCCAGGGTGGTTTGGGGTTTTTTTTTAAGCCGGCGAAATAATCCAAGAGGAGGAACCATCAATGCATGCATGCATAAATAAATACAACTCCAAAGAGCCCAGCCTCTCGCTAGACAGCCAGGCTCACCAATCCACGTGCAGAGGGCACCCCCCCGGGTACCCAGACAATCCCAGCGCGGGGGGGGGCGGAGCGCAGACAGTAGCTTAGAGCCCCCCCAGCAGCAGTCACTAAGCCAGGAGCCTCCTAGGGCATCGCAGGGGCTGGGGAGTGGCTGGCTGGCTGGCAGGCACCGGGGCGAGCCAAGGGAGATTTTATCATCTCAGTCACTGCAGGGAACAAAGAGGTGCATTGCTCCTCTCCCCCCCCGCCATCCCCCGCGATCTTCTAATGATTGCACTTTAGTGTAGAGAGAAAACGGAAAAGTTGCAACCTGCCAGAGTTTGGCCCCAGCCCTCCCAAAAGCCTACTGCTTGGACGCAGAACACGTCTAGCGGCTCCTGTCGTACCCAAAAAGCCAAACCCGACTCTGATATAGCCTGTTGCAGAAGCACCACACACACAAAATCCAGACTTCGCCTTAAAAATCCAGACTCTGAGGCCCCCACCTGGAGCCACAGCACCACAAAAGTCTGCCAGATTTTGGCTCCAGACTCAGTAATTGTACTTTTGAAATAGGACATAGGTGTTGCGTCTACTACCGCCAAAATCTGGATCCCGGCTGGTACAAGAAACTGCAAAACACACTAATTTGACAGGTGTATATTACGGTATGTGGTTGGGTTTGGGCTGGTTATATCCCCAGTTTTAACATCTAAATTTGTTATTTATGTGATTCCTCATAGTCCACCAAAATAGTCCAGATCCCAACATCCTATGATGCATCAGTGATTGGGGGGGGGGGGAGGGGGCGGGGAGAGGGGGGCGATTTCTCAGCTCTCCTGAACACTGTACACATGGCCACTGACACAGCAACAAAATTAGCTAAACTTATTCTACATAATTTTAATAATGTGTTAGAAACAATTCTCTGGTCTAAAATGTTCCATAAATTCTAACTGTACAAATTGTTAAGTCTGTAGCTACATTTTTCCCCTCCCTTTGGTCAAGGATAATAATCAGGTCATTATTTCTTTAGCAGATGGAACAGCAGCAAAATCAAAACACAAAAGCTCAAACTAAAAATATTGTAAGGGCTGGCAGGCTGTGTCTGTTCTGATGGAGTCGGAACTCCATAAAAGATGTATAGCTTTTCTTGTCATATTAACATCCCCATCACTGTAGCTTTAAAATGGGTCTATCAAAATAAAACTTCTTCTAACCCTGGGACTTGCTATGTTACACTTTCCATTTGTTAAGAAATACATATATGGTCAACCATGCAATAGGGAGAGGTTGCATTTCATGTGTGCACATTTAAAAGTTCATTTTGGCTTTAGAGGTATTACGAGTTTCAGACAGATTCCCTAAATCCCTGGACTTCAAATGGAAAATACCTCTACAACTGGTATTATAGCTAAAACTGAATTGAACTTTCTAAATGCATAGGAGGAGCGGTAAATAAGGCTACTGACTATATCATCATCTATATCTATATATAGACATATACCTACCAGGTTGCTCAAGAAGGATGAATTCTTGTAACCAACCACATGGTTCTATGGTAACAGTCTGATTTGAGCGTTCAGTGACAAAACACAGGTGGACCCAGCCAGATTTCAAATGGTGAAATTCAACAGTACTGCAGAAACATGTACCAGGAAATGTTGGGATCCAGAACACAGGTGATGGAAGCAGAGGTGCTGGGGTTGCGGCAGCACCCCCTGGCTTGAAGTGGTTTCCATTACATCCAGGGTTTACAGTTTGGTTCAATGGTTCTCAGCACCCTCACTATACAAATTGTTCCCGCACCCCTGGATCCAGATAATGCTGGTGGAGTTGACTACGTAATACATTTAAGCAGTACAAGTACGTGTATTGGAGGAGACGGGGCAATGTCACCAAAATGTGTTGCATCCAGCAGGATACAGGTTAACATATTTTTTAAAAATATCATTTTTGCAGCTGTCAGGTACCATAGTGTGTTGGGAGCCAGATTTGTTATTTGTTTGTTTGATTACTTGATTGTGCTATTGTACTGGGGCACGTTCAAGGCCAGATTATTAAAGTGCAGTAGCAGCAGCTAAATACATTCTCCATTGAGTCAGTGGAATCTGGGCCCAAACTGGCGGGAACTAGGTGCCAGGTCAAGATTTTTGCAGCACTATTGTACCAGAATGCATCAGGTTCTGTTTTTTTGTTTGTTTGTTTTTTAAATGTGCAACAGAAATGGCGAGATTTGTCATCATTTAGACAGGGCTGGGGCCAGGATCCTAGTCTTGGTTTGATGTATGTCAATCCACCCTGAGAAATAGAAACCACAAAGGGAACAGAATACAGCAAGGCCTGCCATGCTCCACCCCCAAAAATGTGGCACATAACAGTCTTTTGCAGGAGGGGAGGGGAAGCTGTGATGGACTTGGAAACTAGTGGATTAACCCTCCTGCCACCAAATATTTATAGGAATGTGTCTTTGCATATAGCTTTTCTACCCCCATGTGGTCAGGCAATAACTATAATGAAAGATAGACTGGCAGCAGAACATCCGACATATGCCCTGATATTAAAGAAGCAACTGGGGAGGGGATATAAATTTAATGCTACATTATATTTTTGCAAGTTTTCCACCCTTAAAAAAATCTTGGGGCAAATTTAACCCTGGTATAACTACTGAAATCAGATCAATCACACCAGGGATGAATTTTTGTCCCCAGATACATCCATGTAATCCCAGTGAGTTCATTGCAGTTTCAATGGTGGAAATGAGAGCAAGAATTTGGCCCCTAGTTGCTTTGCTAGTCACACACATACCACAGCAGTCCTACAGATCTGGAGTTTAAATAGCAGGAGAGGAGGATTCAGATGATTCTTGTTTAAAATGAACCAAAACACTGACAAACAGGTGCTCAACTCTTGAGATCTTCTTTTGGTGAATTTCCACCTAGAATCTAAAATGGAAAAAAAAACCATTCACTGGATGTGTCTCGCCCTATTTGTCAGCCACTGCAGGACCATCCTCTCTAGTGCTATCCTCTTTACAAATAAATTTAAACGGATTCTTTGCTGTAGGACTAAACTTGTGTTTATTGATGGTTTTTTAACTGTTCTTTTTTTTTCCTCACTCACTCTCTCTCTCTCTCTGTTTAAGAAGAGAGATTTCTGCTCCTTCAACAACTCCCTCTGGCTGTTTCATTTGATTTTCCAGTGTCAGTGGGGAGTCTGGTGAACTTCCGCAGCCTGTGATGCTTTTTACATGTTTGAGATGATGCTATATGGTAACCAATCAGTTTCAGCTCAGAATTTGGCCTTGGGGAAGAAATAAAAATAATTTTCCACTGGGATCTATTATTTTGCCTGAATGTTTTAAAAATCTTTCTAAAAATATCACCAACCATGAAATGTTGCACATTAACTTCACTATTCACAATAGAGCACGCTTTTGGCATTTAACTTCACAGTGCAGATAAGACTGGGATGTTCCGCCACCACCCCAGCTTTTCATTGTCCCGTTGAGGTCCCTGTCCCAGCTCCAAGTCTATTTCCTTCTCAAAGCTGCTCTCCCCAGTTTGTTTGTGATTACTTCATAAAGGGTGTGGCGTCATAGGTCTAAATGAGTATTATACCCACTTCACAGATAAGCAAACTGAGTCTGCAATCCTTACATAAACAAAACTCTTCACTGTCTTCAGTGGGGAGTTTTGCCCGTGTCAGAACTGCATGAGTGGGCCAAAGGAATCTTTCCAAGGCTATACAGCAGGACCAGGAGTCTGGATTCTAGTTGTGACCATTTGACAATACCCCTTTAACAATACAATCTCTATTTTCTGCAACTAATGCTGTGGTAAGTGACAAGAGCCTTTGCTGGAAGCTGCCCAGGGAGAATTGCATCCATTCATACTATAAGAACTAGTTAGTAAAGAGAAAACATCTTCCTATTTTATAAGCAATATATTATTTTGGCAAGTATGTCTAATCTTCTCCGGGTAATTAACACAACTAATTATGGAGGAAGCACTGCCTCCAGGAAAATACAAGTGAGCATGGAGAGACCTGCCAGGCCTGCATCTCCACGACCTATGGCTTTTGTAAAGCTTCAAAACCGAATAATTTGCTTCCAACAAATTAATAAAAAGAAATCTTCTTTACTCTGAGGCTTCTTGTTTCATTTTCAGTGTGATATATCAACTGGTAAATCTAATCTGCTTTTGGTAATTAACACTAATTGTCCACGCTTTGCTGGTTTGGCTTTTCTAGAGGCAGCAGTTCTCTCTCAATGATGGACTTGATTTGAGGTGCTAGGTTGGGAGACGTCCACTTGGCATCGCAGGACGTTAATACCTGGGAGGACTGGAAAAGGGCTTTCCCCACCAACATCCCACCCTACTCCCAGCAGAGGAACATTTTGCCCAATAGTGTAGTGGCAATTTTACAAGTGGGGATAAATACATGCGCTGTGAGCCAATAGTGAGCAACTCATTTTGGGGAGCCATTTTGAGTCCTACTCATGCTTTCTAGAGACCTGGGAGATAGGGGTCTTTTAGCTAAGTTCTTTTTAACTTCATAGCCCTCTTCTCCAGAAACTGGAGACCTTTATCCCTTCCCACTAAATCCCTAGGGTGAAATCCCCTGGTCCAGTTGAAGTCAGTGGGAGTTTACCATGGACTTCAATAGAGCCAGGATTTGACCTCTGCTGGAAGGTTGTCCAATGTCTCTTCATGGGGGCTTGAAGTGGGTAATCTGGCCTTTGTTACCATATTACAACAGGCACCACACAGAGCAAGGAGACCCGTCTCATCTAGATTCATACATTTTGAGGCCAGACTTCCTAGCAAGTTTGTACACAAGGTTCTATGTTTTGAACAGTGGTGGCAGAGCAGAAAGGGGATTTAAGGGCAAAGAGCGTGGCAGGGAGCACATTGTACTGGGATGCCCACAAAACACTTGCCAATGCTTCATAGATTCCAAAGCTAGAAAGGACCATTTTTAGCTGGTGCGCTGTGACTGCTGCTTCCAATACTGATCATAATGGTTTGGCTGTTACTTTGTGCTCCCATCATTTGTTGATGGTATCCACCTCATGTCTCTCATTTTATACTTTGATTATAAGGCAGGCACTCCCTTTTCATTTTATGTATATACAGTGCTTCATACAAAGGGTCCCTGATCTAGGACTATGTGGAACTGCAATACAAAGAAGGCTGTCAAAAGCAGAAGGCAGTAGAAAGAAACAGATAGTGGAAGAAGCTGCACAGACAGGAGAAAGGTAGGAGTTGCCTTATTATTACTTTGTATTAAGGTCTGGATCCTATTCCCTTTAAAGTCGGAAGGAGTTTAACTATTGACTTCCATGAGAGCAGGATTAAGCACTGAATCTTTGTCCTTTCGTTTTAAACATGATTCTGCCTCATCTACCATATTCATTTTCTTTCCCCTACATCTTGTTTTGCTTCAAACCACTTCTCTTGCATAAGAAAAGTAGATTTGGTTCAAACTGTAGGCCAGACTAGAATAAAAATCTATTTGACAGCTTGTAATTCTGCTGTCAGTGGTAATACCCGTAGGAATGACTATCTCTTTAATGATCAAAAGCTAACCCTTTAGTGATGAATAGGATTCCTATAAGGCTACTTTATGTTGCTGGGCTTGCTGTCAGTTCACAATAGCTGGAAAAGTAGAGGATGTCAGTCAGTGGGTTTTCACCCTAGTCTCCTTGTTCCCAAGAAAGATTTATAGAAACAGAGCAGTTAGTTCCAAGAGTTTTAAAGTAGTAAACAAATAATTTTATCAAAACACCACTTGTGCTGTTTTCATCCATATCAGCATCACTTTAATAGGCAAAACATGTACAAGAGGGCATTTCCTTTGAATTAAACACACACTGATATGCCAATCTCTATCTTCTGATAGCAGAATTGTAAGGCACATATTGCACCTTCATCATGCACTGCTAAGTGCATTGGTTTGTATAGACCAAATGTTGTGAGATGTAGGATGTGGGTGTTCAGGATGGACCCTAAATTAGTTATCTAAACCTGGCATGGAAAATTCAGTCTGGATGGGTAAAAGTTTGGCAAGTTCTAAGCAACTGAAAACAAGCTCTTGTAATAGAAAGTGTCAAGCAACCTTAACTATAGGGCGTGCTACCAACTCCAATGATAATAAAATTAACTCAAAGATGAAAAGCATGCATCACCAGAAAATTAATGGCTACAAATGAAATTACATGATCCTGATTAAGATGAACTCTAGTCACTATGGGCAATAAGTACTACAACTAGCACTTGCCAAGTAAAAACAGCTGGAATAGATGTAAGTTGCTGGAATGCATACAAAGCTTTAACATATAATGATGTCCTCTCTGAAACTTGATTACATTCTGAATGGTGTAATTTTGAAACTGACAAAGAGTGGGTTTTCAGAGCAGATGACATGATAAAATAGAGATTTTACGCTGAAAATTGTAAGCGGAAATGTGAGACAAATTGAAATGTTACCTTACACTTTACAACTCACTAACTTTTTTAGGGGGGAAACTTATTTTAATTTTTATTTTGCGGCTGTGGAATTTACTTTGCCCCTGGGTAACCAGTGTATTCCTTTCATGGTACTTATTTACTTATTTATACATCCAATAAAAAGGAAAATTCTCTCTTTTGTTTTTGTTGCACTATTGACCCTTATTATATGCTGGCATTTTTTCCTCATTTTACAAGAGATGGGACCCAAATCAAAATTCCTAACACCCCAAACTTTTGGGGAGACAAGGTAGGCGAGGTGGTGTATTTTATTGGACCAGCTTCTGTGAGTGAGAGAGACAAGCTTTCAAGCTACACAAACTATTGGGGCATTTCCAATCTGAACCAGAATCTGAATCCAAATTTTACAGATAGTCTTTATCTTTATACAGGGCTGAACCAATGCCCTCCACCAATACATCCCTAGTAGTAAGGTGTTCAAAAACAATCCAGATCTGCCTTCCTGCTTTGCCCTTGAGCCCATTCTCAGTCCATTTCACACCAAGCTGTGAATTGGGGTATTTCCACTATTTTTGTTGATCTGTGAACATTTATTCATCATTTAGGTTATCTAGCATGCCTGTCATGTGCCTGATCTCAGAGGGGAGGAAATACTGAGAAGTATAATGATTTTTGTGTAATGGATGAAAGTGACCTCTTCTAAGCTTAACTCACTGGTTATTTTTTAATTGAAAGTGATGAAGGTTATGGAACATGGTAATTAATGATTAAATTATTATCACAATATACTGAGAGTAGGGTCCCAATCCTCAGATACTCTAAATCTGCCTTTCAGGATTAGCTGAACTCTAAAAAAACTGAGGGCCCAATCCTGCAATCCCTCACCCATGGGCACAGGCTGTATTAACTGTCATGCAGTGAGCAGCATGCCTGGTAGTAATCATTTCCAGTACTGGGCTCTAGTTTAGCACAAAATACACAAAGAAATCAGATACAGACAAACAAGAATTCTAGAAGTATGAAAAGAACGCAGTTCTGAGTCGGTTGCGTTCTTTCATAAACTTAGCTTTGTAAACACATATGGTGTCTACTTGTGTGCATACATTAGGCAGGGCCTAAAACTGTTGTGTGCTTTGCAGTGCAAATATTATTAAACTGTAATGCAACAGACTGTTACCATGACAAAAGCAACCACATTGTTCATGCTTCTGTTCACAGTGGAGTTTTACTGACCCCTAGTGCTATGTTATTCCACAAAGCTCAGTAAAAAACGTGTAAGCCTGGGTAGTTCTGGAGGTGTCTTCCAAAGAGTAAACAAGAGTCAGGAACTACCTGTGCAGCCAAGTGCATTTTGTTTGCCGGAAGGGAGAACAGAACTCCTGGCCATGGAGCAGTAACACGAACAAAAGGATTTTTACCCATGATAAACGTGCTCTTTGCCAGGCCATCAGCAATTGTAAGGAAGACCATATTAAAAAGGTGCAGTCAAGTAATTTCAAATTTTTTGCATGGGAATTGCTATTCTCAGAAGGTGCCAAAAATGGACAGCTTCAGAGACCAAAGTCGTCATATATCTGCTGAACAGGAAGAAAGTGGACCTCAGCAGTGCTACTGGAAGGGCTACTTCACATGTTTTAGGCTAGTCCCCAAGCCTTCTTGCTCCTTGGTTTTTCTGCTGATACAACTATAATTTCTATAACAGTGGTGCCTACGAACCTCTATCAAAGACCAAAGCCCCATTGGGCTGGACACTTTAACAGCAAGTAACAGAGAAGACAGTCTTTTCCCTAAAGAACAGAATTTAACATAAAAGCAAAAGTCTCAGCTTGCCTCTTACGGACAAGGAGTAGTTGTTTGTAGGCATCATGGCTGAGAGGCTTAAAGGGACTAGATGGAGCCTAGGAACTCATTTCCATGAGACACCCCCACACTGTTTGGTGCTGTTGGAAAGGGAACATCTCCCTGGGATTTTTCTACAAAGCAAATGCTAAACTCACTAAGCAAATGGTATTTTGTAGGACAAACAGACATGTTTTCTGTTTCCTTTCCTGGCTCTGCATGAGCAGTTAACAAACAAATGTTCTTCCCAGAGCTATTCAGACATCAATCAAGGATGCTGGTGGACAGATAAAAAAATATTAAAATGCTACATATCTTGCACTTAACTTAAATTCAAACAAAACAACTCGTTGTCACACTTTATACTAAGGTTCCCTTTATAAAGGGTAAATAAATGATTAATAGATGTGTTAATGAATGGTTAATTATATCAGTGTCCAACAGATCAATTAGTTGCTTATAATCATCTGTAACACCTGTTAGTGAGATGTTTATAAACATTTATAACACATACTACTCATGTGTCTGTAACATGCTTACAGTGCCTTTTAATCATTTATTAGCCTTTTAGAAACCATCTATAAATAGAACCTTAGTATAAAAGCATGACCAAAAATGAGTAGTTATACAGGACTAAATTCAGACCTGGTGTAAGCAGTTACAAGGAATTGCATCTTATGTCTGAAGTTGGCCCTTTTTCTTTTCAATAGCATAAACGCTAGTAATAGTAATGATGAGAATTGTGTGTACAAAACAAGGAGAACAAAGTCTCCTTTAGAATAAGAAAGACTTATGAGGCTTTTACAATTTAAGGGGGAGCAACAAAGACCTTCTAAAAATTAGGTAACTGCTCTGTTTTTGCTTTACTTGTATATGATGTATAGAGCAGGCCTAAAAGGAACACACTCCTTTACCCTTGATATATCAGGTATGTCCATTCCAGACATACCTGGTTTTGCTGCAGGATTTGTTGAACATCCCAGAGAGTGTATATGAGCCCTTACACCTAAATTTAAGTGATGGGAGTGGTTAATATTTAACAAAGACTTCCCTTCTCCAAAGTGTGAATTAGTTGAAGTTAAATAAATGTTACTAATAACAAAACATTTAAACAGTGCCAAAAAAAATCCTTCATCCCTTTCATTCTTGTGATGTTGTCCTTTCACTAATTCTCCACAAATCAGAGAGACTTCCAGGCTGGAAAGGACCTGAATCTCTAATGTAAAACGAGCAGGAAAAATAAATATGTACACACAACTTTCAGGCCTTTTGTTATACATCCATAAAGAAGCAGAAAGGGTAAAAGCCATGTTTTGCTTCTTTGTGGGCCATCTTTAAGGTGGGCTGAATTTGAATGCTATAAACCAGCCAGAAGAGGCCATCACCTAAGGCAGCAAAACTTTCCATAAGTGTGTAGCTGACTGTGGGGCAATACAGGTGAACATCATTATTTGCTAGTTTGCCTTAAGCAGCTGAAGCCCTGGAGCCTCCCTTGTGAAAAGCCTCAACATTCTCTCTTTGAATCAGTGGAAGCTTTTTTCCCCTCCAGCCTTTGGCTCTTTCTAAAACCTCCTGCAGAGACAGTAGGGAAAAGGAAAACTAGATTAAAATATCTATATCCTCTGAGTAGAAGCTGGATTCTTCAAATAAAATTCTCAATGGCTTTTAAAGTATAGGAATTAATTCTCACAACCAATAGTTCTAAATCAAAGTAATCCTCAGACATGTGATTAAAATACTGAAATGTCCCACTCCACAGCTGCGACATGTAAGTAGCTCTGACCCACAGGTTAGGCAAGCCAGGCAGAATCAATTTCTGTTCTTGATTTCTAAGTATCTCTCTGGTAACTATAGTGTTTGTTTTTCTATCAAGCCTTAAAATCCCAACTGCAGCGCTGGGCAAACACAGTCAGGAAAATGGGTTGTCAGGAACACAGGACGTGAGGGCACATATGGCGTTTGCAAAGTCTTTCTGTTCCCTCTGCTGGCTTTGTCCTGGACTGATGGATTCTCCAGGCTGAGAACTAATGGAACCAGAAGGGAAAGCTGGAGGAACAGAGCATGCACACAGATACACAGCTGTAGTGCGGCAGCTGTGTGCACCCCTGGAATCACTGGAAGTCTTGCCATTGACTCCAGTGGGAACAGTATACGTCTCTACATTTGGAAGTTCATTTGTTTTGCTTTTTATTATCATACTCTAAATTTCGGAATAATGTATATTCTCCCTTAGATATGTCTTTACTTTGGGTGTTTCTATTGTGCCCACTGCCAAAGTATTTATATACCACAGGATTTTATGGGGACATACACAAACTTTGGTCTTATTAAGTGGGACAAGAGTCTTTCTGCACTGGTTCAGAATGTTATGTGAGCACATTCCAGGTATGAAGAAAGGGGGGACTTTCCCCTGGCAATGGGGAACAGAGCCTTTCACGATATAGGTCTAAATCCAATCCAGCTCAGTGACTGAGAGCTGTTTTTCTTTGGTGGCTATTTGGTGGTCTACATGAAATGAGTTTGGTGTGCTCAGTGCACTTGGAAGCAGCACGCTCATTGTGAGCATCAGAAGAGAAGACAAAGACTGACCAGGCATGGAGACTGAACTCACCAATGGTTCCTCCAAATCAGGGGTCAAGGCACTTCAGTAGGGCATCATGGAGGAAGCCTGTGCTCCTGCCTCTGCTGAACATTTTCTGTGGACCAGTTACAAATTTCATTTTCTCTGGCTGTTAGGGGGACACCTTTCATGAGCTCTAAAGCTCATACACGTGGGGGGGAGAGAAGGAGAAATGCTATACAGGTACATGGAAGGTTTCAGAGACAGGATAGTGTAGTGCTAAGCCATGACAGTATGGATAAACCATGCCCCTATGATTAGGGCCCTACCATGTCACGGACCATGAAATCTGGTCTCGCCCATGAAATCTGGCTATTGTAGTGGGGTCATGGTATTGACACCCTTACTCCTGCACTGCCTTCAGAGCTGGGTGGTGGGAGAGCAATGGCTGCTGGTCAGGCACCCAGCTGTGAAGGCAGCGCCGCTGCCAGCAGCAGCCTAGAAGTAAAGGAGGCAATACCATACCGTGCCACCCTCACTTCCATGCTGCTGCTGGCTCTGAAGGTGGCGCATACTACGACCTCCCTTCAGTAGCCTTGCAAAACTCCCCCCACGACTCCCTTTGGGGCAGACCCCCAGGGTTACAATACTGTGAAATTTCAGATTTAAATATCTAAAACCGTGAAATTTAAGATTTTTTAAATCCTCTGACCATGAAATTTATCAAAATGGACCATGAATATGGTAGGGCCCTATGCATAAGTTATACCACACATATCTTTTGGGCCTGATTCTGATCACGTGTGGTGTAATCACTGTGCCATTCAAGCCACTCCTGATTTACATGGAAGAGTGTAAGATCAGAAGCTGGTTCATTGTTTTTGTTGAGAGTTCCCTTGTTTACTTGGGCTGAGACTTTCAAAGCCTAATGGGCCGTGGGTGTTCAGATCCCCAAGGTGGTTTTGAAAATCTCTCCCTTACCACCTTTTTAAGGAAAATATATGACATGATGCAGAAGTTGTGCATGGAACCTTCTGCCATGTAAACCTCTGCTCATTCCCCACTATACACTTTTCCCTCCATGTACATGCAGCTTAGATTTCATCATGCAATTTTAGGGCCTGATATGTAACAATTAGGGATGTGCAAACTCAATACAAAACTGGACAAACAATAATACTCTGTAACTTAGAGGAGCTTTCATCCAAGGATCCCACAGAACATTTGAACTACTAATTAAGCCCCATGGCATCCTGGGAGGAATGTTTTATTGCACATATTCACAGGTGGAGAGAATGAGGCATAGAAAGTCTGAGGAAAAATGTTTGCATGTGCACTGTAATTTTGCCTAATTTTCTGCTCAACATTGGCCACCCAGGTGCCTCACATTCAGATGTTCAGAGCACCCAAAACTCCATTTGAAGCCTCTGGATCCTGCAGATACTCGGCACCTCTGAAAATCAGGTCACAGGCATGTCAAAATGGGCACCCAAAACCAATGCACCCAAAATTAGAGGACACATTTGAAAAGTGACTTTGCCATGAGTAGTCAGCAATGGAACTGGAAATAGAAGCTAGAATTTATGATTCCCAGTCCTGTGTTCTAACAACTCTCAGATTAACCCCTGTTCTCTCATGGAAAGTGCCAATATCAGCAATATTACCATCAGAATTCACTCGTGGAAGCTGCTGCTGCCCTGATTCAGCACATCGCCACTGCGGCTTCTGATGGCAGGTCTCCAGTGGAACCCACAACAGGAACTAAGAACTCCTCTGTCCCACCAGAAACCCTGAGGGCAGGCAGATGAGGTATTATTACTACCACCTGCCTCCCTTGAGCAAATCTCCCCCAGTCCAGGAGGTGGGGATTAGCACAAAGAGTCTAATTTACACCTCCCTGAAGGTGAAGCTAATCCTTGTGCAGAGGGACAGCAAAAGGCCAAATTTCACCCTTCATGAGCAGTAGCAACTCAGTTACCAGGAGGAGATAACAAGACCTAGAATACAAGAGATTGGTAATCCCTATCAAAGTGGGCTGATTAATAGGAAAATTAAAAGAAGATGGTTGATTATGTAATAATTGTACTAATATCGCCTAGAAAATACTCATTCAGGGATCTTATTGTTTCCAAATAGCCACAAGGAGAAATGAAACAAACTTGGGGGCAGGGGTAGAGATAAATGTTGAACACATTTCAGTTACAGTCAGTCATGCTCAATTTTTTTTTTCTTTTTAATACAACACTCCTCTTTTCTTATCACAGATGGGAGAACATATGGCAGAAAGTCTTTACAGTGCGTCTGGAACAGCTTCCAAATTGTAATAGATTTCACATCTAAAGTCTGGAATTGGTACATCGGAGAAAGCCACCAAAGATGTTTTTAATGTTTTAACCTATTTGCCATAAACGTTGGCTGCTTTCATAGTTGAGGATGGTGGTGGAGGAGGACGTTTGTGTGTTGAGGAGTGGTAGAAGGTGGAAGGACTATATTAGCTCAGTGAATGGGCAGAAAGAGAACAAGAAACCTTGAAAATAATGTTCTGCCAAATGGAGATAAAACTACGTGCAAAACTGGAAAGCTGGAGAAGTGGAACCTTCAGTGAAGTTACAGCAGCGGAGTTGAAAAGAAAGGTAAATGGCCTCAGGATAAGGTGCAGATGTGGAGTCCTTGTTTTGGGTGATTTGAATCTAACCCAGGTTTACACAGACCATCTTATGGTGCTACGTGAAATGAGCTGGCGGGTGTTGGTCCAGTTCACTGCAGACAGCTATCCAAGGCTGCCACTGTTGCTAATGAGCAGTAACTATCCCCACAATTGGCAGAGCCTGTCTGTTTGCTGTATCTAATTTGTGAACAAAAATAGTACTGCACGCTAGCAATTTACTACAGCCAGCCGGGGGAAAATCCATGCTGCCCTTCCCTCACACAGTCCGGTGGAACAAGTGACATGCTGTGTACATGTTGTGGAGGGGCAGAAGGACTTGGGGAGGTATACCAGGGAGGAGTGTGACCCTTTGTGATTGACCGGGTGCAAATTACCTGCCTCTACATTGTGGTATTTTTCAGGAGTCAATGGAGTGAAAGATTTCCCAACAGTACTGCTATCAGTTCTGCTGCACCAGTGGGGAGCCTCACTGTATAACAAAGCTCTAGTGGCTGGTGGAATTTTTACCACTTTGTTAATTAAATTACTTGTCACCAATTGGCTCCTGGCACTTGTAACTTTTTCCTCCCTTTTTGTTAACAGCAACAACAAAAAGGAAGAATTTGTTTAGGTTGAACAAAGGAAACTTAAAGTTCTGCAAATTGATACCTTGACTATTATTTGCTTTCTCCACTATATTTAGGGGGAAATTTTCAATATTTGCTCTTTTTTTTCCCATTGGAAAACTTGAAATGAAATATTTAATTTCTGGTCAATCATAATGGAAATATTTCAGTTAGTTAAACCAAGCTGATAGGTGCCCTCTGGTGCATCATAGAAGATGTAGTCCAGACAGAAAGCCCAGCCCATACAGGAGAATGCGAGCAAGAGGTACCTAAACTTCAGCTTCCCTGAGGCAGCTGAGGAGAATACAAATTAATGATGAACTGATCTCCTCCCCACCCCCAATTCTTTAATTTCAGCTGGACAAAACAAAGTGGCTTAATTTAGGCTGACATGATACCAAATATTTTGTTTAGATTTTCCCAGTGGGAAAAACAAATATTAAGCAAAATCAAAATTCTTCTACACAAAATTTCTATTTTTAGGAAACTGCATTTCCCAAAAAAAAATTTTTTTAAATTGCTGACTAGTCCTACTGTACATCATTCAACAGATGTCTTAGTACAGATAATTTGCTGTCCATGTGATTAGTGGCTTTCCCAGTATCATCACATGGGCCAGTCAGTGCTCTGCTTTTTCCTACTGGGATGTCTTTGTAGGGGAATTTGGCCCCCGGGGTATTGCATTTCCGGTCATTGGGCTAGGCAATGCTAGTGTTATTGCATCCTTGAATATTTTTTCCCCTAGGTTAGGCCTGTGCTATCATGAGCTGCACTGCCACTCAAGCTATTATCATGCTTTTACAAACAGAGGGTTTGAAAGCTGTATCATTTTCTTTCTCTTCTCACTACATGCAACAATAAATGAGGATTACAGTTTTATTCTCATTAAAGGGTTCTGGGCGATAACAGACTGAAAAGGATCTTTGAGTAATTTAGTCACCAACCCCTGAAGAGTAAATTTATTTACTTTGACATACAGAACAGCACCTATCCAAAACTGTAGCCTATCCATTATCTCTCCAGTTACACCCTGCATAAAATGAGTAATGGGTGCACTGCATCTGTGCCCTGTTCAGTAATGTGTGCACTTAAACTTTCAGAATTGTGGCATTATATTAAACATCATTTCAGGCTCTGAGGGTCTGCATTGATTACACTGAGCTAAAAGCACCCTGAGTATAAGGAAAATACATAGCAGAGAAGAATTGAGCATTGACTCATCTTCTGCACTAGCTGTGCCCCAGTAGGGAGAGTCATCGCTGATGGAAACTGCTTGAGAGATCCACTGAATCAGTGCATCTCTGGTACGTCATGGCCTTGCCCCTGCCTCAGCAGCCCAGCCTCTTGTGGGCCATGTCAGTGGCTCCAGGCTTGTGCTGCTATGACAGATGACCACCATCACATGTGGGGCATTTCTGCTGCCAAGGGTCCACAACCCAGGTTCTATGAGCATATAGTGAACCTCGCCTTTAGTCTACAGATCCCTTGGCTCCTGGAATGTCCTTTCAACAGAAGCTGGATGGCTTGTCCTGAAATGCCCACTTCATGCTGATGTGTGGGGTATTAACTCCCTGGAAATGCCCAGTAAAGCTGTACCATGGGCACAAACCACAGTTAAACTCACAAAACACCTACTCAACTGAATTTAAATAGCTGTAAATGTGATGGGTCCAATTCTATTCTCAGAGACATAAGCAAAACACCTATTGAGGGCAGATTTTCAGCTCACGGAGCACCAAAGTGAAAGGGACATTAATGGCTAGCTTTTCCTGGGGTTACTGAATAGATACAAACACCTTCAGCAGAGTCAATAGTCCCAGGAAATGTGATGTGTGTTGGTCATTATTATGATATGCACTTAGTAATAATGCTTTCTGCTTTTTTGGCATCTTCCATCTGAGGATCTCCGAATGCTTTACAAACATGAATTAATTCTCTTTGCCACACCCTAAAAGGGAGGGAAATATTCTTTAAAGAGACAGGGAAACGGAGGAAACTGAGCAAAACTAAACCAAAAACACAGAGTGTTTGGAATAGAGATTAGATATTCAGGTACCTCACATTGTGGTTTAACAGCAAAACTATTGAGTTACTTTTCCCCCTTCGCATGTAGCTTTAGATGCCTGAAAATGGGATGCACGGACCTTGTTGGAACACCTTCCCCCACTGCCACCCCCCTTTTCTCCCCAAACAAAACTCCAGCAAAATCAACCAAGTTTCACAGAGCATTTTAATTTTGATAAAAGAAAAGAAGTACTTGTGGCACCTTAGAGACTAACCAATTTATTTGAGCATAAACTTTTGTGAGCTACAGCTCACTCCATCGGATGCATCTCACGAAAGCTTATGCTCAGATAAATTTGTTAGTCTCTAAGGTGCCACAAGTACTCCTTTTCTTTTTGCGAATACAGACTAACACGGCTGCTACTCTGAAACCTTTAATTTTGATGGAACTGTATGTTCGGATAAAGAATAAAGAACCATCAGAGTTTCTCCAACTAGCTCGAATACCCAGACAATTTCTGTAACTAGGAAATGTCAACTGAGGCAAGAATGCATATGGATGGGGAAAATGGCAACACCAAAATATGGCGAGAGGTAAAATTTTCAAAAGCACCTAAATGACTCAGGCACTAAGTCCCTTTAAAAGTCACTAGGCACTTTGGGAAAATGTACCGTGGGCATTTTGTATGCAGTGTTGCTGTAGCCACGTTGGTCCCAGACCTGAAGAAGAGCTCTGTGTAGGCTTCTCTCTCTCACCGACAGAAGTTGGTCTAATAAAAGATATTACCTCATCCTCCTTGTCTCTCTAATACTGTAGATATTCTGTCAAAGCTTAAGTATGGTAATGTTATCTAATGATTAGCCAGAGGATAAGGAATCTGGACTCCTAGACTGTATTCCTGGCTCTGCCCCGACTGGCAGTGTGATCACAGATAAGACAACTAACCTTTTTTTATAAAAACAGTCTGTAAAATGGGCTTAACTACCTGTCAGGTGTCTGGCAAGTCTAAATCAATTAATATTGACAGAGTGTTCTAAGATATTAAGTTGAAATGAGTTACAGAATATAAAGGTAGCATATTATTACTTCTAATTAACACAATACTATTAGAAATTCACCAGTCTAGTTCCTTATAATCATAATATTACATATGAATATGAGAAATGTTACAGATGAAGACAAGCAATTAAAAACATCATTTCACAGTCTGGAGCATTTCTTGGTGTTAAACCCAACAACTCCTGCAAGATTAATCTAAATTTCAAGTACTGCCAGAAACACGGCTGATTCAGACTTCTCTTTTGCATAGCCAAGAGGACACTAGCTTCCCTCTTTCAAATAAATCTTAATCTCTACTCCTCAAGACAGGCCACTTAATTTAGGACTCTGCCCCTGCATTTCTTACTCTCCACCAAAATCAAGTCAGGAGTTGGGGTAAGCAAGGAATGCAGGATGAAGCCCTTAGATTTGACTCTTTAAAGACATTCATACAGTTGGTTCCTAGGGAAGGTCTCTATCCTGCAGCCACTTACGTAACTGCTTAGCTTTACTGCCATAAGTAGCCCCCATTGATTTCAAAGCTAAGCACATGGGTAAGTGTTTGCAGAATCAGGGCCTAAGTCTGTAGCTGCAGCTCAGTTCTGATCCCTATTTTTCAATGTAAATCATTCCATGAGTCTCTCGTGATGGGATTTACTACTATGTTTATTTTAGAAAAGCAGAGAGTTGCCTTTGTGAGGAGTGAATGGAATTCCAGAAATCAAAATACATGTTACTACATTGACTTTAGCCAGTGTAGTGGAAGGCTGATGTATTTCATTATAGTGGCACTACTCAACTTATCTAAAGCCACTGCCAATTGCATAGAAGGGATTATGATGATTTGTAATTAATACTTCTGGGATTTTCAGGAATCCGCTAAAAAGACTTAAAATAAGTGACTTAGGCTTGGCTTAGCAGTTCTGTGAATAGAGCCCTGGGGAGTATTACACAGGAGACTAGGGTTTGGGAACAAACCCTCCTTTGCTTTGTCAGCAAGGTCAACAGGAATGCCCTCTGCCTTCAGGACAGGCAACATATATCAGGCTATAGCAAATCTCATTTTGGAGAGCAATTGTTCAGCATCATTGGAGAGTATAATATTCGCACTACTGTCTGACTTGAACAACACTGATGTGCTAACAGAGTGCCATTGACAGGCCCAGTTGCCAGAAGTGCTGGGCTCCCATTGACTCCTTCTGGAGTTCTGGTTGCCTGCTCCCCTTCAAATTGGGTCTTTAAATGCAACAGGGAAAAACTAATACACTTACAAATAAACACGTGTGTGACCAGATAGGTAGGCTGATCCTTTAGCGCTCCCTTAAAGAGCTATGAAGCATTCTGTCTTTATCACAACCCCACACAGCTGGCTGCCAGTAGAGGTAGTCTGGGGTTATAGCCTAGCAGTAGCTTGAGAGTAGTTTCGTAGAGTACTACCCTTAGCAGAGTGTAACTGGGAGTAGCTGAGCCTAGTCAAACAGGTCATTAGTTACAACTGAGCATAGTTAGTAAGGTGCAGGTAATCAGGTGCAGATGAACCTGGTTAATCAGTGAAGTAGGCAAGAACAGCTGAGCCTAGTTAGAAAAAACATTGGGAGTTTCCTGACTAGAAGGCAGAAGATCGAGTTCTTGAGCTTTCAGAAATACTATGGAGTGAAGACTGCTAAACTGTACGGAGATTATGTGGTTAGAGGTGCTTTTAGCTGCACTACCTCCTGCTTGAGCTCACAATTAGGCTGGAGAGAGAACACATGTGGTAATAACTTTGTAGCCCAGTGATTAGGGTGCCCACATAGGAGATGCTGGGTCCAGTCCCCCCGCTCCAAACATGCTTTCATTATTTAGCCACAGTGGAACAGCTTCAATAGGAGAGAGGGTGGTAACCCCACATCAGAATATCCCCTAACTCAGTGGTTGCAGACTCTCCTGAAAGGTGGGAGGCCCCTCTGTTCAAATCCTTTCTCCTCCTGTGGCAGAGAGAGAGAGGATTTGAATCTGGGTCTCCTGCATCCCAGTTGAGTGCTGTAACTGTTCAGCTAAATGTTACAATGGGGGCTTTTCCTCCAGCTATTTTGTGTGGAGTGAGGCAGGCTCCTAACTCATTCCCTCAAGAAGCAGGTTAAGCACTTAAGTCACCTGATTCCAGCCAGGAGACAGGCTCCTGTTCATGAATTTTTTTTTTTAAATGTGCCACTGATTAAATTTTATTTGGTTCACTAACTGAAGGAATTCACTACATTAGTAATCAGCCATTATCCTCGTTTGTCGGGGGGTGCGGGCTGCGGATAATGAAAATACAAAAGATACATAATTCATAGAAAGTGTTCTTCTGCCTTAGAAACAGTCACGGTTTCCCAGTCACACAGTGTTGTTCTACAATGTCCATCTGAGGATTTTCAGGATGCTAAATCCTTCATCAAAATTCATCTCTAATGCTGAAATGTGGAAGGTCCTCCGGTTTAAAGTTCTGATTGGGGCTGCCATCCTTATTCAGAATTCTTTGAGAAGTGTTTGTTAGGCAGATCTAGGTGCCTCCCTGTAGCCTGGAGTTAGGTGCCTATTTCCAAGAGAGGAGCAGGGCTGAGAACACACCCCTGTGATTAGCATCTCCCATTGGCTAGCATAGGTAACTCCCAGCCTAGTGTGCTGACTTTGTGGCTCACTTCCTTAAGTGCCTGTCACTCCCTATTTGTTATATAAGGAGCCTAGGCACCTCAATCAGCTTTATAGATTGCAGTGTTGTTCCTATGATTTTCTGAGCGCCTAAAAGTTAGGTATCATGATACTCAGTGTTGCAACACCTAAGTCCCTTAGTGGATCCCACCCCTACTATCTAGCTTTTGTCACTTGGAAAATTTTAACTCTGATTTTACCTGGCACAGGTCCTGTGGTTCTGTTTCCACATCACAAGAGTAATTCCATCATAGAAAAGGGGAGGAAAACAAACTTGTTTGTTGTATAATGATGTGGCTCTGGTATGTTTTGTATATATGTGTGATAATCCAGACAGTATTGGACCATGATGACCCTTAAACAAAATATTATAGTTGACAAACCATGGTATAAATTTCAAAACATTATATATTTCTATATATTTACATTAACTTTACATGATTCTTCACCACTATGTATTATTACCCACAGCAATTACATCTTTGCTTCCAGTGTAAGCTGTTAGAGTCAGCATTTGCAACCTCAGATGACTCCCAAGTGTAAGGGGAATCTGTTTTCTCTATGGTGACTGCTAGTAAAAGCTGATTCTGTGATGGCAACCACTGTTCTTGAAAGGTGGAAAAGCAAAAAAAAAAAAAAAAATCCTTAGCAGTGGGGAAGCCCAAACAAACAAAATATGTGGTGCTGTTGGAAATATTTATACTATTACTCCTTCATGCATTCTCTGTAAACATGGTACATCTAGATAGATGGATTTACAGCACATCAGTGATGGGAATCAAGCAATGTAAAATCCAGGTGAGTTATCCACAAGAGGGAAAATCATAAGATGTCCCTTGGTTAGGGCTGCCCATGTAAAACTTGCTAGTAGCTTGGTTTTGCTCTGGTAGTAGCAATACAGTCTATTCTTAATTCATGAAAATACAATATGTACCACATCACCTGTCAATACATATTCCCCCTCACCAAAGTATGCCTTTTGGAAGAGCATGGGGCAAAGGAGCTGGCTTGTTAAAGCAAAGTTCCTATTATGCAGTGGGAGTCTATAACAGACATGAGAGGATTAAATATTAAACCAGAGTGCTCTGATCACAAGAGTGCACAATATGTCACGTAAGTAGACTTGGAAGGATTAGATTATTATCAGCAAATGTTGGTAAACATCAATCCTACATGCACAAACCGACAAAAAATATTTCCATTAATGATAGTCAAAATGTACGGATAGGCAAAGTAAAATGAAGTACTGCCTGAGTTTGATTTAAAGATGTTTACTTTGTATAGTTTTACTTGTGGTGTTGACAATTTGTGTTTTAACTGCTATCAAGCGTTACCTTTTTGAAGATCAACATCTAGTGCAATTAAATTATTATTGTCTGACAGCCGCCCTCACATCATTTCCTTCAACTGTGAAAATTTAAATAAACTAAAAATGGGAAAAAATGCTTAAAACCCAATTTTGTGAACTGTGAAAATTTAAAATCAATAGAAAAAATGCTTAAAAGCAAGCTATATTATCCCTCAAGATTATAAAAATCGAATTCTGCCGAAGCCTATGCTTAAACAATGTAATATTTTGTTTTCTTAAAGTCACTGCAGCTAATGATGGAAATGAAAGTTGCTGCAGTCCTGGATAAAGTGGATTATTATCCTGCCTCAAAAATGAAATAAAATAAAGATACTATAAATAATTAACATACAAATCTGCCCTCTCTAGTTGCAGAGCTGAAAATATAGGCACTATTTGTCATTTAAGGACACAAATGACATGCGACATGCACATTAAGCAGCTAAGCCATACGATTAAGTAAATGCCATTCATAAATAATTTAAATGGCTTTGCCTGATGTGTTAGATAAACAACACTTGCACTATACCAACACTATAAGAATTTCAGAACCTTCATATTAGCAAGAGGAAAATGTATCACTACAGAAAGGGAGGGGGGATTTTAACTAGATTGGGACTCTGAAGATCTGGGAGTTCAATTCCTGGCTCTGCTGTAGACTCCCTAGGTGACCTTAGGCAAGTCACTTAAATTCTTCATGCTGCAGTTCTCTGTCTGTAATGCATTCTTTTTTTCTAGGGGTACTATGAGGATAATTTCCTGAATGTTTGCAAAGTGCTCAGATACTGTGGTGATGTGGGGCATATAAGTACCTGTATGCATTTTTAATAACAGATGGATGAAAAGGAAAGAAGGGAAAACTAAGGGAAAGTGGAGTTCAGGAGAACTGTCAGTTTCCCCAAGGAGACAATATTAAAGGCACACTGCAAACTATCCTGTCATGAAGGAAAGATAGTAAGAGGCCACCATAGCTCCATCAGGAGCTCTTTAATGACCTGAAAATCAAAAAGGAATCCTATAAAAAATGGAAACATCGATGAATTGCTAAGGAGGAGTACAAAAGAAGAGCACAACCATGTAAGGACAAAATCAGAAAGGCTAAGGCACAAAATGATTTACAACTCGCAAGGGATATAAAAGGCAATAAGAATAGGTTGTTTAAATATATTGGAGCAAGGGAAGTATAGGTCCTCTGCTTAGCTGGGAAGGAGAGCTAATAATTGAGGACACCAAGAAGGATGATATGTGTAATGACTATTTTGCTTCAGTCTTCACTGAAAAGGTTAATGGCTGACCAGATACTGAAAACAATTAATATTCACAACAAGGGGGAAGGAACCCAAGCCAAAATAGGGAAAACAGGTTAAAGAATAGTTAGGTAAGTTAGATATATTCAAGTTAGCAAGGCCTGATTAAATTCATCCTAGCTTACTTAAGGAAGTAGCTGAAGCAATCTCAGAACCGTTAGCAACACATGAGAATGGGTGAGGTCCCAGAGGACTGGAGAAGGGCAAACATGGTACATTTCTTTAAAAAGGGGAATAAAGATGACCCAGGGAATTATAGACCAGTCAGCCTATCTTTGATTTCTGGAAAGACACTGGAACAAATTATTAAAACAATCAATTTGTAAGCACCTACAGGATAATAGAGTTATAAGGAATGGCCAGCATGGATTTGTCATAAACAAATCATGCCAAACCAACCTATTTTCATTCTTTGACAGGGTTACTGGTCTAGTGGCAAGAGGAGAAGCCATCTCTTGATTTTAGTAAGGTTTTTGCCACAATCCCACATGACATTCTCATAAACAAACTAGAGAAATGTGTCTAGATGAAATTACTATAAATTGGGTACACAACTGGTTGAAAGACCATACTCAAAGAGTAGTTATCAATGGTTCATTGTCAAATTGGGAGGGTGTATCTAGTGGGGCGCAGCAGAAAGGTCTGTCCTTAATCTGGCACTATTCAGCAGTTTGTTTAATGCCTTGGATAATGGAGTGGAGAGTATGCTTATAAAATCTGCAGACAACTCCAGGCTGGGAGGGGTTGCAAGAACTTTGAAGGACACAATTAGAACTGAAAATAACCTTGACAAATTGGAGAACTGATCTGAAATCAACAAAATGAAATTCCATGAAGACAACAGCAAAGCACTATATTTGGAAAGGAAAAATGAAATGCACAACTGCAAAATGTAAAATAATTGGCTAGGTGGTAGTACTTCTGAAAAGAATCCCAATGGATCACAAATGGAGTATAAGTCAATAATATAATGCAATTGAGGAAAGGGCTAATATCATTCTAGGGTTTATTAACAGGAGGGATGTATGTAAGACATGGGTGTGATTGTCCTGGTCTGTTCAGCACTGGTGAGGCCCCAGTTGGAGTAGTGTGTC
Source organism: Chelonia mydas (assembly GCF_015237465.2). Lineage (NCBI taxonomy): Eukaryota > Metazoa > Chordata > Testudines > Cheloniidae > Chelonia > Chelonia mydas. The sequence continues at coordinate 21,808,063 of NC_057856.1, read as the reverse complement.
CAATTCTGGGCACCACACTTTAGGAAAGATGGAGACAAATTGGAGAGAGGCCAGAGGAGAGCAACAAAAAATGATAAAAGATTTAGAAAGCCCAGACTTTCTAAAAGGAAAAGTTGAAAAACAGGGCATGTTTAGTCTTGAGAAAAGAAGACTGAGGGGGGAACCTGACAACACTCTTCAAATACAGTAAGGGCGGTTATAAAGCAGATGGAGATCAATTGTTCTCCATGTCCACTAATGGTAATAGGGTTAATCTGAAGCAAGGGAGATTTAGGTTAGAGATTAGGAAAAACTTTCTAACTATGAGGGTAGTTAAGATCTGAAAGAGGCTTCCAAGGGAAGTTGTGGAATCCTCATCCTTGGAAGTTTATAAGAACAAGTTAGACCATTCCTGATAGGTGTTGTCTTTCTATACTTGGACTTGCTTCAGTGCAGGGGGCTGGATTTGAGGACTTCCTGAGTCCCTTCTAGCCCTACATTTCTATGATTCTATTAAAATTTTGTTTTTCATAGTTTCTAATTTCTTATGAAGATCATTTTAGGTTACTTTAAAGGTGCAGGTGGGTTGGAATGTGCAGAGAACTTGCACAATTGGGCCACATATATATACATAGGATTTTGAAGTTAAACACAAGGCTATGATGAAGGAGTCCTTAGCTTATTTAGCTCACTTTTAATGGTGTAGTGAGTTATTTCTTTCCCTTCACCCTGGGAAGGCTCCTGTAAAAAGAATGGTTTCAGAGTAGCAGCCATATGAAATGAGCTGTAGCTCACGAAAGTTTATGCTCAAATAAATTTGTTAGTCTCTAAGGTGCCACAAGTACTCCTTTTCTTTTTGTAAAAAGAATGCAATTCTGAAGACAAAATTGGACCTCATTTTTCAATTCAGTTTTTCATTTGTGTTTGAAAAGTGGTTCAAACTTTTATTGCACGGATGGATTCAAACTATGATTTTAAACAAAGTTACTGGGGGCCTATCTTGTAGTCCTTGCACAGGCAAACCTCCCTCTGGGAGGTTATTGAAATAAAGACTGTAGAGTCAGGTTGCAAGTTTGAACCTGTAGCACCCTTAAACTAATTATTTCATTGATTGAGGTTAGCAGTACAGTAATATGGCTTTGACAATGTGTGCAGGTCATGATTCTTCTAGCAGGGCTTTGAAAAGCCTCTTGATCAATTTTCAGCCCATGTGTGGTGGTTTTTTGGTCCAGAAATTAAATGGAGGAGAAGGGAAGAGGACAAGCATCTCAGAGACTCATAAGGATCTCTTTCTACTGCTGCTGGGAGCAGAGGTCTTGCAATCAGGGCAGGAGGGGCTTATGGTGGTATCCTTCTGTGTCATGACTTCCCAGTGCATGTTCTACTATCCCACACACAATGGCAGAAGAGAAGGGAGATGAAAAAACAAGGAAGGAGGAGTCCTTGCCCCTCATTTCCCCATATTTGGGGCCAGTTCTGATTCTTTTTTAAAAAGTATATTTTAGTGGGTTTTTTTCTTCAGTACTCACAGACAGATGAGTAAAGGCACAGGAGTAAGTTGAACTGCATATAGTCATCCTGGTAGGAGCTGCAGAATGGTAAAGAGAACAACAAGACCAAAGGCCTAGTAACCACAGAACTCTTTCAACATACATGTATTGAAACCCCTACCCTAGGGTCAGTCCCTGCATGATTATCCTGCACAGCCAGGCCCTTTCAGTTTCCAGAGCTCTCTTGTCTAGAGCCAGTTCAGTTTATAAGTTGAGGCAACTCCTCTATAGCAACCTCCAGGGAGGAATACAGGCTGCAGGAGGGAAGATTCTTGAAGAGGCTCCAGGAAGTCAGTCTGTGTGCACATGGCTAGAACATAACTGCAATTGCAGCACCTCTGTAAATAGTTCTCTTTATAAAGAGCCAGTTTAGAAACATGGAGTCCTGTCATATATTGCCTAACATGTGGTACATGAAACACTATCCATCTTCCCTCACCCTCTCATCCGGAGTGCTTAAGAGTTGGATAATGGTCCACTGTATCAGCACTTTGCCAACAAAGAGCTAAATGTAACAACATAGCCCAGAGACTTCATTTGTCCTTTCATAATTCTTGAACAGATCATTCAAATGGGAGGGGAAAGTAATGGTATGTTCCTCTCCCATCAAAAAAGGGGTATTGCTCTCAGATAAAATGCCAAACTACATCCTCCCGCACCCCCCACGCACAATGTAGAGGTATATTCTGTGGGTGAAATTCACAAAGGGACTTAGGCATTGCAAAACCACGCATCACAGCACTAGAAAAAAAAATCACAGGAACAACACCGTGATCCACAAAGCTTAAGTTAGGCACCTATACAACGAATGGGGAGATATAAGCACCTACGAATGTGATCTGCAAAGCCAGCATGCTGTCACGGAGTGAGATGCAGTCAGTCAGACCTAATGATCAGAGCAATAGCCAGGGGTCAGAGTCAAAGTCAGGAACCAACAAGGATCAAGGCTGGAGGCCATAGCCAGGAGTACGGCCTAGAAGCAGAAATCTCAGACAGAACCTACCCATTGTAGCAGACAGCCAAAGATTCACCTAATTGTTCAGACAATGTCCCTGCCTTCTTCTGCCTTAAACAGTGAGTCTGAGCCAATCAGAGATGCTGGATGTCTCCTCCAGTCAGGAGATTTGTGGTCAGTGCCTCTGATGAGCTAGAGTCACCAGCCTATACTCCCTGGTGATACCAGTGAACTGCCAGGTGGTGGCTGCAGTCTGAGGACTGGGGACCCACAGACGTGTGTTTGATCCCTCACACGCACTAGGCAGTGCACTGCCTAACCTAGCCAATGGGAGATGAACAGAGAGGTGTGTGCTAAGTATCTCACAGACAGGCACCTAAGTCCAGGACGCTCTGCTAGTGATCCATAAACGGGGATAAGATAGGCGTTTGGCCACCTAAGTCTCACACCGGGCCCAAAACAAAAGTGCCAGGAGGGAGGAGAACTTCCCTTAAAACCTTCAGCCTGGTAGATCGTGGATACCATAAGACTGCAGTATGCATACCCAGAGACAAAAACATAGGCACAAAGAGAGTATAGGTGCCTTTGATGGTAGGTGGCAGCTGAGTGGGAGTTTTGTGGATCACGGTGGTGCCTGAAAACAGGATTTAGATGCCTTAAAATAGGACTTAGCCACCTAAGTACCTTTGTGGATCCCATCCTATCCCTCTTAAAAAAAAAATGGTGGCACAGGGATGTGCTTCTCTCCCACAGTGAGGGTGTGCTCCACATTCCCTCCCTCTTTAAAAAGGCCATCGGTTACAAGTATAACTGCCCTGCCCCCACAACAGAGCTGCACGATCTAGACTGCTTGGTTTCAAATGACATTTCAAAAAAAACCACCCAAGAGAGAGTTCAACACATTTTTTAAAAAATTAATGGTTCTTCAAAGTCAGGAGTAAACAATGTTGAGTTTCAGACATGAGACTTTTCAACCAAACTGCAGATGGGGTGGGGGGGGCGCAGCAGGGTTTTGGGGGTTGGTAAGCTATGGCTACATGTTAATAAACAGTTGGGACTGGCTTGACACATGCTGCTCCTCCTCTTTATATGCTGCTAATGGAACCACTCCCTTCGCACTTGTTACTTCAATAAGAGTCCTGGCTTATTACAGCTCCTGTTTCTTCATTAACTCCGTTCAACTAACCCCTTGAGAGCTGTAAAACCAAAGATTATTGTCTTTTCGCTAATTGAATCAAAGTGAAACTAGAGTGCGTTCTGCATACAGAAACCCCAGAAAGGGCTTTGGTACTTCCAAAGCAAAGCAAATTAGAGCACTCAGAAGTTTAGTTGCATGTGACGGCTTAGACTACAGATCTGATTATCAACTCAATGGTTGGTGATTTAGGCAACTGTGAGTGAGTGAGTGCCTCCAATTAACATTATGGGGAAAGGCACATGTAATACAAATGAATATCCTCCCAACGGCCTTTTGTTTCTTGTATGGAATCCTGACTGGCATCCCAGTGCATCACCTCTCCAAGAGGAATCCTCCTTCAAGGGAAGCAAAGAATAGCCTTACCAAACAATATCCCTTCCCACTGAGAGTAGAGGCTGTTTACTTTCTTGATTTCAGATAGCACTGCAGACCTGCTCTTAAATAAACCCCTGAATACTCTGCAGCTGAAACACCAGGGACACCTGTATAGCTTAGCCTACAAAAGGAATGCATCAAAGTGGTAATAATAAGAGTAACCTCCTTGTAGTCAGTTTTTTCAATAAAATATGCCACCATATGATTATAATCAAACATATCTGGGGGATTTGGATGTTGCATGTCATATGCATGTTCAGGGACAGATTTTTTCCCTGACAAAATACAGCCCATTTGCTCCCTTTTAAGTTAGTGGAGTTGCATGGATCTAAACAAAGAGAGAATTTGACCTGTAGCACATACTTTTGTAGAGATGTGATCTCATTGGATAAGCTAACTCTAGACTAGAGGGTGAAAAATCCTACAGCCCAGCAGGACTGGAAAGGAAATAATGTGTATAAGGCAGCTATTTATAGATGGAGTGTGTTTTCCCTGCAAGCAGATTGGTGCTGTTTTTAATTTACAGAAGCAATAATATTTGACTTAAGTAGCAATAAGGACAGTGCTGGGACAGTAGTCTATATGCTGGAAAGAACTCTTGGCCTACATTCCTTAGGCCTCTGCTGAAAACAAAGGATTCCCTTTCAATCATTTATGCTGATTTGTTAATTGACCATATACTCAGAAGAGAAACTGAGAGGAAGGAGGGGTGCAATCATGGAAGGCTGCAGTTAATCCAGGTAGCAGGTGCTTTTTTTTCCCCCCAGAGACTAGTCAACACTAGTCAGGTCTGTGAAGATGGGATCAGAGGTAATGACTCTTGTTGAATAACTTTTGGTTCTGTGTTGGAGGGGAAGGGGGTGAACTAGAATCTGGTTTAGTAAGATTTTAAGTAGCAATTTTACCCAGATGATTAGAGGATCCTGTGTATTGCAAGACTTTGATAGAAGCTGGTTTAAATGCTATTGGGTGGTATAAGGGACAGAGTGCATTGGTGGATTTAGAACATATCTTGTATTGTATGAAAGACGGGTTCTTGGTCCTTGTTTCTGGTCTTACATGATTAATATCTTAATAGGTTACATGCCCCATCCTCTGGGTAATCCCATACCATGATTTGGTTTTGGTGTCAACTTTCACACTTTGTCCCTCTCCCAGTAAAGAACTAGGGATATTTTAAACAAGGTAGAGAAGCTTATATGAAGTATATGCATGTTAAAAAGACTTTCTTGGCTCAAAATTACTATAGAGCCAGATTCGAACTGCATAGGGATCATCAGGCAATGAACAGAACTTTACGCAGTGAGTCAGGAAATCTTTGAAGGACCTTAGATCCTGTACCACAATCCATTTGACCTTCTGTGTATTTAGGAAGCAGAAATAATATAAGTACTGTACACAGAAACTAACAATTGGTTAAATATTGCAACTCCCATTACAGATATCCTTCACCTTCCCCATCCACTTCATACACATGAAAGATGGAAAATGCAGATGACTTCTGCAACCTTTATTTCTCCTTCTCTGAATTATAGTTCATTTCTACTTTGAGGCTAAAGAGCTATTCATGGAATAAAATTGTTTCCATTGCAGAGTCTTATTTTATATAAAGAAACCATACTTAGCAAACTTTGCAAGAAGCCTGTCTCAGATCTGGTATTGCGCTAATTGGATTTATCCATTGCTGCATGACTCACTTTCCAGTTACTATAGGAAACAAATGCAGGAAACCTCACAACAAAATCTAAAAGAACACTCAATGAATGTTTGCTGCGTCTTGGAGACTCAACATGAATTAATTAATACTCAGAAGTGTCCTTGCCATGCAGACTGTCAATCATCCAGTTAAAAACATCAATATCAGATGTTGTTAGCTCATAACAAAATTAGATGTTATTAACTACAGATCCGGCTGAATATTGCAGAAAATTTTCTGATTAGTGGGGTAGGAGTACCACCTACTTATAAGAAGTTTTGGACATGCCCTTAGCCCCAATCCTGCCCCCTCTTTTATGGGGGTATTGAGACCTGCTTGTGATGGGACCTCTGGGGTCCAGCTGTACACAGAAGACAAGACTGCAGGAGTGGCCGTATAGAAGCTCCTGCATGCTGCAGTGCGTAGCTCAGTACAAGTGCCCCATGCAGCTATGCAAAGCAGCTCTTTAGGAACGGAATGGATGGGGCAGGGCTGTGTGAATCCACTGGCTATTGATCCATTGGGACCAATGGATCCCCGCCAAGGTGACGGATGCTTTAGAAATGCCCATGCATCATTTTGTTGATCTTGAGATAGGGAGGTGCATAAATTTCAGAGGCCCTGAAGCCCTGAGGTTGTAATAATGGCTGCAGAGCGGCCCTGCAGCTGGACTGCAGCATGAGGTAGGCAGCGGGAGCATTACCCCAGTGCCCAGCCCAGCTACTCGGGTTGGGCAGGGGGACTAGCAGGATTTGTCTGTTAATTAACTAGCATATATGGGGGTAAGGAAGACTGGTGCTTCTCACTTAAAAACATCGACCTAGAGCTGCCACTGTCTGACATGCAATAGAGATTGGTTCAGAGCTGGCTTGGTAACACTCATGGGCAAAAAGTAGCAGTGATAAGAGAAGTGCTTCAGCGCTGCTTCGACAGGCAAGACTGGACTCTACAAGGGTGGGCAGGAGGAGACAGTCCTGTCCCCGCTAGCTAGAGATTCAGTTTGGGGAGGGAAAAAAAAGCCTGAAAAACAAACACAGAACCTGCATGACACATCTGAACCACACGTGTCTGTCTGCTACCTGGGAGGAAATAATTCATCATGATAAAAACAAAACATCCATTTTAAACTTGCTCCGCAATGAGGATGTTTGTATTTGCATAATGATGGTTATTTGAATATGATGAGAATTTGCCTGAGTGAGTCTCAAGCTCAAACACATTCAGATATGATACACTCTGTACAATTTTCTCAAGGATTTCAATTTACTACTATTTATCTAATGAAAGAAAAATAAATATTGGCTGTAACATCCCATTATGCTCAAGAGCTGGTTTTAAATTACACTTGAATAAAATAACTGAATATGGGCTCTTTGGATTTCCTTACAGTTCTTATTGGGGAATGGGAAAGCTTTCCCAAAATGGTGACTAATATCGTCCCTTTCAGAGCAACTTCCATCCCAGTAATCTGACTCCAGAGGTAATTCTAATGGAGAAGGGCTGATCTTCTAACTCAGGATGGCATAAACCTGAAGTAACTCCAATGAAGCAAATGGAGTTTCATCAACAATAGGAAAGGGTTCTTATATCTAGCAGGAAAAGGTGTAAGAGGATCCAATGGCTGGAATGTGCAGACTGACAAATTTAAAATGGAAATAAGGGACACATTTTAACAGGGAGGGAAATTGACCACTGGAACAACTGAGCAAGTAATGCTGTGACTTCTCCATCACTTGGGATGTTTAGACCAAGACTGGATGTTTTTCTAGAAGATATGCTGTAGTTTTGGCCTAATGCAGGAATTGCTAGATGAGGTTCTAAAGCTCTGTTATGCAGATAGTCAGATTAGATTATCAAAATGTCCCTTCTGGTTTTAATCTATGGAAACTGGAGTGAGAGGAGAATTGTTCTCTGATCTCAAACAAAAAAAACCCCACAGTTCTGAATGCCCTCAGCATTTGGATCCTGATCTTGATCTGAACTTCCTGAATGGCTCCTATATAACATGCTGAACCCAAACCCCAGTTATGAACTCTCCTAAAGCTTTGGTGAAGCATGGGTTCTGAGCTGAATTTTTTTAGTTCAAATCCCTCTCTTAATGAGCACCGGCTGGGGCCTAGATTTATCAAAATGTCAGAACCCAACTCCCCGCCCCCACACCAAAAAAAAAAGGCTCCCCCCTAATTGTATGCGCAAAGCAGGACATACATATTATCTAAGTTAATAAGGCATTGTGTAAAATTACAATGCACTATTATAATAATATCCCTTTTAATGTATAATATTATATAAAATAGAATAATATTCCTAATCGAATTTTAGATGTTAATATAGCATCTATCAATGGATATATGACCAGATCCTCAGCCGGTATAAATCAACATACTGGCACTGAAGTCAATAGAGAGATGCTGATTTACACCAGCTGAGGATCTGGCCTTTGGAATTTGCACCTGTTCTCAAGCAGAGAAAGCCAAACAGCAGCCAGTTCACTCAACACAGAGAGACAGACAAGCAGTTTGAACTGCTTCTCTCGCATCACAAACAGTGGATTCTTGGAACCCCGTGTTCCTAAGCTCAGTAACTGAATCCTGGTGCTCCAAGGACATTGCCTTAAGCAGCCTCTGCCCACAAATATAATATATTCAGGCCTTTAACCTTCTGAAATAAGGACCAGATTCTGCCTGCTTACTCACACAAACAATTTTCTTCAGTCTAAAACACGAAGGCAGAAGTTTTTACTGCTTTTTATTGGCTACCAGCACAAACGCAAACATCACTGACTCTGCTAGTGTATGTTTGTATACTAAAACTGCATACTTTGCCCCAGGACACTTGTGTGCCACCTCTCCCATACCGGAGAAGGGAGGTGCATTCTAGACTAAAAAGAACCACGTGTGGCTCTGGAGCTGCTGACTGAGTATTGTTAATGCAGGCTCTTACCAGGAGGTAACGCAAAATCTGCTACTGAGTAGTATATAAAGAAGCAGATAAACAATACAAGGTGCCTATAGCGTGAGTCAAATAGATGAGGCTAATTAAGAATGTTAGTTATAAATGGTGCCTTTCATTCCCACAACATTCCAAAGTGCCCTAGAGAGTAATGAGAGTAAGCTCCCAATACACAGACGGAACAGTCATTATGCTCTCAATAATAGCTCACATGCTGACTTGGGTAATAAAACGTGTCTTTGAAAGAGGGAATATTGGTCAGTGGACTGGAGCGAAATCCCTTTTATTTTTGAAAGGTGTCACAGAAGCACCTGATGTTAGACTGGACGATCATAATGGTGCTTCTGATTTTAAAATCTACAAAAAAGCATTCACTTTCTCTTAGGCAGCCATTGAAGATGGGCAGAGGAAACTTTCATTGAATTTAAATGTCACAGCCGAAGAATAGACATCGCTAAGAGTGCAGATCCACTGCAAAGAAAGTGAGACAGTGTAGAATAGAACCCCTAGTCTTGCTGGTTTGGGGGGGTTTGTTTGTTTGTTTTTTTCATGGTTTAACAGAAGACGAGCTTCCTTCACTATTTTATGGAGGATTTTTTTCTGATATAATGTTGCCCCTCTTTTTCAAATGACAGCTTGTGCGTAGTTGCTTCCTATCTGTCCTGGCCTTGCATGAAAGCTATTGTTAGAAAAGTCTCCATATGGAAAGCTCTGCAAAGCCAGAGTGTATACAGAGGTTATATCATCGACATTGGTTCTTGGAAAAACATACAGGAAATTGAGACAGCTAGATCTGGATTTAAGGGCTGTCAAAAATCAAAGCACAGAGGAAAACACACCTCGGGCTGCTACCTCCTCTACAAAACATCTTGCATTAGGCAATCTATAGAGTATAAATTTAGAGGTGGAGACATTTTTGATCTGTTCATGGGCAATACAAATAAGTGACAAGCTGAATGTAGAGCTTGGATATGGAAAGTGAAGAGAACTTGGATATGTTGGAATGAAGAGAACACTAAACCTGTTCTAAATGAACAGCAAAACCAAGGGAGGCAAAAGAAATATAGGTTTCAGAATAGCAGCTGTGTTAGTCTGTATCCGCAAAAAGAAAAGGAGGACTTGTGGCACCTTAGAGACTAACAAATTTATTTGAGCATAGGCTTTTGTGAGCTACAGCTCACTTCATCAAATATAGTTCAGCAGAGAGAGAGAGATGAAGAATTAATTAGCAGTACCAGCCCTCGGGTGAATCCCACAGCTTCCTGTTAAAGGGAAAAGTATAGGGAAGCTTATGATTTCATGGGGTGACTGTGCAGCTGTGCCTTGGGCAGCTGTTTGGGACACACGGAAAGTATTTGAAATGTATCAAGAGCCAGCTCAAAGGTCAAGTTGATGAACATTCAACAGAAAGAGAATGAAAGACAAATCTCTACTCGCACAGAGTGGCCCAGATTTTCAAAAGGGTGCACTCATGGGCAAGCACACATGGGAAACTCGAGTTGCACATGGAGTTATGTTACAAGACAAATCCTACACATAATCCACCCTCAAACACTCAGCTAGAGTCTGGCAATTCTAGGTGTTAGGGCATCCTTACAGAGGGAGCTATTTTCTGATTGCCTGTCTGCATCTCTGCTGGATAAAGGCCTTGCTAAACATTCAAAACATTCAGACTCTGCTTTGTACTCTAGAAGACCTGTCCATGAGAGAGATTATTTTCTTCACATCTGCATTAGAAACAAGTAGGGAGAAATTCTGTAGAAGTTTAGTTCAGTGGGAGTAGGATCAGGCTTAAAGTCAATGATGTGCTTGGAAATTAGTTTGTCTAATTCAACCGAGAATCATTTAATTGTTCTAAAGGTGGCTTGTACAAGAGGGCTACGTTCTTGGAAAAAACACTTTGGTGAGACAAATTAATTACTTGAAGCTGTGGTCTTGGATTCAGATATGCCTCAGAAAGTCTTGGCTTCTTTCTTTAGTATCTAAGTGATCTTTCTCTCTCTCTTTTTTTTTTTTTTTTTTTAATGCTAACCTGGTTCATCAAGATCTGTAAACAGACTATTAATTAGTGTGGTCACAATACTAAACCCCATCTATGCTTCAGGGAATTAATTTGCAGAATGTCGTATGATCATATGATCTACAGAATAGCTCAGTACTATATAAAGCCTCGTAGTCAACTCAAGCATATTTTAAAAATGAAGACAAACGTCTTAATATCTAATGACTCAGTACACTGATCTATATGCTTTAGCAGAGCACATTGGCTTTCTCCAGCACAGTGCTCAGAGTTCATGTCTCTATTGGCAATTAAATCTCAGGAAGAGATTTTGATCAGTTTCTACAGTTCAGTAATGCCGTTATTAGGGCCATTAGCCTTGCTGTTACCTTAAGAGAAGTTGAAGGAAACATAATTTCACTCACCCTGGATAAATCGTTTCATTAAAATGAAGAAGAATCTTTCCACCACCAAGGCTGTACGAGACAAAATGACTCACTCAAAAGAGATGCCTGGAGATGGGGGTTGGGAGGGTTTTTGAAGATACCACCTCAGTTAGGGTGACAATACAAAGATTGACTGCAGCAGTAAAGTGAACCAGGGTAGCACAACTTAAATGACTTATTGAAGGGCCAGATAGACCAAGAGGTTTTCAGCCAATCTGGTAAAGGCCCTGTGATGGCTTTCTCCTCCCCTCGCCCCCCTCCATGTATGAGGGACCAGTACTTCAAGGTATGATAACTTTATAGTGATATATACACTTGTTCTGTTGTGTCTTGAGCTACCCAACTTAGAAATTACATTATCCGGATGACATTCTTCAATGTTTTCTTTGTCCTTTGTGTGAAGTATCTAAGTTTGTAGCTCAGCCACTCTGCCCCTGGTTTAGCTTGATGGTCACTAAAGATTTCAAGAGTTGGCACCATTAAAAAGGTATTTCAGTTTTATAAATTCAAAAGTTATTTTATTTTTTCTAAACCCAGAATGACACACGATGTCCAGACACCCTGAAAGTGTACAAAGTGTTCAGCCTCTCGTGTTTAACTCAGAATTCAACAAATACTCAGCAAACTCTTGAATTGTTTTCCCACATGCTCACATAACTCAGAAAGAGCTGATCTAGGTTTTACTCATCCTTGAAGGACTAAGGCCAAGCATGGAAAATTGTAACCCTAAAAGAATATATTAGAGAAAGTTATAAGCAACTGAAAACATGGGGGATGAGGTGGCAGAATGAATGCAGGGGAGAAGCTGGAATGGAAACTGGAATTCATTGTTAAATGCAATATTAGCTACTTACATTAGTTATAAAGAAAAATAAAGGGTCAAAATCTGAGTGTGCCTTTGATAGGCATTTCAGGTGCTCGGTTCCTCCAGAGATTTGCCATGATTCCAGATCCTGCCGCTGCTGAAATCAATGGGAGTTTTGCCTTTGGTTTCAATAGGAGCAGGATTGGACCATACAGGAGAAAAATCATTGCAATAATAGAGTGTTCCAGTAGGAGAAAAACTATTTGTCTTATTATTATTATTAATTGTATTATCGTGGCACTTACGAGCCCCAGACAAGAACTAGGACCCCATTGTGCTAGGCGCTGTACAAACACAGAACAAAAAGATGGTCCCTGCCCCACAGAACTTACAGTCTAAGTATAAGATAAGAAACAACGGATAGATACAGACAGACGTGAGAGTACAAGGAAATAATGTCTCTTTCTCTGTCTCTCTCTATGGATTTTCAATAATGATACTACAAGTTTCTTGAAGCACATCTCTCAAGTGTATAAGTAGTCCCACTCGTTTCAGTGTGACTATTCACATTCTTATATTTAGGCACATGCATAAGAATCTTGCTGAATCTGGGCTCTTACATTCAAAAAAGGCCCAGTTCAACCAAAGGCAACTTAGTAAATTCTATAAAGTTACCAAAATAATAAACATTCCTTAATCTTTCTTCTGACTTATAATATGCTTGAATAAGTTTGTTATTAACATACTTGTCATGGTCAGTGGATATATAGTTCCTTCTTGAATCTTCATTGATTGTTTCTATTCGATTAATGAATCTGCAGTAGAAAATTCCTGAAAGTGCTGTATAATAACTCATAAGAGATGGCAGCAGTATTGAAATAGCAGATCCAATCACTTATTCCTGGGTGTTACTAAATCCCCATGAAAAAACATTACACAATGTAGTTGTTACCTGAGATAATTATAACAGCTTATATTTATATGACATAGCATCTCTCATCGCACAGGATTGCAAAGCAATTAATAGACTGAAATTCAAACTAGATTCAAGGATCACTTTGCTTATTGTTGAAATGTAACCAGTTCTGGAGTGGAACATGGTAGGTGCTTAACAGCAGCAACCTTACAAAGCTGTTTGATACAGGAAATAAAGAGTATGTTACCCAGCTGAAAATACAGAAGGAATTTAGATAGCACAATTACCAAGGTTGGAATTTGGTCTGGAGATCACAGTTAATACACCCTTATGCTTATTAAAGGTGAGGTGGCTTCTTTATGGAACACAAATGGGCAAAGTGCAGGATGGAAGTGGGCTGAAGACTGCAATTACAGCTGCGTGAAGTTTGTTGTCAGCAAAAAATGCAGATTTAGTGACACTGAAACATTACATGAACCTGTGTCAGTTTCGCTGAATTGTTTGTGTCAGATATCTCTCTCTGAAAATAAAAACCCCAATAATTTTGACATTTTCTACACAAAACGTTCTTTGGTTCAAAACGACTTTTTGTTTGGAAAATTTATTTCAATTTTATTTAAAAAAAAATTAAAAAGCATTAAAAAACCCCTAAAGCTAAACAAAATGTTTCATTTAACCCCCCAAAATTGTCTGTGAATCGACAAGTAAAATAAGAATAATTTTTTAAAAACCTTTATTTTACGGAACTGCCAGGGAACCAAAAAATCTGTTGTTTCAACAGCTCTGTGACAGGTGGTTAAGGAGCAATCCATGGCCCAGGTGACCACGCCCAGCTGTGCCTGCAGGGTATGCTCCAGCTGGAGGTGGAACTTAAAAAGGAGCCAGAAGGAGCCTGACTAGGCAGAGAGAAGGACTGGCTCTGAGAGCTCCTGGGGAAGGGCGCAGCAGAAACCTCCTGGTGAGGATGAGACTGCCTGCTGAAGCCAGAGGGGCTGAAGGTTCAATTTGTACTTTTCTTTCTTATTACTTTGCAAAAGATTGCAAGACTTTGACAAGAGAGTGGGTGGTAGAACGTGGCCCAGAGAGGCAGCCTTAAGGCTCTGATGGGTGCTGGACATTTGGTAACCCTTAAAGAACCCTGGGCCAGAGCCCAATGGAGTGAGAGGGTCCAGGCTTCCCTCCCTCCCCCCGCCCCCCATTAAGGACATGAAAACCCTCACCTTCCAGACTTCCCCCCTGGAGGGAAAGAAGGAAATGATAAATACCTCTTGAAACCCCCAGCTGGGATCAGACACTTGTGGGTTCAGTAGCCAAACCCCATATCTTCCTAGAAACCCCATCACGCTGGGGGAAGATAAGACTGAGTGGTAACCTGACCAAAGGGTTGACCAGACTGAGTGGTAGCCAGACCAGTCTGACCACCAATAAAAGACAAACCGACAACAGATGGCCCGGAGGGAAAAGAGTAGAGATGTGGCAGCCAGGGGCTTAACCCCCTAACCACTTGGCAATGCCACCAGTGAACAATGCTCATCACAAACTCTTGTTGCAATATTATCTTTATGACTTATAACTTATATGAATTCTGAAATTTTGAATCTCAACATTTTACATTTGTAAAGGGGGGGGGGGGAAATCCAAAAAAACAATTTGCAACAATGTTTCATCCAGCTCTGACAAAAGCTGCTAATGGAAACTGAGCCCAGATACAATTTTAAGCAACCTATCCAACAGCCATAATAGCTATGGTCTCTTCCTTTTTGCTGAATATACCATAGATGGATTTCTTAGCGGTCAGTGCAAGCTTATGCCATTGTAAAGAAATGAAAATAAAAATCAGACAAAATTCCTAAAATGCCCAGAAAACAAACTTGAACATAACAGCAAATCACATTTCATCCACTGTTTTGTTTGTTTCCTTCATTTAGGCTCCAGTTCAGCAAAACATCTCTATACAGCAAAATAGGCATAATAGCAAAGCACTTAAATACATGCTTACGTATCATTAACTATGATATCAGCACACACTTTGGTACTTTGTTGAAGTACTTTGCTGAAGTGGGGCTTTACTTATTATACAGAATATATGACCGTTTTTTAGCCCAAGCATATACTGTATAACAGGGCTAGCTAAGGTCACATGACCCTCTGAGACCAATGAGGGGAGCCTTTACTCCTCTCACAAGATCATAGAAACCTTTGTTCCACTAAGGGGTTATGAGATTTGGGGCTACCTTTGTTTTCAGGGACCAACATGTTTGTCCCTGTGCGAAAGTGACATAAGAATGAAGTTTCTGGCATGTGTACTTTGTGGGGTACCGTTGGGACTTTTTCAATGCAATATTTATTTGTCTTCCCTCTTAATCTATTCTGTCCCCCTAAGTGTAGCCTAATATTTCACACAAAAACTTGGCAGGAAGAGGATTAGAAGGAATTTGTTCTGCATTAAAACCTGGTTGCAGGATCTTGCTATTACTTTTAAATAGAAGGCTTAAACGGAATGGAGATTTAAATGAAAGTGTGCATGGAACAGAGCCAAAATTATGTAAAGACCCATTTGATGTAATTCTGTTTCATCAAACACATTGAGATGACAGAAAGAAATGAGAAACAGTTACCTGTAGATCCTGAGGGTCATGTTCACAATGGTTAAAATGCACATCAAGTGTGTGCTTTGGTGCATTTAAGAACAAAGATTGTGGTTCTGATTGACAAAGACATCCTGAAGAAATTGTCCTCCAGCAAGATTTAGCACCCGACACAGGTCATTAATCAGACAGGCAGATAAATTGGCATTTCATTAATCCACTCCTCTGGTGAGCTTCTCGCAAGAGAGACTTGCACATCATAGGCCTGACTTTCAAAGGTACTGAGCACTCACAGCTCCCATTAGCTCCAGTTGGAGTTCTGGGTGCTTAGCACTTATGAAAATCAGGTCTATTGAGACCAGGTAGCATTTCATTGCTGTTTTGATAAAGGTAAGTAAGGAGATATCAATCCCACTCAGCTGCCCTGCTGTATTGAGCCAGATCCTCAGCTGATCTAAATCTGCGCAGTTATGTAGATATCAACGGAGCTACACTTGTCTACATCAGCGGAGCATCTGGTCCTGGGTCTCACTTTGGGTATAATTCTCAACTGCTTATGTAGGGAAAACTCCTACTGAATTCAGTGTGTGTTTTACCTCCGTCAGAACTGCTTCATCAGACCCTTTATGTATTTCCATTTTCATTCATGTTGAATTATTTCCTCAAATAGAAAGTAGCTTGGCCTTTATGTGCTTTCACATGGCTAGACTGTGTCTTTTAAAGGTTCAGCTAGCTGATCCATGATTGGAGTTCCTAGGTGCTACGGCAATACAAATAATATAAAAGAAGCAGAAAGGGAAAGCACCAATTTTGGTCACAGCTGACATATGGATTTTGACATTTCATGCCAAAGCAACATTGTGTCACCTTGAGGTGATGGGCCACCAGCAAACAGATGAAGCAGGAACAGAGTAGAAAAGGCATTTACATCCCTCAACAGCCATGTAGCTAATCAAATTAAAATATGTGCCCGTGGCGTGTATGGGGCTGTTTATCCCTAGTGCTCTGCTCCACCATTTCTATAAATGCAGCCATTAGAGCTGGCCAGAAGAGGACAATTCTGTTTCATGACAACGTTTGAGGTTTCCAAATTTGTTCCACTGTGCAACAAAACCAAAATGTTTCAAACATTTTTGCAAAATGGAAGTGTGTTGGAATATCTGTTTTTGGATAAAAAAAGGTTGGATTTTTAATTTGGGGGTCTCCCTCTCACTCTCTGTTTGATCAGAAGTGACCGGAGAGCCCTGGACCTCGGAAAACTTTTGTCAAAATTGATACATCTCTGCAAAGTATTTCAGCTTTGATAAAACAACATATTTTGATGAAAATACATTTAGTCAGAAATATTCCAACCAGCTCTAGCTGTCATTTAGCCTTGATCAGGTTGGAGTATCTATATAGAAGTTGGGGAAAATAAGGTGCATGTGTCCAAAAAGATGGTCTAGTGGACAGAATGCTGGGACTTGGACTCAGGAGACATGAATTCTATTTCTGACTCAGCCACAGACTTGTATAACTTTGGACAAGACACTTAATCTACCCTCTGTTTAAGTTTCCCATCTGTGAAATCGGGATAGTACTTCTGTACCTCACAGTATGTTGTGAGGCTAAAATGCATTAATGATTGTGAATTGCTCGGGTGCCATTATGATGAGGGCCATGTAAGTGTCCAAACAGGGAAGTTCTATGGCCTGTGTTATACACGACGTCAGACAAGATGATCACCGTGTCCCATCTGGTATTGGACTCTATGAATCTATACGTAGATGGAAGATATTCCCTGGAAAATGTTGAAATACCAGGTGCAATGCTGACAGTTTAGTCTCCTGTAATACTTTGATCTAATGTCAGTTATTAGGTTCAGTGTGTGGGTGCTGGGTGGTGGCGGTGGCCTGTGACACACGGGAGGGCAGACTAGAGGATCTGGTGGTCCCTTCGGGCCTTAAAATCTATGATTCTATTACTCTAATTGCCTGAGTTTTAGGAAATCCTGGGAGAGAGGTTTTATACATGTACACATGTGAACTTACTTGTTCTTTAAATATATGTTTCCAGTGACAGACTATGCTCTATTACATTTAGGCATTGAAACCACCCCAAACATATTCACAAACTTCCCATCTGACAAGTATAATAAAACATAAAGCATGCCAAAAGCCAGCACGAATGATGTAAAAAACCCAAAGCTGCCAAGCAACTCCCTTGCCTCATCTGCCTTCTACAATCAGGCTCCGGTAGTCTTCTAAGCAATCGTAGGCAGTGATATCTGAATCAAACATTAATGTGCATTTCACTGGAGTATTCTGGCACCAGATTTTCTAAAGAACAACTTTTTTGAACCTTACCATGTCTCCCAAGTTTTCTATTCATCTTCTTTTCCAAAATTCATTTTCACTTCTTTCATTTTCTTCCACCTTGTGTTCTCTGTCCCTCCATGTTTCAGTTTCTCAGAACTTTCCATTTTCCCTGTGATTTAACTCTCCCCATTCTTCTCCTCTGAGTGCCAGCTCACTTAGAACCCTCCCCGACCCCTGTCTCTGCTAGTCCTGTCTCCCAGCCAGAGAGAGAGAGGCTCTAGAGAGAGAGGGTAACCAGCATTGTGACAAATCTTCCCTTAGGAGGCAGATAGCAGACTCCCAGCTGAGACATCTCTTCTTCCACATCAGGAGCTGCTGTTGTGTCTCCAAGTGATGGGAAGCATGGGAGGTCGCAAGAACTTCTGAAATAGCTCCTTCTATTTCAGATCACCCAGTCTGGCGAGAGTCCTCCTTTCACCAAGTGGAGTGCAAAGGAAGTAGCGCAACATTGGACTGAGAGAGAATTGGCAGGGTTGGCGTCTTCCTTTTGATGTTAGCAGAGGAAAGGTTACTACTGAATTCAATTGCACAGCTTTTGGTCTCCTAGGAGGTCATAGTCCCGCTAGTTCCCGTCATCAAGCCTGATATTTCTAATGTGAAAATAATTAATCAATTACAACCAAACTACCACCAAACTGTGCGGGAGAGAGTAGTTTGTTTTGTTTTGATGGAACACCATGCACATACATGCACACGTACGCACATACATGCACACGTACGCACATACATGCACACGTACGCACATACAAACAATTCTTGGGCTATCTTTATACATCATATAGAACCAAAAAAGAGTGAATGGACATGCTTACTTTCCTCTCTTTAACCTCAAGATGATCCTTCTTCCCCTAGCTTTAGCCCACCAGCAAACAAGTCTATTTTGTAAAGGTTTCTACCAAATCCTTTCCCCCTTGGCCTCCAGCAGAACTGCTGTGGTCCATCATGTTGATTTTCCATTGTAAAGATGAAGATACAAGCCAAATTCGGCTCCATTTATTTCCCTAAGTGTGACAGTGTTAACACAGAGTGGGGAAAAAGCAATACTCTCCAGAAGATTTTTTGAGAATGTTTTAAATATTTTAAGTCATTATCTTTAGCAATGGTCAATCAAATGAGTGGCCAGCTTTTCAAAATCTTCGGTAGACAGGGTCATGGAGCAGAAAATATCCAGTCCTGTCTGTAGTCTCTGACATTTTCACTTTTTGAGAGAAATGGCTATTCATTATTGAGAACAAGAGGTAGGGTGACAGGTCAAGACTCCTTTGTAGAAAGATGCTACCTCAGAGCAGCAGTGTTTTAGAGAAAAGCCTGATAATTAATTCTGCTATCAGAGCATCTGTCACACCATCAAGGATTCACTGAACTCCTACATGTGGAGCTAGCAAGACTGTTAACAAGACACCTCATGCTTTCCCAGATGTTCACTTTATGGGGTTCCATCGTTAGGCAGAATGAGTTTTGTGCTCATTAGCACAAAACAGAGCAATCAGCCGAAAACCTCAGCACCATCTGGAGTGAGGTCCATGTCTCTCTGTTGAGCCAGATGGGAATAGTTCAGACCAAACAGGAGTTTTGATTTGTTTTTGCACAGGCTGGTATATAATGTGCCTAAAGCAGGTTTGACATTGTGTCTTGTTTTGTTATTTAAAAACTATTTTTGTAAGACGGGTCAGTGTTCTTCATTTAGATGTACTATGTTTATCTATGGCAAGAGAACTACAGCATGTCTGCCCTAATACACCTATGTTAGTAATCAGGAACACCACTCTTTCCAGTTATGCCTAGAGCATATTTTTAAGTTGTAAGCAAACAACAATTTCTTACCTCTTTAGCAATTTAAATCTTCAAAGCACATTATGCACCCCAAAACGAAGTTTTGGTTATCCGCATTCTTAGCCTTTAGCATGTGCATGTGTCAAAATCAGTGTGTCAAGAAATATTTATTAATCATCTAAAGTGATTTGTTCTGCACACAAGAAGATTTGGGATTAAATGTTTTAGCTGCCACAGCTGAGTAGGAGATGATCACTATGCTATTTGTTCCCATGGCAGGAAAAGTTGAGCACTGATCTCCAGAGGAATAACGTTAACATGATGCTTCTTAAGCTTAATAATCTTTTTTGTTAGTGGTTAGTAACTGTTTCAGAGTTGACAGGTAGGCTGGGAGAATAAGGGTTTTAAACTAATACTAACTGAAAGAATCTGCCTCTTCTGACAAACTATGCTAACTTCATGGGAGATTTCTAAATGTTTAATACTGGCTTTGACTAAAGCAATTGGAGGAAGAGAGAAGTCTTTTTTAACATCAATAGAAAAGTGGAAGAAGCCTAGTGACCCTGCATAAGCTTGGTCTGAATTCCATGGTGCCCTGTGGGTCTAGAGAAAGCTCATAATGGTGAGGATTAGGTGCACAGTGTGTAAGGAGAAGAGGGTTAGTATTGGCTTCTTCCTGGAAAGGCACCAATTCACCAAGGTGGACAAGAGCTGCTACAGTTAGACCTAGGCAGGGAAGGGTTCTCCCATCCCAGGAGATTTTTGAAATATGAAAAATATTTCCCATCCTGAATCAGGATGAAAAGTCAAAAATCTCAAATGTTTTTGTGACCCGACAATCTTGGGGAAACGATCAGTTCAGGTCTATCAAAACACTTTGCTTTGAGAATTTTGAAACATTTTGGTTTTTACTATTTTGTATTTAAAACATTTTTTTTACTACGATTAGCTTAAATTTCTAAACAAAATGTCATTTTGACCCAGAAAACTAGAATTTTTCATTCTGAAAATGTTGAAACATTTTGTTTTGACAAGTTAGAAACTTTTTTTTTAAATGCCAAATCAAAAAATGTGTTGAAACGAACCCTTTCCCTACAGAGTTTTGGTTTGAACAAGTCAGCATTTTCAGATGGAAAAACATTTCATTGGAAAATTTCCACCCAGCTCTAGGGACAATATTGGTTACCTCACTCAATCAAAAGGTAGCAATGAGAGAACCTCAAAAGTCTATGACATTTGGTTGAGTCTGAACCCAGTGTGATTTAAAAAATTGTGTGATGATCTCAGAAGAACAGATTCTCTTACAAATTTTGTGGTGTTTCCTGCTTCCATTCAGGCCAGAAATATAGCATGAAGAAAGGCATCTGGTATCTTGGTTAGGCTTCCAGTCCTGACAAGAATCTCATTGCCATGAGAAAACAAGCTATAAGTAATTATTATTTGTTGATCAGTGGCAATCAAATGCATAGTCCACCTGAGCCAAAGCTGCATAGAAAGGAACTTCACTATAACTTTTGAACTGACTGCTGTTGTTCACAGGCCTTAAATAAAAAGTCATGTTTTCTTTAATGAGGAATCCCTATCAACTCATCTTGGTGAATGTCAGTAAGATAATTATAAGCCAAGGTCCCTTACCCTACTAGGGAGCAGAGGCAGCGGAGAGAGTGAGCATTAAATTAGGGTAATAAAAATAATCTCTTGGAGATTAACAAGATTTATTTGGTGAGTGAACATGACGTTACAGCTTCATAGGAACTACCATTGATTTAAAACGTGTGTATATTTCACACAAGTGTCTTCACTTAGCACCAACTAGTTCCATCCTATGTGTGGCTGATTTTTTAATTTCCAAATGAGTCCTTTAGAACCCAAAACATGAGTAATCCCACAAGTTTTGGGAAGCTTAAGAGCCAGAGCCAAACTTCACAGCTTTCTTCTATTTCAGTTCTGGTCCTGAACTGAAACCTCTGATCTGACCATCCCCCTAAAACACATGGCCCAAAGCACTCTTCGCTTGAATTTCTGGTAAACAAGTCTAAATTTTGCTACTGTAATTTGCTTTATACATTTGTGAGAGAATTGAGAGTTCGTGGAAAATAAGAGATTAATAATAACACGGGCAGGACTACAGCATATGTTGCATGCAGCCATGAAACAAATTTGCCATTCCTGGATGTTGGTTGGGATCAAATTTTACTTTAATCCCAGGACACTGAAATTGTCTTCAGTGTGCTCAGTAATAGTTCAGGTTGCTGAAGACTCGAGTTTATTCATATCCAGTGACACATGACAGTAAAATAGGGAAAACCTAGAGCTAACTGGAATCTAAGGATACTAAGAAAGATGGTGGCAATATTTGCCTAAATGTTTTGTTAGTCTTTCCATAAAAATAGATATTGACCACTGAAAAAGAGTTCTCATGAACTTCTTAGACTGTTGATGGTGAAATCCCAGGAATATGGGATTACACTGATCCTGGAATGCTAGAATTTTTACTTATTAATTTCTGGGACTTCATTTCCTACTTTCATTAACCTTCTCCAGCTCACTTGTATTGTTACTTCACTAGTGTTTTCCCTAGCACAGACAGTATTTTTACTTTATGTTGGTTACTGGCTAAAGACAACTATTTCCTGTTTCACTCCACTGGTTAATGTCAAAGTACTAACAAACAGGATTCTATAAAACTAGTTTTAATTTCTCCTGCTATACAACCTCCCTTTTTCCATATGGGTTTAATTCCCCTATTTTCTGTTAACTGCAGAAACCACTTTGTGCTGTAAGTAAGGCTGTCTTTCAGAGGCTAAAAGAAAGTATTAGATTGCTGCATGTGTCAAGGAGAGGACCCACTTAGCATAACACAGTGTGGGACCAGCAGACTCTCCCTACTGGGATGGCAGAGTATTAAGAACTGAATATTGAAACACCTTGGACTAAATTCATCCCTGGTATAACTCTGCTGAGCTCAGAAGCCTGGAAAGCAGAGCTGCAACTGGATAGAGGGAGCAGGAAGTTTCACTGATCTGCACGATCCTGTCACATTTGTTTCCACTCTGGGGAGAAACCTTCTGGCCGATGAAAACGTTGCCATAGCACGCATGGGTTTCCACTAAGTAGCGCTTGTCAGCTGACATCCTGCATCCTGCCACTCTGATTCTGTGCTTCAGAGTTTGCTTTCACATGAAAAAAATATAGCAAGCTGCTCACCATATTTTGGGAACTGCAGACTGCTGATAATGTTGCCTGAAAGGCATTAAGTTGATCAGGCACTCAGGCAGAATGGCAATCAGAGTGAATTCTGTATGCAATCACGGAGCTGGTGTGTGGTTTGAAACAAAGCAAGGTTTATTGCCTTATTGATTAAAAAACAATTGCTAAAATAAAACCATATTCTGTACTAAAAATGCATTGCCCCTTGTCTCAAACCTTTCCTTTTCCTGCTGGCTGTGCTGCTTTAACTGTTTTCTTGTGCGGACGAATGGCAGGAAATAAAAGATGGAATTTTAGGGGGGGAAAGAAGCATTTTTGGAGGCTACACCTCCTTTTGCTTCCAGATAAGTACTGTAGTTCCTCCTCTGTGCATCCCTGCTTATACATTTCTCTTATCCCTGAAAAGAGGGTTGATTCTGACACCAGATGCCCTCACCATACCTAGAGACCAAATCCTAGTGTATGTTGGATGGAGCAGCACCAAGGCTGAATTTGGCCCCCACTGATTCTTTGGCAGTGGGTTGAGAAGAAAGATGGTCTTGTGATTCTGGCACCGGCACTGGCCTGAGTCTCAGAAGATTTGCATTCACTTTCCAGCTCTACTATAGATTTCTTGTGCAATCTGGGGCAAGTCACTTATGGCTTTACTGCAAATTAACTGGTGAGGTTTTGCACCAACCTAGCTCCTGATCATATGAACACCTCTCACCCCAGCATGGTAGCTAGTGAGCTGGGAAGTCAGGGAGCTGACTATAAATGTTTGAGAATTTCCATTTTGGATGCTCCATTTCCATGGGAAATTTTGCATTTACAGCTTTGTGTTCTAATTTAGAACAAATTCTTTTTGGAAAAGAGACATTTCTTGCACAACGAAAATTCCAGTTCGGCACAGATCTAGTGAAGACATTCCCTTAGAGGGAAATTTTCAAATACTCCTGAGTGACTTAGGAGCCCAAGTCTCATTTTCAAAAATGACAAGAATTTAGGAGCCTAAGATATAGTGAAAGTCTGAGACTAAAGCTCCACAGAGACACAGTTATGATGCTGCAGGTGTGCCGCTGCAGCACCATAGAGTAGTCGCTTAGGCCTGGTCTACGCGACAAAGGTACTTTGATGTAAGTTGCCCTGCATCGACCTACTTGTGCGTGTGTCTACACTCAAATTTGTCTCCCACTGATGTAAGTGCCCCATTATGGCGACGCAGTAATACCACTTCCCTGAATCGCATTGAGCCATGGTTGATGGACTATGAGGGTCAACACTGCGTGACCTGTGTCGACCCTAACACTCCTCCAGCAGCTGTCCCACAATGCACAGCTGACCGCTTTGGTCACAATTGTGAACTTCACTGCCCAGGGCTCATGGAGACCAGAAGCCACTCTTCTCCCCCCCCCCCCCCCGCCTTTTAAAATTCCCACATATTTTTGAAATGCCTTTTCCTGATTGCCCAGAGTAATGGGATATAGAAGCCTCACAGTGGAGAACAAGGGGTTAAGGAGCTGCTCTGGGCTTGGCCAGCTCCACCCCACCCCACCTGCAAGACATGCACAGGCTGGAGGAGGAGTTAAAAGGGAAGCCGAATACCTCGTTTGTGGGCAGACCAGGGAAGGGAACAGATCTTCAACCCTCCACTCCTGAGGGAAGGCAGGAACTTCCCCAACAATTACTGCCTGAAGGTCCCTCCCTGAGGGAAGGGAGAGCCTGATACTGATACATGCTGAGAGGGAGTCATTCCTTGCTCTCTCTTACTAACTCAGTTTATTTGTGTGAACTCCCGTTGCTTTTTGTTTACGGACTTTCCTGGAAGGGGAGAAACTTTGAAGCGACCTGGCCAGAAGTCCAAGTCACAGGAAGAGGCAGGCCACTGGAGAAGAGGAGCAACCAGTGGCAGTAGACCCCTGCAGAGAGAGAGTGGCCATGACACGTCTGGGCATGAGGAAGTGCCAGCGGTGAACTGACCCCTTCACACCAGCTTGGCAAGCACACCTTGCAGCTCTCCCTTCTTGTGTACAACTGCCCAGCCAACCAGACCAGCTACACATTCCTGATATAAACCCTGGCCTGGAGTAGGCAGGAGGTACTGTATTCAGTGCCAAGGTGGGTTGGTGCCAAAATAGGGATAGGCATGTCATCTATCGTCCACCGCAGTTTGGGAATCTTTTTTTTTTTCTTTCCCAAATCTGAGGTGATACCTTGATATTTTCTAAATCAGATGTATTTAGTGAAGAGGGGGGTAAAATGGAGGAAAGGGACATTACTGCACAAAGGAAAATGGAATGGTCTTATCCTTTTGGGTTATAATTCACAGAAGCCTCTACAGGAGTGGAAATCTTCAGCTCTTTTCTGTTAGCTTTTTCTTTTGTCACACCATTTTATTTTTGCTCTGGGAATGCAGTATATTGGTGGCAATTTATATGATAACTGGTGTACAAATTGTCTAACTGTACATTAGTGAATAAGGAGGTGGTGTAAATTATGCTGTCCTTCTGCAATGAGGAAGGGGATACTTCCTCGTGCTCGGATATGTTTCTAGACTCCTGCTCTAAACTAAATTTAAAAACAAAAAATCAGTACTATTCTAGTCTCTTTGTGTAGGGTAGGAGATTAGGAGAATGAGGAGGCAGGACAGAGATAATGTTAAACAGAACATACTGATGGTTGATTTAAGAGTGGACCAGAGATGCTCACTTCAAGGCACAAGCTAGGATAAGCTCTCCTCTCTGCCCCTCACAGACTGAAACTTGAGTCCTTACAACGTTGATGGTAGACTAGTTGTCAATGTAATTCTTCCTTGTGGAGCAGGAACCATGGACAGCAGGTATAATAGACCAGGGAAAGCTATGCCTCCCCTAAGCCAAGCCCTGGCCCTGCCCATACTCCACCCTCTCCCCCGAACTGGTGCCCAAGCCAGCGGGACTGGGAGCTGAGCTCCGCGGCCAGCAGGCCAGGGCAGCTGGCAGCCCGGCACTGGGGGCGGTCCAGCAGTCTGGTGCTGGGTGCAGGTGCTGGGGCCAGCTGGCAATCCGGTGCTGGGGGCTGGTCCTGAGGCCAGCGGGCGGCCCGCCACTGAGGGCAGCCTGGCACAGTTCAGCCATGGCTCATCTGGCTGGGGGCGACAGGTACTCAGGGCTCTGGTGGACGGGGGGGCGCGCAGGCACTCAGGGCTCCAGGGATGGGGAGAGGCCTTAGGCGGAAGGGGCAGGGCCACATGGCTAGCCTCCCCAAACAGGGGGGCTCATGCACTGCCCATGGCAGGAACCAGCTTCAGCTTGCTGAGGAAGAGTAAAATTAAACCATGTGCTCTGTAGTAAAAGCATCTGCTGTGACAGACTCATTGTGAGGGATAGCACTCATCCCAATAGGGTTAATCATTGTCTCTTTGTTTGTATTGCCTGGGTGCCCTCATCATGCACCAGGACCCACCGTGTTAGGGGCTGTACAAACACAAACCAAAATGATAGTCCCTGCCCCAGAGAGTTTACAATCTAAGTATGACTCTGGCTCTTTATGTTCACCGTGTTTTCATTCCCCATTAGATTCATATGGCACTTCATAGTTGCCATTCTGGGCTACTGTCTGCTATTCTTAGGTCTATTATAAACCTAATCCCTGGGAACTCTATCATTCTGGTCAGTTTGTCAAATAATACCCTTCCCCTTGCAAACAAAGAAGGCTCTAGGTACAGTGGCATAGAGGGGGTTCCTCTGGCATGAGAATGGGAGAGTAGGATTCTTCAATGCAACCAGTGGGGGAGTACCCACTTCAGGTTTGCGGGCAGGGTAAAAGGCCAGAGGATCCACAACTACATGGGTCTATCAGCCGCATCTACCACTGCATGTATAGGATATTTGCCCTGCATGGTTGTTAGTGGCCTTGGAGCATTTATAGCCTGGGTGGTGTAAGGATTAATTTCCTTCTCCCAGCTAACCATGGAGAATCCCTGCAGCAATAGTCAAGTTTTACAACAGGAATACAATTTGGTCTTTAATACACAACAGCAAAACTAAACTTAACACTGATCTAGCACCTTTCACGCAAGGATCTCCGTGTTCTTTAGCAAAGTCTCACCCTGCCTTGAAAGGTAGGTCATTGTCAATGACACACTTCTTGCAGAAATGATGCATGCATGTTATTTTTCACGTTTTCTGCACATCTTGGGCTAGATCCCCAGTCAGTATAAATCAGCTCCACTGAAAGTTCTGGACATATTACAGTTCTTATTCTTCCTGATCCTGCCAAGCCCTGATATTGCACAGCACATACATAAACTAAAATTGTATCATGCCCTGCAAAAAAGGGGTTAGGGTTGTCCTTTGAGAACTAGAGGAGCTAGAAATTGTGCCTTACCTTGAGCATGAACCAGGAGTTTACAACTGTGATGAGAAGTACCGTAAGTAACCTAAGTGTGAAATATTTTTGCACATGGTGGGGTGCACTACTTGGGGATAACAAAAGACCCTTGAAGTCTTATGATTTTATTATTACAGTTCGATTTAAGCAGAACTGATCCAGTCATGTCTCATACACAGAGATATGATGGTAACCTGAGCACTTTACTATTGAGTTAGAGGGGTTTGTTCATGTTGCAACTATCTTAAAATAACTTGTGCATTATACAAAAAGGAAATAAATGTTTTACTCGTTTTAAATAATTTTTAGTGCTTGATTGAGGCACTAATATCCCAGGTTCTGTTAAAGTAACTAGCTGGCATTACTCATACTCTTCATTGCCAAATAAGATCTAAACATTCTGTCTCACACCTATACTTTCTTGACTCAGTTCAGATTGCTGCTCCCATTATTGTCAATCCAGCTGCCTACACCCGCACTCCAGGTGCCATCCACAACAGAGGTGTTGCCAGAACACCCATCTAGTGGAGTTCAGGAGAACCCTTGCTGCAAATTGAGAACTTCTGCTTAACACCACCCACTAACTCTGCTTCTCAGTCGTCATATTGAAATCAACACTGCAATACACATTTGGCTTCAGATTTTCAGCCTGGGGAATTCTCCGGGTACATGGCTGTACAGACTGAAATGGGAGACTTTAGGAGCTTCAGTGTGGTGAAATTTTTATGAAAGCCTCAGGGCAAAATATTGTACGTTGAGCTAATCACTCACCTCAAAAGGCTAGAGTTTTTGGTGGCAGGAGAGGGTGAAGGGGAGCGTGATGCTAACTTTGTTACCTGTGCCTTAGAAACTAAACATTTTCTCCTTTTTCTTATTTTTTCAATTAAAAAAAACTTAAGCCCATATATTACATGTAAATAAAGACTTAATCTTTCCATTGGGATACCATTTTTGTCAACTGTTATGACCATTAATAAAATTTCTTCTATATATTAATAATATTTGGGGAGGCAGCATGACCCAGTGGATGGGGTACTGGACTAGAAGTCAGGACACCTGGGTTCTGCTTCTGGTTCTACCACCAATTTTGTGTGTGACCATTGACAAGTTGCTTCACCTCTCGTTGCCTCATTTTCCCCTCCCATCCTTTGTCAACCATGTCTGTTTAGATAATAAGCTCTTCAAGGCAAGAACTGGTTCTTGCTGTGTGTCTGTACAGGGCCTAATACGATGGGCCCCAATATCAGTTGGCGAAGCCTCAGAAAAATCTGGTAGCAGCATAAAGATTCAATTTATGAGTTCCATATGTGCGAGGAGGGTCTCAGAATCATGTCACTGGCACTCCCCTATATCAGTTCTGGTCACTGTCATAGCATATAGAGCATGAGCCGTCTCAAACAACAGGAGCTTGTCAAGGAGATCAGCAACAAGATGGCTTCCATCTTTTCTCTGTTCCCAGCCACTACGCTCTTTTGGGAACCCTCACTACAGCACAGGGACAGCTAGGGGCTGAATCACATGACTGAAAGGAAATATAACAGAAACAGATTGTGACTCTTGTCATCCCCTCTTTTCTCATATTTGCTGACAGATATAATGGTAAGCTTAGGGAGAAAATCCTCCAAACGTGCATAATGTTCATTAATTATCTTAGTGTGTGTAGGTGTTGGCTTCACTGATTTTTTTTTCACCACAATTCATTTATGAACCTCATTCTTTTCAGATGACAGCTTCTGCTTGAAATGCTTGTTACAATCAAGACATGGACATAATGCAAAGATCTCGTTTGTAGCAAAATGATTCACTAGGACTTCACTAGGCAGCAGAAAAAGGGGCCCCCACCAATTCCACGTTTCATCTGCCAAGGCTTATATCTCTATTAGCTCTCCCAGGCTTTTTACACATGATTTTCAAGGTGCTGTTTGAGAGCTTGTGCACTGTTTCTTTAAATCTGAGGCAGAAAGCCAGGAAGGAGGAGTTGGAAACATTTCCAGGCAGGAGCTCTGAAGCAAAGAGAGAGACTGTCATAAATATAAAGGGAAGGGGTTTAGAAGCTCTGATACAGTACTATAAAATCCTCTTACCTGTAAAGGGTTAAGAAGCTCAAGTAACCTGGCTGGCATCTGACCAAAATGACCAATAAGGGGACAAGATACTTTCAAATCTGGGGCAGGAGGGGAGGCTTTGTCGGTCTGTCTGTGTGATGCCTCTGCCGGGGACAGATCAAGAAAGCAAGCAATCCAACTCCTATAGAGTTAGTAAGTAATCTAGCTAGAAAATGCATTAGATTTTCTTTTGTTTTTGGCTTGTGAAATTCGCTGTGCTGGAGGGAATGTGTATTCCTGTTTTTGTGTCTTTTTGTAACTTAAGGTTTTGCCTAGAGGGATTCTCTATATTTTGAATCTGACTGCCTGTGAGGTTATCTTCCATTCTAATCTTACAAAGGGTTTCTTTTATCTTTTTTTGTTCTTCTAATAAAGTTCTGTTTTTTGAGAATCTGATTGGGGTTTTTAGTGTCCTAAAAACCCAAGGCTGGTCTGTGCTCATCTTGTTTATTCTCAAGCCTCCCCAGGAAAGGGGGTGTAAGTCTTGGGGGGATATTTTGGGGGAAGACATCTCCAAGTGGTCTCTTACCTGATTCTTTGTTAAATCACTTGGTGGTGACAGCATACTGAATCCCAGATATGAGGAATTTTGTGTCTTGGGGAAGTTTTAACATAAGCTGGTAGAAATAAGCTTGAGGGGGTCTTTCATGTGGGTCCCCACATCTGTACCCCAGAGTTCAGAGTAGGGAAGGAACCCTGGCAGAGACCAACTGCTTTAGGTAAATACGATATTCCTTATTATAGGTGGGGCTGGTGGCACTGCCAATTATTAAGGTTGCCCCACATTTCCCAGGATAAGACCCTGTTTTCTTTTCCTTAACCTTTGCCAAACTTTAACCATTTGGGCTGAAATTTTCCATGCCAGGTGTCTGCTTCAGGCTGAATTGTTTGAGAAAATTTCAAATAAAACAGTTCAGCACATCCTAGGATGATACTAGGGGAAAATTCCTTGTTTTGCTCATGTGAAAAAATTCTGGCAACCTTTTCTTTGAACAGCTCTAGCACCCGATGCCTTGGAGCCGGGAATTGAAATTTGTCAGGGGAGTGGCTGTTGTGTCAGGGATGTCCGTTTTGCCATCTCTATGAAACTCCACCAAAATCTGGCTGAGATAGTGACCAGGAAAGTGACTCTTAGTGTGAGGCAGGGGAAGCACTGAAAGCGGGTGCCTAGGTTTATTTTGACTGCATGGACTGTATGTCACAAAAATGCTGACCTCCTCTGATTTCCAAGACTTTCTAATGAGATCTTGGATCCTTTCAGCACCTGTTGGAAAGCACTAATGGAACAACAGCTCTCACCAAGGGTATGTCTACATTTCAAGCTCAGGGTGTCATTCCCAGCTGGAGGAGACATAATCAAGCTAGCTTTGATTGAGCTAGAGTGCTAAAAATAGAAGTGTAACAGTGAGCAGCAGGTGGGGCTAGTCACCATGAGTACACACTCATCCAAAACCATAGGCATGTACTCGGGGACAGCTAGCCTTTTCTGCCATGGCAGCTACCCTCTATTTTTAACACACTGGCTTGATCAGAGCTAGCATCAGTATTCTCCTCAAGGTGCAAATTACACCCCCATTTTGAAGTGTTGCCAGACCTTGAGGGATCAAGCACTGCCTGGCTTACTCCCTCGTAACTCCTGCTGATTTCTTCCCAGGCAGTTTTGCCTGAGTAAATAGTTTAGGATTTTGTCTGAAAAGAAAGAAGAGTGCTGTTCTGTGGTGGATCCAGTTATGGATGGGTCCTTGTAGGTACAAATCTCCTCATTTCTGTCATGGAGGAGTCATGCCTTTCACATGCCGTGTAAAGATACTGTCTGCTTGAATTCCATGTAGGTGGGATTTTGTGCCTGTCAGGGTATATAGCAAGTGATGGGAGGGTGGGGGCAAATAAGCTGCCATTCTCTACGGCACTGGCCATTGCTCTTCTCCTCCTAGATTTCTATGTTGAAATTTGATCACAAGGTAATGTAGGTCAAAGCCATCTCTACAGCTGCAATTGGAGGTCAGCTCCTGACTTAGCAAGGAAAGAGGAAGAAATGAATGGTTCCAGGAAAACTCAGCAAGGTGAACCTCAAGGGATTTTTGTCCTGAGATCTCTGGACTTTGTCTTGTGCACCATGGATTTGCTCCAAAACACACACTCATCAATAAGAGCGTTTTCATTGATTTTAATGGGCTCTGGATCAGGCCCCTTCTATAGCAGCAGTCTGAATTAAGCCAGTGTGGAATTTGGTATGTACAGGAAATGCAGGATCACCCTTTACTTTACCTTATTCCTATGCTAATAGTACTGAAAGGATTTTCCATTCCCATTAATAGAAGTTATTTCATATTTAGACAAGGGTTAATTTTTTCAAAGTGGTAAAATATTTGCTTCCCCTCATTGCCTAGAGTTAATTTCCACACAACACTAGACATGTTGTGTTTAATATCTTATTGTATACGTGAGTATATTTCAAACAGATCTATCAACTTTAATAGAATTTAATAGCCTAGCACTTACACTCCACAACTGCCATAAAAAACTTCCACTGAATTTTAAAGTGTTTTGGTGCAATCATTTGAGATCGTAGCTCACAGAGGGGAGTTTGTGTCGCTATGGGCGCTCTCTGGTAACTTTCATTCCCGGTGCAGGTGACAGAAGAGGAACATGTATGAAAAATACAGTTAACGTAGACCGGGCAGGGAATGTAAGCCAAATGAGTACTCCAATTGCACACTGTGTTCGCTACTATAAATTGTTGAAGGCCAAATGTCGTTCACTTTACTCATGCAAATAGTTTCTGGAAGTCAGTGGCATTACTCCAGGGATTTGGCTCTGCGTGGCCAGCCAATCAAATTGCTTGATAATCTAAAACATCCTTCCTCCTTGATTCCTTTTCTCTCTTTGTTCAGTTGAACGTGATTTTTCACTGCATGCTGGAAGGACAGACCTTCAGAATTAAATCCTTGTTAATCCACATGACCTGAACAATGCAGGAGGCAGCAAATGTGAGCTTCTACAAATTGTCCTGCCAGGTACCTGAAACAGGAGAGAACTACCTCCAGGTAGTTCAGACTCTGTGCCAAATCAGGTCTTGGCCCTTCTACTGAGACAGACAAACAGGCCCGTTATTGCCGCTTATGAAGGCAATTTGTGTGATCTGGACACCTGTCCATTAAGAATTGGATGGGGACCGCCAAACTCATTTTACACAGACTGTTACAAAGCACTCGCTAATGACTTTATGCCAATGCTTTGAACCCAGCTAAAGGCAAAACTCTGTATCTCATTACTAATCGTGTGGGTTATGCAGCACGCCTTAGTCTTCTGATTTTAGAGTCTGCCTTCTGTTACATGTCTGAATGGTGTATAATATCATAGAGCACTCTATTGTAAGTGAGTGTTGGGGCCAGAAAAGAGAGAAGTTTGGTCATTATTCTACTATTGGCTGGCAACGCATGTTAGCTGCATGGTAACCTATAAGCAAAAGCTTTCCTCATAGATTCTGGACCCAATCCTGCAGCTTTAACTCAGGTAGGATCTTACTGAAATTAAAGGTGCTCAAACTGTGCTGAGTGGGAGCAGCATTTAACCCTAAGATAAATGGATATAGTGTGAGTTTTCTTGATACAGGACTGCAGTGGGCTTCGTCTGTCCACTTATTCTCATTAAGCAGCAATCTGCGGGGTGGCGGGGGAGAGTAACAAGACATATAAAAATAAATCTTATAACTGAATTGTTCATGTCACAGCCTTGATACCAGACAAGTTTATTGAACTGCTAATTGAAATAAAGCCCCTTGTTTGGGAAAAAAAAAGATTAAGGTAATATACAGTATAACATTAAGATAACTTTGAATGAAATATGTTCTGTTAATAGAAGTTCATCTCAAAGCAATCAGAGTACTGTATTTTTACTGCCTTAGCTAGAATATGGGTAATAGAGAGGTTAAATTGTCTTCCAAAGCATTATTTTATTCATGGCAAGATAACTGATTGAATTCCATGTATCAGGCTTCCTTCATACTAACAACAAATTACTCTTTAAAATGAAGATAATGTCAATAGTGGGTTAGCAGGACATAATTGGAATTCCAGTATCTTGGGCATATATTTCATATTATCTCCAGAAGTGAAAGAGAAGTTCTCAGGCGAAATAACAAGCCTGGAACATTTTGTTTTGGTTTTTTTGCTGTCTTTTTGGCACCCTCATTTTCATTATTGCAGGTGAAACCTTCAAACTCATCTGCTTTATTAAAAATGAAGATATTTATTACTTATTAAAGACCCAGACCATTTGCAAATCTATTTTATTTATACTGTAGGGTCTGAGAAAATGTAAATATCCTGGGAAATAATTATATACTGTCTGTAACTTCAGGTGACAACACTTCTCTGTCCTTTTGTGATGGCTTGATTGTATTTTTTTTCCTAGACATATACCTCCATACAGAAAAGTGGTCAATATAAGTTGCAGGTTCTGCAGATCATATATAAACAGATTTCTAGAACTATATCAAGGTTCTGGGTTTTTTCCTCTTTTCTATCCCCTTCCTCTTTTTTGCTATTCTCTCTGGTGCTGGAACTCTTCCCACTTTGTTCCTGGGTTGTACTAGTTACTCCCTCACTTCTCCTTAATGAGGAATCTCTCCAGCTCTCCTCTCTGGAGCTGGGTTCGCCAGCTGTATGGCCTTTGCCAGCTTCTCCCTCAGCTGGTCCTTTTTCCTGAATTGTCCTCTAGGGTACTCAGCAGGCAAGCCTTGCCTGACTGATGTCTCCTGTTGCCTGCTCTGCAATATGATGGGAGGCAGCCTCTATGTTGGTCCCCTTCTCGCTGCTCATTCGCAAGTGGTTGGGCCCTCAAAGAAACCAGTGAGAGATTTCCTCTCCAACACCTCTTACCCCCAGAACTGCTTCCCCTCTCCCAATGTCTCCATATACTCAGACCTTTCAGTTTCTTAAAGGGCCATGCCATACAACAGGGTGGACTGACCACTGGGACCACTACCCTTATGAGGCAGACTCTCGTCAGACAGAGACTGCAGCTATTTCCCGTTCTAAGTGCAGAGAGATACTGCAGTAGCTCAGATAGCAAAAAAATTGTAACTACAGGTAAATATTGAGATTTTCATAGCAATCACTGTGCACATGCATGTGAAATTTACATATATACACACATTTAGCTCACACACAGTTTAATCCATATAGGAATAAGGCAGGAGTGTTTCATTATTAAATCAAGTATGCTATTCCTTCTGGGCCATATCCTGGGTGGTGCTCATCCCCTACCAAGCACCTGCCACTCCCATTTCCATGACAAGGCGACTGACTGGCTCTGCATGAGGAGGGGAACATCAAGGAGCAGGAATCATCTCTATCCCAGCCTGCGGCGGATTAGCAGAGCTACACCATAACCGCAGCACTGGAACTGCATTGAAACCCACAGCTCCTGCGCCCTGGTCTGCAGTGCCAAATGGCTGGTGCATCCATTTAATCAGAGCTCTACCAGTCCCACCCCGAGGACAGGGAACTCTGGCACTGTGCAGCTCTCTAGCATGTAGGGAGCAAGGCCCTGCTGTTAAGAGTCATAGCATCATGCCTAGCAAAACTGTATCCGTCACCCAGAGCAGGGCTAAGGCGAGGCAGGGTTTTCCCCTTATGGGCCAATCAGAAGGTATTGCTCAGTATCCACGTGGCTTCTATATGAGCTCGGTTTATGGTAGTAGGCAACCTCCTTCACTGGAACAGCATCAATTAAGGAGAATTGGGCCAATCCCCTGCTACTAGTGGAACTTATCAATTTGGAGAAGTTAATTGGGTTTGACCAGCAAGACACGAGGAAAACCAGGTCAACCCCAGCCTGGGATCTGAGCCAGTGTTTCTAATTGATTTAAACGATATTTTATCAGCACCATCCTAGATGCTGCTGTAGTACAAAGCAGCAGCTGACAAGCTAGTGACTCTGGATCAAGCGAAGAAGATTATGAATTTATGATCAGGGGAAAACTAGTTTCTGTGCTGTGGGAAGGCCTAAAACCAGAATGAAGATTCCTGGAGCTGGTTAGCTGACAAGTATTTCTGAAATTAAGAGGCCATGGCAATTAGGGAGTGGAGGAGTGTAATGGGGTTCAGCGACTGCAAGAGCACCATCTCCTGGCCAGGCATGGCATAGGATTTTCTCCTATATGGCACCCCTGCTGATGGTCAGTCACTCCATCACTGTTTCTCTTCCCATAATTCAGTGGTTTCTCTTTGTGACTCAGCTCTCTAGCTAGGTCACTATATAGTCCTCTCTTTCCAGTGTGTCAGAGTCCCACTGGACAAGGTATCTGTATGCCATGTTGGGCAGTCATCCGGTACAAGTCTGGGTCCAGCACTACTTTCCCAGTGGCTGGTAGGCCCACCCCCTACTCCAGGTTCCAGCTCAGGCATCCTATGCCTAGCAACCACAGTCTACTCACTCGCTAACCCTGTTACTGGTTCCCAAGGCTCCTTCGTACCTCACTTCTCTATCTTCTTGCCCACCTCTGGGTTTTCCAGATTCTGCTTACTTCACTTCCAGTGGTACTCCGCCCTTTTCAGCTTCTTGCCAGACTCTCTAGTCCAGGGCATGATCCCAGGGTGTACTCCCTCCCCCGCCCCCCGCAGAAGTCCTCCTTGTCCCTAGCTAACTCCCTTTCTCTCTTGGCGCTCCTAGCTGCAGGCCCCTTTTGCTCTCAACTTCTGGGCTTTACACAAGCTTAACGTGTGCACGCACCTGGGATTCTTCAGTTAGACTTTTAGTCCCTGGCTCTCTGCCAGGTGCAGCCTATAAGGTGCTCAGGCCTTGACTGGGATGGACACCGCATCACAAGGAGATAGTTTCAAATGGCGATTATTTCATGTAAAATCAGGACACGCTGGGGGAGAGCAAATTCCATGTGGGATGCCAAGGACCCAAAACCAATAAATGTCCAGTGATAACAATGAAATGTCTATTAGTGGTGAAACTATTCCTCCGGGTGTGTGTATGCATGCGGGTGTGCACGTAGTCCCTGGAATCTGAATAAAGCTCAGGATAGAGCTAGTGATTCAAGGCTTGTTTGGCATTATTAATTTGAAGAACTAGACTGGCAAAAATCGTGGCTGCTGTGTTGGAGACTTTTGCCCTTGAGCAGAATGAACCATAGACCTCAAGGAGACGGGTCAGGTTGTCTCACTGTAGCTGGGAAAAACACAATTTAAGACCAAACAAATCCCACTGATATTAATAAGTGTTATTTAAAACCCTTTGGAACTGGAAACATAATAGCTAAATGCTGGGAACAGCATGCATTGTATAATTCAGAGAGGCAAAGCATCTTCTTTTGAAATCTCTGGTGTTTCCAAACTGCTGGAGAGAGCAATGAATGCAGCTGAGAGGTCCATGCTCACACTACGGGCAAGCTCATCAACTTTTGTAAATCAGCACAACTCCATTAAGTCCCATAGAACAACCTAAATTAGCACCAGCTGAGGAGCTGCCCCGAACTCAGTATGAATCAATTTTTCAAACAGAATTTCCCCAGCAAAATTCTTACAAGTGCATTGGTCTCCATAGCTGCATTGCAGGGTGATCCTTCTTCAGCTTCACATGCTTAAAATATTTACTGAAATTAAGGGCACTTGCAGGTCAGCTAGGACCAGAGAATTTTATTAAAGAGCTGGAGAAGTCATTTACTAGTGGAACAAAAATTCTATAAATCCAACCAGACAGTATTTCCCTGCTGCTGTTTGTACAGAAGAAAGGAAATATGATTTAGAGATAACTTTAAATACTACTCATATTCCTCTTCCTAAATCAGCCTTATGAAAGTAGAACAAGGCATTAAAGCCATTTGTTTCTATGAATGAAGGAGACACTAGTTTTACCTCAGGGTCAGGTGATGACTTGGGTTTGCTGGTTGAAGCTAATTAACTGCTATAAATCAATTTTTCTCCCCTAGTGATTAGAATTTGGACCCACTGTATTTTTTAATTGATGCTGTTTGTGTATTGAGGCTTAGGACAAAGGTGAAGTCAAAATAATTGCTCACTAGCCCAGGAAGCTGCCAGAATATTTCACACGCTCCAATTGTATGTGGGAGATGGAACATAGTATGAGGTGTAACACTATGGTCAGCGCTTTACTAGCAGAAGGATGGTTCGTGGTATGTGCCTGTGTGTGTGAAACAGGGTCACACATTTGGAGCTATGTGTGTTTCTGTCTTAACAATGCTGCTTTGTCTGATGCTCAAGTGTTTTTATATCCCTGGGCACAGGAGAACACCGACATGGATTAAGCACAATTGGAACATGCTAGAGTGACTTTAGAATGCATGGCTCATTTGACACCAGTGCAACATCCTTGATTTCACTGGACTAGCTCCTGATTTATATTACTGTAAGTGAGAGATGAATCAAACCCATTGTGTGGCTGAAGGAGGGATTTGCTGTGCAAATCCAGCCCCAAAGAACCCTTTGAAGTACATCTTTAATTAAAGGTTTTCCATTTTATTTTTTAATCTGAAGTCAAGGAGAGAAGAAAGTCGTTCTGAGGGCAAAACAAAACTGAAGCAGTATCTCAGAATAATTTCTGAGATAGTTATGAAATTACTATGTCACAACCATACTACACAGCAGATCTGCGAACACTGAGCTGTCATCTGTAGCTTGAGTGGCAATGTTGTATAATGTTGTTAGCGTTAAGCACACTGGGATGTGATAGCTTGTGGGGGTTAATAATGAGGCATATACTCTTTCCCCTTCGGTACACTCTTGTCAATCCAGATCCAAGAAAATAGTGAGGCCTAACATTGCTGCAGAAGTGGATGTCCTGTCTTTATATCAGGTGCTTCCCCCCATCTCTGGTTTAGGAAGAATCTCATCATATGGTCCGACATCTCTGCACATAGTAGATTTAGATGAATCTTGAAGCTTGGTTCTGTTGTAAGTAGCAGATGAAACTGCAAAAGTGTTATGTTCTTTTCTTCCATGTATCAAACCTAGAAAGACTATCCAATACTCCTGGGGTAATTCTGCAGCACTGCACATGTGCAGAATTCATGTTCCCCTCCAGATTTCTTTGCTTACCCACAGAAAAATGACTTTCTGAGTAGGAAGCAAAGGGAAGCCACAAGAGTGGTCATGTAACCGCCCCCCAGTATGTTTTGGGTGCCCAGGGCAGCCAGCAGAGAGGTAAATCACTGTGGGGCAGGGGGTAGGACTGGGGAAGACCCAGCTGGTGGCTCCTACCCTGCACTGGGCTCACTTAACTGATGACTGCAATGGTGGAATAATGTCCAATGTGCAGAAGAAGGTATACTTTTACAGAAGGTTTATAGAGCTGAGGTCAAAGGAAGTGGAGCAGTAGGCTGACTGTGAATGAAGTTGGAAGATGCAATTTTGAGGGATTTAAGAAGTCTAAACCCTCTCATTCCAACTCTTGCTGAAGGAAGAATATCTGCAAGGGCCCTTTCTAGATGGAAGTCATCTCTAAGCCCCACCCTGGCTACATCATAGCTATGTGAATCTGCTGCTGCTACATGAAGATAAGGCATGGGGAACATCTCTTCTCCCCGCCACCCAATTATGAAAGTGAATCACATTTATGTTTCTATTTGCGTCTGTTTTGCCCAGTTACCTGGCCTGTGTTTCTCATCATCTGAGTCAAAAGCAAAGCAAAGGTAGAGGGCTAACAATCAACACAAGGCCCATAATGGGTTCAGCTGCTTACGTAAGTTTAAATTGAGGTCAGATAGGAATAGAGCACCATTAATTAAGAACTACGCCTGACTGCTGGAAAAATCACAAGTGGCAGGGTTTGGGGCAGCTCCCTAAGCAGCTATCCACAGTGAAAAAGGGTTATTATTGCCACTCGCTCACAAACCGTTGCTGCATTCTGTTTGAAGGCTACGAAGAACGATCTTGATGAAGAATAAATACATCCTGTTTGTGCATGACTTACTTAACTCAATTGAATTATTTTACCTTTGTATGTAAAATAATCCTCAGTTGCCAAGTTATGATTAAGTAAGTTCACTCCATCTCAAATGTTTGAGTAAATTAAATGATGAAGGAAAAATGAAGTCATGCTTTTTAAAAGATGAAAATGACTAAGGAGAAAGAGGCTGAATTCTAACCCAAAATACCCCAATCCACCATTGACACTAGTCTTTGATTCTCTCATGGTTTGCCGAAATATATTTTGCAAAGGTGTGTGAAAATATAGAGTGTTTTAATAGCAGTCATCATGAGCCAGTATTCTGAATCAAAACACTCTACTGCTGTCAATCTCCTGGAACAGCACGGAGAATTTCTGTCCGACAAACGCAGCAGGTGACAAACAACAGTTCAGTGACTAATCTCTTTCATTCGATTTAAAAAGGCCTTTGAAAAACAAACACAGAATATAGATGGTGTCCCCTACATTAGTGGTGCAATTAAAACTCTCAGG
This sequence comes from Chelonia mydas, assembly GCF_015237465.2. Taxonomy (NCBI): domain Eukaryota; kingdom Metazoa; phylum Chordata; order Testudines; family Cheloniidae; genus Chelonia; species Chelonia mydas. The sequence goes on along the minus strand of NC_057856.1, from coordinate 21,768,375 downwards.
AGATGATTCCCTGTTGCCCTGCACACTGTGCAGTCATTCATGCCAGTGCAAAGGGTCCTTATATTAGTGCAAAACACTATGGGTCATATTCTGATCTCAGTTACACTGGGAGTAACACCACGAATGAAATCTAAAAGCTTAGTCCTGCAGTGTGATCCACAAATAATATGTCCCTGCATTTGTACAGAACAATACTGATCTCTATGGAACTCCATGTGTGTGTAAAGCTCTGCCTGCATGGATCAGATTGCAGAACTGGGGCCTAAATATTGTCTCATAGACATAGACTTATGTAAATCAGAAAGGGAGGGGACATATTAGTCCTTCCTTCTATTAATGCTACGTTCACAATCATAAAATGTCATCACTTCGATTACAGATAGTGGCAGAGAATGTAAATGGTCAAGTCATTTAAGCCCGATATTTAACTTTGGTGAAAAATAAAAAGTGGTTATAAAATCTAATACGTGATAAACAGAAAGATATTTATATTTTGGGGGGAAAAGTGAAAACCAACTACAACTGCATTTGCTAGTATGTGAGAATCAAGAACTGAAAGTGACAGCATATACTGCTGTTTCCCTTGTCCAAACTGAGTGACATGCAAAGCTGCAGTAATGTACACAGAGGCTCAGTTTTATACATTGTGACTATCCTATGGAAGTCAAGGGGAGCACTACACATACAAAGTTTATATCCTGTTTTAGATCGACCTGTATGATCTTGCATGTCACCTCTGTCATAATGTACAGAGTTGGACCCTGATTCTACCACCACATCCTTCCACGCATAATCCCACTAAGGTCATGTCCTTGCAAATAAAGGTAAGCACATGCACAAATGGTTGTGGGATCAGGGGCACTGACTAGAATTTAGGTGTACCTAAACTAGGCAGGTTTGGCTCTTTCACATTAAGGGCCTGATCCTACAATGGAAGCAGGGTTGGTCCCTAACTGAGAAAATCAAAGAGGAAAAATGGCACACAGCAAATGTTATTTAATAACTGAACCAGGGGACTCTATGAAGTCAATGAACTGAAATACTGTCAGACAAATTGGCTAAAAACGTTTCTGCAATCTCAATTATGAATAACTAAGAGTGGGTTACAAACATTTAGAGTATCAGTGGGTTTGAAGCTATTATCTTTAATTATGTCTCAATGTCTATTCCAGCACATTGACTCCTTAGAGAAAGAAAGAGTAGAAATATTCTATCGATCACCAGTGGGAAACGTGTGTTCAGCACATGAGGTCACGTTAATATATTTGTTTGGCAAGTATTTTAAATTATTAAGAAATGAGCCACCAGAACAATGATCTACAAAATAAACTCACATTGTTAACACTCAGGATCGTGGAGAAATGTGTGATTGCTAATGCTGCTGCCCTGTAGGGGTGATCGTGACTCTCTTCTGAAGGTAAATGAGTCCACCGGGCCTTCAAAAGCGCAGTCAGCGGTGCCGCAGAGCTAAGGCAGGCTAGTCCCTACCTGTCCGGGCTCCATGCTGCGCCCTGGAAGCGGCCAGCAGGTCCGTCTCCTAGGTGGGGGGACTACGGGGCTCTGCACGCTGCCCTAGCACCGGCTCTGCACTCCCATTGGCCAGGAACCATGGCCAATGGGAGCTGCGGGAGTGGTGCTGCAGACCAGAGCAATGTGCAGAGCTGTCTGCCGCGTCCCCACCTAGGAGCTGGACCTGCTGGCCGCTTCCGGGGCACAGCATGGAGTCAAGACAGGCAGGAAGCCTGCTTTAGCCCCCTTGCTGCACCGCTGACTGGGAACTACTGGAGGTAAGCTCGTGCTCCAACCCCCTGCCCCAGCCCTCAGCGCCCCCCCCCCGCAGCCTGAAGCCCCCTCCTGCACCACACACCTCTTATCCCCGGCCCCACCCCAGAGCCCACACCCCCAGCCATAACCCTCATCCCCCCTGCATCCCAACCTTCTGCCTCAACCCACAGCCCCCTCCCATACCCTGAATCCCTCATCCCCAGCCCCACGCCACAGCCTGCATCCCCAGACGGAGCCCTCACTACCCCCGTACCTCAATCCCCAGCCCAGAGCCCCTCCCACACTCTGAACCCCTCATTTCTTGCTCTACCCCGGAGCCTGTACCCCCAGTTAGAGCCCTTACTGCTTCCTGCACCCCAATCCCATGCCCTAGCCCAGTGAAAGTGAGTGAGGGTGCAGGAGAGCAAGCCACCGAGGAAGGGGGAATGTAGTGAACTGGGGGCAGGAACTCGGAGAAGGAACGGGGTAGGGAGCATGGCCTTGGGGAAGCAGCAGGGCTAGGGTGTTTGGTTTTTTGCGATTAGAAAGTTGGCAACCCTACCCAAAGCGGTCGCCCTGATTCGCCCTACCCAAGGGATGGCTCTGCCAGCAAGAAGAGTGCATTGTGAACTTATAATGATTAATGTAACTGTGGGTGTGTAGTAGGGGTTAGTTGCTTAGAAGTGTGGAAGGGATGGCACAGGGAATAGCACAACACTGCCTCAGCTTCCCCAGCCTAGCCTTCAGAGCACTTCAGTTATGGTTTGGCTTAGCCCAGTTGGCCAAGTCACTGAGGGAGTTCACTCCCTTCTGGGACAGTGGAGTCCCCAAGCCAAAGTTCAACACAAGCACAAACTAAAATAGGCTTCAGCCCTGCTGAGCTCACCTTTCAGTCCCTTTCCTTTCAGGTTGGACCCACCTGCAGCAGTTTGCCTTAACACCCACCACCAGGTTCCTGCAAACCAATCAAACTCTCAGTCTGTATCAAGCCAGCCTGCCCATGGGAGGCTCTGACAGAACAGTCTTCAGTCAGCTGCTCGCCCTCAGGCCTTTCACATAACAGGGGAGCTGCCAGTCTGCGCTCCTGACCTGGGCGCTCTCCTTTTAATTGCCTCCCTCCAAGTCTGATAGCTATGGTGAAGTGGGGCAGGACTGAGTGAGCCCACAGCAGCTCATGATTTGGTTGGGGATCGGTCCTGCTTTGAGCAGGGGGCTGGACTAGATGATCTTCCAAGGTCCTTTCCAACCCTGATATTCTATAATTCATCAACCCTTCCTGGTCAGCGTGGGGTTTGTGTACCCCATCACAATGGGATGTAGTCAGATGGGAAATGACATGGATTATCTTCACAGCCCTGGCTCTTTCCTCACTCTTTGAATAGCTAGAGCATCCATGCTGTAAAAATTAGTGTAAGTCACCCATTTGGTAATTGAAGTGCTAGTTACTTTATAGCTACAGAAAACCTGAGTGTATCGGAATGAGCTAAGGGGAAAGGAAAGAGGACAAAAGAAGAGAATATTCTTCAGGGGAAAGTACAGAATGTTTATTAAAATGAAAATTAACAGGAATAAGATGAGGAAGACGAGAAAAGTCTTTTATCATCTAAATCCCAATCCACGTGGGCAGAACCTGCACCTATTCAGAGTTCCATTTATAACATATAGGTCCTCAGATGTGGTGACATTCCTGATCTCACTGCAACAAGCAATGGCTTTACAGCAGTTGCTGAAAAAGATGGGAACTAAAAAGGGCATGAAAGTGACTTTACTTAGTTGAGTAGACAGTCAGACTGCTCGCTGTGTTATTACATCCCTGGGACTTGGCTGCATATTGTAAGATAAGCAGCTCCGTTGTCTCGGTACGTACAGCATAGGAATGCTGGTAGTACCAAGACTCCAGAGTAGCTGAGTAAGAACAAGACAGAAAACTGTTTGCTTTTTTTAAAGAAATGTTTGAGTGTTAGGATGAAATACAGAAAAGTTAGTAAAATTCTATTACACCAGAAAAAAAGCGTATTGTTATGAGTTCTTGCCTTGCATCTCATGCCCTGGTGCCACTAGGCAGAGGCATGAGTAGTTTGGGGCTCTAATGCATGCTTGTTATTTAACCTGAGTTGCACAAGTTCATTTTTTCTGTTGTTGTCTGAGAACAAATTGCAAAGTCTTACAGAGTTTCTGTTTGCTGGTAAATTTGTGTTCTACCCTTATTCCTACTATCTTAAAAAATGTTAAGAGGGCCTGCCTGGAGTTTGTCCTTCATATATCAAAGCATTGCACCAGATTAGCACACCATTGTAATTAGAGCTGGGTGAATAATGGATTTTTTGGGGGTGCTGGCAATTCCCAAAAAAATCAGAGAGAAACTGGCTGGAGTCAAACTGAAAACAAACTTTTTCCAAATTTTTGGCAAATTGAAAAGTTGAAAAAATTGTTTAGAGTGATTTTGCTTCACCCAAATAAATAAATTTAAGGGACATTTTGAAATAAAATAATTGCTTTTGAAAAGTTGAAATGCTTTTCTTTGAAAATGTTGAAGGAATTTTTTCCAATTTTGTTTGTTTTTTACAGCAACAATTGTGGATTCATGTCAATTTCACACAAAACAGGTGTCACTGAATCTGCATTTTTTGCTGAAAAGAGTTTTGGTTGAAAAATTTTGCCCAGCTCTACTGGTAATCTCAAAAAACTAGCAAGGCATCTATCACAGTGAGTACAAATCCAACAGCCAGCACTATCACAAGGGGTGAATAATTAGCTAAATAGATGATTAACCAAAGCCTGATCAGACTGGGCTATTTGTATGGGGAATGATGTACAAGTCTGGACATTTCTAATAGCAGAAAGCAAGCTGCTCTAATAAAGGGCTGTTTCTTTGGTGGGAAATAGGTCTGACAGATTTTGCTTCATTGTAGAACATATCCATTTTCATTTTGATTGTACAAAACACATAGTTAGGGAAATGGCACTTAATAAAACACATGAACTCAAACTCTATCAGATGAAGAGCTGTTATTCTTGATGTTGATAGACCCAGTTTAGCCCTAAGGCTCAATGTTTGAAGATATATCGGGGCTAGAGTTTGGTTTTAAATTTGATGGTCTGAAATATGACAGGCTTTGATGGTACAGAGCCACATTTTGGAGTTCCCTGCATCAGTCAGCAGGAATCTGGCCTGTAAACCCCGGTACAAAATTATTCCCATACAGCTGGAGTAATTAGCAACCGGTAAGTGGCTATCTGAAAAATGCACCTTGGTGCTGGTTTAGAAATCATCCAGTGTTGATAACTCAAGTTTAGTGCTGGAATCTGTCTGTCTGGTGTTTTCACTGGGTGAAGTTCACACATGTGCAGCAGGCCAGCAAAAGTCGTCTTCACTAAGGCTGGTTGAAAATTTCCTATCAAAATTGTTTTTCGATTAAATGAAGCTTTTCACAAACTGCTTTTCAAGGAAATTTTCAATGAAAAATTGAAAATCCATCACCTGAATACTGCAAAGTTTTGGCTGCAAATTGAAAACATTCTATCTGAATATGCTTCAGATATGCCACAGTAAATTAGGGGAGTTGTGCTCCTGTGGTCTCATTCTCCCCTATGGACTGGGCTCCCCACCTGCACTACATCTCCCGTGATGCCCTATCTTCCCTCTCCAGCTGGGGAATCTGTGGTGCATCACTGGAGATGTAGTCTAACCAGGGAGCCTGTCAATAGAGGAGAATGGGAGTATAAGGCACCCAAACTACCACTCCCATGAGGCACCATGACAACATGGGAAAAAAGAGGTTTCCTGAACAGCTCTATTCTTCACTATTTAAGTTCCACTAGGAGTTATTGATGCTTGAATGTTGTATAAGCCTTGTTCTTTCTGCAGAAAGGTTACTTTTACCATTATGAATTCTATCACTGTGGTATTTGAATGCAGCCAATTCATAGATACTAAGGCCAGAAGGGATCATTATGATCATCTAGTCCGACCTCCTGCACAACGCAGGCCACAGAATCTCACCCACCCATTCCTGCAATAAACCTCTCACCTATGTCTGAGCTATTGAAGTCCTCAAATCATGGTTTAAAGAGTTCAAGGAGCAGAGAATCCTCCAGCCAGTGACCCGTGACCCATGCTACAGAGGAAGGCGAAAAACCTCCAGGGCCTCTTCCAATCTGCCCTGGGGGAAAATTCCTTCCCGACCCAAATATGGCAATCAGCTAAACCCTGAGCATATGGGCAAGATTAGCCAGGGGTGTTTTGTTGTGGTCACTGAGTTGTGGGTAAAGTAAATCTAGCTGAACCCTAGTTATGTTCTTTCCGTTTATGGAGTGGAAAAGAGAAACCTATTTTCACAGCTTACATTTTATTTATTTTTAAATTAGTTGGCCACATACTTGTTGGTATCATTTTATGACATGACAATCTGCAGGGGAAATCTTCACTTTTGATTATTCAGAGCCCTGAATTATGACACTACTCCCTCACAAAGTTAATACTCTCTGCCATAAAATAAATGTTATAGTATTCTGACTGCTGTTCTAGACCACAGGGCTATTTGTCACTGGTGGTATTTAGATTGCCCTGGTCTCTGGTCAAGGGAAGACCCTAAGTAATTTGCTTCCGATTAAAAAATATAGTAAAACAACTTTCTATTCTGGTAACATGAGCAACGCCATAAATTTATTGATTTCTATTTAAGTCATATGCTGCCACATAATTTTCTAACAAATAACTATAGGGATGTATGTATCATACCATATGTAAGTGTCACCAGTTTCCATGGCCCTTTACAAACACAAAGGAAGACAAGGTCCATGCACAAGAAGCTTAAATCTCTTCATATAAGCAGTCTTCTCTCATGGGATGATCTGCATTTCAGTTTTATTACGTTGCCATTTAATAATGTTATAAGCCTGATGAGGCTCTCTCTCCATGACTTTTTTACTGACCAGTCTGCAGCTAGTCACTACCCAGCTCACCAAGCCTTTTTACAGCCTCTTTAGAAACTGGTTTGAAAATGAAATGTGAATCTTGTTGTTTGCGTAGCTTAATCTTTAGGATGTGACTCTGACCATTATTAAGACTGAGGGACACCAGAAAAGGAAAAACTCTGGAATAAATGTCTTCTGCCAAGTGAAGACTTCTGCAAATGAAGTTTTCTGCCAAGGGTTGTTGGTAGCAACAAGGGCCAGGTTCAAATAGCTAAGGGTATATGATGGAATGGAGAAACCTTACACTGGCAGGAAAGGTGTTAAAGAGAACCTATTGGCCTAGCTGCTCACTCTGCTATACCTGCAGCCAGTTGCCAGGCCTAGAGGGTGAAGACAGGAGAGAACCGGGCTCAGTTCAGGGCAATGAAGAGACAGGAGGTGGCTCCATCTCTGTCTGTGAGGGAAGTGTCAGGATCAGTCTGACAGCCGGGACAGCTGTAGGAGGAGAAGCACTGCGTTCCTGATCAAGAGAGAGAAACACTGTTGAGACTGGGGTGCATCCAGCAGTGAGCGAGCTGTACTACTCAACTGTAAGGATGGTGGTGGTAGGCCCCCTCCAACCTTGCATCTACCCCAGCCCAGAGGTCCACAATAGGGGTGCTACTCCAGGGGAGGCACTAAAGACTGTTCGGGCTATAGGGGCCATGCCCCAAACTGAAGGGACATAGGTAGGAAGTAGCCCAGGACAGTGGACTTCACATAGGGCTCTGAGCTGGGACCCTGTGGAAAGAGAGGGCCTGGGTCCCCCTACCATACCCTCTTATAGACTGAGGCCCAGATGTGAGTGGAGGCCAGAAGATTCCCAGCCTAGGGTCAGGAACCAGGCACCTACCTCTGCCAGCGGTGCTAACAACTAGGCTGCCTGACTCTCGGAGCACCCTATCACAGGGTCCCTCTTAAAACGAACGAACACCATAGAATTGAGCCCCACTCAGAACTTCTCCAATTAGTAAATACTTCACCAGGGCACCCTTAATAGGAAATATTTCCCCACTCACAGGCATTGAGTCCGTATATGAAACAAGGACAACTTTTTTATGGGAAAAAGGAACGTAGCATCACTCCCACTCCCCAGCAGTAACTTTGGCCATAGTCTGTTAACTCAGTTCTTCGCCCACCACTGTGAATGTCCAATAGTACTTTTACCATGTCACTTCTCCCTTTCCTATCTGCTAAACCCATTCATCCCAGAATCCTGAGGTGCACTTAGGCAGGCCTGTCTGAAGTCCTTTGGCAGTGCTACCTGGTCCTGCGCTGAAGCTCCAACACCTAACCCAGCTATACCAATTTCAGTTTTATTTAGTGGTTGTTTGGGAGGAGCCTCACAGGAGTTCAGGCAGCTCTGCTGCTTTAGCAAAGAGTCCTCTCTACATTGTAGCCCATCAAGGCCATGCCTCTACATCATCTCCCATCAAAGAGTTCTTCCAATGATGCAGAATCCACAGCGGAGGAGAATCAGTAGCCTATAAGATCCTTAAGCAAAGCCTTGCCACAAGGTAGAAGTCATTTTCTCTTCTCTCGCTTCAACTTCATTACCCAACCAATTCTGAGTTTGTGCATAGTTATGCTGATTCCCAAAGTGGCACTGGAGGAATTCAGGGTAGAAATCCTATGCAAATGAATCTCTCACTGTAGCTGTTCAAAAATAGTTAGGGACAGAAAGCTCCTTCTCCTCTGGAGCTTCTGTCCATCTGGCATTTTGTGTAAATAGTTTATGCAAACAAAGCAGCTCTGTGGCCATTCTTCCCCAGATCACCAACAGATGGGAGAAGAGAACTCCTTACCCTTTAGAGCTTTTGGCCAGAGGATTTACAAGCATTCTTTTTTTACAGTTAGATTATGACATGGATTATGCACTCATGCCATGGACTACACACCAGTGTACTTTCTCCTGCATAGAGTAAGTGGGTTAAGGCGGTCTGGGGAGAGGCAGAGAATGGCCAGAACTTTGGCTTCACCCTTCCTATTTAGTAGCCAGTGCAGCTGACCCAGCACAAAAGAGGGAGTACTTTATTGTTGGCATAGATCCGCCGTAAATTACTACTTCCAGGAGCAAGAAGGAGCCAGAGGGGGAATTGTGACTCAGAAGTGTCCCCGGCTACTACTCAGGATTGTGCCTAAAGTCACAATCTAGCCCTTTGGCACAGTCCCAAGTGTGTATGTGTTTGTTTTAGTTTAAAAAAATCTACAATCCAGGTCATGTACAAATGCTCTGCCGGCACATTCTGGCTGCATATTATGAAATAATAGGATCAAGACTAACAAGACTATCAGACCCACACACTTTTTTGTTTAATTTTGCAGTGACTCCATTTAAGTATTATATTAAATATTGAGTCTCCATATTTTATTTTACTTTAGTGGGCATTTATAGGTTAGACAAAAACCTACAGCAAACTAAGGACATTTGCGCTATAGCACTGCACCCATAATTAATCTGTTTCCTCTTATCAGGGTTTTTACAGCAGATAACTGCCTCCATGTAGAAGCCACAAGTGCACAGACTGGTAGACAGTACTGCAAATGAGAGAGAATTAAACACAAAAGTTCTTATTTTCAAGTGAGGGCCATTTCAATCCCACCAAAGCTAGGTAATTGTTCTGTGTGGCTATGCAGGAGACCTTGGTGCAGGAATAAAATGCTATGCCTTGGGGGAGCAAATCCAGAGCCCAGGAATGCACTATAGACTGGGGAACTCCATAGGAAGCCTTAGTGATGGGAGATTTTATTTCACATGCTACAACCTGGACAATAGTTACAGGACCAAAAACTTTATGAAAAATGGGGTGAAATCCTGGTTTCATTGGAGTCACTGGGAATTTTGCCACTGACTTCAATGGGGCCAAGATTTCACCTGGAGGGTTTTCAGAACTGGCTGATTTGGTTGATAGTGATCAAGCAGATTTGGCTTCTCCCCTACATCTTATTCAGTACAAACATGTATTTTACCAAGCACCCTGATGTCTCAGCTTCAGCAATTTCACAGGTTTTCCTTGTATCGTTGCTCCAGTTGGGCAATCCAACATCCAGAAAATATCTAATAAAATCTTAATGGTTTCTTATCCTTTTCCTTTCAGAACAGCTTTGCTATCGTCAATATGCATTTCTCCCTCAGCATTTAATATATTGAAATGTCAATAATGCCTTGTTCTATAAAGTACATCAAGTACTTTCATGTTGTATCCAGCCTCGTAAAACTGCACTTGAGCTGATAAACAACAGCCATAAAATGGATAAAGGGGGTTGTGTTGAATCAGAATAATGGAAAAATTGCTTTTTTGACCCAAAAGATTAAAAAAACAAACTTGGACCTTTTTGTTGACTTTTTGTTTTGAGGCAGTGAAAGTTTGAGAACTAATTATTAGCACAGGGTTCCTTAATTCTGAAGTTTGTTTAGAAATATAATGGGCCAAATTCTCCGCTGGCACAACTCCAGTGAAGTCAGTGGACCTATGCCAGTAGAGAATTTGGCCCTATGTCTGTCTGTCTAACTGCCACCATTGTGTCTGGAATCACCTCCCAGTCCCAGTGCAATAGGACTCTGTTTTATCCACGGTCCAGGACCAGACAAGCGCAAGAGGCACCTTTGCATGCTCCACCTCATCCTCAGCACTATATCTGCAGACAAGAATCAGGCCCACATTCTGTAGGTAAGACTCAAATGTCCTGATCCTTATTTGCACACACCCTTTACACTACCAGAACAGTGTAAAGGGGTCTTAAAGTGGGTGTAGATCATTCATTATTTGTGTGTGCGGGGGGGCGGGGGGGGACGGGACAAGTTCCAAAGATATTTTGCAGCTTAACTTCTCTTCCCTGCACCATCATCCCATCTCTATGAACAGACAAATCTCTTTCTAACCTTGCAATGTCTTGTAGGAACGGTGCTTCCAGCTTGCTTCAGGGAAATTCGCTCTAAGGGCCAAAGAAGAAAAGTGAAATTATACACAACAGTAAATTTAAATTGTTTATGTTGGGTTTGTCTTAAAATAGCTTTGTGCATTCTTCCATCTACTTCCCATAAGTTTTTACTATGCTCTAAATTACTGTAGCAATGCATTTCAAAGTCGAGCGGAGTTTAATTAGACACAGTAATGAGGACATGAACAGTTGGAGAAGCAGAGATTCTTGGTGGGAGGAGGGGGGGAATGTTTTCTTTCAAGAAAATTTCTTCTTGAACTTTTTCAGACAACTTGCTAAGAACACTGTAGTCAGTCCAGCTCCCTACAAGACCACAGGATATGCCAGATCCTGCTATTAAATTTAATTCCCAAGAATTTCCACAAATGTTACTTAAGCCTCACTACACCCTGGGGAGGCAGGAAAGACACCAAGAAATGAAGTGACATGCTCTTTGTCACACAGTGAGTACATGGCTGAACCATGAACAGAACCCATGAACCCTGACTTTGAACTCCCTACATAACTCACTAGATCATAGAATTGGTAGCAAAGATAATATTTGCAGTTCCCTTCCATTTTCCCATGCATTCAACTTAATTTCTTTTTATTTTCTTTATTATTGCATTTCCTGAATGACCCACTGTAACTTAAATCCATTTATGCATTTAACTATCTGTACTGGGCCCGCCTAAGGTTGCTTTATGCTATTGTGTAAAGCCATTTTAACTGGCCAGTGGAAGAATCCCCCTGCGGGAAGCCATAGAGGCTTCTATCCCACTTCTGCTCCTGGTCCCTGGCCTAGGGGGCACATCCAGAAGGGAGGGACAGTGGCTGGGGTGTCTATTCCCAGTCTTCCAGAATGACCCTTTGGGGCCCTGGAGAGCTGGACATAAAGGAGAGTGGCTCTGCTTTATGACTTGGACCACTGTAGTGAGCAGAGGACCACAAAAACAAGTGGGACAGAAAGGTAGTTTAAATCCTATGATCTGGGCCAAATAGCTTGCACTATTGATGTCTACTAATGTAACATAACACGAATAAAATACTGAAACTGAAAGTAATCATCTTTTGTTTTATTCAGAATGTCAATTAGCTTTTTATTCCTTAAATGCTTTTGTTTTCATTCAGATATTATTTGCGTAAAAGCCTTTTTTTTCTGTATTGCCACAGAATCTGCAGAAATGAAAAAAAATGGTAGCACACTAATGCTAAATATCTAAATGCAATTTTTCAATATTAGTGAAGGATGGAATTTTCACCATTATACCCTGTAAATCAATATCTATAAAGCTTGTGACAGATTGTTCTGCTGATAACTCCGCTGTTCACACGAAGGACCTTTGATTTCTATTCTGATGCTGTTTCAAAGTAAAATCTTAAGGCTCAGTTCTGTTACCCTGCACCTTTTGTAGTCATTTACACCTGTGCAATTGGAGGGCAAAATGGATGTAAAATGATTCCATTCTACACTTGCTTTACACTGGCTTAAGTGATGCACCAGGTGCAGGGCAATGGTGAATCAGGCCTTTCAATTCCACCTACTTATTTCATTGTTTTCTATAATGATGTATTCAATAAGTTAAGGATAAGCATGAATATGGCTGGCACTTCAAAGCAGAAAAGCAGTCTGTCCCTGCTCAGAAGCCAATGGATAAGAAAGCAAAGAGGACTTTCTGGTGCAAACCAATAAATTAATATTAGAGAAATAAATGGAGAGATGGTATGCTCCTGTTATCAGGCCACTATCCTAGGACTTGAGAGACCTGGATTCAAGTCCCTGCTCTGCTGCAAGCTTTCTGTGTGACCTTGCACAAGTTACTTAGGCCCAAATCAATGGGTGTTAGGCAAGTAAATACCTCAGTATCTTTGTGCCTAAATTCCTCACATGTACAATGGATTTTTTTCCCCTACCTTACAGGGGTTTTGTGAGGCTAAATACGTTAAAGACTGAGGTGTTCAGATACTGTGGGCTATATGAGTACTATAGTTAGTTAGTTAGTTATTAATACTGCAGCATGCTAGTTATATTGCTGAGGTCAGACAGGTTTGCAACTAGTCAGATATGGTTTCCCAGTAAACACAAGGCTTGAAATAGAAGGCGAGATCCTTCGCTGCTATTATAAATCAGTGCAGTTCCATTGACTTCCAGGGAGCATTGCCAATTTACAACAGTTGAGAATCTGACACAAACATAGTATAAGGAAAAATTCTGCAGAAAATACATTTGTAGGATTTCTATCCTTTATGGACTTTGGCATTATGGAGATTATTTATCAGATACCCTCAAATTTCTGCTATAGGAGGATTCCTATGCAAGGCTCAAACGTTTATGATATTCAAGAAGGTCAGAATACTTATATTCCAAACGTGCATCTATACAGATAACCTCATCTTAGATACTTTCCCAGAAACAGAACCAACTCCTGACTACTTAAGGGACCAGAATTTAATCAGTTAGAATGTCAGCTTTTCGTTACAAAACCAATTACAAAAAAGATTCCCAATCTGTATCAATTCCTACTTGACAAACATGAAGAGCTGTGTTTGAATATTGGCAAAATAGGAAAGGGATTTGAATGTAGAATATTCTGAAAATGAATTGAGAAATGTTTGTGAATAAGCTGAAATACTCTGGGCCAGTTCCTTAAATTGTCACAGCTCCATCAAAGTCAAACATATGCTTAGATGTTTTGCAATTGGGGCCTGAATTGTTTGTTTCTTTTTCTCTGTAGATGAAATTAGAGCCTTAGTCACTAACATATGCTATTTGAAATTTGTTAGCTATTCCGCATTGTTTCAGTGTCTTTTGATAGAATCCAGGAATGGAAAAGATCTTTCTGGTCGTCTACTCCACCCTTGTGCCAATGCAGGTTTATTAGATGTTGTCTAATTTAAAATGACTCAAGTGATGTAGTTTCAAACACTCCCCTTGGGAAACTATTGACATTCCAGGAAGTGTTTCCTGACAGTCAGCTTATTTTCCTTTGTTCCGTTTCATTCCTTTATTCCTATATACCCCTTGGTGCCAATTTAACCTATTCTCCATATTTAGTTAAGCTGCTTCTAGTACAGGGGTCAGCAACCTTTGGCACACGGCCCATCGCGATAATCTGCGGGTGGGCCGCGAAACATTTTGTTTAAATTGACCATCTACAGGCATGGCCCCCCGTACCTCCCAGTGGCTGTGGTTTGCCATTCCTGGCCAATGGGAGCTGCGGGGGGCTGTGCCTGCGGAGGGTCAACGTAAACAAAACATCTTGCGACCCGCCAGTGGATTACCGTGATGGGCTGCATGCCAAAGGTTGCTGACCCCTGCTCTAGTACTTTGAAATGTAGTTTCAAGATACTAATAATATAGAATGTATAGTATATTCACTTTTAATTGTTTTTGGCATTTCTTAAGAATGAACATTGTAACTCTCCAAAAAGACTCAGCCACTCATAGGAACAAACTTGGTATTAGATGCTGATCCAAGTAAAATGTTTGCAGGGGTCTTATATGTTTGTCAATATTTAGCAGCCTCTACTTCCTGCAGTCAAAAGGCTTGTAATACTGCCTATGAATTCTTATATTCATTTTCTCATTAAATTAATATTTAGCCAAGTTGGTATCTTTTTTGCCAGCTGAAGAACCCTTCTCTTCAGGCCTTGAGAAAATGATAGCTGGATTAGCTGAGTTAAGTTCACTTTTTCTGGTAACACTGTAAGAAATCTTGAAGAAATAAATCCCTTGATTTAAATAAATCTCTTTTCTGTTCTACATATTTGGCTGAGTGTCTGAAAGAGTCTCTGGAATACCCCTTTTTCTGAAGGGTAGAGTTCATCCACTTGAATGTGTTAAGTATGTGTATGGACATCTGTGCAGTAACAGCATGGAGTTTTGTAGCATTCATGCAGGGTTCATGCACTTGGCAACATTCAGGGCACACCCGGAGTGTTGTGTAGGAGCAGTGCACACACGGCTCCTCTCAAGGGCATGAACATTGGAATCTCGCCCAGATGACATGAACCGTGGGAAGCCTCCCAGGACTGGGCTCAAGGCCCGAGAGCAAGGAATGCGGTAGATAGAAATTGGTAAATAAGAATATTAAACAAAGCCAGTGTATTCCTTTTATCTGTTGGAGTATGTAATGCGCAGGAGGAGGGAGAGAAGTAAAGGAGAGGGTGGAAAGCTGACAGGTGGACCAGCCCGTCAGCAGACCAGCCTGCTTGCTTGCTTGCAGCCTTGTTCTGTCTTGTATTTGAACAGCAACAGAGTTTGTTCCTTGTCTCTCTTATTTATGATTGTTTTTCAGTTAATAGTAATCTAGAGGTTAGAATAGGAGAGTGGACAATCAGTGGTTTGGCTATGTCTACACTACCGCAGTAAG
The DNA here is from genome assembly GCF_015237465.2 of Chelonia mydas. Classification (NCBI taxonomy): domain Eukaryota; kingdom Metazoa; phylum Chordata; order Testudines; family Cheloniidae; genus Chelonia; species Chelonia mydas. The sequence goes on along the minus strand of NC_057856.1, from coordinate 21,753,361 downwards.
TGGACATATGGTACGCAACTCCAGCTACATGAATAACACAGCTGGAGTCGACGTACCTTAGGTCGAGCTACCGCAGGGTCTACACTGTGGGGGATCTACACATTACTGTAATACAAATAAGTTTTCATTCTGAACCTTTATAAAGCTGACTGGCATGCTAAGCTTTTGAAAATCAGGTTTGTTGGGCAACTGTTTGAACCATTTTAATAACAAATGTGCACAATAATTGTCTTTATTCCACTCATTCCAATATGTTTGTGAATGTTAAAATATTAAAACTGTGTGTACTCCAACTCTGATGATAACTGGAGAACAAATACTTGACATGCTTAAAATTAATGTGCTTTGTTTCACAAAAGAATTGAACTGCTACAGTAATCTTAAAGCTCTGCTATATACAACATTTGGGAGATCAAATTATTGGAGCTTGTCAATTTTGTTCTGTAGAAATTCTTGGAATCAGAATGCAAAATCAGGGGTTCTTCTCTGCATTTGCAACACAGAGTGATTTCAAGTTGCATTGGGACCTTCCACACAGAGGAGGCCTTCAAATTTCTATAGTAAGATTTCATTTGGGCCAGATTTTCCGGAGAGCTCAGCTCCCATTAAGGCACCTAAATAAGGCCCAGATGTTCAAAAGTGCCCAGCACCCAACATACTTAGCTCTGGTGCCTAAATGAAATCTGAGGCCTTCTGAAAATTCTGGTCTTCAGTAAATTTTCTCACAAGTGTTAATTCAACAAGACTAGTCTCATGAGCAAAGTTGCTTGTGTCCGCCTGTATTTCCAATATCCGGGAAACGTATTTTATTTAAGTTAAAGCTGACATTCTCATGTATTCACTTGACTCCAGGATCTGGGATATCAGATAAATACCAAACATCATGAGTCTTGTGATAAAATCAGGAAAGTTGGCAACACTGTGTTTTACCACACGGTGTTATTGAGCATTCAGTCCCCAAATCAAGAAAATTATTGGTGTCAAAATGCATGAAATGCCAGTCTTGGGATTTGGATCTACGCAGAAAAAGCCAAATGTAAAACTGACATTCTATCATCAGTTTAATTGAAACTGTTCGATTCTGGAATTTGACTTGAGAATCAAAGTCCAACACTGGAGAAAGAGATCCTTTGACTTTCACAAGGACTAAGGTTTGTTTTTATAATCCATTACATTTTAAAGTTAATATAATTGTGTTTTCAAAGGCAATATTTTCTGTCCATCTCTAGCATTAGGGAACTGGTTGAAATTTTCTGAATTTTGATTTCTTTGATTGATTTTTGTCTACATTTTGATGAATTAAAAAGATGTATTTCCCATAAAAATTTTCTCCATAAAAAACATTTAATCTTTTGACCTACTATAGTATTGATTTAAAAAAAAATTTGAAATTCTGGCAAACAAAAATTGGAAATTTTGAATTTTGAAGAAAAAAAGACACATTTTTCATGACACTTTTTGAGAACATGTTCTCATTTTTCAACCAATTGCAATAAGATGGGTATGTTAGGGCTTATCATATCCATACATACAGATTCATATAAAGAATAGAAAATGAAATAGAGAGAAAAGGAATAGAGCTATTAAAGAGTACTGAAAGGCAGATCCTCAGATGGTGTGAATTGGAATAGCTGCTCTGAACTAACTGGAACTACACCAGCGGAGGTCCTGGGCCATGATATTATGTTTCTCACTGTAGAACTGGAGCAGAAGTAATAAGTTTGATTCTCATTTACACTAAAGCCACTTTACATGACTCTAGCAGTGTAAATGGGTTTTAAAAATGGTGCATATATAACTGACTCCCACTTTACAATCACTTAAAACCAGCACAAGTGAGATCAGAACCAGGCCACATGAGTTTTAATGCTGCATCATAGCATGATTTCAGCTGGTGGAGAGCCAGAAGAAAGTAACCATTCTGCAATGCTTTGAGGTAGTTAAAGTATTTATCAGTTCAGCATTGTTATAATTTTCAGTATTGCCAGTTAAGAAATTTTCCCCAAGACAAGGTTTTGCAAAGAATGATTCACTTTCCTTCTGAATGGAGTCATGTTAATCTACTCGATGGAGAGTTGTGATTGTGGCTCAGTTAATGGGAATAGAAATAAAGAAACAAGATACAGTTCCTTAAGCCCAGTAGGCTCCTTAAACTATTTGGGAATGACTGAGAGATTTTACAATTTTACTTCTGAAAGTTGAAACAACACCAGGGAAGTAAAATAACAGTCTCCTCTGTTCCCCCGACAAGGTGTATTCTACACCATGTTATTCAAGTGTGAAGCAAGACCTGATACTTGATTCATGAAGACTAAAAGTGACAGATCAGCATGAAACATCAGGAGTGGGTTTTGGATCCCAATTAGGGCTATACTTAATGGCATATGCAAATCCTTGTAAAAGAAAAACAAAATGTTCCTTGCATGTGTGTTGTTTCAGGCTGACAGGTGAAATAAACATTTGAAGAAGGATGACAGCTATCCAAACCCCTTGAATGTTACAGGAAATAATTTTGCTCTACTTAATATGACAGTGAAAGTAAAAGTGCAAGACGCTAAAATAAGACAGAGAATGGGCACGGCTAGGTGAGATTTACTGTCACAGTAAGTCCATGTATCACATGCATAATGCATAGGATTGGTAGCAAGCTCAGGAAGATATGGGAATAGAACCTCTGGAAACTTGCAATATCCTAACATAGCTGGACAAGTACAACATTTACTCAAATGTTAATGTCTTATGATTTAGACACTCGCATTTTAAATTCACATTGGAAACGGTATCTTTGATGTGAGACACAGCAAAGTCTGAGTTCTCCAGGCCTTTTGCCAGAGCACTGGCACAGAAACAGTCTAAATGTATCAGAGCAAGGTCTAGCCAATAAATCTTACTGTAGTCTAATTCTTCCAGGATGGATGTCTTGGTTGGGAAAGTCAGTGTTGGACTTCCTCTAGGATGGGTACCAGAAAGGGAAGGTCAATATAGTTGGCCGTGGAAGGATCACTCAATGTGGGAGAATCCTCTGGTGCTGGCTGTTATGTAATCACCCTCCCTGATGTTTGACTCCAGATGTGGCAGGGGTGAGAGGTGGTTGGACTTATACCTCAGCAGCCTTAGCTGCTGCACAGGCCTCTTTGGGGCTATTGGGAGCTGGTGTAATTTACAGCATCTACAGATTAGTCCAGCACACAGCCATCCCAGGATCAGACATTTTTGCACTCTCCCTCCTGGAGTGTGCAGTGCTTTCCTCAGCCACAGCCAAGGAGCTGAGTCCTGGTGTTCCAGTTACAAGCTAGAGTGCAGAAATAATTAACTCTTAGCTGCTGGGTTCAAATATTGTGTAATGCAAATATCCAGCTCCAAGGGCGTTCCTATTAGAATAGATGCATTCGATACTACGATAGAAATTCAAATTAACATATTGCCATGCCAACAAATCTGTATAACTCAGAAGGCAAAAGAAAAGAAAGCAAATGTTGCTTAACTTCCTCCATTTACCAATGCCTGTCCCCTGTAAGTTTAGCGGCTTTTTTTTCAGAAACTTAATGTTATTTCAATGTGTTTTTATGTGAAGATGCTCTCTAACATTTATGGGTATCTCCAGCCATGCAAATGGGGTTCGGTGTTTTTGTATCAATTTCTGTCAAAGATCCAAACTCAGCAATTAAAAAGAATTTGTTTTACTATCCTCCTTATTTGCCCTACAGTGTCTGCTCATCCCCTTCATGCTAGCATTATTCAGTTTAACATGTACAGCCTGCTTTGCCATTCCAGCCACTCTTCATTTCCTTAGTGAATTTAAAGGCTGATTTATAAACAGCATAAAAAAAAATTGGAACGCTCCAAGTGAGAGCCTAAGTGCTTTGTCATTTGAACAGGAAATGGCCTGCAAGTTTTATTACTTACACCTGAAACCAAATGCCTCATGTGACTTGTACAGATTTACATCTCTTGCCATAGCCACAATTTTATATTCATGAAGCAGGATAGATTAAATATGAGACCCAGGAGCTACAGAGATTTAGGACCCCTTCCCAAACATATTCCCATACTGTTTGCTGTGTGATCGTGAATGACAATTGTAAATATTATTGGAAGTCAGTGTCCCCTAAAGCTTAGAGGGGGGCGGGGAGGCTGGACCCTGTTGTTAGCTTGATCCTGACATGAAGCCTTGGTTGTTTAGTGCTGTCCCTAAGGACTATAAACAGATGCTCTACTCACTCACTAAATAAAACATTTGCCACCTCAGAATTTGAAAGCATCGTTTTGAGTAAATAACAATAAGTTATTGAATAGTGTTGTGCCCAGGGGAAAAACTATTGTGGTGATACAAACTACTAAAAGTTAATGAGATTAACAATGATAATTAATTGTTGGAATTGGCAGTGTGGTCAAGTGAATGGAGCACGTCTGAGAGATGGGATCTCTCTCGTTCTAATTTTGGCTGTGATACTGACTTGCTGTGTGGCCTTGGGTGAGTCACTTAAGAGAGAACTTTCACAGGTTCTGAGCACCCTTAGCTCCCATTGGCTTCTACTGGAATTGTGGATACTTAACATTTCTGAAATCCAGACCATTCGCCTCTTTATGCCTCAGCTCCCCCATTTGTAAAATTTGTGAAATGACGCTTCCTTACCTAACAAGGGTTTTCTCCAGGCTGTAAAGAGTTCCCTTTTGTCAAACTGGACATGTAACAGGGTTAACTCCAGGGCTTCTGGTTGAGGTTAGGGGCTGCTTTTCAGGTAATCTGAAAAAGAAAAAAAAATGTTCTGAATCTGGAAATCTGAATTTTATTTTTAATTCTCAAAAATAAGTTCTTTTAGCTTTTACTGTTGTGGTTACTTATTTTTTGTCTTAGAAATATAATGAATATTAAGTCTTCCCAGTTTTTTGCTGAAGCACTCATTGGAGGTTGGAGAACTGGAGTGGGAGCTTGCTCAACCTTCAAGTGAGAGTCAGAGAGTCGGTCTCCCAAGTATTTGTAAAGAATTTGCTTTTAGTGACAGCCATTTAAAAGAAAAGGAGTACTTGTGGCACCTTAGAGACTAACCAATTTATTTGAGCATAAGCTTTCGTGAGCTACAGCTCACTTCATCGGATGCATACTGTGGAAAGTACAGAAGATCTTTTTATATACACAAACCATGAAAAAATGGGTGTTTACCACTACAGAAGGTTTTCTCTCCCCCCCCACCCCACTCTCCTGCTGGTAATAGCTTATCTAAAGTGATCACTCTCCTTACAATGTGTATGATAATCAAGTTGGGCCATTTCCAGCACAAATCCAGGTTTTCTCCCCACCAAAAAGGGGGGTGGGGTTACAGCCTGCGGGGAGAGAAAACCTTTTGTAGTGGTAAACACCCATTTTTTCATTGTTTGTGTATATAAAAAGATCTTCTGTACTTTCCACAGTATGCATCCGATGAAGTGAGCTGTAGCTCACGAAAGCTTATGCTCAAATAAATTGGTTAGTCTCTAAGGTGCCACAAGTACTCCTTTTCTTTTTGCGAATACAGACTAACACGGCTGTTACTCTGAAACCTATTTAAAAGAGGAAGAGAAGAATTTTACACAGTCTGATTAAAAATAATCCCATTCCTCTCAATTGCTCATGTTCCAGTTCTTCTCCTGTATGATGTCAATATCCTATTGGTTTCCAGTCTTTCCATAATGGTAGACAAAATCTGACATTTCTAAGTTATAAACAAGCCGGGGGTGGTGGTGGCAGGGAATGGGAGGGGGAGACCATTTTTGGAAGGTAAAAATATAAAAATTGAGATCTCCTCTATACTCCCTCATAAATAAGCAAAAATGGTTAGAAACTAGTATTTTTCTCTTTGCAAGTTGCTTTGGGTTTGGGAAGGCTGAAACATTTCTGTCAAATCTGTTTTTTGACAGGTTTTTGACAAAAAGAACAAAATTTTGACAAAAATGTTATTGAAGGTGTCTGCTTTACATGGAACATTGACTTTTTTTTATTTTTTGAAAAACCAAAACCTGCAAATGTTACTGTTTCAGTAAATAACATAGAAGTGAAAAATCCAATGATACCGCGAAAGATTTGTTTGCAACCACCATACTTGGATATGTTCTCCATTGGAGAACAGCAAAGAATCATTGCAGGAGGCAAAGTGCTGGGATCTTCAGAAAAGTCTTTTGAGAAAATCTGTACTTTCTAAATACCAAGTCTTCTGATCTGTTGATTTAAACAAATTTCATTTGCACGCTAACGACTTTTAGTTTTCTAATAAAAGTTTATTTGATTTTTTTCATAAAATATAAAACCTTGAAAAACATTCTTGTTATCAGGAAGGAACTATGCAGCATTTGTCACTCTGAATTTGAAAGTACAAAGCTTTAGTGGTACCCTAAATCACTCTTATAACAGAGGCCGTTTGGCACTTTATCAGTTTATATAGTGATGGCTGCTAACAAATGTCTGCTGTCAATGGAGTTTGCAATGCCAAAGTCCATCAGGGAAGAAGGAAGAGCCCTTGGCCCCCAGCAAACATGTTATTTTAGGGCATTCCCTTGAGGAAGGAACAAAGCAGCCATTTGCTCTTGTGCCAAGCTCTGTAGGCCAGTCCCAAAAGCATCTCCGGCGAAGAACAGAATGATTTCAAACATTTGCTAAAGAAGATAAAGTTATTAAGGAAAGGCTTTGGGCAGCACACTGCTGTTTAGTATTTAAATTACTAGGATAAGGGTGAAAAGGGTAAGTAAGGAGATTTATATAGAGCAACACTGGCTGGAGATTATTTTTTTTTTGATGGAAAACCACATGCAGTGTCTTAACCCTTTCCTGTTAGTGATGTCTGTGTCATCATATAGGCAAATTTTCTGAGCAGATGGATGACCAAGAAGATGACAGCCTGTCCTAAAATCATTTTTTTGTCCCACCTCTCACTCCAGGCATTACTTTGCAAGGCCCCACCTACCAAATATTCTCCCACAGTAGAGAAGAGTCTTTCCCAGTCTCTTTGGGAACAGACTTACCAACTTATTTTCAACCACATCTGACTCCAGGTATCACGGCTGCTTGGAGCAAACAGCAAGCCTGGAACGGGGAGTCATCAGGTGATTTGCTATGAACAAGTCCCAGTCCACTATCTGAATGTTTGAGGTCTGGGAGACATGAGTCCGGATTGGCAGACGGGCGAGATGGGAAAAAGGTATAGGCTTAAGGAGCAGAGGAGTGTGATTAAGGTTTCTCTACTGGGTTACTCTGAGTCACTGTCCTTAGACTGATGTCAGGACGGAGAGGCATGAATCATCTTTCATGGCTGTGCTAAACTGCTGATTCTGGTGGTGTGGGGAGGTTGCATATAGTGTGTATTTTGATTCTGGGACTGGGGTTATTGTGGAGCTCATAAAGGGGCAAATGTTCAATTTTATGTTTGCAATTGGGCTGTTTTGTGAATGTGGGTGACCCTAGCAGCCATAGCAAATGTAAAGACCTTATTACGTTATTTACATGTAACGAGGTGTCCAGAAGGCTTAGGTTCAGGTATTTATTGGAGGGGAAGGAAGCTTAGCAGGTTTTTCTCTCTGGAATAGGAATATGAAGGTAGAACTTTATTTGGTAGGATGGGTCTTTGCCAAGGGGGGGTTTCTTCTCTTTTGACATGTGGCGCAAAGGCTGAGCATTAAGTAGACAGGATTGTAAGAATTCAATTGAAGGTGATATGGCTGTGTGGGGAACACTTATGTCTAATCCTTTTCTTACTGCTTAAATAACAAAATTGTGGCCTCTGTCTGAAGTTAAATTGAGCTGGGTGCATGTATTTATCTAGCTGTATCAACAGTGGTAGTGCTTTAAAGCTCTGGTTATTTTTATTTCTTACTAAAATATTTGGTGGCATTCTTATTTACATGTAACCACAGACTATCCTTGTGTTAACAGAATCCAGCTAATAATTCTTCAACTCTTTTATAAGAATCAGTAGCAATGTTTCTGAGTGTTTGTTCCATATGACATGAAATTTATAACTAGTTCCCCCAGGCTTTAGTCAATGTCTTTACAGATGTAGTTACAAATCGAACTCCTCTGCATCTTCCCTAGACTTAAAATACCACAGGCCTTGAATCAGGCCAGCACCAAGTCATGTGCTTAACATTAAGTATAAGATCAGGTCATCTTCCTATTTTAAAGGGTCAAATTTTTAAACCTGGCTATAGAACTTACAGCTACCAAGTACATGTGCAAGCCCCTGCTTGTGCCAGAAATTCCTGTACATGTAAAACCCACAGTGGTGTATGCAAATGAGGGAATGTCATGGATAAATGGATACACACACATAAGTGAGATCTTACTTGTGCATTCCGTTACTGGACTTGCCCATGTAATGGGTATACATATAACCCACTGCTCAATGGGTATTACATATCCTCCTCTGGGACTGAGCCACAGAGCACATGAATTTGCTACAGCTCCCAGCAAGGAGACCAAGCCCTTCAATTCAATCTCTAGTGATGTGTAACAATTGTTGTGTTGGCCATGTGTATTCCTTGCAGCCACCTCTGAAACATCAGTACTAGATGGTTGCTATTGATTCAGCCTTCCCTGGGGAGTATCTCTAGAATCTTCTCTTGATTTTTCCCTGACGCCGATATTGGGCTTTTCTCTAATTGCTCCATGTATTGCATATTCCTGGACCATCCCCCCATCCCAGATGTTCCTCTCCGCTTATTGAAACTGGGTTTTAGCTCATTCGGCTTCAGCACTTGAGTTTAAAAGGCAACCAAATCAAATCCTTTTCTTGCGGGAATAATGCATCGTTTTCCCTTCTCTTTGTTGAGTGTGTATCATCTCCTTTTGCATCTCATCACATCATCAGAATCTAACTTCCTGCATCTGTTCTGGGTAATTAGCACCTTGGTTTTAACCATCCTCCACCAAAAAATAAAATAAAATGTTGTTTGAACTAGTCAGTGTTATATTTAAAACAAAAAACCCCACCACTGAATGTTCTGGGCACGTTTAAGGAGGAGAATGAAAGAATGATGCTCTTGGCCACTCTTGTCCTCCAAAAGCAGAGTTTAAGGAAGACTATGGGGACAAAGAAGCAAATTAACCAGTGACTGTGCTAAAGAAAATGAGGATCTTTTAACTGAAACCATTGAAGGGAAAGGAGGACTAGTCTGTTGCATAGCTGTTCTACTAAAAATAAAACATTCTCTAATATTAAAATATTAACTGCTTCACTCTCTTCTGTAAGTCCACTGAAGTCAATGGGGCTATGGTGATTGACATCAACTGAAGGTCTGCTCCAGCGTTTCTGATTCCCGTTGAAAAAAAAAATGTCAAGACCCCAAATCTGCAGCTGGATCCACACAGCGAGACTCTTGAGCCTGCTGATTTCACTGGATATCCAAGCAGGAGCAACGGTTTGCCCACATGCATCTGATTAAAAGATCAGGTCCCAAATCTCCATGGAATTCTCCCTGAAATAAGAACTAGTTCTCTGAATCCTAATGGAAGTCAATGGCCCTATTCAGAAAAGCATCTCCTTCATGACAGCACTTAATTACTCTCCTGAATAGAGATGGACATTAGCACATGCGTAAGTGCCTTTCTAAATCAGAGCCTATATACACATAATGAATATGGTATGAAAAAGGTACATTGAAAGGCATTAAATCATATCCTGTCTTTCCTCCCTATAGTAAATCCATATGTCTTTAGCAGCTGAGCAATGAATCAGAACCTGCAAGCACCCAGTGTTTAGATCCTGGATGAACTGTTCACTTCCTAATAGCCTTGACTCATTCACATCTTTAAACTCCTAAATGAAAACCCAAAGGTGCCTCCTGGTATTAAATTACTACGTATCTGACATGCTTCCTCTGACTCAGCTAGAGCAAGAACACTCTGGTTTAGTCAAAAATTATAAGGAAAGCTATTTTTGTTCAGCACAGTCATTGAAAAGAGAAGCCATGGCATGAATTTATTAGTAACTGGGATCTCTAACTACATTCTCATTTATATTAATATTATGAAATGTCTAAAAGATAAGTTCCATGGTGCTCAACGTTGAAACTAAGAGGTTGATCCTCCCAGTCCTTCATGAACAGTGTTTCCTTTGACTTCAGTGGGGATCTTGCAGCACTGGGCTCCAGGGTAACGTCTTGGTTACAGTACTTGACTCAAAAGGATTCTAGATATTCCTTTTATTTTCCCTGTAATATGCAGGGAGGGATTAACACACTCCCAAAACACAAGATGATTCTGCAACCTGATTTTTAAAAATCCCTTTCTGTAATTTAGCGCTATGGCTTTCTAGACCGTGAATGTTAAATCTGTTGTTTACAATGTAGACACTGAAATTAAAATGTATACAATACTCAGACCACGGGTATATGGTAGCCATAGCTTTGCATATAAATTCCTCAATGTTAGGACATGGCATTCTTATGCACACAGAGTCATTTTAAATATTTTTAGGTGCATTTTTCTCTGCTTTCAGGTGATACTAATCAGAGGAGCGCTTTTAAGCCACTGGTTTTATTTCCGTAAGAAACAACTGATGAGACCTAAGCATTATATCAAACATATTTATGTATGTGCCTGTGTGTATTTAGGTACAGATAGAGCTGTACTTATGCAAATACAAGAAGTTACAGTAATGTTGATACTAAAATGACCAGTTTAAATGCCCAAAAGGAACTGAAATGGATAGGCTTCCTATATCCTCATAACTCACCCCTGTGCAAAAGGCCCACACCAGGACTATGCGCCACTTGACTAATGCCAATTTTGAGGTCTTAATTGGCACATAAACCTTGTTCAGGTCTTCTGTATAGGAGTCAGTTTCACCCTGTGAAATGTACTCAGCCACTTTGCATTTCTTTTGTATTTAATGACATATTTAACAATATAAGTATTAATAGATGAAGGTACACATGTAAAAAGACAACAGAGGGAGAGAAATAAATATATGACATAGCCTAGTTTTGAATATGAACATGAGGACCTTAGCTTTTTCCTCAAACTTATCTAATAAAAGATGCCCATAATATTTATACACTTTAACCGAGAACCCTTGCTGATAGACAAAGTAAGTCCATGAGATGGTCGAGTTCAGTATCCTGACACAAGGAAGAAAGGAGAGCAGCAGAATATGGACCCTGGACTTCAGAAAAGCAGATGTTGATTCTCTCAGAGAACTGATGGGCAGGATCCTCTGGGAGAATAACATGAGGGGGAAAGGAGTCCAGGAGAGCGGGCTGTAATTTAAAGAATCCTTATTGAGGTTAAGGAACAAACCATCCCAATGTTTAGAAAAAATAGGAAATATGGCAGGCGACCAGCTTGGCTTAACAGTGAAATCCTTGCTGATCTTAAACACAAAAAAGGAGCTTACAAGAAGTGGAAGATTGGACAAATGACCAGGAAGGAGTATAAAAATATTGCTCAGGCATGCAGGGGTGAAATCAGGAAGGCCAAATCACACTAGGAGTTGCAGCTAGCAAGAGATGTTAAGATTAACAAGAAGGGTTTCTTCAGGTATGTTATGTTAGAAACAAGAAGAAAGTCAAGGAAAGTGTGGGCCCCTTACTGAATGAGGGAGGCAACCTAGTGACAGAGGATGTGGAAAAAGCTAATGTACTCAATGCTTTTTTTGCCCCTGTCTTCAAGAACAAGGTCAGCTCCCAGACTACTGTACTGGGCAGCACAGCATGGGGAGGAGGTGACCAGCCCTCTGTGGAGAAAGAAGTGGTTCGAGACTATTTAGAAAAGCTGGATGAGCACAAGTCCATGGGGCCGGATGTGCTGCATCTGAGAGTGCTAAAGGAATTGGCGGATGTGATTGCAGAGCCATTGGCCATTATCTTTGAAAACTCATGGCGATCGTGGGAGGTCCCAGACGACTGGAAAAAGGCTAATGTAGTGCCCATCTTTAAAAAAAGGAAGGAGGAAGATCCGGGGAACTATAGGCCAGTCAGCCTCACCTCAGTCCCTGGAAAAGTCATGGAGCAGGTCCTCGAGGAATCAATTCTGAAGCACTTAGAGGAGAGGAAAGTGATCAGGAACAGTCAGCATGGATTCACCAAGAGCAAGTCATGCCTGACTAATCTAATTGCCTTCTATGACCAGATAACTGGCTCTGTGGATGAGGAGAAAGCAGTGGACGTGTTATTCCTTGATGTTAGCAAAGCTTTTGACATGGTCTCCCACAGTATTCTTGCCAGCAAGTTAAAGAAGTATGGGCTGGATGAATGGACTATAAGGTGGATAGAAAGCTGGCTAGATCATCGGGCTCAACAGGTAGTGATCAATGGCTCCATGTCTAGTTGGCAGCCGGTATCAAGCGGAGTGCTCCAAGAGTCGGTCTTGGGGCTGGTTTTCTTCAATATCTTCATTAATGATCTGGAGGATGGCGTGGACTGCACCCTCAGCAAGTTTGCAGATGACACTAAACTGGGAGGAGTGGTAGATACGCTGGAGGGTAGGGATAGGATACAGAGGGACCTAGACAAATTGGAGGATTGAGCCAAAAGAAATCTGATGAGGTTCAACAAGGACAAGTGCAGAGTCCTACACTTAGGGCGAAAGAATCCCATGCACCGCTACAGACTAGGGACCTAATGGCTAGGCAGCAGTTCTGCAGAAAAGGACCTAGGGGTTACAGTGGACGAGAAGCTGGATATGAATCAACAGTGTGCCTTGTTGCTAAGAAGGCTAATGGCATTTTGGGCTGTATAAGTAGGGGCATTGCCAGCAGATCGAGGGATGTGATCGTTCCCCTCTATTCGACATTGGTGAGGCCTCATCTGGAGTACTGTGTCCAGTTTTGGGCCCCACACTACAAGAAGGATGTGGAAAAACTGGAAAGCATCCAGTGGAGGGCAACAAAAATGATTTGGGACTGGAACACATGACTTATGAAGAGAGGCTGAAGGAACTGGGATTGTTTAGTCTGCAGAAGAAAAGAATGAGGGGGGATTTAATAGCTGCTTTCAACTACCTGAAAGGGGATTCCAAAGAGGATGGATCTAGACTGTTCTCAGTGGCACCAGATGACAGAACAAGGAGTAATGGTCTCAAGTTGCAGTGGGGGAGGTTTAGGTTGGATATGAGGAAAAACATTTTCACTAGGAGGGTGGTGAAGCACTGGAATGCGTTACCTAGAGAGGTGGTGGAATCTCCTTCCTTTGAGGTTTTTAAGGTAAGGCTTGACAAAGCCCTGGCTGGGATGATTTAGTTGGGGATTGGTCCTGCTTTGAGCAGGGGGTTGGACTAGATGATCTCCGGAGGTCCCTTCCAACCCTGATATTCTATGATTCTATGAAGTCTAGAAGCAATTCAGAGATGCTCACATACTGCCATCCAGTGGTCATCTCTGGCATTGCTGTTCTGCTTTCCCACATGTATATCTTTTGAATGGATCTGGCCTCAACACTACAAGCAAACTGTTAATTATTTCTTCTAATATAAACATTGTTTCAGCAGGAGTGTTTATTTTATAATAATTCATAATTAAAATAGAATGACATCCTCTCCTGCTAGGCTAGTGTGTGTGTATTGCCTATATACACGGGACCTAGTTCTCCTTTTAATTATAACAGAGGAAATCTGGAGTAACTTCACTGAAGTTATGGTGTGTCATGGAGTGAGCAAGTCAGAAGGATCACATCAATAACATATAGAAAACAAGAGAGTTAGTATGTGGATAATACACACTGGTACCCAGAGTGTGTTTGTATTGGAAATAATCCTGGAATACCAATATAACTTCTATCAGAGGGGTAGCCATGTTAGCCTGTATCCACAAAAGCAACGAGGAGTCCAGTGGCATAGTTTTTTACCCATGAAAGCTTATGCCCAAATAAATCTGTTAGTCTTTAGGGTGCCATCGGACTCCTCAATATAACTTCTGTCTCCTAACACCCCAACCCCAAGCCCTCACTCCTTCGGCCAAGCATTCAAAACTCCTGAGTCAGACCTCCAAAATCATGAGATTTTTTTTTTTTTTTTTTAAATGTAGGGTTCTTTATTTTCCTCTTCTGTGTTTTTTTTGGTTTTGGGTTTTTTTTTTTTTTTTAGCCTTTAGGGTACTTTCTAGTCAAATTTTCAACCTTTTCTCCATAACCATAATATTAATACAAATATCTAGCTCTTTTACAGTGATTTTCATCAGTAGGCCTCAAAGAGATTTACAAAGTAGGCCAGTATCATTATCCCCATTGTACAGATGTGGAAACTGAGGCACAAGTGGTGATTTGTCCAAAATCAGACAGCAGGCCAGTAGCAGAGGCAGGCACAGAACGCAGGTCCCCTGAGTCCCAATCCAATACTCTATCCATTAGACCTCAGCACATCCCCATGACAGTAACATGTTTTTTTAAAAAAATAAAACCTAAGATTTTCAATTACTTAACTACAGAAGCTGGACTTTAAGACCACCACTTTGGTGGGTTAGAAATCTGGGTCTGAATTTTATCAGTGGTCCTTGTCTTAATAATTAGTTAAGCCAAAGCCATGAATCCAAAACACAGAAACTTTTAGGGTACTTTTGAAATCTTGGTCTGAATTTTGCTGCATTGGACCCCATCTCTAATACAATAATTTTTATTGTATTTTGTGGTTGCCCTTTTGCCAATTTGTAGGTCAATTTCCCATTCTGAACAGTAATTGCTGACAGAATTAGATATTTTCGTAATGTCATTTGTGTATTAACAAAATCTACACAGGACCTGTTTCCTTGAACAGAAGTCATAACAAATGGTACGCAGGAATTTGGAAACTAAATTTTGCAAAAGCCTCAGGAATACACCATTGCTCAGTCCCCAGAAGCAGTTGCCTTGGCTCTTGGTCTCTCTCTCTTTTGACCTTCAGCAGGAATCCACCCAGAATCCTCCTTTTTGTAGTCTTGGTAGGAAGGTCTCACTGGGTTAGTATGTTGTTCAGAGGTGTGTTGGAAATATTCCTTGAGTTGGAGACGTCGAAAATAGGATTCTAAGTCACCACAGAACTGTATCATGTTCGTGGGGGTGGAGGGACAGAAGGAGAGGCCCCGAGATAGCCCAGCAGAAGAATCTGTCCTAAGAATATAGCTGGATAGATTAACAATATTGCTGGGTGGGTTAAGGGAACCACTGTTGTGGCCCCAACTAAAACCTCTCCAATGCATCATCAAGTAACTACAACCTATCCTGAAGGACGACCTAACACTCTCACAGATCTTGGGAGACAGGCCAGTCCTTGCTTACAGACAGCCCCCCAATCTAAAGCAAATACTCACCAGTAACCACACACCACACAACAGAACCACTAACCCAGGAACCTATCCTTGCAACAAAGCCCGTTGCCAACTGTGTCCACATATCTATTCAGGGGACACCATCATAGGGCCTAATCACATCAGCCACACTATCAGAGGCTCGTTCACCTGCACATCTACCAATGTGATATATGCCATCATGTGCCAGCAATGCCCCTCTGCCATGTACATTGGTCAAACTGAACAGTCTCTACGTAAAAGAATAAATGGACACAAATCAGACGTCAAGAATTAGAACATTCAAAAACCGGTCAGAGAACACTTCAATCTCTTTGGTCACTCGATTATAGACCTAAAAGTTGCAATTCTTCAACAAAAAAACTTCAAAAACAGACTCCAACGTGAGACTGCTGAATTGGAATTAATTTGCAAACTGGATACAATTAACTTAGGCTTGAATAGAGACTGGGAGTAGATGGGTCATTACACAAAGTAAAACTATTTCCCCATGTTTATTCCATCCCCCACTGTTCCTCAGACATTCTTGTCAACTGCTGGAAATGGCCCACCTTGATTATCACCACAAAAGGTCCCCCCCTCCGTCGTCCCCCCCCCCGCTCTCCTGCTGGTAATAGCTCACCTTAAGTGATCACTCTCATTACAGTGTGTATGGTAACACCCATTGTTTCATGTTCTCTATGTATATAAATCTCTCCACTGTATTTTCCACTGAATGCATCTGATGAAGTGAGCTGTAGCTCACGAAAGCTTATGCTCAGATAAATTTGTTAGTCTCTAAGGTGCCACAAGTACTCCTTTTCTTTTTGCGAATACAGACTAACACAGCTGCTACTCTGAAAACTCGTAATGACTTTCTGAGGGATGTTACTACATGGTACCTTTAACTCTTTCTATGGAGTGTTTCATCCTGAGTGCTTTTATATATATATATCAACAACTCTCATTGTGCAAGACACTACCAGCTTTCATTATTATTATTTGTATTACATTAGCACCTAGAGACCCCAGACAAGATCTGGCCCAACACGCTAGCAGCTGTATAAACACTATGGGCCAAATTTGTAAAAGAGCAAATTTATGCAAATTTGAATGTTTTGAGTTTTTTTGGCAGAAGATATTGGCAAATATGCTTAGCACTATTGTCAACCTCAAAAGAGCAAAAGTCACAAGTTAGATCCCCAAAATCATGAGGTTGCCCTCCAAAATCCGAGTCCTTTAAAAAATGTTATATTGTGGGGGTTTTTGGTCTGTCTTCTGATTTTTGAACTCCCCCTGCCCACCCCCAGTGTGGGTGTGTTTGACAATTAGTATTGCTCACTCTCTCTAATCTATAGGGTAAGGGGATTCTGTCCCCTGCTGCAGGAAAGCTCACCCACCTCAGCTCATCCCTTGCCCAGCAATTAATTCTACCCTCCAACCTCCAAATCAGTCCTGCCCCCCTTCAGTTCAGCTCTCCACCCCTAGCACTTCAACCCCCCTCAGCCTCACCTCTGCTCTTCCTAGGTTTCTCTCCCCGCTGTGTGGGGGCTGGGGCGAGGTTCCCCTTTCCCCCTTCCAGGCAGGGGAGAGGGGGAGGTCTGGGAAACAGTCCTTGTTGCTCACAGGAAGAGGGGGCAGAGCCACCTCGGCTCAATGGTTCCCTCCTCCCAACCCCCTTCCTGTGAGGAAAGAGAGAGAGAGAAAGAGCGCACCTACACATGAGCGGTCCGTGTAGCTGCTCCGATAGGTTGCTCAGCCCCAGGTGGCGGGCAGGTGGGGCAGACGGCCAATCAGAGGGCTCAGCTTCACTAGAGGACTGGCACGCCTGTTGGGGTCTAGACTGAGACCGGCCCGCCCTGGCTAAAGCCCTGTCACTCACTGGGGGAGGTGTGGCAAGAGTTGGCTGGGCCAGGGTAGGCCCCTTGCCAATGCAGGGGCTTTAGGGGAGCAGCTCCCACAGAGAGCAGCTTGGAAGTGCAATGGGCGCTGCCTGCCTGGCCGCTGCATGAGAGGCACGCCCCGCCTGACTGGGCTGGGGGTCAGCCTGGCCCCACACCGCCCATGCTGGCTGGGCCAGGGGAGCTGAGCCTGGCAGAGGCTGGGAGACCAGGGAGGGAGCTGGCTGCAGGGGCAGCTTGGAGGAGCCAAAGGAGAAGCAGCCCCAGAGCTGCTCTGTGCAATAGAAGGGGAGGCAGCCATTTTGACCCTCCCAGTCAGAGGGCCTCAGACCAAGAACTGCGACGCCCAGCTGCACGGTGAAAAGAGCAAGCCCCCAGGTTCTGCTGCTCCCCCCTGGACTGAAATGCAGCTGAACTTGGCGGGCATCCCCTGCACCAGGAACTGGGGGATGGCCAGGGCCTGAGGCCACCAGATCCTCCAACTAGCTGTAAGGGAGAGCTCTTGGCCTCCTGGCAAGGGATACCTGCCCTTCCCACTGAGCTCCAGTAAGGCTTGGGGGGAGGGCCGTGGGGGCCCTTTCTCATTATATTGATTTATCATGTGGGGTTTAGTGCTTGTTGTCGAATTAGTTGGGGGTCTCATTTACTTAATATCCTTGATATCTCAGTCTGTTCACTTCCTCTTCTGTTTAATTTACCCCTTTTTTCCCTTTGGGGATAAAATGTTTATCTGTGTGTTGGTCCTTGATTTACTACATCTGTGAACTGTAATCTCCTAGAGGCCAGAGGGTTTGTTATAATAACTACCTCATTCCACCATTCAACTATTTCTAACTCTCCATTTATTTCCCAATAAACCCAGGGTGGAGAGTTGAGTGAGAAGTAAGTCACCTTACTTGGTGGGACGGAGGTCAAATAGTGAACTGATCCACTTTGGTTCCTGAGGTGGGCAGCTCTGTCCTGACTGCCCTCTCCCCTGGATAATGAGGGAGGGCTAGGAGAATGGGTCCCTGTGGCTGGTACACAGAAGAGGACTCCCTCACAACACCAGTTCCTCAGACTCCAGACCAGAGCTGGGCAGTCAGACAAGAGCAGGGACACAGTAGCGACAGGACTCTGACTCAGTGAAGCAGGAGGTTGATCTCTCTCAAGTCCTTCTTCTTGTGCTGGTGTTGCTGCTGCTGCTGGTGGTCAAAGTAAGGGGTGGTAATGTGCACTATGTATCCTATGCACAGGGGTGAACTTTACCCTAAATGATGACAAGCCACTGAAGGATTTCAAGAAGAAGGGGAAGAAACTGCCTTTCTAATAGAGTAGCTGGTTCTATATTCACCATACCTTCAGATGTCAGTGGTGCCTGCATGCTGTTCGCTTGTATTTCTTTTTTGGTTACGAACTTGCATCCCAGCATCCCATCTGTTAATATGCAGATTCCTTTTGGCTCATTCAGCCATTGATGAATAACATAGGGCATTTCTCGGGAAAAGGCCTTATCGTTATGTTTCAGGGGGGCTAAGGAGCATCTCTTAAATAAGGAACAAAGGGAGAAATGCCCATTCATCTGACACTGGACAGTAATGCAGGTGGTCAAATAATGTGGTCCTCGGCTAATTCACTGTCACATGAGAATATAACTTCATCTGTCTCCATAGCAAACAATAGAGCCATTGGACATAACTTTGTTACAGCTCCTTTATTGAAAGAGGGGAGGAGAGAAATGTGAATCAGCTCCTGATTAAAGTGTAAGGCTCAACCTCATTAATTTTGGGGAGGAAGTCAAACAACTGACCAATGGGGATGATCTAACTGAACTCCTGCACAAAGAATGTAATCTATTGTAAATTGCTAGGCTTGGTTTATGGACCAGTATATATGTAGATTTCATGGACACCCTCTCCAACTCCCTCCCGTGATGTGAGCACTTTGAAAGAGAGGGCTAGGGAACAGAGCTGGCATCCAGTGTTCAGGGTCTAAGAGATGCACAATCTATATAATGTCCCCTTGACTTACCCCCGACAACCCAGCCACTGCATTCACTGCCCTTCTCTCTCCCTGCACTGAATAAAAGGATTAACACAAGTATTAGACATTTCAGATAGTCTTACTCCCCCTCTGGTACTGTGCTTCTCTTAGACTTCCTCCCACAGTTAACCACTGTTTGAAGAGCTGGTAAAGTTCCTCTCCTCTAGGACTTAGATCAGAGGAAGTAGGGAGCTATTCCAGATGTGAGGACAGGGACAAAGATTAGTGTGAGAGGAGGCAAAGGGAGTGTGTACGGAGAAAGACTGGGCAGAATGTAAAGTGGGGTATAGAAAGAAGGATGATGTTCCTGGTGGCTGAGCATGTAAGCAATACATTTCGGACACCCTGATTCTCATTGACACATAGGCTCCTTTATATTGCTTTGGCAGAATAAAGGGGCCTTAAAGTGCATGAAACTGTATGTGCATGAAACTTTAAAGTGCCTTTATATTGTTAGAGCAGTTTAAAGGTGCCTTAGTGTAAATGAGAGTCAGGTCCTTTGTGTGTGTGTGTGTGTTTATGTAGAGAGAAATAAATATAAATTATGTGTTTCAGAGTAGCAGCCATGTTAGTCTGTCTCCAAAAAAGAACAGGAGTATGAAGTGGGCTGTAGCCCATGAAAGCTTATGCTCAAATAAATTTGTTAGTCTCTAAGGTGCCAGAAATACTCCTGTTCTTTATATAAATTATGCCTACTCAATATGCCATCAGTACTGCACCTTTTATGGCTGGTTAGAAACAAGCCACAAGAAGACTATCCTGTGAGGGCTTGGAAGTACAATGATGACTCTTCCATGGAGTTCCCAGCGCTGTCACATTAGGGGGTAGGAGAATATAGCAAGAATGGATATCTCCCCAAATACCTATCTGAGGCAAAGGAGTGATGTGACCAGACAGAGACCCAGGTCCTTATTTTTAATAACAGCCTCCAACTCTGTGGGCACTGTTCTGAGCCCACAATTAATTGTAGGTGCAAACTTAGCATCGAAACATCTTGCAGTCTGTCTGTAGCCACAGACCAGGGAGCAAGAAGTCTACATGAGAGCACGTGCCTGCAAAGTTGGAGCCTGGGTGCAGGCTCATCTAAAATGCAGGGCCACCAACATGTGAGAGGCAAACAGGGTTATATTTCTGCTACAAATTTTATAGGATGGCTCAAAATCTGCCTCCCTCCCCAGGTTATCATTTTTTATTAAATTCTATAAATCTTTTAGAGTAATTTCTTCAGAACCCTATTGGAATTTTGTCTGTTAAATTTTATAGGACTTTTTCCATAAAGGATACAGTGTGTATATGTTTTAGGAGTGATACATAAACCACAGCCAACCATCAGATAAAGATGAGAAGAGATTTGTTTCTCTTGCATTTAGGCATCTTTCATTCCTGATCATTTGTTCTGAAACATTGGTGCAAATCTGTCCAGATCGCCAAGAATTTTTGAAGATGAGAGCAGTGGTGCAGCAATGCATTTAACATCTAGTTGGGGGCGGGGCGTACGCAAGGGGAGTGGGGAAGGCAGGGGCATGGGAAAGCAGGGGCATGGGGCCCCTCAATCAGCAGGGGCACAGAACTCCTCTGGGGCCAGGCAGGGAAAGTGAGCTCCTCTGGCCCTGGGCTGGGGCAAGGTATGACAGCTCCTCTGGCCCTGGGGCACTGGGGGGAGATCCAGCTCCTCTGGCTTCTGGGGGAGAGTGAGCTCCACCAGCCCAGGGGACACAGCTGGAAGAGACAGCTCCTCTAGCCACAGGGGTGGGAGGCAGCTCCTCCGGCCGCCGAGAGCACAGAAAGTGACCAGCCAAAAGTAGCCAAAAAATTTTTCCAGTGCATGCCCCTAGTTGGGGGAGTTGGGTTGGAAAGACAACTCGGGTCTGTGAACATTCAAAGTTATGTTTGGTGTTTGGCTAGAAGGATATTGCTGACCACTCTACCCTTGTGCCTGACTTCTGGAATGGTCTTCTCAGCAGGCTCAGGGATTGGGCCATCCTAATCGTAGGTGGAAGGAACATTCCTGCTGAAAGACAAAATATGATGATGATGATCATCATCATCGGTCAGCAGTAGCAAAAAGACGTGTGACTGGGGAATAAATCAAGAACAGATCAAAAAGCTTCAGAATAATGTGCTGATCATTCTCGAAGGCTCAAGTGCCCTTCACTCCCCCTCGCAGACCTATATACACAACCTTTTGTTAGGTAATAATTGGTGGATAGATAATATTTATTCCATGGTGGTTCATCCCTGTTTGGGAGGACCTTGATTTTTCTGAACTCATGCAGTTCATCTTCAGAGAAAACACTCTTGAGATCCTTTAACCCACAGGATTTATATACTTTATACTGTTCACCTCACCACCTGGAATAACAAGTACCCAGATCTCTGCATAAACAAACTTATAACAAAAGCCATCGCTCACAGATGTGGTGTACTGAAAATAGACATAGGGTTCAGGAAAAAGATAATTTTATAGCATTTCTAGGCACGCAGAAAGTATATTTTAATAACTTTTCATAATAAAAACATTCTGGTTTTGCATTTGAAGGAATCTCTCTTGAATTACATTTCAGGTCAGTTTACTGATATATATTTAATAAAGATTCAACCAGTGTCCCCTTTTACTATTGCATCTGCAGGTCAAGAGGTATCTCTTCCTTAGCTGTACGAACATGAAGCTCCTTCAGAGTCTATTATGTAGATACATAACAGCA
Organism: Chelonia mydas; assembly: GCF_015237465.2. NCBI lineage: Eukaryota > Metazoa > Chordata > Testudines > Cheloniidae > Chelonia > Chelonia mydas. The sequence goes on along the minus strand of NC_057856.1, from coordinate 21,731,512 downwards.
GAACAAGCAGGCAGGTCATGACTTTTCCCAGCACATTTACTAGTAGACAGATATGTCCATAAAAAGGAGATTTGCACCAAATAAAGGTTTTCTTGGAGGGAAAAGGAAATTAAATGAGGTAGGACTGGCAGTTCTTCTTTCTGTCTGAGCAAATCATGCCTCTTGCTGAGTGATAGAATTGCACTGTTGCCAGTTTTTGTGTCAGGGGCCCCGAATTCAAGTAATTTTGTCCTGAGGACATAACAGTAGGTCAGAGCATCTCAGGTTGCTAAGGTCAGAGTCTATGCCACAACCACCTGAAGTCCCTTTGACTGTGTCTGCACTAGACTTTCTTTCTTAAAATCCCCTGGTGATGCTACTAGTGCATCTTCAATAGTGGCAGCCTGGTGGGAGTGCTAGTATAGACCAGCTGCAGGCTTCTTAACCTAAACCACCCGTTCAGTGGAGATGGTTCTGAGCTCATAATTAGTGACAGATGCAAACTTAGACTCGGAGCAGAACTAGAAGACATGGTGATTAGGGCTGCAGTTTTCAAAAGCACATAGGAGAATTAGGTGCCCAGCTCCCTTTGAGAATTAGGGGGAATTGGCGGCCTAGTTCTCTTTAGGCCCCTTTGAAAATCCCAGTGTAAAATACTAGTGGCCTGTCTGTGCTAGTGCTACCACTGACACCAGTGCTATCAACAGTGGGGAACTATAAGAAGGGAAGAAGCTGGTGTAAACGAGGCTTTGGAGAGCAAGAGTTTTAGCTCCTCCAACCCTCTGTGTGTGACCTTGAACCACAGGGTTGATACAGTTCAGATGGGCACCATCTTGGCTGATATGGATTGAATTGATCTGTTCTTGGACAGTTTTATTCATTATGTCTTTTGCACACATTTTGCAGTTAATATTGCTAAAATGTCTGTAACAACAGTTTTTTAAAAAGTTAAAAATCACTGCTCAGCCAAATTGCACTAATTACAATTAGCTCAACAACAAAGCATCATGGTATTCTCGCTCCCAGGCAAGCCTTAAGTTCTCTCTTTGGCCTTCTTAAACTGGAAGGAATACAATGATTTCTTTCCCTCTGTTGCTTCAAAACAGAAAACATTTTTGAGAGACAACGTAGCAATGAAAAATGAAAATGAAGAGTTATTCATGTCAGCTATGGCCTAATATGAAATATACTTTCTCCGTGTGGAAATACAGAGATTAAAATGACTTGAGTTGAGCATCAGGCTTTGTTTTGACTCTGTATCTGTGAATGAGGAAGGGAGACAAAAATTATACCATTACTGCTGGATGGATGTGGTGGTCTTATGAATTGCTTTACACGTTTCCTTTCCCATCTCCATTCATTCAGCTCTCATAGCTCGAAGTGTGACGCAGATTATGGAGCTGAGTCAGAACAAGCCCTCAGTTTGGAGCCAGATCTAGCCACATCCAGCTGAAGACACTATGAGTGAAATCTTGGACCTGTTGAAGTGAATTGCAAAACTTCCATTGACTTAATTTTGGCCAGGATTTCAGCTTGGGAATTTTTTTGTTTACTTTTATGAGCATTGTATTGAACCCTGGGTGATTTGTACTTCTTCACTTAGTAGAAAATCATGAGGATATGTGATCAGCCTAATCCAACGTGTTTAGTCATCATCACCAGTAAAATTTATAGCAATTCAGCTGCCATCTAGCTGGGGGGAAACACTTGCATTCATTTCTTTCCCAAATAAATCCTATGTATTTATAAAATGCCTGGCTGAATGATTTGACTTGTTGGCTAGGTAAGAATTGAATTATAAGACAAGTTTCTGTTGCTTAGTATGGAGTTGATATAATTGACACTGCACTAATCATTACAATCAGTACTCAAAGTATGGCATGTTAGCTCAGTGGAGTGACTTTTTATCCAGGATTCAGTTTGGTAAGAAGCATTTAATAACTTATTCACATCCCACCAGCCTCCTGAGATGTCATTGCTCAGACTTCTGCCTGAAAATACAGCCTTCATTAAATAACACAGATGAAAGATAAATGAATAGGGAGTAATTTAGTGAGATTAAATGGGCAGGACTTTGGACACTTATCATAGCTTCTGCAATGCTTCATATCTGACCAAAGGAGAATTGCTAAATTCAGAAATGCCAGGGTCATTAATCAACTGTATGATGTTGAAGTGATGTGAAATACTGTTCGTAGCTTGTAAAATTTAGAATTTTGTTTTGCTTGGATCTGACACCCTATTTTATATGTGATTGAGCCACACCATAAAATGCAGAGAATTAAAGTAACTGGAATCATTTCTCTATGAATATTATTTCTGAAATAACATAGTAGTTTAAAACAACATAATAAGAAAGGTTTCATCTAGTTTGGAGTGCTTTTTATGTAAATTACACATTTCATTTGTGTGTCTCTACAACTGACATAAGAATCCCAGGGCCAAATACAGTGTCTGCTGGAATCAATGGAAAGGCCCCTGTTGACTTCACTGGACACAGGATTGAGCCTTAAGGAAGGATCAAGCCCTTGATCCTAGTCTATGGAAGTCCCTTTCATTTCAGTGGTATGCCTCAAGAGCATTTACTCTTGAAAGAGGATGAGACCAATCCCATTACTCTTCACACTGACAACTTCCAGTGAAGGGAGGCAAGACAAGGATAGGGACTTAAATATTTTTTGAATACAATATTTAAAGCTAAAACACAGGTCAATGCATCTCATACGTAGGCACTTTTATAATGCAAGAGTGCAACAATGTACAGGTGGCCATCTGTGTCTACATGGCAATCTGAGCATGTAGCTTCTTAGTTTGTGAATGCATTCATGGTAACTGTGCTTGCAAATTATAGTTGCATTATTCCATGTACATTGTACACAGATGTGTTAAAATCAGCCTAGTATAATTGGAGATGTGCACGCTCTTTCAAATTTGTTTCAGTATGGGTTTGTACACAGAACTGGTCTATATTGCCTCACGGTCCCTGACGTTCAGAAAGGTTCTGCTTTGGACACTATGTCCAATATCATTGCATTGTGGGTTTGGTGAGTTTAGTCTGTATTGGTTCACCGGTGGGATTAGGGCGCCTCAATCTTTCGCTGCAGTCAAAAAAGCAAACAAGATGTAATGGTGCTTGAGGAATCAAATGGAGAATATGGTAATGCCATGATATAACTCTGTGGTGCAGCCTCTTCTAGAATATTGTGTGCAGTACTGGTCATGTCATAAAAAATATGCAGAAGTAGAGGGGCTTCGGAGAAAGGTGGTGAGAATGATAAAGAGCCTGGAAAAACTCTCATGTGAAGAGAGATTGAAAAGATTGGGATTGTTCACTATAAAAAAAGGAGTTGAATAAGAAGGGACATGATAAAAGTACATAAAATAATGAATGGAATTGAAAAGGCAGATCAGGCATTTCTGTTCTCCCTGTTTCATAAGAAAAAAGGGGACATCCACTGAAATTGAAAGGTGGCAAATTCAAAGGGTCGAAATGAAATACTTTTTTTTTTACCCAGCGTATAATTAGACTCGGGAGCTCATTGCCTATGAAAGTTATTGAGGCCAAAAAGTTAGTAAGATTCAAACAGGGACTGAACATTTATATGAATATTAAGAATATACAGAGTTATCATAATTAAGGACAACAGTAATTTCGGAAAGGATATTGAACCTCATGCTTCAGGGTTTAAGTCAGTGTCTAACTATTAGATATCAGCAAGAGACCTAATGTGGGGGGCAGATTAATCCACATCTGGCTACTGTGGGATTCTTAAACCTTCCTCTGAAGCATCTGGTACTAGCCACTGTCAGAGACAGATACTGGATAGATGGACAGTGAGTCTGCTCCAATTTGGCATTTCCTATGTTATGTTCCTCTCTGATCAACAAGAGAACTCTTATCTGAGGGAAAATCAGGGAATTTTTTTCCATGTAAAACTGGAATGTAATTATTATGAGTCAAAATATAAAATAATGAGACAGTTCCCACTAATTGGGGGACTTACAGAAATTAATAATAATAATGCGCTAGGGTACTATCTCTTCCTGCACCCCATCCCCCACATACACACAAACACAATGTAGGAGAAAATGTTTTCTAAATTGTGACTTTTCCAACTGTATCAGAATGAAACTAAATGGAACCTCCCTGTGAGAAACCAAGTGAAAATGTTTTTTTGATGAGCTGAGTTTCCTCCACCCCCCGGTCTCATGGATGGACTTAGCCAATAAAGGAGGAACAGAAGTCCTTTGTGACTTCCATCATGTGCTCTCTGCCAACTGGAACTAGCTGCAGTACTTTGATTGAAATAGCGGCAAAGAGGTCCTGTGCCACCTTATAGACTAACGTGTATTGGAGCATAGGCTTTCGTGGGTGAATACCCACTTCGTTAGATGCATGTAGTGGAAATTTCCAGAGGCAGGTATAAATATGCAAGCAAGAATCAGGCTAGGGATATTGAGGTTAATTCAATCAGGGGGGATGAGGCCCTCTTCTAGCAGCTGAGGTGTGAGCACCAAGGGAGGAGAAATTGCTTTTGTAGTTGGCGAGCCAGTCACAGTCTTTGTTTAATTCTGAGCTGATGGTGTCAAATTTGCAAATGAACTGAAGCTCAGCAGTTTCTCTTTGAAGTCTGGTCCTGAAGTTTTTTTGCTGCAGGATGGCTACCTTTAAATCTGCTATTGTGTGTCCAGTGAGGCTGAAGTGTTCTCCTACAGGTTTTTGTATATTGCCATTCCTAATATCGGATTTGTGTCCATTTATCCTTTTACGTAGGGACTGTCCAGTTTGGCCGATGTACATAGCAGAGGGGCATTGCTGGCACATGATGGTGTATATTACATTGGTGGATGTGCAGGTGAATGAACCGGTGATGGTGTGGCTGATCTGGTTAGGTCTTATGATGGTGTCGCTGGTGTAGATATGTGGGCAGAGTTGGCATTGAGGTTTGTTGCATGGATTGGTTCCTGAGTTTATATTTGCGTCTGGAAATTTCCACCACATGCCTCAGACGAAGTGGGTATTCACCCAAGAAAGCTTATGCTCCAATACGTCTGTTAGTCTATAAGGTGCCACAGGACTCTTTGCCACTTTTACAGATCCAGACTAACACTGCTACCCCTCTGATGCTTGACACCATGCAAGGCACTGCATTTATCCGTGTGGAGTGGAAATCCATCAACCTCTTGAAGAAACTTGCACAGGTACAGACAGATATCTTCCTTTCCAAATGCAAGCGGATGGACATCATACCAAATGGACTGAAGGTGAAAAATCCATTGCTATCTACATACTACACAGACCACAGTGAGCGATTATGCCATACACTATCAAAGAAACTGAGGAACCACCTGATCAGCATCGTATACAGCAAACAGGAAAACATCAAAAAAGAACTCTCCAACCTGGAGACACTTATAAATAACTAACCTTCCATACAAACGGACTTTACTAAAATAAGACAGGAGATCTACATTGCACACTTCACCTCTCTACAAAGGAAAAAGGACTGTAAGCTGTCTAAAATCCTACCTGCCACATGGGGCCACAACAGCGGTACCCCTAACTCACCCAACAATATCGTCAATCTATCCAGCTATACGCTCAGCCCAGCAGAAGAGTATGTCCTATCTCAGGGACTCTCTTTCTGCCCCGCCACCCCCCACAAACATGCTACAGTTCTGCAGTGATCTGGAAGCCTACTTTTGCCATCTCCGACTCAAAGAATACTTTCAAGATAACACTGAACAGCACGCTGATACACAGATACCCTCCCACCAACAGCACAAGAAGAAGAACTCCACATGGACTCCTCCTGAGGATCGATATGACAGTCTGGACCTATACATAGAATGCTTCCGCCGATCTGCACAGGCAGAAATTGTGGAAAAACAATATCACTTACCTCATAACCTAAGTCGTGCAGAACGCAATGCCATCCACAGCCTCAGAAACAACCCTGACATTATAATCAAAGAGGCTGATAAAGGAGGGTACTGTTGTCATTATGAACAGGTCTGACTACCAAAAGGAGGCTGCCAGATAACTCGCCAATACCAAATTCTACAGGCCACTTTCCTCAGATCCCACTGAGGAATACACTAAGAAACTGTACAATCTACTCAGGATACTCCCTACACTAACACAGGAACAAATCAACATACCCTTAGAGCCCCGACCAGGGTTATTCTATCTACTACCCAAGATCCACAAACCTGGATGCCCCATCATCTCGGGCATTGGCACTCTCACTGAAGGACTGTCCGGATATGTGGACTCTCTACTTAGGCCCTACACCACTAGCACTCCCAGCTATCTCCATAACACCACTGATTTCCTGAGAAAACTACAATGCATTGGTGATCTTCCAGAAAACGCCATCCTAGCCACCATGGATGTAGAGGCTCTCTACACAAACATCCCACACACAGATGGAATACAAGCTGTCAGGAACAGTATCCCTGATGATGCCACAGCACAACTGGTTGCTGAGTTCTGTAACTTTATACTCACGCACAATTATTTCAAATTTGATAACAATATATATCTCCAGACCAGTGGCACCGCTATGGGCATCCGCATGGCCCCACAATTTGCCAACATTTTTATGGCTGATCTGGAACAATGCTTCCTCAGCTCTCATCCACTCGTGCCCCTTCTCTACCTACGTTACACTGATGACATCTTCATCATCTGGACCCGTGGGAAGGAAACCCTGGAAGAATTCCACCATGATTTCAACAGCTTCCATCCCACCATCAGCCTCAGCCTGGACCAATCTACATGGGAGGTCCACTTCCTAGACACCATGCTGCAAATAAGTGACGGTCACGTTAACACCACCCTATACCGAAAACCCACCGACCGCTATGCCTGCCTTCATGCCTCCAGCTTCCATCCTGGACACACCACACGATCCATTGTCTACAGCCAAGCGCTGAGGTACAACCGCATTTGCTTCAACCCCTCAGACAGAGACCAGCACCTACAAGATCTTCACCAAGCATTCTCAAAACTACGATATCCACATGAGGAAATAAGGAAACAGATCACCAGAGCCAGACGTGTATCCAGAAGCCTCCTGCTGCAAGACAAGCCCAAGAAAGAAACCAACAGAACTCCACTGGCCATCACATACAGTCCTCAGCTAAAACCTCTCCAACGCATCATCAGTGATCTACAACCCATCCTGGACAACAATCCCTCACTTTCACAGGCCTTGGGAGGCAGGCCAGTCCTTGCCCACAGACAACCTGCCAACCTGAAGCATATTCTCACCAGCAACTACACACCGCACCACAGTAACTCTAACTCAGGAACCAATCCATGCAACAAACCTCGATGCCAACTCTGCCCACATATCTACACCAGCTACACCATCACAGGACCTAACCAGATCAGCCACACCATCACCAGTTCATTCACCTGCACATCCACCAATGTAATATACGCCATCATGTGCCAGCAGTGCCCCTCTATGTACATCGGCCAAACTGGACAGTCCCTACGTAAAAGGATAAATGGACACAAATCCGATATTAGGAATGGCAATATACAAAAACCTGTAGGAGAACACTTCAGCCTCACTGGACACACAATAGCAGATTTAAAGGTAGCCATCCTGCAGCAAAAAAACTTCAGGACCAGACTTCAAAGAGAAACTGCTGAGCTTCAGTTCATTTGCAAATTTGACACCATCAGCTCAGGATTAAACAAAGACTGTGACTGGCTCGCCAACTATAAAAGCAGTTTCTCCTCCCTTGGTGTTCACACCTCAACTGCTAGAAGAGAGCCTCATCCTCCTTGATTGAACTAGCCTCGTTATCCCTAGCCTGATTCTTGCTTGCATATTTATACCTGCCTCTGGAAATTTCCACTACATGCATCCGACGAAGTGGGTATTCACCCACGAAAGCTTATGCTCCAATACATCTGTTAGTCTATAAGGTGCCACAGGACTCTTTGCCGCTTTTACAGATCCAGATTAACATGGCTACCCCTCTGATGTTTGATTTGAAATGAAATTCCAACTAAAAATAAAAAAGTACTCGCCAGAAATTATCTATATAATAAGAGTTGAGGAATGTCACTCTGGCTACATCTATACTTGGAGCTGGGCCTGTGATTCTCAGCTCACGTAGATATACCCTCACGAGTTCTGCTCAGGCTAATGCCCGGAAAAATAGCAGTATAGGGATAGCATGGGTGGTGGCTCGGGCTAGCCACCCAACTACATCTGCACAATCTGGAAACCACACGCCCAGATCCAAGTGTAGACATAGTCTCTTTATGTTACTCTGACTTTACAAACTTAATAGGCTTCAGTGTGAAGTGGTGGAAACCGCTACAGGCATGATTGAAGGCTCTTTTTGTTCAGAATATCACCAGGTTGAATTACATCTAGTGGCTAACTGGCATGAGTTTCAATAGATATAGCCCATCTTGCTTATACATGGGTTTCCTAAAATACATTTGGCTCTCAGTTGAACCTGTAGGTTCATTTATGCTCCCCAGCACTACAGTCTGAAGAGCAGTGCAACTATAATTATTGCCAGGTAATAGAAGGCTTTGTTTTTAAAATAGGAATTCCTTTGAGTCCTGATTCTTTGCTAGTACAGGACTCTGGTACACAATGCTAAAGGAGATTCCAGATTGCAAATACTTCATGAGGATCCCATTGCCAAATCTCTTCAAGTGTCTGTGAGATGCGCTCATTAAGAATATCCAAATCCATTCAAACGGCAAAACTGAAGACCAATAAAAGGTCGACCTTCCAGAAAAGCCCTGTAGAGACTGAACCAATTGGATTGTGTGGAAATTTAACAGGATGCTGTAGAAAGCATTAAACGCCCACAGCACGGAGTCATCTTGCGCTTCCAGGTACTGAGATCTGAATCCTGAAAAACTGGAGGTCCAGTTCAGAACAGCATCCAAAATGGCCAAGTTCAGGATTTTTTTCAGTCCCTCCGGGTCCTTACCCAAGCTTCCATAGGACTTCTTGTTCAATTAAGGACCTCTGAGTTTGGCTCTTTTAACCTTTATGGTTAGGGTTCACAAAATAACACTCTGCCTCTTATCAGACTTAATCACATCTCACAACTCCCTGTATTTTTAAAGGTTGGATAACTAGATTGCTGAGCCTCATTTTAGAGATCTACCTTGCTTGCTATCCTTCTACCTAGTGGATAAAATCATATAGAAAATGCCCCTTTCTAGAGGCTGATGAAGAATACAGGAAATCATGCCTTACTGCAAACAAAACATAAATCAGAGCTCCCTGGCATGTGCTGGCTGATATAGGGCTCATGTCTGATATGATTAAGTATTTTCCTCATCTGTATTTTATCATTTGTTATGTCAGTTTAATTTTTTCCCTCTCTGAAAGAGATCAATGGAAAAGAAAAAAATAGAGAGAGTAATAAGATGCTCCCGTTAGCATTTAAACTCAGATGCTGTGTATAGAATGTCTCAGCTGGCTGGCTGAGCATTTGCCATTTCTGACATCTTGAACATTAAAATTAATAGTTCCAAACAACCTGGCCCCATATGGGACCAGATGCAGGTTTCTTCAAAGATCCCACTTCTAGATTTTCCTAGAATACATCTGCCAAGCTTCAGCTTTAGGATTCTCCTGCTGTGCAATGGAAAGGGTTTTCAGACCCCTGCACTCCTCGAGTTGTGAAGGCCCTAACGCTTTCACTGCTATCCCCAGCCCCATGGTAGTATGGCTTACCGCAGTGCTCTGAGTATGCATTGTCTTGCAGCCAAATGAGCCATGGCTTCTTGTATTTGCACCAAAGTTTGTCTGTACATGGAGTTACAGGAATTGCTACTTCACTTTAAATGCACATCCTATCTTAATCTGAAGTAACTTTAAAGTTTAAACCAGACCCTTGCATTATGCTTCCAACTGAGGCTGGGGCACCATTGTGCTAGGCACTGTATATACACAGAGAGATAGTATTACAGTTGGAGACAAAGGCTCCAACTGCAACTGTTAAGCCTTTGTGTTAAACGCTGTATAAATTCACTATGTGAGTTCCTCTCTCAAAGAGCTTGAAGGTTACCTAGACAAGAAAGACAAAGGAGGGGAAAGAAAACAAAGGCACAGAGAGGTGAAGTAATTTGATCCCATGGCAGCTCAATAGCAGAGCCAGGAAGAGAACTGGGGTCTCCTGACCGCCAGTATAGTGCCCTAGTCATTGGACCACTGTCTCTGCCCGCAAGTGCTTGCAGTCCAAGAGCCAGATTCTGTAATCCTCCCTTGCCCAAATAGTCCCAGTGTCTTAAGCATTATTTAGTGTGAGGATTGCAGAATCTGCGCCTAAATAAGGCATAGCCTGCTATGACAATTTTGGGGGTTTGTATAGAACTTATGAATTCTGTCTGAGTTTATGAACACTCTCTGTATAAATCAAGCTGCAAACTACCTTTTTGACTGTCAGGCTGGTCCTTGTCTTCCTGCTGTCTCTTTATCTCCATCTTAGACTAAAATTTCAGAAAAATGGAAGATCATTGAACTTTGATTATTGGTTTAAGTGGAGTAACCTGGTACAAAGATGGCTGCCGCCCTGGGCAAACCACTTTTTCAAGTCTTAACTCTAGGGGGTTGGTAACTAATCAACAGATCATCGGGTAGGGGACTTGGATTACCTGAATCAACAAGGCAGAGCAGGGAGTTACCTGACAAAGGAAACTGGAAGCTATAAAAGAAAGGGTCTCTCACTAGCCATTAGAGAGAGAGACTGAGATCCTGACCCAGACTCCAGGACAGGGAGAGAAGCCATCTGCAGGAGGGCAGCAGGAGAGGAAGGGTTCTGGATTCCTTAAAAGACTCTGATCTAAGCCTAAAGAGTGTTCAAGAGTGGTGAGGAAACTGAGGCAGGGAAATGTGCACAGGTGTGTTTATTTTTGTCTAGATCTGTATATTTCTTGTGAAAGCTAAAGTAAACAGGGGTTGGTTTGGGGGAACCCTTAAAGCCTGGCATGTCTGTTTGCTTCACTGTCACATATCTCTGAAAAAAGTAAACTGTACACCGAGAATGCCCATGAGGTTGGCACTCTGGGACAGAGTGTGTTTGTCTCTTGGGGAGTGTGTGTGCGTGTGTGTGTGTGGTGGGAGTGTCAGCACTGGTCCTGGGGCCTAGCGAAGTTGGGCCCCATAGTCCATTTCTGTGACAAGGTAGCAGACAGCGCCTGTGCTCAGGAAATGTGGCAGAGGAGCCAAGGGGAGAGCTATTGAAGCCTACCTCGTCCAAGGGTAACTTAAGAGCATGCGAGCCCAGTGTGTGAGGTCCAGCCACAGCATCCTGTTGAGTGTCCAGCCAGGGGAACACCCCTGTGTGTGTGATACCTACCAGGTTGGAGAGCTGTATGCAATGCAAGTCTGAGTTACAAACATAACTTATTGCCTCCCTCACTTGTGATGAGATGGCCCCAGTATTCAAGATCTGCTAAACTCTGTTCCATCTAAAATGGAGACCATGACTGGGAGAAGTAAGTGCTTCTAAAAGGTCAGCATCCTCAGAAAAATGCCAGACTTCTTGCTCTGTATCCATTGGTGCTGAGATTCAGATTGTATTCCAGGCATTTATCACCAGCTTCCCATGCTTAATAAAACACCATGCTGTGAAATATTTATACTGATACCACTTTTAATCTGCTCCTCTGAAGAAGGGTATAAATTATTCCATTTTGCAGAGTAATCTGTAATGAATAGGAGCATAAACTTTCTTCTAGGGCTGCTGAAGGATGAGAAGTGAAGCACCATTAAAGGAACCTGTTAGTCTCCTGCCCTTCCCCCATCCCCTCCAATTCGTATTGTTCTATTTAAAGAGATATGATTGTTAAGAGGTGCATGCACACAAGCAATCTGCAGCACACAACATTGTCCTCCAACAATGCTGCATATTCAGGAGTGCCTTCTACTGACTTGTTTCAGAGTGGTAGCTGTGTTAGTCTGTATCAGCAAAAACAATGAGGAATCCTTGTGGCACCTTAGAGACTAACAAATTTATTTGGGCATAAGTTTTTGTGGGATAAAACCCACTTCATCAGATGCATGAAGTGAAAAATACAGTAAGCAGTATATATATTACAGCACATGAAAAGATGGGAGTTGCCTTACCAAGTGGGGGGTCAGTTTGAACGAGGCCAGTTCAATCAAGGTGGAAGTGGCCTATACTCAACAGTTGACAAGAAGGGGTGAATATCAACAGAGGGAAAATTACTTTTTGTAGTGATCCAGCTACTCCCAGTCTTTATTCAGGCCTAATTTGATGGTGTCCAGTTTGCAAATTAATTCCAGTTCTGAAGTCTGTTGAAGTCTGTTTTTGAAGTTTTTTTTGTTGAAGAATTGCCACTTTTATGTCTGTTATTGAGTGTCCAGGGAGATTGAAGTGCTCTCCTACTGGTTTTTGAATGGTACAATTCTTGATGTCTGATTTGTGTCCGGTTTGGCCATTGTACACGGCAGAGAGGCATTGCTGGCACATGATGTCATATATCACATTGGTAGATGTGCAGGTGAATGAGCCCCTGATGGTGTGGCTGATGTGGTTAGATCCTGGTGTCCCTGGATGATGATGTCCCCTGAATAGATATGCGGACAGAGTTGGCAGCTGGGTTTGTTGCAGGGATGGTTCCTGGTTAGTGTTTTTGTTGTGTGATGTGTAGTTGCTGGTGAGTATTTGCTTCAGGTTGGGCGGCTGTCTGTAAGCAAAGACTGGCCTGTCTCCCATGGTCTGTGAGAGTGAGGGACCATCATTCAGGATAGGTTGTAGATCCTTCATGATGCGCTGGAGAGGTTTTAGTTGGGGGCCGTAGGAGACGGCTAGTGGCGTTCTGTTACTTCCTGGTAGGTGACTTCTGGGTACCCTTCTGGCTCTGTCAATCTGTTTCTTCACTTCATCAGCTGGGTATTGTAGTTTTAAGAAAGCTTGATCAAGATCCTGTAGGTGTTTTTGTCTCTGTCTGAGGGATTGGAGCAAATGCGGTTGTATTTTAGAGCTTGGCTGTGGACACTAGATCGTGTGATGTGGTCTGGATGAAAGCTGGCGGCATGTAGGTAAGTGTAGCAGTCAGTAGGTTTCCGATATAGGGTGGTAGTTATGTGACCACCTACTGACACATTATCTATCTACTAACCTATAACTTTTCTGTAGAACACTCTCATAACAGCAGTCAAGATAGGGTTGCCTTACATTTTTACCTGCACTTTTTTATCTTGTGTTTGCAAAATCTGTTTTTCAAAGGTTCCCCTCCATCCCCAAATTCATTCTTTCATGCTCATTTCTCGTTAGTAATAATAAAAAAAAAGCTAGTGGCCTGACATTCACAAACAATTCTGTAGTAACTGCACAATTACTGCTATAAAGCCTACTTATGATTTAACATTCTCTGCAAGGAAAGATGGAAGAACATAGAACTGGCCAGTATTGAGGGTGAGCAAGTGTTAATGAAAAGCTACAGTGCAGGATCAAGCCCTTATTTTTTGTAAAGATTGGAGCATGTGCTTAACTTTGTGTGGTAGGTAGTCCTATTGAAGTGAGACAACTCAGTGTGTTAGAATATGAGTTCCATACTTGGTCAGACCATGGTCCATCTTGCCCAGTATCCTGTCTCTGACAGTGTCCTATACCAGAGCTTCAGAGGGAATGTATGGATCAGAGAAATTATGAAGTGACTCATCTTGTCTTTCACTCCTGGCTTCTGTTAGGGTCACCCCAAATATGGGGTTGAATCCCTGACCATCTTGATGGATCTATCCTCTATGAACTTAACCAGTTCTTTTTTTAACCCAGGTATATTTTTGGCCATCATAACTTCCCATGGCAATGAGTTCCACAGATCAGTTGTGCATTGTGCGAAAAAGTACTTCCTTTTGTTTGGATTAAGCCTGCTGCCTGGGTGACCCCTGGTTTTTTATATTTGTGTGAACAGGTAAATAACTCTTCTCTATTCACTTTTTCCGCACTATTCATGATTTTATATGCCTCTGTTATATCCCCCCTTAGTTTTCTTTTTTATAAGCTGAACAGCCCTTATCTCTCCTCTTATGGAAGCTGTTCCAAACCCTTGGACATTTTTGTGGACCTTCTCTGAACCTTTTCCAGTTCCCCTAAATCTTTTTTTGAGATGTGGTGATGAGAATGGACACAGTATTCGAGGTGAGGATGCACCATGAATTTATATAGTGGCATTATGATATTGTCTTTCTTATTATCTATCCCTTTCCTAATGTTTCCTAACATACTGTTAGCCTTTTTCACTGCTGCTGCACACTGAGTGGAAGTTTTCAGAGAATATATCCATGATGACTCCAAGATCTCTTTCTTGGGCGATAATAGCTAATTTAGACCCCATCATTTTGTTTGTATAGTTGGGATTATTTTTTCCACTGTGTATTATTTAGTTTCTTTAAGAGCCTTTTGATGAAGGACCTTGACTTGATCACCCTTATGCACATGTTTGTTGACTCCCTCAACGAATTGTAATGCAGTGGTGAAACATGACTTCCCTGTACAAAAGCCCTGTTACCTCTTCTGGAAGAAATCATGTTTATCTACGTTTCTGGTAATTCTGTCTTTTACAAAATTTTCTGTCAGTTTGCCCAGTACTAGGTTAGGCCCACAAGAGCGTGATTGCCAGGATCATCTTTTTTAAAAAATCAGTATTACATTAGCTACCTTCCGATCATCTGGTACAGAGGCTGATTTCAGTGATAGGTTACATATTACAGTTAATAACGCTTCAATTTCATGTTAGAGTTCCTTCAGAATTCCTGGGTTAATACCAGTTGGTCCTGGTGACTTATTACTGTTTAGTTTATCAATTTGTTGTAAAACCTCTTTCACTGCTCCATCAATTTGGGACAGTACTTCAGATTTGCCACCCCCATCACAGCTATTCTTTATGGGCATCTTCCCGACATCCTCGGCAGTGAAGCTGGTGCAAAGAATTAATTTAGCTTCTCTGCAATGGCCTGGTCTTCCTTGAGTGCTCCTTTTAATACCTTTGTTGTCTCCTGGCCCCACTGCTTGTTTTGCAGGCTGCTTTCTTCTGATATACTTAAAAAATTAATGTTTAGCAAGTTGCTTCTCAAATTCTTCATTGGCCTGACTTATTTTACTTTTGTATTTTACTTGCCTGAGTTTGTGCAACTTCCTGTTTTCCTCATTAGGATTTGACTTCCAAATTTTAAAGGTTGCCTTTTTGCCTCTAACAGCCACCATTATTCTACTGGTTAGCTACGGTGGTGTTCTTTTGGTTCGCCGACTGTCTTTTGTGGGGGAGGGCAGCTATTCATTTAGTCTGAATTAAGTGCAAAGTTAAGCCTGTGTGTAAATCTTTGCAGGATCAGGGCATAAATGATACAACTTTCCTGCAAGCATAGACAAAATAGGTAACTTTCCTAGTAGCTAATTAAGACCATTAAGACAAGTAGCTCCAGACATTAAGATCATTCTACTGCCAATTGCAGCAGAAGGCACCATGGTCAGAGAGACAGCATTGTATGCAAGACTAAATTTTAGAATATAAAATACTACCAAAACAATACATGGGCTGGGCACCTGAGAGGCTATGGGATTGGTGATGAGGGATATGAAGTCTCTCACCTCTAGGTCATTGGTTTGATTTCAACCTAAGTCAGTAGAAATGGAAGTAGTTACCGTCAGATGGCTGTTTAGTATATCATCCAGCTCCCTATGAATTGCACACACCTTGTATTTTGCTGTGATGCTAGGAGGTCTTTAGGCCTGGAAAAGGAAGAGCTCTGTGCAGCTTGAAAGGTTGTCTTTATTAGCAGCAAAAGCTGATCCAATAAAAGATGATATTTCACCCACCTTTTCTCTCTCATTGTACACACAGTCATTTAATACCAGCTGAGAGTGCGTGGATGAAATGAGCATGGGGACTGGATTATCTTTTCACCCCCTAATGGTAGCTTATGCCACATGCCCTCCATAGTAGGTTGGAGGCATGTTAATGGAAAAGTGGTGAGAGGAAGGATGGTATTGTGATTTAAGACATTAGACTGAAACTCATGAGGTCTAGGTTCAATTCCTGACTCTGCCACAGACTATGTGACCTTGGGCAAATTATTTACTAAATCTCTCTCTGCCTTGTTTCTCCATTTGTAAAAACGGGGATAATAATGCTTAGTTTGTCTGTCCTTTGATTGTAAGCTCTTTGAGACGGGGATTATGTTTTACTATTTGTTTGTGTAGCGCCTAACACTTTATGGCTCTGATCTTGGTCAGGGGGCTTCCAGACACTACTGCAATAAAACTAATTCAGGAAATTTTGTTTTCTCTCTGTCCATTCTATGCCTGTTCTATGGAGAATCAATACATCTGTCTAGACGGTCTATGCAGGCATGGACAGCCCTTGGATGTATAATAAATGTACTGACATGTAAACACTGTAAAACTACTGTACACAGTAAGCTTTTTAAAATGACCTCTAACTTCTCCCTTCCTACATAATTTAATCAGATTTCAGTTCGTCTTTAATACTGCATGTAAACTCTACCAAATAAGAACTTCAGTTCTATAATACAACCCAGATTAGATGTCGCCTCAATCTGCTTCCTCTGTGGGGGAAAAACTAGGTATTAAGGGCCCAATCCTGCCAGGCATTAAGCACTATCTACTCAACTGAAGTCAACAGGAATAGAAGGAACTTGCACTTCACAAAATTGGACTCTTTCTGCCCAGGGTTAAACTTACTGTGCTTTGTGTGTAGTATTTCTCACGCATAGTATAGTGAATGTAGTGGTATAGATGAATAGCGCGTTGCAGTAAAAGTGTTTAGAAGTATGAAATTCCACTCTGATAGTTGAATCTTGAACCCATCACCATAGTATCTGAGCATCTCACAATCCTTAATGTATTTATCCTCTTGTAAGATGGGGAACTGAGGCACACAGAGGCTGTGTGACTTGCCCAAGAGTACACAGGAAACCTGAAGCAGATCTGGTAACTGAACGCATGTCTCTCACATCAGCCCAAGCTAGTGCTTTAACCATGGGATCACCACCCCTTTGAGTAATCTGTAATGTAATTTATTGATATGTTAATCTGTGTGCCTTCTGTTAACTACTCTTTTTTTAATATGAAAAGAACAAAACTCCAGTAATCACAAGAGTATCTATATACAAGACATGCTGTCAAACAATGAATACTTAAAAGAAAGGGATGTCTTTCTGTGAAGCTGTAACCAAAAATGTTACCTTCTTCCTATAACCGGAATAGCTCTTCAGATCCTTATCCCCACTTATAATGTATCCAAATACTGCTACTGTAAGTGATGAACCTGCATGCACATTTGAATTGCCAGAGCACTGTGCAGAAGTTCAACAAGGAAATACAGCTGGAGAAAGCATGAATGTAATCTTACTGGGGAGGTTGTATCACCACTGATCAAAACAAGTCCAACTAAATGAGCCATCAGCTTGTCAAAAAGGGGGTTTCTTCTTTTGGTTAACCACACTGCAGTTCATACATCAGACCACACGGTAGGGCTAGATACAATGATTAGAACAGCTGTCTGTTCTGAGATATGGGAACAAGTTTCAGGACTTGTTTTTTGTTCTGCATCAGAATGAAACAGAGACCATTTGAAACTTTTGTCCTGCCCCCAAAAAGATATGAGCAAGAGAGACCCCAGACTAGCCAATAATCCAGGGGCTAGAGCACTCATCTGGGATATGGGAGACTCAGATTCCAGTCCCTGCTCTGAACCAGGGTATCCCATCGCCCAAGTGAGTGCCATCACCACTGGGCTATTCCATTGTGAGTCTGTCTCTGATTTTAACCAGAAATTCCATCCTGGCTCTGAAAACCTTCCTGACAAAAGTTTATTCAAAACAGATTCATTTCCACGTAAAGCTTTGGTTTTGGTGAATCGTCATTTCTGATGCAAAATTCCTGACCAGCTCTAATGTCAATAGCGTCAAGGGCTCTGTTGCAGCTTATGTCTTTTTGTATGTTTCACCTCTGCCATTTTGATCATCGTCCTTGCCTAAAGTTCCCTGATGCTTCCTATGCCACCATGTGAAGAAAGTACGGTTGGTCTTCATTGCACCTTGATTCCTAAATGCCCTTCTGGTGAATGTGCTGAGGCTTATCTTGATGCCCTAACACCCATTTGCCAACTTATATAAAGTTTATCCAGCAAGGCAGCTCTGGGTGTGTTTCTATAGTATATGAAATGTCATGAATAATGTTCTACTCCCTTCAGTCTGTTAAAAGTACAGACTGTGTATCCCAATGATGCACCACAAGACATCAGTACACTTGGACAGTGGGTTTACTAGGGGATAATACACATCTGAGAAGTTTCCTATCAGGAGACAAATGTCCTGACTATTTCAGAGCAACTAAAGCACCTGCAACTTATTTGTGGTTGTACCCACAATGTACTGTGTAGTCCTCGGCAAGAAGTCATGGCTCTTAATCCAAGAAGCTGGGGATCTTTGGGAAGTGAGGGTGCACAGCACTTCTAAAAATCAGGCCCATGAATGCTGCCAGCCCAGCGATGGTAGAATAACTTGCAGTGCCCTAATGACCAGTCGTTTGACTATTTTAAAGAATGAAGGGAAGCTGAGTGTTTCTTGCTGCAAGGCGTTTAATGCTCTTTCTCCAAACCGGGATAATAAGTGCACACAACATAGACTTAATGACACTGTCCATCAGAAATGCCCATAGGTGACTTGAGTCCATGGGATCCACGTGCAAATTTTGGTGCTTAAAGGCCAGATGGCTTACCATGCTGAAGCACACGTCAATGGAATTCATGAGTGTACAATGTATATTACTCTAGAGCCCTGCAGATGTTTGTATAATGAATAGATATAGACTATAGAAACTCGTCAGAAAAGGTACATAGGGCCTGATTTTCATTCATTCATACTAAGGCCCCTTTATGCCACCCTGGTAGTGTAATGGGCAGATATGGGCCTTCATATAAATGAGTCTCTTGAGACCACATTTCAGAGTAGCAGCCGGGTTAGTCTGTATTCGCAAAAAGAAAAGGAGTACTTGAGGCACCTTAGAGATGACCAAATGTATTTGAGAATAAGCTTTCGTGAGCTACAGCTCACTTCATCGGATGCATGCAGTGGGGAGATTTTATATACACAGAGAACATGAACCAATGGGTGTTACCATACACACTGTAACAAGAATGATTGGAATTAAATTTGCAAACTGGATACAATTAACTTAGGCTTGAATAAAGACTGGGAGTGGATGTGTCATTACACAAAGTAAAACTATTTCCCCATGTTTATTTCTCCCCCTACGGTTTCTCACATGTTCTTGTCAACTGCTGGAAATGGCCTACCTTGATTATCACTACAGAAGGTTCTCCCCACCCCCACTCCTGCTGGTAATAGCTTACCTTACCTGAAACAATGGGTGTTACCATACACACTGTAACAAGAGTGATCATGTTCTCTGTGTATATAAAATCTCCCCACTGTATTTTCCACTGCATGCATCCGATGAAGTGAGCTGTAGCTCACAAAAGCTTATGCTCAAATACATTTGTTAGTCTCTAAGGTGTCACAAGTACTCCTTTTCTTCTTGAGACAACAGTCTTTCATAGTCCATTCCCTCCCCTTCTTCCTTCTCCCTCACATACCCTAATGAACTTTGAAGTGAAAGCATTGGGCTATGTTGCTGTTAACTGCTAGCCCAGGGATCGGCAACCTTTGGCCCCTGGCCCGCCAGGGTAAGCCCCCTGGTGGGCCAGGCTGGTTTGTTTATCTGCCGCGTCTGCAGGTTCAGCCAATTGCGGTTCCATTGGCCGCGGTTCGCCACTCCAGGCCAATGGAGGCTGCGGGAAACAGTGGCCAGCACATCCCTTGGCCTGCGCCACTTCCCACAGCCCTCATTGGCCTGGAGCGGCGAACCCCAGCCAGTGGGAGCGGCGGCCAAACCTGCGGACGCGGCAGGTAAACAAACCAGCCCAGCCCACCAGGGGGCTTACCCTGGCGGGCTGCATGCCAAAGGTTGCCGATCCCTGGGCTAGCCCTTTTGTTCCTCTGCTTAGGGTATTAAAATGTGTCCATTATATATTACTCAAGGTAAGGAGGAAGGTAGGGTTTGTATATTGAATATATCCTGCCTCTAGATCTCTTATGCTATTAAAATGTGTTGAATGGAATAAGCCACTCTATGAAAATAGGGGTCATGTGGATCAGAGAGAAATACTTTAGGTACCTATCAATTCTCCATTATAAAGTCAGGTCCCAAGCAAACAAGTTCACTTTATGCTCATGACATTATTTTTGCACACAGGAAGGTCTGATATTACAGTTGCTGTGTTTGTTGCATGTGTCCTAATCACCCCTCGTTTCAATAGCTTATTAAAGCTAATGTTAAAATTGTATAATACACAGGTTAAGGAAAGAGTGTCTGTACATCTGGATATAGCACTTAAATGATCCAAAAATACAAAGTTTGGTTTAAAAGTCATAAAATATGTATAATACATAATCTGCAATAACCCAAATTTAGGTTAATAAATTTAATGATACAGTTTAGATATTAGCATTCAAATATTTGGGTACTTCACTCATAAAAGTTTATACTAAGAGCTGGCCATGGAAGGCAAATATAGTAATGAGTATAGATTGTCTCTCAGTAACTGAGCATTTAGGATACGTTGTCCCTCAGTAGATACCATCCATCACAGAAATATTCCAGTTACTTTCAAGACTTCACTTCTCAACATCACTCCAGCTCCTCTCTCCTGGTATTGCTGATGTCTGGTGGTGTGTTCTAAATAGATGTCCCTCAACCTGATGGCATCCGATACCATGAGTTGCTGCATCAGCCAACAGTAGAGCTGACCGATTCCACGTTCCCGCAACACTAGCTCATTACTGGGGTTTCATTCGCCCAGGGCTCCAACTATCAACATGTGTGTTTGACCCTCATAATCCCTAGCTCTCAAGGTGTCGCCCAGAGGGGCGTATTTCTCCACCTTTCGAAATCAGGCGTTGCGGAAGACCAGGATCCTGTTTTCAAAGGGAACTGTGATGTCCACCATGACTATGTCTGGTCACAGTTGGCTGTCCTTTCCAGGGATGGTGGAGTTCACGGCCACCTTCCCCACAGGTGGTGGGATGGCGCTGACTAGGCAATCTTGGATGTCATTGTGGCACAGCTGACAGGCTCTGGAATGGGGCTTGCAGCTACACAAGACGTGGGGTAGCGTCTCATTGTTCTGCCTTTTATTTAGCAGTGACACTCTGAGTTAGTTTCCCAAACCGGAAGAAGAGCTCTGTGTAAGCTGGAAAGCTTGTCTCTTTCTCTCCAATAGAAGTTAGTCCAATAAAAGGTATTTCCTCACCCACATCTTTTTTCCTCTGTAGAGAAACATGATTTTCCCAAGTTGTTTCAGTTCCTGACAGTGTGCAAAGTGTAGTTCTTCTTACAGTGAACACTGGCTTACAAGGAAGCTTTCTGAGATGTGGGGATGGAGGGCAGAAATTTTATAACTTTCTTGGGGTACAGGGGAATAATACACCTCTCTCCCAATGTACCATGGTGTAGAGGGCCTCAAGTGCATCAGGACAGGTGTAGTAGTTTCACTCTGTGGTCACTGTGCTATTTGGGGAGCTAGAGCAGCAGGAATAAAATGCCTGCATTGAGTGTCAATGGACGGGGAACCCTTTTGCCCAAACATGCAGGAGAGGATTTTGGGTGGATCAGCAACTATGCTCAGATGCCATAGTGGTGAGCACAATAAAAACACCTGGATCTCCTTTCCTTTTCCACCCAGGGGTGGAAGGGGTGAAGTGCCATGGCCCTAAGGCTATATTAGCAGGTGCTCAGCTGTTGTGTGGCCTGGGGGGCGGGGGCAGATGATTGATTCCCATAGACCCCCTGCAGATTGCCCCAGGGCAAAGCTCAGCTACATGGCCCATGCACTGTGTATATGATTTGGCCTTTTAGTACCAGCACTGACACTCTGCTTGTTAATAATCTATAGCTAGCTTTAATTCAGCATTTGGGTGGTGATTAAGAAAGTTTGGATTCAAAGCCATATCCAGGCTGGATTCAACACCACCACTATCTTGTGAGGCTTCAGCCTCAAATGGCTGAATTCTTGCACAGCGGCTGATCAGGGAATATTCCTCCCACCTTGCACCGACATCTCACAAGCACCTAAAATAGAACCAGAAGATAGGCCTCTTCTGGGTATTTAGGATCTGAACTAGAGTAGGGGGAGATGGATCAGATGTTCCCACCAGGAAGTGGGAACGCTTCAGGGACCTCAAGAAACAAATATAAAAATGGGGACAAATATGGCTGAAGTAAACTCTTTTAAAAATGTGAACTAATATTCCTAGAAAATATTGTGTATTCTTTCTTGAATCTTCACGTGCTGTCCTTTCTGTAAAGTTCTAACATGAGCTGGTGTACGTGCAAACTGCATTGAAGATTCCATTCACACCTTTAGTTCAAAGAATAACAGCTTGCTTGTTTTATTATTGGTAGCACCACATGAATGGCTGGAGTATATAGTCCACAACAGCGGTGCCAGAATGTCCTAGTTCATCCTTTGAAGATGCCACCCATCTCTTCATCCCTCCACTGGTTCACTTTTCTGCATCAGACACAGGCTACTTACCTTTCACTACCTATCTCTTCCTTCCCTATGTATTATCTGTCATTCACTAAGGAGATACTGACTTCTGCTTCCAATCAGCCAACTTCCATTGTCCATTTGTTATATTTTCAAACAAGCACCTTCATGCTTTTTCCCATGCTTCCCCTCACGCTCGGTACCCATAAATATCTGCAAAGCCACCTCATTATTCCCTTAAAATGCTCTCTTCTATGGTGCCTACAAAAAACTTGACAACCAGGCAAACAGCTGGTCTGCTGAAACCGAAGGCTATCATGCTGACCAATATTCTCATTACAGGTTTCAGAGTAGCAGCTGTGTTAGTCTGTATCCGCAAAAAGAAAAGGAGTACTTGTGGCACCTTAGAGACTAACAAATTTATTAGAGCATAAGCTTTCATGAGCTACAGCTCACTTCATCGGATGCATCCGATGAAGTGAGCTGTAGCTCACGAAAGCTTATGCTTTAATATTCTCATTGTTTCCTTGTACTCCCCCATCTGCCTGCATGTATCCAGCTGTTGACTTTTGTCTTACATTTAGATGATAAGATCTTTGATTCCTAGTTGTTCTGTGTTTATCCAGCAGCTAGCACTGTGAGGTCTTGGTCCATGACTGGGGCTGCTAGGTGCTACTGCCATACAAATAATAAATGTCAATGCCAAGTTCAATCAGCGAGAGAAATATGTTAAAGTATACAGGCGTTTTCAGCAGTAGGCTCCTGCGTGTCCTCCCCAGTTCATATGGAGAGCGCCTCACACCACAACTTGGTATCCAGCTCCTTATGGGTTTGTCAGTGATACCATGAGCATACACCCTGCAGGAAGTTCAAGGGCCTTTCTAGTGTCACATCACTCCCATATCCGAAGCATCTGCTTGCCTTAAACTTGATGGATTTTTGTCTATATCCTTCCCTTGCCACCCACCCCTCAACTCCCATTAGTGGTAATCCTTTTTACTCGTATCTGACACGCACAAGTCCCCTTTATCAAAGGATTTTCACACCTGAGGCCTCAAGTCACATACTTGCAGTAAAACACCCCCTTAGAAGTAAATCCTTTTAAATCCTAAGGCCAAACACCATAACAAACATATCTACTCAAGGGATCAGTTTTCCAAACGTGCTTTGAATCTACGTCCAGCAAACATTTGGCTTTCAGTGTGATAGGGTTTTAGTTTTTTATTAAAAAGTTCCCCTTAATGTGCTATCTAAACCGGTACCTCTGGTGGATTTTGCCACTGAAATGGAGAGTACCGGGGTGATGCTGAGAGGAGCACAAGGGCAACACTTCAGGACAAAAAGATGGATTGAGATAAAATCTTCTAAGAAAGTGTCAGTTATGGTGAGAACATATCACTTTTGGGGGTGCATGGGGGAGAGAGTTAACTCATGTTTTCAAATCAAACTCTCTTTGAGTATCTACTATATACTCGTCTGTCAGGCTGTGACTGAATGAGGGAGCTTTCAAAAAAGTGAGAGATTTGTAACGTTTTCCTGAAACATCCTGCAAAATCCATCATCCTAAACTACTTCTAAAATTTACCCAAAGCACAGAAGGGTTTCCCTCAGCTAGTGAGTGATCTTATATGGTAATATCCAAATCCTACGGGTCGCTTTCAAACTGGGCTCTGTAAAATATGTTCTGTGCCCCCACAACCAGTTATTTTCATGCCCAGAGCATGTCCTTGGCATGAAAATGATTAATTGCACATGCAGATGAAAACTTAAAAATGCAAGGACCCGCTTGGACGCACAATTTGCATATGCAAGGGGTTGATAGCACTTGTATATTTTGTGGTTGTTACTATTTGGGAAATTTAGCTCCAGATGAGCTCAGTGGTGGAATAGATCTATAATGGCACATTCACTTCTATTCAATCAAATTCTATTGGCATAACAAACTAGATGAGTGTTGCCAAAGTGTAAAAAGGAGATAGACCCTCTCTGGTAGGTACAGTCCTTCGAGGATAAAGCTACACACTGTGTCTGGGTTTGATCCTTGTTTTCCATTTGTCAGCAGTGTCCATTCCTGATCCAGTGGCAGGCTGTTGTGTGGTGTGATGCCATCACTGCCCTCATCTCTTTCCATTCTCCCAGGGTTAGGCACAGTTCTGCTAGGTCATGAGTCACTGTTTTATTTCCCCCCTACAGGGAGGGTAATCTTGATGTCCTTAAATAAGTTAGGTTTCAGAGTAACAGCCGTGTTAGTCTGTATTCACAAAAGAAAAGGAGTACTTGTGGCACCTTAGAGACTAACCAATTTATTTGAGCATAAGCTTTCGTGAGCTACAGCTCATCCGATGAAGTGAGCTGTAGCTCACGAAAGCTTATGCTCAAATAAATTGGTTAGTCTCTAAGGTGCCACAAGTACTCCTTTTCTTTTTTCTTAAATAAGTTAGTGCTTAGCAGCTCTCTTCTCTCTTCCTACCTGTCTGTTTGTGTGGGAGAGAGTTTCTTACAAACCACCCTCTCACTGTCAACCCTAAAAACTTTATTGCCCTAGGAGAACATCATATGTGCCCCCACACTCGTTCTGCTGGGGTGTCTCTCCTCCTACTGCTTTTTTTTCTTCTTCCTTTCCAGGTGCTTCTCTCATTGTGAGACAGGAATTAACAAGGCAGGTAGTTTTTCTTTCCTCCCCACCCTCAAAATCCCTTTAATTCCCCACTCCTCAGTTGGGAGGAGAAGGCTGGCTGTAGTCAGTGGGGGCAGAAGGTGAGGGGCCCAGTAGTGGCCTAAGACTCTCCCAGCTGCCACCTGCATCTGACTTCCCACCTAACCTAGCACCCCCAGACACCCTCCAGCCCCTAGCCACAGCTGCCAGATGTTGTGCAGCTTCATGCCCCATCCCTATCACTGCTTGAGGCAGCGCATGGTTCAGGGTGGATAGCAGTGACTCTCTTGTTCACGAGACAAATCACACAGAGCTGCACAAAACGTGGCAGCTACAAAACAGCCCTTAACTTGGCTATGGCACACTGCTTTGTAAGTATAAAGTGCTATAAAAATACTAAGAAGTTTTCTTCTACTTGTAAAAGAATCACTTGAGGCTAAATAGTCTACTAAGTGTGTGATGAGCCAGAGTCCTGTCTGTAAATTTTTGCCATATTCAAGTTTCCTTAAATGAGGCATGCAAATAAAAATAACAACATTTTCTTCCTTGGTAAAAGGGAGACTGTAATTCAATCCTTTATTAAGAATAAGAACCCCAAAGGCAACCTAATGGAGCCTAAAGCAACAGAATCATAATAATATTAATAGCAATATGCTCCATTTCAACTAAGTACCCAAAGGCAACATGGTAATCCTCCCTGATTCTGAAAGTTGCATAGAAGCTTATAGATATTTAAAACGAATATAAATTGAATCTGGAACAGATTGAAAGCACATCCTTTGGGCACAGTCAGCAGAGGGGATGGTGATCTGTGGGATATTGAAATGTAAATGAGTTGCAAAAAAATAAGGTCTGTTGTGTCATTCATTTGTTTGATAGAGTTCAGACATATATGTTGGGGTACATATTCCCCCTTTCATCTCCTTCTCCCTAGCCTGCATTATACTGAGACTATAATGAATGTAATTGTATGCAGTCCCTCCTTCATTAAAATAATCAGGGAAATATCCATTGACAAATACGGGCCTGCCCCAGTTAGAAGGTTTCAACTCTTGTCTGCACTACAGTTCCAAACCATGGTTAAAACATAATCTGTGGCCCAATCCCTGGTACAAAATAGCTCAATTTTGTTTGCAGAGGTAGGAATAAGTGGTTTTATAGAAACAGTGCTACATCCCTGCTTGCTGTTAGGATCAGCCTAGCTCTAACTCTCATGTCAAAGGGACCGTAGTCGCAGATGGGATTTCTGTTTCCATTAATCCTATTGAGCCCACTGGAGTGGAGAGGGAGAGAGTGACTGATGGATATACCATGTTATGTTCCAGAATAATACTTGATTGCAGCCTTGGGGCAAGGACTATTGTCTTGGGTGGACTGTGCCTTACTGTTGGCAATCAAATTTTCATCATGTAATAATGTGGAATGGTTGTAATACAAGTGAACGAAAAGATAGTGCCTTGGACTACGGGGAAAAAAATACTGTCCAGGGTTTGTGTCAGTTCTTGCTATATGCAGGAAGTGTTATGTTAGGGTGTCTAGTGAATTTACCAAAAATGTATGTTTTTCTGAGGTCAGAAGTTCTCAAACTCTTTGGACCAACAACTTCTTAGAGAGCGTTTTTTTTTCTTGGGCACCTCCTCTACCATTTATAAATGCATAATATTCCTATGACCACTATGACAATTGCTTATGTAACCCACTGTTCAGACAGTGTATGACTCATGTCCTCTGGATCTGCTACCACTGCCAAAGAAGGGTTCTAGCTCAAATTGTAGAGACTCATGCTCTTGAGTCTGGTTATCTCAAGTTCAGTCCTTGATGATGATGGTTATAGAAAGCTCCTTGAGGCAGGATCAATCCTTCTGTTTTGTTTGTATAGCATCTACTACAAAGAGTCTTGGTCCATCACAAGGGCTCCTAGATGCTATGGTAATAAGGATATACTTACATTAAATTCTTTTCCAATATTTTTCTATTTAATGGCTGGAAACAGGTAAGAAAACCAATATCATGTGTCAATCAATGCTCCACAGACCTCAGAAATCTAGTTGGGTCACTCTGGAATTACAAAATTCAGTTTTGCACACCTCTGTAATATTTAAATGAATTGCCACATAACATTATAAAGAGTTATTTTATATATCCATGACTTTCATTTTTACACAGTTTACATTGCCACAGATGTTTATGCAACTTACAATTGAGTAATACTATTTTATTGGCATGTATGAAACCACTTTCTATATACCTTTGTAATTAACCATTTCTTCCCCTCTCCTCCTCCCTCCTGGCAAACTCTCTGTTCCTCACTAAGGACTAATGAAATAAGTTTGACATTTTCCGCCAAATTCTTAATTATTCAGGAACATAAAATAGACTCTTTTATTTATAAAATAGAAGCTATATATTTCCTACTCATAACTGAGGCACAAAACAATCATCTTCCATCTGAAATTCAGCAGGGAAAGTTTCAGCCTAAACAGGAATCTTTCAGAAAGGTATGAGCAAATGTAAACAGAAAGAATGAAAATCATCTTGCACCTTAGCTGCAGTACAATGGGTCGGAACCTCAGCTAGTGTAAATCAGTAGAGCTCCATTGAAGTCACCTAATTACACTTATTTATACCACATAAGGATGTGGCCTTTTATTACTATTACAGATGCTCAGTTTAGATAGTGTGGATCAAATCCTGCCCTCATTACAGCAGTGTAAATCCTTTGGCTTGGTGATTACACTGAATTTACAGTGTTCGTATAGCACTAGCTCCTCAGGGGACCAACTCAGGCATCAGGATCCCATTGTGTTAGGCACTGTACCAACAATCCAAATACATGTATCTGCCCCAAAGAGCTTGCCTACATGACGGGGTAATGTGTTTTACGTGGGAGTGATTTCTAATGCGTGTTGTGCATTAATTGCTCTGTGTGGATCCTGCTGGTGCACCCTAGAAGTTCACTACTACTTTAATGCGCGTTAGGGAACCATTAGTGTGCATCAGCAGCATCTATATGGAACAATTAATGTGCGACACGTTAGTGCACTTTAGAAATCACACCCTACGTGTGCTCATTGCTGCATTGTATAGACAAACCAAAGTAACTACTGTAACTGAGAATAAAATTTGGCCCAGTGCATACATACCTGAAGGTAACATTATTTTTTAGGCCCTTTCAGCTCTTTGAGAGTTCTGGTCTTAGGTATACCAGAAATGGGTGCATTAAAAATCGAGGGGCTCTTTTGTTTTAACTGATCATAAATTGGGCTGTTGATTAATCGCAGTTAACTCACGTGATTAACTCAAAAAAATTAATCGCTATTAATCACAGTTTTAATCACTCTGTTAAACAATAGAATACCAATTGAAATTTATTAAATATTTTGGATATTTTTCTACATTTTCAAATATATCGATTTCAATTACAACACAGTGCTCACTTTATATTATTTTTATTACAAATATTTGCACTGTAAAAATGATAAATAAAAGAAACAGTATTTTTCAATTCACCTCCAACAAGTACTGTAGTGTGATCTCTTTATCATGAAAGTTCAACTTACAAATGTAGATTTTCTTTGTTACATAACTCAAAAAGATAACAATGTAAAACTTTAGAGCCTACAAGTCCACTCAGTCCTACTTCTTGTTCAGCCAATCGCTAAGAGAAACCAGTTTGTTTACATTTATGGGAGATAATGCTGCCCTCTTCTTAATTACAATGTCACTTGAAAGTGAGAACAGGCATTTGCATGGCACTTTTGTAGCCAGCATCGCAAGATATTTATATGCCAAGTGCGCTAAAGATTCATATGCCTCTTCATGCCTCAGCCACCATTCCAGAGGACATGCTTCCATGCTGATGATGCTTGTTAAAACAATAATGCATTAATTTAATTTGTGACTGAACTCTTTGAGAGAGAATTGTATGTCCCCTACTCTGTTTTACTCACATTCTGCCATATATTTCGTGTTATAGCAGTTTCGTGTGATGACCCAGCACATGTTCGTTTTAAGGACACTTTCACTGCAAATTTGACAAAATGCAAAGAAGGTACCAATGTGAAATTTCTAAAGATAGCTACAGCACTGGACCCAAGGTTTAAGAATCTGAAATGCCTCCCAAAATCTGAGAGGGATGAGGTGTGGAGCATGCTTTCAGAAGTCTTAAAAGAGCAACGCTGATATGAAAACTACAGAACCCAAACCACCTTCTGCTGGTGGCATCTGACTCAGATGATGAAAATGAACATGTGCCGGTCTGCACTACTTTGGATCGTTATCGAGCAGAACCCATCATCAGCATGGACGCATGTACTCTGGAATGGTGGTTGAAGCATGAAGGGACATATGAATCTTTAGAGCATCTGGCACGTAAATATCTTACAAAGCCAGCTACAACAGTGCCATGCAAATGCCTGTTCTTACTTTCAGGTGACATTGTGAACAAGAAGCGGGCAGCATTATCTTCTGCAAATGTAAACAAATTCGTTTCTCTGAGTGATTGAGTGAGTGAACAAGAAGTAGGACTGAGTGGACTTGTAGGCTCTAAAGTTTTATATTTTATTTTTGTATGCAGTTTTTTGTACATAATTCTACATTTGTAAATTCAACTTTCATGATAGAGAGATTGCACTACAGTACTTGTATGAGGTGAATTGAAAAATACTGTTTCTTTTGTTTTTACAGTGCAAATATTTGTAATAAAAATAAATTTTAAATGAGCATTGTACACTTGGTATTCTGTGTTGCAATTGAAATCAAGATTTTGAAAATGTAGAAAACACCTAAAAATATTTAAATAAATGGTGTTCTATTATTGTTTAACAGTGTGACTAATCGCGATTAATTTTTTAAATCGCTTGACAGCCCTAATTATAAATGTGATGTCATTCTTACAATGCAAGTTTGCATCAAACCATGGTGGAAGGAAAAAGTCTTCAAACTTACAGCGCACAGATTTAATTTAATATCAGATGGATGGGGAGAGAAATTTGTTGAAGATCAAATACCTTTAGAGAAACTCACCAAGGAAATGCATGAAAGAGGAGGGAGAAACTTTAGAAATACATGCTGAACTTGCAGGAAAATTAGATCTCCCATCTTTTAGTTACTGAACAGTGTTATGGTGTCAATGCTTGCAATAAGCTGTATTATATCTGTAGATGGATTAAGAACTTTTTTTTGCCTTTTCATTTTACCATTTATTATATGTCAGTCCTAGGTTACCTTGATTGGAATCAGAAGCTGCCTTGTGAGGAGTATAGATATCTGGCTATAGAAAGATGCTCAGCTTTATGTCACTTCTATGCTGGTGTCTGCATTCCTCAAGGAACCCTCTAATTCAAACAGCGAATCTCAGTGTGACATCTAAACTTGGCAGAAAGCATTTTGGTTTCTTTGTAAAAGGAAATATTTTACCCTGAGTATACAAAATAAACCCATTTTTAAAAATTCACATTTCTCTTCACTGTTACAGGCACAATCCCATTGTATAAAATGCTTGGTATGTAGAATGAGATGGTTAGGCATATTTGTCCACTTCAACTATTTGATTTGCTGAACATTCCTTAATGCTTTACAGTAGCAAATAAAGGGCTAAGTCATAGGAGCTCCACTGTGGATGTTCTAGACAGGAAATGTGTGCAAAGAGTCTATAGTAAAGAGTCACTTGGTAACCACAGCAAAAGACTGTTGGTCAGGATACTATGTTCTTGTCCTCAGCTCTGCCACTGCATTGTTTTGTTGGGCAAGTTGTTTAAACCACTTGAGCCTCCATTTACTTACTATTCTGTAAAATAGTTATGTACATTGCAAGAGTGTTGTGAAGTTTAATTAATCCTTGCTTGTAAATTGCACTGAGATTCTCTGAGAGGCACTATAGAAGTAAAAAATATTAATATCACTGAAATTGCTTGATTAAGGTCGCTGAAGTTTAGTTTCCTTTTTTATGTTGTCGAGTTCCTAAAATCTTCCTGGCAGGTGCCATGTAGATGAAAGGCATCACTGGTATAGGAACGCCAGGCCTGACATTACGGCAGTTAACATTATTTCTTAATATGGTCTTTTTCTGATAGTTGATTTTATAACTGTTCTCTGTTTTGGCTGAATATTTGTACTCGCTTCAGTAACATAAGTGATCCATGGGGGCTACCGTCAATGTCCTTAGATCCAAATTGTCTAAAACTAAAGCAGAATTCCAATTGAAATCTCCTTTTATTTGAAATAAAATTCTGAATTTTAATATGGACAGAGTTCCCTGTGGGGTGAAGGTGACTGATGTGCATAGGGTGAGCACCATTTAAGACCACTGAGGGCTCTAAGTGAGAATTGAGTGGTGCATAGGCTTTGTGCTGGGCCTCTGAACAGGGGGAATTTCAGCCATATGATCTTTCAAAATGTTGTACTCAGCATAATGGATGCGGGGTATCCTTGTAGGATGACATTTCACCTTTAGCTTGTTATGGGGGAGGAAAATGCTGTTCATAAAGGCATTTTTAATGCCTTGGTTGATTCAGTAGTTATCAAATGCCATCCCAGTTTTCAGCAATAAGATATAGGAATAATATCTATGCTGGTAAGAGTTTCAGAAAGCGGGGGGTGGGGAGGGGTCTTCTTTTAGAAGAAAATATTGGAAGAACTTTCTTTAGTGTTAGATGAAGCGGTAGGGATAGTGAACTTAATAAAATCACAGTCCTTAAAATGGCGCCTTTTCTCGCCATTGTGCGAGGAAATGGGAGCAGAACACCAGAGTTTACTTTGGCACACACAAATACACTGGCTTTTCCATAGAAAAGTTCTCACATGTTTATATGAGCTGAAAGAGGTGTTAAAAATGTTCTTAATTTTGAGGAACCTGCATACACTGACTTAATCGCTGGTGTGGCCTGGTATGCAAAACTTGCCTATCTGGCTGATCTATTCCACCACTTCAGTGACCTGAACAGGAAAATGCAAGGTAGAAACGAGAATCCTCTCTTCTGTATGGATTTAGATGTAGCTGTCTGATGTGAGGCGGGGGGAGGGTGAGTAGCAAAAGGCACAGTAGAAATGTTCCCCCTGGAAAACATGATCCTACTGGCAGTATTTTTGGTTAAGGTTGTTTCTGAGCATTTCGAAAGTCTGAAAGAAAAATTCAGCTCATATTTTCCTTCATCCTATATAGGAAATTTCAACTGGGTCTGGGATCCTTGGATTGCCTCTGCAATGGAAAATGCTGAGAATCTTACAATAATGACTCAAGAGCAACTTGCCGAATTAAGGATGGGACACTCTTTTAAAATTAAGTTGGTGACATGCTTTTGGACTCATTCTGGTTGACAGTGGCATACAAATCGTACAGTCTGAGAATGCTGTGTATCTCTATTTTGTTGTCATTTTCAACATGTACCTGTGCAAGTTAAGTTTTTTTTCAAGCCCAACTTACATCAGAAACAAACAAGGAGAGCATCTGAGATCAGTGGAACAAGAGCTCTGAGTTGCACTGTCAACATTTCCTGCCAGGATTAAAGAACTCTGCATATCAAAGAGAGTTCAAATTTCTATTAAAAGTAAGTTTTTTGTTAACATTATTTCAGCCTGGGTCAGGGGCATGCTGCACAAATCTGTTATTGAAGTAAGTGTTGGAAAAGGTTGGGAAACACATGCTGCTCCTGCAATAACTCTGATTTGGTTACATTTTAAACCTGCTTTGCACAGGTGTAAAGGATTTAGCATGGTGAAACGTAGTGGAGAATCTGCCCCTCAGTGACTGTCCCACAGCTGGGAATTTGAAGAGAGAGTACAAAGAAAGGAAAGGAGTACTTGTGGCACCTTAGAGACTAACCAATTTATTTGGGCATAAGGTTTCGTGAGCTTATGCCAAAATAAATTGGTTAGTCTCTAAGGTGCCACAAGTACTCCTTTTCTTTTTGCGAATACAGACTAACACGGCTGCTACTCTGAAACCTACAAAGAAAGGATGAGTATTCAGAGGAAGGGACTGATCCTGAGGGCTCCCTTGAGAGCTGGACTAGTGGGGCAACGTGGGGAAGCTCATGTTGCTGCAGTTCTGTGGCTAAACAGAGGAGTTCAGTTTTAAGTGCAGTCACTCTGGCACCTTTCCTAAGAGTTAAAGTCACTTTAAAGAAAAATAAGCCAACAATGGAAAAGAAACATGAACCTTCTAATGGACTCTACTATGAGGCAGTACTCTCTGGGAGTGAATCCTGAATAGCTGGCCCAGTTGCTAAAGGCTCTGCGTGATGACTGATTAGACATCTCTGGCTATTTCAGACCCCCATCCTCGGTGTGTGGAATGGTTAGATATCTGCTTTCAGTATTTCCATCATTTTGAAATCTGACGTTTCTTTTTAAAGCGGGGGAGGGAGCTTAAGAAATCTTGCTGTTATAATGCCTGGGGGAGCCACATAACAGCATGGAAAGCAGGCAAGGAAATATCTTTCCCACCAGCTTGGCTTTGGTTGGGGTTTAGCCATTTTGCAGGAAGAAATGTTTTAAAATGTTAATGTTATGGGGTTATATTTATTTCCAACCTTCCTGCAAAATACAGAGCTTTTTCTCTAAAGTGTACACAAACAAAAAGCTTGTCAATTATATTCTTAACCGTTTGCCTGCTGAATTGGAGTATTAAGCGCACACTTGGCCTTTTAACATTTGTACCTGGATTTGGTTTCAGTCTACCCAGCCTGCTGTTTGCACTGAATCCAATTGTTCTAAACAGAGGTGGTTTCTTTCTCTCGAGTTCCCAAAATGGAGAGTGTAATGATGCTTACCTGCCTCACCCGGGTGTTATTGAGCAAAATTCATTATCTGTAAATCCTTGAATGAATGGCACTATTATAGAAGGGCAAATATAATGATGAGTAGATAGATAGGGTGATCTAGTGAATACAGCAGTGGACTAGAAGTCAGAAAATCTGGGTTCTGCTACTGACCTGCTGGGTGACTTTAGGCAAATCTCTTCATCTCTATGTGTCTCTATTTCTCTTTCAAACCTTTGGGTACAATATCGTCTATTGTTTGCATTATGGTAACAATAACTGAGAGGCCTTAACTGAGATTGTCTATCACAGAGTGTCCCCCAATGTAGAAAGGCATAATAAAAGACAGTATTTTTGCCTCAGATAACTTGCAATCAAAATAGACAAGATGCACAAACTATGAGAAGGAAAACAGAGGCACAGAGATGTAGAATGAGTTGTCCCAGGTCACGCAGCAAGTCAGTGTCAGGATTAGTCTGAGATATTGTTTTTAGTCAGGTGCTCTGTCCATGACCTATGGGATAGGTACTGTCTCTTATTTAATGTGTTTGGACAGAGACTACTGTGATTGCCTCAGTCTCACTGGGCCTTGCAGACCCACTGTAATACTAATAAATACATTTTAAACAGATGATGATTTTCTTATGTTTACTTCGGGCTTGTCTACACTGACAATTTACAGCGCTGCAAGTTTCTGGCTCAGGGGTATGAAAAAACGCCCCCCTGAGTGCAGGAAGTTGCAGCGCTGTAAAGCACAAGTGTAACAGTGCACCAGCACTGGTAGCTACACCCCTCACAGAAGTGGGTTTTTCAGAGCACTGGGAGAGCTCTCTCCCAGCGCTCTGCGGTGATTACTCTCTTTAGCGTTGCCAGTGTAGACTAGCCCTTACATTGTAGCCCAGGGTTCCAAGTGTTCCTTACTTGCTAATTGTTTAAAATGTAGGCTTACTAAATCTCTTCAAAGCTTTGCACTGCTACCATTGCACTTTCATCTAAAAATATCAAAGGACTTGACAAACATTGATTTAAACTTCATATCAGCCCGGTGAGGCAGCTATTAATTATCCCCACTTTACAGTTGGGAAAACGGAGGCATGGAGAAGGTGACCTTTGGGCAAGTGAGTTTGTTATGTTAGTTTACCTTTGGGCAAGTAAGTTTATGCAATAGCTGGGAATAGAACTCTGAACTCCTGATTGATCTGAGCCTTAGATCACTCCCTCCTTTTGGTAAGAGCAGAAGCCAGGTTACAGAGATGCAGTAATGTTTTTATAATATGCTGAGGATGTTGGCATTTCAGAGGCCAAGAAGCCAGATGTTTGGAATCCAATAAGGCTGGTTGCAGAATTGCATACTGTTACAGTTTCTTTAATTAAACAGGGCTGATTCAGGAAAACACTTATAGCCTGTTGGCATACAAATATTGCAGGTAAGAAATAAGCTTCCACTACAAGCTTAATAATATGTCAGACTTAATGCTTTTTTTTTAAACAACTTCTGATCTAGTTTTAAGCTGGTTTTTCATAAGTGCACACACTCACAGACTCCATACTCACATGCTTTCTGGGGAACTGTGTGATCAGAGAGAACCCGGTGTAAGATGGATCAGGCTGTACTATGTAATTATTCTTTTTGTGTAATACCTTTTCTGGTAGACTAGTCAGGGACTGCCACATACCCAAGTGTCTTCGGGGATGGAAACCACCTGCTTTGAGTAATGCACTAATGTCCCAAATCAGTAATTATATATCTAAGGATATACTGTTGCTAAATATGGAATTTTTACCATGAGGTTTTTTCATCTTCCATTCATTTATGAGAAGGAAAAAATGCTAACTTTAATAAAAGTAAGATTCCTAAAGACATTTCTAGAGGGCAGAGAGACTGGCCGTGTTTGAATTGTACATCCTGATTTGTCTCTGGCTGTCTTCACTGTAAAAAAAGTGGATTTTTTTTTTTTTTTTTTTTTTTTACAATGGGATAACTAACTGCTCTAACCATCCTGTTGTAAAATCCTAGTGGATACAAGGCACCTGTAATTTTTACCACAGTGTAGCTAGGCAAGGTTGCCATGCATGGTTGATCTCGCCTAGTTTACCTTGCAGTAAAACTACAGAGCTTCGTTTCCACTAGGATTTTACATCAGGATACCTAATGCACATTAGTTATCTCACAGTAAAAGCATATTTTTTATGACAAAGCCTTAGGGAACATGAGATGCATTCCTAGCCCCAAAATCTCCTGAAGGAAGGACAAAGGGGACAACATTTTTTAAAATAACTTCTCGATACTTCCAGCAGCACAAATGCTGATGTAGGTGATTTGCTGGCATGTTAACCCATTTGTGAAGTTTTGATGCATTGCACCAATTCAGTTGTTATACAAGTCACTATATTTTAGGGCTAGATATGCAGAGATGGGCAGTAGTGACTCTGTGGAGGCTATTCCCTCCTTCCCTTCCCCACCCATCCCCGCCCGCGACTGCTACTGTTACCTACAGTATGGTAGCCTTCACAGAATACAGAGGAATATTTACTACCTTGCATGGGCCCATAACAGGGTGACCAGCTGGGCCTTTAATATACATTTCTAAAGCAGTTATTAGTTTAGTTTCTGAGAGCCTGCAGATCTGTACAGACCTATACAAGTACTGTTACTATATAGCACCTAACACAGCTGGGGACTTGTCCATGACTTGGGCTCCTAGGTGCTACTGTAATACAAGCAATAAGTAATGTAATCTCAACCACGGAAACAGCACTTAGAGAAGATACAATTCCCTTTTCAGTAAAATGGATGTAAGGTGTTTTACCCAAAGGTGGATGGATCACTTTTATGACTGATGACAGGTTTCAGAGTAACAGCCGTGTTAGTCTGTATTCGCAAAAAGAAAAGGAGTACTTGTGGCACCTTAGAGACTAACCAATTTATTTGAGCATGAGCTTTCGTGAGCTACAGCTCACGAAATGCATCCGATGAAGTGAGCTGTAGCTCACGAAAGCTCATGCTCAAATAAATTGGTTAGTCTCTAAGGTGCCACAAGTACTCCTTTTCTTTTTATGACTGATAACAGATATACCTAAAGCCACAAGCTGCTGTTTCACTGCCAATCAGATTTCAAGGGTCAGTTTAGCATACTGCTTAGTGAAGTGGGTTTGGTGACACTTTATTCACAACTGAAGAATCAACTGAGAGAACTATAGAAGTATAACGTAATCCTAAAATTTACATTGCATGGAAAATTTCACTTTCCCACTCGGGGCCTGATGCTACTTGCCTTAGATTGAATAGTCCTATTGGCTTCAGAGGGAATAATCTTACTCTTTGAGTTGTTCTGTTGAAAAGAGTGGAATTGCTCCTGGAGTAAGGCATTACTTGATATAAGGAACGTGGAATCAGGCCCATATTTGGTCATCTTCCCGATCAGGGAGTAGCTTACCTAGTGTTGTCATACTCCCCTGTCGATTACAGGTTTAGGTAGACTTGAGTGCTTCCAGAAAACCTAGAAGAGGTGTTAACAGCTTTCATACTCCCTTTCATTATTTGTCTTGTATTAAACTAAGGTTTAGGTGACCTGACATTCATCAGGCAGTGCTTCAATGTTGCATTGATAAAGGGGCCAAAATGTTTTTAGAAGGATAGTTCTCTCCACATTTCAAGAGGCTCTTGGTTTATTTGTTGCCCCTTCTGGTGAATAAAAGACAAGTTAAAAAAGTGAGTAAGAGGAGATGGAGGGCTCTCAAAACAATCTACTTGGGATTCTTGGAATTCCACTGGAATGGAAATGCATGCATGTCCCACTGCCAAAGTGAGGGGGTCAAATCCTGCTCAGAGGTAAACCCATGCAAAGCTTATTGACATTCGTGTGTTCATCTAGAAGCAGGATTTGGCCCATAGGGTGGAATGAGATTCTGTATTCGTCACAGCTACAAGCCCTTTCAAAAGTGCAAAACAAGTAGATTTTCTCCATCTAGATGGCAAGCTTAGTGCTAACTAATCACATGTGATGAATTAATACTGCCTGCCTCTAAAATAGTCCTTTTGCTGCTACCAGCCGGGGGTGCTTTACCAGACAGGGAATGTGGATGTACTGAGCTGCTTAAATAATGGGACAAAGACCAGCTGCAAGTAGAAGACCTTCTGAAACTCCATGCAGTTCCAAAGTTGTGCTTGGTAAAAAAAACAAGCCGTGAAAAGTTTTTTTAACTGTCCCTTCCTGCCTCAGTGTTGTGTGTGAGCTGTGGAAGTCCCTCAGTAGTTTAGCCACAGCCACCAGGAAGCTGCCAAAGTGGGTTCTCTGGCTGGAAGCAGGGCAGCAATTGAATGTTTGCTGAGTTGGCTGCAGCAAGATTCCACCAGAACGGAAGCTCAGTTGGTTGGATCCACTTGTTTTCTAAGCTAGAAGTGGGATTTATTACACAACATGACTAAAAGGCCCTGGTAAATCATGTTTTTGCAACAGGCATGAAAGCCATCACTTTTGTATTTTTGCGTTTTTGTGTGTAGTAAGCCCATGGAAACTGGCCATTATTCCGCCTTTCTGCTGACTGAGAACCACGTTTTGAGAATGAAATGGTGGTTCTGTGATGTGCGGATGCCTAGGAATTATCACTAAAGCTAAGAGCCCTGGAGGGGTCAGCTTTCCATTATCTGAAAGCATGTGCTCCCTAATTTGTACGGGGGGCGGGGGGATGAAAGATACAGCTCCTCATGCAGCCAACTGGTCGTAGCTCAGAAACGCCTGATGATGGGAGACAGGATGAAGAAAACTCAGCCAGATAAAATGCCTCTGTTTAAATGTACCTGAATATTGATGCTAATATGATACTCAATGTAAAAATAAATTGGTTGAGGCGACAGTGCACTTGGTAAAATAATGCAGATTGTCATCCTGGCTATATTTCATTATGTCCCTCAGTTAACACATTGCATGGGGATATTGACATTTGTATCCTAATAGCTCCCACAGTAAGCTGGGCACTACCCAGACATGCAGGGAGACACAGTTCCTGCCCCCCAGAAGTTCACAATCTCTTCCATTGTGTGTGCTTAATACGTGTGGGAAAACGTCTAGGCTGAGATTTTTATCATTACAATTAAAAGGGATCAAGCATCCAAATCCCCTAGTCTGCTTTGAAAATTTCCTCCTAAATGTATTTTGCTACACACACTATCAAATCCTGCACACTTTATTCCTGAAAGTAATCCCATTCACTCAATGGGCGTACTCATCAAAGTAAGAAAACCAGGATACGGTCCTTTCTTTATTAGATTGAATGACGTGTAACAAACTATTTGCTCTCTTCATGCAGCCACCATGAGATGTTTGTCTGTGATTATTCACCAGCAGCCCAAAATAGTATTGTTCTGATCTGCTTTCATATTGACAAGCTAGACTGTGCCTCTAGGCGTAGTCCTAAACTGCACCACTACAGGAGACATGGTGACTCAGGACACACACAGCCTACAGCACAATTCCCTCCTTACTTCCCCCTGGCTCTTGGGAGGTAGCAATTTTACTGATTACCTATATAAGCAACAAATTACATACCCACTGCACTGGCTCAGAAATACTGGCTGCAGGAAGGAAAGGCAAAAGGAAGAACCAAGACTCCTCCTATTTCCCACCTCCCAGCCTATCCTGGGGTCAGAGTAAGCAGGCAAGTAAAATACTTACATGCCCAGACCCAAGATCTAGCTAGCCCGAGTAAAAGTGCAGGTGTATGGAACCAAATTTCAATCTAGCTCTAAATGGCTGAAATACACACACTGTAATCTTTAGTCTGGAAAAACAATTTATTGCTTGTGACAATTTGCTTCAAATCGCGTATTGCATACCTATAATCACCCAGGGCCCAGCCCTACAAATCTTTTCCACAGATAATCCTTACTCAAGTGACTAATCCCACTGTGGATTATTTACAAGGTCAGATCCCTTATTAATTCTGTGGCTCGACCTTGTATTCCTTGTACATCCCAGCCTCCTATTTCAGTCTAATCCTAGTCAGTGGGTGTTTGAGGTCCCCAAAGAATGGCGTGTGTGCCCTTTAAAGGCACTGCCTGTTTAAAAAGGATTTATGCTTATATGGGCAAATCCTTCACTCCCTGTGCAGGGTGCCATCTTGCAAGCCCTCTGTGCATGACACTCTTATGACGTATGTGTCTCTCTCACCAACAGATGTTGATTCAATAAAAGATATTACCTCACCCACCTTGTCACTCCCATTGGCATCAGTGTTTCCTAATGAATCCCATTGACTTCAATGTGAAGACGGCAGGCTGGACCTTTGGTCACTACTCTGGGAAACTCCTCATAGACTAATTCCCATTTATTTCAAGTCAGTCAGGTGGGGTTGTAAATCATGAACTTTCCGTACAAGCCCTTTGCTGTCACCAATTATACCAAGAACAGCAATTTGGTCTTCTTTGTTAATCATTTAACTTTGACACATCTCCTTAACTTCAATCACTTGTGAAGAATAAATAATCTCAACAAAGTTGCATCCCCTTACTGAGGAGCACACCTTTTAAAAAGAGAAGGTCAGGAGAGACTCAGATTCCATGCAAATTCAAATGAGAGAGATTTCAGTCCAGTACTCTCCTGTTCCCACATTGATGTCCTCAAGGTTAGACAAATTATGCAGCAACATGAGCCTAAGAGGGGTCTGTTTCAAACAAGAGAAGATAAAAATATCTTCCATTTTACTTCCTATTTCCTGTAAGAAAAATATCTTGGAAAATTATTCAAGGCTAAATTCCCAATTACATAGGTACTGTATATTCAAACCAATAACTCCAATTACTCTCCTCCTCTTTCCATTTCCGTCTCCCTTCGTCCCCAGGAGCATCAGTCTTCCAGAGGCCTGACATTGTGTAAAAAGGCAGGGTCATCTAGATGTCACTTTTTCACTGTGTTACTTAGCTCCTTTGCATACTCCTTGGGGTTGCTAGGGTTTGGTATTTGAATTTCACCAATGTGCTAATTACAGAGGAATTTGAGTATCTACCACAGTCTGCTTTCTGACAGGTTTCATTGCTGGAGCTGTGATATGTTATCGTTATAAGATTTACCTACTTCATAGTCTATCCCTTTATCAATCTGAATGCCAGACAGCAGAGTACCTTGAAAAGTGGCTTTGAATAAATATATGTATCATCAGGGCAAGGAATGTATCATCAGGGCAAGATCTCTTCAGAATAACTCTGACACCAAACAGTGCCTTGTAGAAGCAAAATTTGATGGAGTCTGAAATAGCTGGTACAGGTTCCAGCAAGCTAAAGAAAAATTCAGCCCTACAGCCATGCACCTAAGATTCAGAAGAGAAGGAAGGGCTTTTTATTTATTTTTAAAGTGGTGTGGAGTGGATTGTTCTTCTTAATATATTTTGACTGTTCCTGTTAAGGTAATTTGGTAAGGAACACAGAAGTCTAAGATCTGTTCTCAGGTCTGTACATTGGGAATCACACTTGTGTAACTAAGAATTTAGCTTAAATGTGTTTCTTTCCCATAGATTTTAAATTGGCACTTCTTTCTCTCTTCTAGATATTCCTCCCCTGGTCATAAGTTTTTGTGAAAAGCGCTAAGTAGAATAGTCATAGCAAACCTCAAATGCACATGATCTTAGTTTCATGGACCTGTTTAATACACCATGGTTGCCAATATCTGGTCAGTGTCAGCCGTGACTCTCCCCTTTCTTCCCAGCCCCAGCGAATCTCTATTCCCCTCCCCAAGCTGGGAAGTGCAGGTCTTATTGTGGTAATAAGTGAGATGAAAAGGATCTGGCTGACTGATACTCATCAAACTTTTAAGCTGCAAGCAAACCTTCAGCACAATTTGGTTCATGAATCCCTTGCATTCCCGTGCAAGATCTGCACTACCCTCACTGAGTTATTTTTTCAAGATGTCAATTTTTTTCCACTTGGTGAAATGTAGCTTTCTTAGGGTTACTAACAGAGACATGTATGACAGGTGGAAGTTACTGTAGACTGGGACTGGATGTATCCTCCCAATGGGAATGGATGCCACAAAACCCTGATGGGGAGGAGAGAAAATCCCTATCCTCCAAGGAGTTTGCATGCAGATGAACTGACTTATCATAGAATATCAGGGTTGGAAGGGACCTCAGGAGGTCATCTAGTCCAACCCCCTGCTCAAAGCAGGACCAATCCCCAATTTTTGCCCCAGATCCCTAAATGGCCTCCTCAAGGATTGAACTCACAACCCTGGTTTAGCAGGCCAATGCTGCAAAGTAGTACATACACACATGCTTAATATTACTTACGTGGGTAGTCCTGTTGATTTCAATAGGACTATTAATGTGAGTAAAGTTCAGTGCGTTCAGGTTACACAGTCCTGTAATCTGAAATGGTTTTCAAACATTGGTCCTTGAATGTTGCATCTGGAAGTTTTTTGCAGTGAATTTCCCAGTCAGACCCAAGTGAAGTCATTGGCAAAGCTCCTATTGATTTCAAAAGTCCCTGTTTGCCATAGTATCCAAGTACCAAATGCAGTAGCTTCAGGATCAGGCCTTATTTTACCAGGAGGAAATGCTAATCTGCTATGGATAGTATCAACAGCAGACTGTTCACGAATGTACATGTAAAGACTAAATTTGTCTTGGCAAGTTAGGTAGCCCAGGGGTTAAAACCATGGATTCATAGCACATCTGCAAACTAGTGCTATTCAAGTTTCATCATGTTCTCTTCAGGAATAAGCCACAAAGTGTAGACTTTTTATTTTGCCATCAGCGCTTTATATCTAGAATCCTTCAGAGTAGGGAACGTGGTCTGTTTTGTTGCCTGCTTCTGGGGGATTTTTTTTCTTTAAGGGGGATTGCAAATTAAAATCCTGTGATACCTCCTT
Source organism: Chelonia mydas (assembly GCF_015237465.2). NCBI lineage: Eukaryota > Metazoa > Chordata > Testudines > Cheloniidae > Chelonia > Chelonia mydas. The sequence goes on along the minus strand of NC_057856.1, from coordinate 21,688,657 downwards.
GAAATTGACAACTGACATCCAGTAAATCAAAAATTGTAAATTTCACCCAAGGAAATCAAGATTAGTTTTAATGTTTAAAATCCTAATGCAGATCAGATTTCTCTTCCTGAGTTCAGAGCTAAGACTATGGAGGTATTACTTAAGTGTGTGCTGATGTCATGTAAATGGGGACAAGACAAACAAGGTTTTGACTAACTAGAGAGCTCTTATTTAATGCCTGTCAGATAATACATATTACAAAGCTACAATGTGTCATCAGTTTCATTTCCCTTCAGTTTCACTACATGGAACTACTGAGATTTATATTTTCACAACAAAACACATACTTGTGCTAGAAGCACAATCACCTTTTTATGGATGCATCTTGTAAATTCTTTCTTTAGGGAGTGGCTTTGTTTAGCTATTGGCTTCCTAACTTCTTGCATTTTAAACTTAGTGTAAAGCAGGATGTTAAGACACTGATATTATAAACCTGTTTACAAGAAGAGGGATGTTCTTATGGAAAAGTGGGTTCCATTCCTAGCTCTGCCACAGACTTGCTCTGTGGCCTGCTTACCTGCCAATGGTAAGTAAGCAAAATGATAGGTAAGGTCCCATGAAAAGAAAATCTAAAGGATAAAGGAGTTCAAGAGACCTGGCAGTTTATCAATAAGACAATATTTGCACAATTGCAAACTATCCCGATGCGAAGGATAAGAAGAATAGTAATAGGCCTATAGGGCTCCATCAGAAGATCTTTAATGACCTGAAAACCAAAAAGAAATCCTACAAAAAGTGAAAACATGGACAAATTGTTAAGGAGGGGTACAAAGGAATAGCCCAACCATGTAGGGACAAAATCAGAAAGGCTAAGGCACAAAACGAGTTCCAATTAGCAAAGGATATAAAAGGTCATATGAAGAGGGTCTTTTAAATACATTTAGGAGCAAGAGAAGGGGCAGGGTTAGGTCCTCTGTTTAGCAAGGAAGGAGAGTTAATAACTGATGACATCAAAACTACTTAGATGTTGAATGCCTATTTTGCTTCAGGCTTCACTGGAAAGTTTAATAGTGAGCAGATACTCAACACAATTAATATTAACAAGGGGGAAGGAACACAAGCCAAAATAGGGCAAGAACAGGTCAAAGAATATTTAGATAAGTTAGATGTATTCAAGTCTTCGGGGCCTGATGAAATTAATCCTAGGGTTCTAAGGAACTAGCTGAAGCAATCTTGGAACTGTTAGCAATTATCTTAGAGAACTCGTGGAAGACAGGTGAAGTCCCAGAGGACTGGAGAAAGGCAAAATGGTATTTTTCTTTAAAAAGGGGAACAAAGAGGACCTGGAAAATAACTTCAGTTCCACAATCTGCTATGAAAAAGTATAATGAGAAACACTTTAATTTGTTTTTGCACAAAGCATGTAAATACCCTGTCAGTTATTTCTGAGTCGCATTGAGAGGCGGAACAGGGCATGGTAACACCATAATATTGAGTATGATGGGTCTCAATAGACCACTTAGTGCTCCAAATCTGAAAATATTGTAGAAAATGTGCACAAAAAGGGTAGGGCGTTGAAAAAAGCCACTTCATTGGAATAAGTGTTACTCAGGTAGCCAACCTCCTTTAGTAATAGGTGGTGTAATCTTACTGCTGCACCACAGCCATAAATTCATTATTGGAGCTGGGAGTGAGAATTTCAAAAAGATAATTTGATTGAATCCCATCCTTGCTGCCATGAATGGAGACAAAAACAGCTCCCAGCTATAAAGACAGAGTAGTTATTTGCTGATAAATAGTAATGTGTATCCTGTCATGGAGCAATGTAATACTCTTAGACGTGTACTAAACTCTGTGTTATCAGTGAAGGCTCCTGGTATATGTCTACACTGCAATGTAAGTTCAGGGTTAGTAGAACTCACGTTAGCAGACTCTGGGTTTGTTAACCTAGGGCTTTAGCATCTACACCCATTTATAACCCCAGGTTAGGGATTGTTGAACCTTGCGTCCTAACCTGGGATTCCAGAATCTACACTGCATTATGCGGGCCCAAGTCCAACCCCCCATATCCCAGACAACTAGCACCCTCCCAAAGTGTGGTGGCTCTACCCTTTGTTCATGGTGCAGTGTGGGAAAACTTGACTGTCCAGAGGACAAAGCAGGTGGACTTGTGGGACACTTTTGTGGGACTCCCAGAGCACAAGTGCAGTGGGACACAGTGCAATGCAATAGGGCTTGAATTCTGGGTCCGGGCTTGACTCAGGCTCAGACCCTCCATCTGTACAAGGTCTTGGCACCCTGGGTCTGAGCCCTGGGTTAGCATGATTTGTGTGTAGATGAAGGGTGGAGCTAGGCTGGAGCCTGAGCTTACATTGCTGTGTAGACATACTCCTCAGGGCAGTCAGGCTTGGCTTTGTGTTGAACCAGATACATTATCTTCTTTTTCCAATCCTATCTATAGGCAAGATGGGCAGAGGTGATCAACACTCGAAAAAGGAGAAAAATTAACCAAACGCCTCTGAATCACAGTGGGTCAGTTTTATGTTTTGTTGACTGTTGCGGGGGAAGCAGGTACTTTATCCAAACCTATTCACTGGAACCTATTGCAATTTTAATCAAGCTTTTCCCCACCACTAGCTGGGTGAAAAAAAATCATATACTTCTAGTGCCACCCAACACCATAATATCTGAGTGTATTCAGTGTAAAATCAATAGCAATAGCCAAGACCCTAGTGGATTCATGGAGTCTCTGGCACTTCTTCCTTTATTGGACCAAAAGTTTACTTGGGGTAGGATTGGGGGGGGGGGGGAAGGGGGTAATCTTTCAGATTTTATTAATCTAGGTATTTTTAGATTGATATGATTCTGAATTAAATTAGTGGCTAATCATCACACCACACCTTACATAACCCGCAAACATCTTTAATTACATATTTCCCAATTGACTTCTATTAATCCACATTGAGACACAAACGAAAACATGCATGGTCACCAGTCAGCCTTTTGCTCTCCTAGTAGGCTTTTAATTCAGCTTGGTTTGGATTTCTTTTTTAAACACATAGCTTATCCACTTAATGAGTATTTGGTACAGCCCACGCTTGCAAATGTTCTGCCTCCTTCACAGTCATCCAAGGTCTTAAACTACCAGGCAGAATTTAAAACAAAGCAGGGAGGGAGGGAAGCCAAGGTCACAGAACAAAGTTTAGACATATTTTAATGAAACAATCAGAATGCTGGAATGGAAGCTTAAAGAAAAAGTGGTTAGCAACACTTTGTTCATCCATGCTCCTTCCCTCTCCTCCACATGCTATGGAACTATTCATGCTTCACTGAAGGTAAATGGATTGACTGTATGTACAAGGCAGCAGACAGATCTGTATAAAATACATTATTGTAATTGAGCTTTGAGGTACTGAATGTGTCAATCATCCCCTTCCCTCCATCCTCCTCCCCCATCCCATATCAATAGCATCTTTACATTCTTCCAGTTTTCAGGAACAATGTCTCACTTTATGCAGGAGAAACATCAGCCACACTCTTGTCCCAGTCTTTCTGAAGGGACAAAGATAACGAAGGGAGAAATGTTAACTTTTCGAAATGCTTATATTTAAGAGTGTGTATGTACTTAAGAGGTTGAAACTCTCAGGTCATTGGAACTGCTAAATTATATGGGTGATGCTGAAAGACATTTCAGGAACTGGTAAGGGATAAATAATATTTTGCACTTACAGCTCCTCTTATTGGGGATCGCAAAGCATCTTAATGATGCCTCTCAATCTGTTTGATGGAGTTAATTATACCCATTTTACAAATGGACAAATAGAGGCAGGTAAGAATAGTATCTAATTCTTACACAGCACTTTTCAGTAGATCTCAAAGTGCTTTACAAAGGAGGTCCGTATCCTCATGCCCAGTCACCCAGCAGGCAGACATAAAGTGATTCGTCTAAAGCCACCCAGCACAATAGTAGAAGAGCATCTGAGGGTATGTCTACACTTCAATAAAACACACATAGCTGGCTCATGGCAGCTGACTTGGACTCGCGGGACTTGGTCTACAGGGCTATAAAACTGCAGCATGGATACTTGGGCTGGAGCCTGGGCTCTGGGACCATCCTCCCTCATGGACTCCAAGGCCCCAGGCTTCAGCCTGAGCCTGGACCTCTGCACTGCAATTTGAGAGCCCCACGGGGCCAAGTCAGCAGACACAGGCTAGCTGCGGGTGTTTTACTGCAGTGTAGACATACGCTACCAGAATCCAGGTTGTTCTGCCCTGTTTTAACGATTAGCTGTGGTCTCTGTTCATAAAGAATAATATAGAGCTTTTTATCAAGTTCTCAACGTAGTCTAATATCCTGAACTAAATGTTTCTGTCCCTCAATGCAACAGGTATATTCCACAGCAAAGCAGACAAGTAAGCCATCATCTACTTTCATATGTTCCTATTGTTGCTTGGACTAGAATCATAGAATATCAGGGTTAGAAGGGACCTCAGAGGTCATCTAGTCCAACCCCCTGCTCAAAGCAGGACCAATCCCCAATTTTTGCCCCGATCCCTAAATGGCCCCCTCAAGGATTGAACTTACAACCCTGGGTTTAGCAGGCCAATGCTCAAACCACTGAGCTATCCCTCCTGGAGATGAAACAATTGCAATGTAGAAACAATGCAGTGTCTGTGAATAAAAAGAAATTAGTTGCGCGACAGTGAGCAGACAGTTGAAAAGTCTGCAGAATGAGACAGTGCCATATGTTGATATGGTAACGGAATAGCAACCATACGACAGTTGTAGCCTAGCATCTAATGGCATTAATAATCAGATTTTGGTCTGTGGGACATAACACATTTTATCTATTACAAATTTTATCCATCTCCAAGTTGTTAAATTCTGCTTTACCTTCCACAGTGACAGGATTTTTAATTGGGATCATTATTGTGTCTCAGATCATTCTGATGTTTGTGGGAAAACAAAATTAAGAAATTAAGAAAAAAACAAACAGTTTCACATAGTATGCGAATTTCTGTTAGAGTTTTTTTTTTGTTTGTTTAGCTTTCCAGGCATTGTTTCCTTGGAACTGTCTCTTATGTGGATGGGCAGTTTTCCGGGTTATAGCTGTTCCTTTCCTTATTATCCTTTATGTAGAACCTTTCTTTGCCATGGGTAGTGAAATAACTACTCTTCTGTAAAAAGAAAAGGAGTACTTGTGGCACCTTAGAGACTAACCAATTTATTTGAGCATAAGCTTTCGTGAGCTACAGCTCACCGCATCGGATGCATACTGTGAAAAGTACAGAAGATCTTTTTATACGCACAAACCATGAAAAAATGGGTGTTTACCACTACAAAAGGTTTTCTCTCCCCCCACCCCACTCTCCTGCTGGTAATAGCTTATCTAAAGTGATCACTGGTTAGTCTCTAAGGTGCCACAAGTACTCCTTTTCTTTTTGTGAATACAGACTAACACGGCTGTTACTCTGAAACCTACTCTTCTGTACTCATGGGGTCCCATTTGCTGCCACCCAAATCAAAAGCAAGTGGTTTGGCACATCTCTGTTTGAGAAAGTTTAAAAAAAACGGGCAGAGGGAAAACTTCCAAGGACATAACTAGTCACAGCACCATTCCAGGGAACCAGGCTGCCTTTCAAAGCCCCTTTGCTTTTTTTTTTTTTTTTTTTTATGTGCTGCTTCCTGTTCTTTTCACATTTTCCTCTCTTTGTCTTTTAAGCCTGAACTGCAGAGATTCTCAGGGACAGATTATAACTTTCCTCCCAGGTGAGATCAAAGAGGGTATGTTAGAGGCCTGGTTGCCTCTTTCTCACTAAAAAAGCAAACTTTCCAACATCTGTTGCAGCCAGCCCAGCTGCACATAGATAGCAGCTTGAGATAACTTTCCGGAGCTGTTTTCAACACCTATCCCGTCCTTGGTAGTTAAGCTTTAAGGGAACTGAATGCAGAGCCTGGGTCTTGTACCACAATCAGTGTAATTGATGGGGTGGGATCTTGCATTTTCTTATTGCCAGGTGTTGTATTGCTGTTAAGGTATATGCACTTACAGTACATGAGCAGAGTAACTTGATTAATCATAGGATAGCACTGTATTTTTATGCAGCATAACATGACTGCCAAACCTTGGAAAGTCCATTGCTGAATTCAGAACAACAATTGAGAATCCTAGAGCCCGAGGAGTTTGATATGGGAAACACCTGTTAAGTCATCCAAGTCCTTTCCCTGCAAATTCAGGATTGGTCCCTAAAGTTCCAAGTGCTTTGTCCACCCTACTCCTGAATGTCCCAAGCATTGGGATTCCCACCCCTTTTCTTTTGAAGACCATTTCAGGCTATTGACTAGAACTGATCAAAGGGGATCTTTTTTTTCCCCACAGTTCCATGAAAAATGTATTTTCCCCCTTCTTTTTTATTGAAATACTTTAACATTTGAAATGTTTTGACTAGCTGTACTATCTAGCATGGGTGGTGATCTGGGATCTGCTGGTTGTCACAAAAGATTGGGGTTGATTTTCTTTTAATGCAAAATTTGATAAATTTTTCTTGTTCTTTATAATTTCTTAGCTCTTTCTTCTTCCTCTCACGCTTTTCTTCCCTCCTATTCTCTCAGTACTTGGGTTTTGTGTCATTTCATTTATTTTGGGTACATATTGCAATAGCTTCCTCCTAGCCAACCAGCTTGACTCACAGCCACAAAAAAGCTACACATAATGTGGCTGAGTCACCAATAATCTATTCTCCCATGGAGTAACCAGAAACATATTTGCTTATGATCAAGTGAACCTCTGCTCACTGGTATTGAATTAGCAAGGTAATTCCCCCATCCACTCACCCCACTGATTCCATTGGGGCTGCACAGTTGTGGCTGAGGCCTGAATGTGGGCTATTGTAATACTGTGATCTCTGTATTCAAATTTATACTACAACAAAGAATAGAACACCTATTTCATGCTCTGGTCATCCTTTTCAAACTTCTAAAAATACCTATAAGCTAAATCAAGTTCTAACAATGTCTCACAGATAATGCTACCACACAGCAACACTGATCAACACAAATTGAATAAACCCAACTAGGAGCATGGCTACCAGAGTTCCCTCTCCTCCCACAACCACTACCCAGCCTCACCCATGTCATTGTACAATGGGTAAATATGCTGAACCAATAATAGTCCCTACCCTGTAAGTCTTACACTCTAACACTACACAAGTGGGTACATTACAGCACTATGCAAAAGGAGGGTGGGGTAGTCATTACAGCTGGACGGCTCTGCAGAACAGGTAGGTCTACAGGATGTTTTTCTGAGGGAAGTGAAGAAGGGTCCTTGGCAAACACTGACTGGGAGGCTGTTCTAAGCATAAGGGATGCCATGAGAGAAGGCGCAGAGCTGGGAATGGGAGGAGATGAAAGGAGCCACCAGGACAGAATGTAAGGCAGGAGAAGGGAAATAGGTGGAGATGAAGGAATAGGCGTATGAGAGGTCTGAATTACACAGAACTTGAACAGGTGGTTTGAACGTAATGCCAGAGAAAAGTGGAAGCTAGTGAAAGGATTAGAGAAAAGGGAGAGAGACTTGATCCAAACAGCAGGAGCTGAAGATAGCTACAGATTGTTGGGAGGCAGTTGAGATGCAAGCAGGCCAGAGAAGGTGGTTATGGTGATAGATTAATTCCACTCCCTATCATTAGAAACCGTGTGTGCATGCACACTTGTCTTCCCTGTCTTAAGGTTGTATCCACCCATCTCTATAGTATATGAGCATCTTCAACATGAGATCAATAGCAATAATGAAGTCCCTAATGGATTTCACAGTCTCTGGCAAGTCTGGCTTGAGGTCGGGGGTTTGTTTTAGAGTTTTTAATTTCTTCTGTTCTTCGGGAGTGTCGAGGTAGAAGGGAGTTTCACTGTCATTCTCATGAAAGAAAGGCTTTTTCTCCTATATAATCTTTTTCACCTGAAAGACAGGTTTGTTAGGTTCCTCTGGCATTCTACCTGTCTGACTGCATCCATCAGCCTAAGATCTGGATGGGGCTAGGACTAAAGCGATTCTTCTGAGGCTGGAGGAGGTGGTGCATACGAAGAAATCTAAGAAATACAGTACAGGTGTTTGGTGACGGCAACTGTGCAGGCAAATAGACCCTTGAGACATTCAAGGTAGCTTTATTGCTAATCTGAGCACGGAACTGGCAAATCACTTTGAGATTCTTGCTGTATTGCTGTGGCCTATCTCCATAGTAGCAAACAATATAGCCATAGTTCACCCCCCGCCCCCTCAGTGCAGATCCACCAATGGTGGCAATGGTGGAATCTTGTAGTGTAGACGGAGCACAGACATTTTTCCCATCATGTGATCTAGCCCTAGTAAGAGCAGAAAAGTGAATTAAAGCAATGAAGCTTGCAAGCTTAGGACTCTTAAGTCTTTTACTGTTCCTCATCTGAGCAGAACTTAGCTGTGTAATTTTCAATGCATAACCATGGCTCATTCCCCCCCAACAAGGTCCGAGCATGGAAGATCTCTCCACTAGACTTCCAGGTGGATGGCTGTCTCTGGAATTCAGGGGATGATGACAACATGAAAGGTCATGGCGCTGTCACTGTTGTAGAGTCCAGGATTTCTGAGTGGAGGCTGTGCACTCCTAGATGGCCTTATCATTAGAGGTGGGCATAATCATTAGAGGTGGGCAGAACATTTTGTACAAATAGTTTATTGGCCAAAAAAATGCCATTTTGGTTAACCCAAAACCATCTGTGAATTTGGCACGAATTTGCCAAATAGTTTCATCTAAAACTTTTCTTATTGGAGACCGGGATGCCATTCATAAAACAGCCCAAGTAGGTGGTGGTGATGCCATCCTCCTTAAACATTTAGCCCAGTGATCAGGGTACTCACCTGGGAGGTGGAAGACCCAGGTTCAATTCCTCTCCTCTGCCTGATTTGAAGAAGGGATTTGAACTTGGGTTCCCCATGTTGCAGGAGTGCCCTTGCCACCCGGACTATGGGCTATTCTGGTGTCAGTCTCTGTGTCTCCTCTTGGAACAGTTCTACTTCATTTAATAAATAGTCAGTGGAGCACAAACTTGAACTTAGGTCTCCCGTGTCTCCCACCTCCCAGCTAAATGCCTTAACCACCGGGTTCAGGAGTCACCCATGCTTTTCCTGGCCCAGAGACTATTCATTATCATTCCTAATCAGTCTAATCCCTTTCCCTGAATACATGACTTTTTGTGAAGTGTTATTGCAACCTTCCAAATTCTCAGCCACCACTGAACTTCTCATTCCAAAGGGGATAGATCCAGGAAAATTCTGCAAAAGGAAACCTTGCTGAGGACCAGACTGTGAAGCCGATGCTCACATTGGTGAGCAGTTACTCCCCCAAGGACTCCTGTTGAAGTCAGTAGATCTCCTCATGTGAGTAGCATCTTGCCAGTGTGAACAAAGGGCCCACAGTCTGATGCCAAGATATTTTATTCACTGTCCGGTGAGTTTCTTTGCCATGGGATGGGTGACCTCTCCCATAGAAAGTTAGATTATAATACTGGGCAGAAACAGAGATATTATTTCAACTTTTTTTTTAATTACAGTTTGCTCAATAACACTTTTTTTTAATGTCCATAAATTGTAATGATCACTTGAAAATGTGGGCTATGCCTAAACTCAGGGTAGCCATTTTCCACAGCTATGTCTTTTCTGTATGGAAGCAAAGACTGACTTGCTTTCACTTGAAAATAAATGAAATTAAAATTCACATTTATGCGTGATCTCTGACATTATGGTGAGAATAAAGGACACAGATAATCTAAGTTGGGTGAAAAAGACAATTATCAAAAGAGGCATAGTATGAAAGGAACTGTAATTTCAGCTGTCATTGATACTTGTTACTAAACTACTAATAAACTCATCTGTTCAGGAAATAAATGTCAGTGTACTTTTGTAATTTAAATGAGAACTTGTAATATGGAAAATATGCTTCCCATTAGGATCCTTGAAGGTTTGCTTTGAAATGGGAGTCCCCTGTGATGTCTATTTCATTTTCTTTTATTGTTATAGTGTTGTGTCACTGATGACATTTGTGCTGAACACTGCCCAATTATAACAACTGACATCTGTGTGGAGATACTGTATCCTCTCTGTGGGATTATGGAAAACAAACACACTGGTAAACAGAGAAGTAGCCAAATTTATTTTCAGGAAATGTAGTCACTTTGTTGGCTGCCAAAGGTTGGGGCTTGCTAACAAAACACTTTTGCCATATTTAGACTTAGATCAAAGATTGAGAAAAAGTTATTGGTATGATCAAGAAGCAGGGGGAAAGTTGTGGTTTTCACTGTGCTTTTAAAAATGACTTACATGAGAATGGGGAAAGAACTGTTACAGGGCTTTAAATGTATGTGTCCCTAATAATTTGTACTACTAGCCCTTTAGTGAATTTCAGTGTACTCTGACTAATAAATGTAAAATTTGTCCTGATGCCAAGGGTCAGATGGGATAGTACCAAGATGGAAATGTAATATATACAGTAGGAAGCTTAGTCATGTTTTCTTGATGCCAAGCCTCTGTATAACTAACAAAGCAGATGCTATTTGAATTTTAATTGAGACTTTTGAGGTTGGGTCCTGCAGCCACTATGTGCTCCCATTCAAGTCCGTAGGAATTTAGTGTGTGAAAGCAATGCAGGCTTGAGGTCATAATTTAACACAGGCTGTGTCCAGATGAGTAACATTATCCTTGGTAGCAATTGTGGGAGCGTGAAGGTAGACTGGCTGCAACTGTGACAGGGCACCCTTAGCAGACTGTTTAAAATCCTGGCAGCCCCCAGACGTCAGTCTGCATTGTGCTCTGACTGATAACCAAAGATAGAGCTGTGCCACTGGGAAATTACAAAAAAACCGCTAGTGTAGATAGCGCCTTACACTTGAGGAGCTTCAGCCAGGAACATCTGGCCCTAGTCAGGCCACCTCTCTTCACAGGAGTCTATCAGACCTAGAACTGTGCAGCCTCCCCTCCGACCAACCCCACCACATGGAAAGTAGGGCCCAGGTGGTGCCTCCTCCCCTGCAACCATGTGGCTGAGGTGGGGGTTGGAGGGAAGAGAAATGCAGGGACTCCAGCCGGAGACTCAAACCAATAGAAGCAGCTTCATGAGCATCCAAACCAGAATCCTTCAGACATTCAGAGAACTATCTACAGTTTTCACTGGACTTTCTCTGCCCTGAGCTGATTTGCTGTTTGTGCCAAAGCTTTTCTTCCCCCAACAGTCTCTTCACCTCGGCTTCATTCCACACCTGCCCCTCTTACTCTCTTTCTCCCTGCCCTATTCCCCTCACCCCCTTCCCTTCCCATCAATGACTCTCTCCCTTCCCTTTCCATTCTATTTTGCTTATCCTTTTCTAACTAAATCTTTCTCCAAAACAAAAATTTGTGGAACTACCATGACACTTGCTGCCATCACATTGTTCATTCTGCTTGTGTTCTCTGTCTTCCACAGCCCTGTGTCTGTCTTGTCTAGTTAGAGTGTAAGCTCTTTGGAGCAAGGACTATCTATTACTCTGTATTTGTGCAGTGCCTAGCACTGTGGGACCCCATTTTGGGCTGGTCCCTAGGCACTACCATAATAAACATGATTAATAATAACAATATCCAGAAGTCCTGATACCTGCTAGTTTTGATCCGTCCCAACTGACTTTCATCCACCTATCTGCCTTAGGTTTCACTGTAACACCCATCATCATAGTATCTGAGCACCAAGTTGATACTTGCCATTGCTTCATCTGACTTCTCTTTTCAAAAGACTGCTACAGAAAATCGACAGTAATTGCTCAAAATTCTGCATTTTGCTGCAGTGTTACTGTAATGTTTAGGAGGGCTATTGTGAAATACTGTAGTGTATTTTATAAGCTTATCTATTTATTTTTACTGAGGTTTTTTTTAATAATAATTAGAATGGGGTTTGTTGCGTTGGAAATGAAACATGCGCTCCACTGGGGGGATTCTGTTTTTCCCAACGGCTAAGAGGAAATCATGAGTGCATGTGAGGGTTTCTGTTAATTCACCTCTATAGTGTGTATGCTCGCAGGTTTTTTAAAAAAAATAAATTTCCCTGCTGTTGAAATGAGGGAAGGTATCTTGCTACATCTTCAAAATGGAACTAAAAATACCTGCTTGACCTGTGGGTTTTAAGAAACGCTTGCAGCAGTGGTTAACACAAGCACCCCTGCTGAGATCAAAGTTTGGCTCTGTCTCATTTGAAACACTGTAGTCAGTGCCTTGTTGTTAGGCAAAAAGTAGCAGAGTGTTCCCCTCTCCAGTGGAAATGCAATATTTATTTGATCTTGGGCCTCTTTTGAATAATTTTGCTAAATCTAATTGCTCTTGATGTTTTACCCAGTACATTATGGACTTCTTCAGAAGTAGCTCTTTATGCGATGGGTGAAACATTAGAATACAGTAAGGACCACTTCAAATATCTCTCATCAAGGCAGAGAACCCTGGAAAGATTACTGCAGATCAATCTGTATAAATCCTGCATGAATACTGAAGTTCTTTTAAGTTAAAATATAATTCTTCTTCTTCTTTTTTTTTTTTTTAAAGAAACCTTAAATTCTCAAAGGTAAAATACTGCATAATGATTAGGAGAATTGGCAAGTGAAGCGGGGATGGGAAATTTGGTTAAATTGTTCGTTTACGTCTGTTTATGATGAACTCAAATATATGGTGAAATCCTTTCAAATGGATTTATTACCATACACTAAAATTATATATTCTAGAGATCTCTAATTAGAATACAGATGCATGTAACTTCAGGACTTGATTCTTCACCTTGCAGATGGAGAATATTGCATGTACGTCCAGGGCCACAGTACTGCAAAGCACTTAAGCATGTGCTTAATTTGAAACACGCAAGTAATCTCCCAAATTTCAGTGAGACCATTTACATGCTTTACAACAAGCATGTGCTTAAATGTTTGCTCAGTCCAGACCACAGAGTGCAAAGGACTCTGATTCTGTATTAATGGCAATGCCTTTGAGAGGCTACCATGTTACTCCCAGTCATGGAAATGAGGCCAAGAACTTTCATATTCACTGTTGTTCATTGTGGAGGACTATGACTCACCCTGTGACAACATGTGGCCTCCACTCATACTTGTGCTGGTATGCAACAGAGTTGTGGTCCCTGCTGCACACCATGCAAGGAGTTCCATGATCAAAGCCTACCTGAGAACCACAACATATCTGTTTTCAAGCAAAAGTCTCTGTTGAAATCAGTAACTACCTAAAACTTGTTGACACAAAATGACCCTGAGGGTATGTCTTACTGCAATGTAAGCCCAGGATTACTAGCACTCAAGTTAGCAGGTTTGTTAACCTCGGGCTTGAGGGTATGTCTACAAAGCAAAGATAAACCTGCGGCTGGCCCATGCTAGCCAAGTCAGGTGCACGTGGTTGAGGCTGCGGGGCTATTTCATTGCTGTGTAGCCTTCCAGGCTCCGGCTGGCATGGGCCAACTGCAGGTATCTATCTGGTGTGTAGACATAACCCTTATTATCTGCACTCATTTGTAACTCCAGGTTAGTAATTGTTGAACCCTGGGTCCCGACCTGAGGCTCTAGTGTCTACACAGCAGTATGCAGGCTTGAGTCCAGCCACCCATGTCCCAGACTTCCTAGTGCCTTCCCAAAATGTGACTTCTCTAGCCCTTTGTTCATGGTACAGTGTGGGAAAATTTGACTGTCCACCAAACTTGACTGTCAATAGGACAAGGAAAGTTGACCAAGATTGTGGGATACTTTTGGAGGACTTCCAGAACATGAGTCTGATGGGACTTCTTCTATCCTGCAAAGAAATAGGACTTGAATCCTGGGTCATGGCTTGACTCAGGCTCAGATCCTCTGTCCCCGTGGGTCCAAGCACTGAATTAGTGCAGTTTGTACATCGACGGAAACTGAGTTAGGCTTGAGCCTGAGTTTGAATGGTAGGCTTACACTGCAGTGTAGACATACCCTGCGTGACTATACATGTGGGTCAGTAAACAAAGGTACTTCATTAATGCATCTCTTCACTCTGGGGCTAGAACACTAGACTGGGATTCAGGAAACATGGGTTCTGGTCCCAGCTCTGCCAATACCTTGTTGGGTGATCTTGGGTAAGTCATTCCCCTTCTCTGAGCCCTAGTTTCCATATCTATAATAAGGGAATAATGACATCTATTTCCTCTGTAAAGCGCTTTGAGAGCTACTGCTACCAAGCATGTCTATATAGCTTTTAACTGTTTTATTATGATAACTGCTTTGTGATTGATCTTACATGATCCTTAGGAAAGGTTGTTAAACTTGCCATGCGTGAGTTAGGAGGGTTTGTTACTGCTTTGTCTAGCTTTGCTTCTGGGAGAACAAAAAGGACCAAATTCAGCACTCATTTATAGCCTATGCAACTCCACTGGGCCAAATTCTCTTCTCGTTCTCACCCATCTAAGTCCAATGTAACACTATTTACTCCAAAAGAGCTAGAGCCAGATTCTAGTCTCACTTATTCCAGATTTACACTGGTGTGACTCCACTTCAGCAGGTGAGTGACTCCAGATTTACATTCCGTAACTGAGATCAAAATGAGGCTCATTGACTTCAGTGTGGTTGTATAGAGTGAGAACCATGCTATGGGATTGGTTTATAGAGTGCAGAATACAGGAACACCTCAGTTTGTAGTGAAAATCAAGCACTTCAGTTTGGTTAATGTAGTTGTCTACTGACCCCATTCACTATCACTTAGGCCTTGGCTACACTTGCGAGTTACAGCACAATAAAGCCACCCGGAGTGCTGTACCTCACTCCCCTTCCACCCTGGCAAGGCACGTAGAGCGCTCTGACTCCGCGGGTACAGCGCTGCTGGTACTCCACCTCGGTGAGTGGAATAACGTTTGCTGAGCCCCCGCTGGAGCGCTGTGGCGCCAGTGTGGACGCCCTGGCCCAGTATTGCACTCTGATAGGCCTCCAGAGGTGTCCCACAATGCCTGTGCTAGCCACTCTGGTCATCACTTTGAACTCTACTGCCCTGCCCTCAGGTGAGCAACCATCAGACCCGCTCTTTAAATTCTCTGGGAATTTTTAAAATCCCCTTCCTGTTTGCTCAGCCAGGCGTGGAGTGCTCTCAGCGAATCTTTCCAGGTGACCATGCCTCCAGGCGAGCCCCAACGTGGAGCAATGGCGAGTTGCTGGACCTCATCAGCATTTGGGGGGAGGAAGCTGTCCAGACCCAGCTGTGCTCCAGGCGTATGAATTACGATACCTTTGGGCAGATATCAAGGGACATGATGGAAAGGGGCCATGAGCGGAACGCACTGCAGTGCAGGATTAAAGTGAAGGAGCTGCAGAGTGCCTACCAGAAAGCCCACGAGGCAAACCGGCACTCCTGTGGTGTCCCCGTGACCTGCCGTTTTTACAAAAAGCTGGACGTGATACTTGCAGGCGACCCCACCTCCACTCCAAGCACCACCATGGACACCTCAGAGGCCAGTGCAACAAGGCAAGAGGAGGAGCAAAGCAGGAGCGAGGGTGCTGAGGCAGAGGAAGACACCCCAGAATCCCTAGATGCATGCACCCAGGAGCTGTTCTCAAGCCAGGAGGAAGGTAGCCAGTCGTGGAGCTGGTGCTTGGGGAAGGACAAACACCAGAGGAGGTTCCCGGTAAGCGGCTTTTATTTTGGGAAGAAAGTTGGGACAAGGAGAGTTAGGGCTGCATTCATGCCTAGATGCAGAATAGGGCATTGATGTGCTCTCTCACATCGCAGTAATCGGCCTCAGTGATCTCGTCAAAGGTCTCAGCCAGAACTTGGGCAATGCACTTGCGCAGGTTTCTTGGGAGAGCCACTGTGGTCTTTGTCCCAGTAAGGCTAACGTGCCTGCACCACTGTGCCGTGAGGGGTGGGGGGACCGTTGCTGCACACAGGCAAGCTGACATGGGCCAGGGTGGAAGCCGCATTGCAGTAGAAGAGTCTCCCTTGCTTCCCAGGTCACCCTCAGCAGCAAGATATCTTCCAGGACGAATTCCTGTGGAAAATGTGGGGACAGTGTTCAGTATAGGGGCCCCCTGCCGCTGTAGGCTCTCCCCAAGGCACAGAAACTCAGAGGACAGTACAGCCGTGAAACAATCAGTCACGCTTGAGCCTGTGTTTACTCATCATTTTGGGGCTCCCATGGGTTATGTGCACTCGCTTTGGGACGGCCAAATTATGCTATTGTGTAGACTGTGCTTGCCCTTAAGTATGGGGGAATCAGTGCTCTGTCTGGTGTGAACAATGCTGCCTCAGTTAAGTGTTGCACTTTGCCTTTGCAGATGCAACCTTGAGATCTCAGCCGTCCATGTTATCACCGGCTGAAAGACTCCAAAGAATCAGAAAGAGGCCACGTAAAAGCAAGGAAGACATGTTGCATGAAGTAATGCAGCATTCAAGTAATGAAAATCGAAAAGTGCAGGAGTGGCAGGACAGTGAAAGGAGGATCCGCCAGCAGAATGCGGATTGCTGGCACCAAAGCACGGAGCAGCTGATAAACATAATGGAGCGCCAAGCAGACTCTATCCAGGCGCTCGTAGCCATGAAGGCGGAGCACTACCGCGCCCCACAGCCCTTATCCCAAAACTTTCCCTTGTGCCCCCATGTCACCTCCAACCCACTTTCCCCAATATCTGGGTTCTTACCACCACCAGCTGCCTCCAACACCTGTAGCTTCACCACCCAGCCCTGAAAACTATGACCCTTACCCTCTGTGCTCAACCCCCATCACCATGCAGTATAGCCATCCTGAAGTGCAGCACTCATTGCACAGCACTCCAGACAGGACATACGCAAATCTGTGATTTTACCGTTCACCACCCCACCCACTTGCCCTTTCTGTTTCCCAAGCAGTTGTGTTTCTTTTCAATAAATGAATTTTCTTTTCAATAAATGGATTTTTTGGCTTTGAAAACATTCTTTATTATTACATAAAGTAAAAGATAGCCCAGGAAAGAAACAGGCACTGCAAGTCATCTTAGCAAACAGAGATTCCTACTAACATTGGACCCACTGCACTTCACCCCCGTGCAGGGCACCAGACATTACTGGTGGCTTCAGCCTCAAATTGCTGCCTCAAGGCAACCCTAATCCTTGCAGCCCTAATCCTTGCAGCCCCGCGCTGGGCCCCTCGAATAGCCCTGCTCTCTGGCTGTTCAAATTCAGCCTCCAGGTGTTGAACCTCCAAGTTCCATGCCTGAGTGAATCGTTCACCCTTCCCTTCACAAATGTTATGGAGGGTACAGCACGCGGATATAACTGCGGGGATGCTGTCATTGGCCAGGTCCAGCTTCCCATACCGAGAGTGCCAGCGGCCCTTTAAACGGCCAAAAGCACACTCCACAGTCATTTTGCACCGGCTCAGCCTGTTGTTGAACCGCTCCTTGCTGCTGTCAAGGCTCCCTGTGTAGGGTTTCATGAGCCATGGCATTAAAGGGTAAGCAGGGTCTCCAAGGATCACAATGGGCATTTTGACTTCCCCTACGGTGATCTTCTGGTCTGGGAAAAAAGTCCCGGCTTGCAGCTTCCTGAACAGGCCAGTGTTCTGAAAGATGGGTGCATCATGCACCTTTCCGGGCCAGCCTGCGTTAATGTCTGTGAAATGCCCACGGTGATCCACAAGCACGTGGAGAACCATAGAGAAATAGCCCTTCCAATTAATGTACTCGGAGGCTAGGTGGGCTGGTGCCAGAATTGGAATATGCGCGCCATCTATCACCCCTCTTCAGTTAGGGAAACCCATTTGTGCAAAGCCTTCCACGATGTCTTGCACATTACCCAGAGTCACGGTTCTTCTGAGCATGATGCAATTAACGGCCCTGCAAACTTGCATCACACGATTCCAACGGTTGACTTTCCCACTCCAAACTGGTTAGCGACCGATCAGTAGCTGTCTGGAGTTGCAAGTTACCAGATTGCAATAGCCACCCACTTCTCCACCATCAGGGCTGCTCTCAATCTTGTGTCCTTGCACCGCACACAGTCCCATGAAAGTGGCTTTTCTCATCCGAAATTTCTGCAGCCACCGCTCGTTATCCCAGACTTGCATGACGATGTGATCCCACCACTCGGTGCTTGTTTCCCAAGCCCAAAAGTGGCGTTCCATGGTAATGAGCATGTCCGTGAATGCCACAAGCAAACTCGTGTCATATGCATTACTCGCATCGATATCATGGTCGGAGTCCCCACTGTCACTTTGGATCTTAAGGAGTAACTCGACTGCCAAACGTGACGCACTGACAAGACTCATCAGCATATTCCTCAGCAGTTTGAGCTCCATTCCTGTAGACCAAAAGGGAAGACAGAGTACACAGTACAAAAAACATTGAAAGATGGCACCAAATGTGGGTGGAAGCACAGGGAATGCTGGGATGCAAACTGATGCATCATGGGGCTTTGGGACAGGACCCAGAATGCCCTGCACCCTCCGCCCCCTTCCCACAAGCCACAGCACCAGAATGGGAAGAGGTGCTGTGTGGGATAGCTGCCCATAATGCACTGCTCCCAGTGCCGCTGCAAGTGCCGCAAATGTGGCCACGCCAGTGCGCTGTCAGGTGTCAGTGTGGACAGACTGCAGCGCTTTCCCTACTGCGCTGTCCGAAGGCAGGTTTTACTCACAACACTCTACATCTGCAAGTGTAGCCATGCCCTTAGTGATTTGCTGTGAATTAGAAACAGCAATCCAAGCAGCATCTGGTGAAATGTGTGCTGCTGATACTGGTTTGTGCTTAATTTTTGGTCAGCTTTCATGTATGCCTGAAGCAATCCTGAAATCCCATGAAACTAATCAAAAATAAATAGCTACTGTCACCAGGAGGTAAGAATTTTAAGGACCTAACCTTGTAAACACTGGATGAAATGAGGAAAGCTGGAAAAATGTGTTTATCAGCAAATTCTCTCCCTTTCCTGCCCTTCCACAAAAATCTGTTTAATTTTGAGTTGTCAAATGCAAATGAAAAGCTGAAATTTTCTGAAATGGCTTCTGCTTAGAACTGCAGGTGAAAATACAAAAGACTATTGGACATCTTAACTGCTTACAAATCCTGGCTTCATTGAAGTCAATGGAACCTGGATTTCACACTAGCTACTCAGTGGATCCACTAGCTATGTCCCCATGCTCTGTGTCTGGGGTGAAAGGAAGATAACTCTCCGGCACTAAGCCTAGCTACTTGGACTACATGGTTAGAGGGATTTGGGTCAAATAGACACAGCCCTTGGGAAATTCATTAGGGCCAGACACATTGCACCTTGTACAGTCATTGCATCTGTGTAAAGTGGTACCAGTCTGATCTGGTAGCATTTTACACTTTGCACTGGTGTAAAAAACCACTGCAGGGTACAGAGCAATGGTGAATCTGACCATAAGTGTGAAATTTGGGGTGAATTTTGCCCAAAGAAAATAAAGTTTTATTTTCTGGTAGGCGTTTGTGGATATCACCTTCTCCTCTCATTATATCAAGACACAGAGATTCTCTACTCATCATCTTTGGCATTTCCCCCCCCCCCACACACACACACACTTTAAACAGAATTTGTGATTAAAATCAAGACTATCATATATTAAAACCTCAAAAGTTTGATGGGAACAAAAAGCATAATGTTTTATCTGTAAATGTTGTGATGGGTTGCTTCGCTCCTTGGTTTTTCAAAGCTCCCCAAAAAACTTTAGTCTTGAGTAAAGACACAAATTCAAAACTTTATTAATAATGTAAAAGGTCTGCCTGCCACTCAAGGGCTAGAAAGAAACCAGGAAATCAAAGTGAACTATTTTCTTCACCAAAGCATAGGAAAAACAGAACTGTTTTATACAAGTTAGTGACTTGGTGTGGTGCTTTCTTTTGTTTGTAAACCAGTCCACTTAAAAATAAAGTTAATAGAATAACTTTTTTCACATTAATTTTCAGTGTATATCAGTAGATTGTTACTAGCTGGGATAGCATGGAAGGGGGCATGACTTTGCGGAAAGAGTAAGAGTTAAGATTTCTGAATTTTAATCCCAGCTCTGCTAGTAATTTACATGTGGCTTTGGACAAGTCACTTATGTTCAGCTTTTCAAAGTGTACTCCAGTTTTCTGTGCCTCAGGTTTTGGATGTCCAGTTTGAGACATCTAAGGCCTGATTTTCAGAGATGCTGAGCAGTGGCAGTGCCCAGTGAAGGAAATTGAAGTTGAGAGTACTTAGTAATTGTGAAAATCAGTGCCTTAGATTGGGCAGCCAAAGTTAAGAGACCACTTCTGGAAATGTAGGCTTTAACGTCCCTGTGTCTCACCTTATTGATGTGTAAATGGATATATTTGAGGCAATGTGGCCTAGGGCACAGTGTGCTGGATTGAGAACTGGGTTCTATTCTTGGCTGTGCCACAGGTCTGCTGGGTGATCTTGGGCAAGTCTCCACCTCTCTGGGCTTTGATTTTCCCCTCCGTTAAATGGGGATAATGATACTGACCTTTGTAACACACTTTGAGATCTATGGATGAAAAAAGGTATGAGAGCTAGGTGATATTATTACTATTGGTTTCAGACTAGCAGCCGTGTTAGTCTGTATTCGCAAAAAGAAAAGGAGGACTTGTGGCACCTTAGAGACTAACAAATTTATTTGAGCATAAGCTTTTGTGAGCTACAGCTCACTTTTTATTTCCCAGGGGAGTGAGAATTAGCTAATCTAATAGTTATAAAGCTCTTTGACATTCTTGGATCAAAGTCAACACTGAAGTGTAATGCATTAATTCTTTGACTTTCAAGTACATCTGCCACCTTCTACTGACCAACTGGCGGCCCCTCGGAAGCATTAAACTGGTTACCAAGAATACTTGTTGGTATCACATTACAAGGAAACAATGTGCAGGCTTTCTGAAAGGAAGGATAGCTGACAAAATGTTTCCCCTTGGTGGTAACAAGCATCATGTTACATTTCACTACCATTTGTTTGCATTGGAAAGGGGGGAGGGTATTGTCTCCTTGTCCTTAGATTAGCAATTTGCTCACCTTACACTTGCCAGTACTGAAAACATTTTGTTCAGATAAGTGGTGATTTGACTTATTTTGTTACTTATTTAGGAGTTGCTTTTTAGTAAAATCCGATATAGTTATTGACACAATTACTTCTGCTCTGTAGGTTGTATCAAACTGGTTTGACCATGCCATAGAAAAATAGCTCCTGTACGTTTATTTGAAGCCTGTTGAAGTCAAAGAAATGCTCTCATTGACTTCAGTTGGCTGTAGATCAGGCCCTAGAACAGAGCCTTGAATGTGACAATAGAACCTCAAACGATGGGGTACGGAAAAAGGATTCAAAATGTGGATATTTATTCCAATCTTTTTGGTTTGGAAAATGACTGGAAAGTTAATGAGAAGAGACTTTCTTACAAGATTTCCAGTACTTCCTGGAGTTTGGTTGGCAATAAGCCAAATACAGGCCAGAGATCAGAAGGTACAATTCTCGTGCATTCAGTGCAGCTGTACGATTTCTACCTGGTATAATTATGACCCAGTAACACTGAGCCCCTATGGAGCGCTTTACATATTCAGTGTGCTATCTGAGCATGAATGAGTTAATCCGCGCAACACCCCTGTGAGGTAGGTAAGTATTACCTACTTTCCACGGGTGAGTAATTTAGGGTATATCTACACGGCCATCAGAGGTGTGGCTGCCGCACCTGTGGACAAGTGAAATCGCTTTGATCGGGGTAGTTTGAATAGCAACAGCAGTGAATCTGCAGCAGCACGGGCTATGTGACCCCAGGGTCCCACACAGCTCTGCACAGCGGCGTGGGAATAGGGAAGAACTCCAGCCATGAAGGTTCTGGGAGTCAGCGCTCTCCGAGGAGTGGGAGTCAGGAAAAAGCCTTGGGGGACTGCAGCCTGCACTGGTCAGGGAACTTGCTTTGCTTTGATGTTAAGTTGTGTTTGAACAGTAAATTGTGCCCTGACAGAAATGCTGGAAACAGACTTGGGTGTGGCATTGGTTCCTTTTTGTGCTGCCAGCTTATAGCCCCAGTTCTCTTGTCATTAGCAACATTCTGGAAGAGGTCCTAGAGACAGATAGGGTTAGGTACCTGTAAAAATAGAAATAAAGTAAACAATACTAAGAGAGATTTTCCCCCCAGGTTATACCATTAACATAGTTCATGTTCCTACATATTTTAAGATCAGTTACTCAGCAATTAAATTGAGTCTTTTGATTCATTTATGTTGAAAATAAAGAAGTGGCATCATTTGCAGGGGAAAAGAAAGAGATTCTTGCATTACGAACGAAATTCACTTTATCGAGTTCTCTAGCAGTGTCTTCCATGCCATTATCAGTATAGTCTGTGTCCCTTCCACTTTCTTGCCATTTGGAACTGCCTGGCTGGAATTCATTTCTCCACCTATAAACCATTTAAACTCCCCTGCTGGAGAATTTTCAAATATTTCTCATTCCAGTAGAAACTCTTGATCTAGAATGATGTCACGGAAGTTTGTGGAGGATCACTTTACATAGCTTACTGCATAGGGAATAAATATAGACTGGTTTAGGGTAAACAATAAATAAGTAAATCCAACCCATGACACATTACTGACTGTTAATGCAGGGGTGGGCAAACTTTTTGGCCCGAGGGCCACATTGGGGTTGCGAAACAGTATGGAGGGCCGGGTAGGGAAGGCTGTGCCTTCCCAAACAGCCTGGCACCCCTCCCCTATCTACCCCCTCCCACTTCCCGCCCCCTGACTGCCCCCCTCAGAACCCCCGACCCATCCAACCCCCCCTGCTCCTTGTCCCCTGACCGCCCTCTCCCGGGACCCCCCGCTCCCTGTCCCCTGACTGCCCCGACCCCTATCCACACCCCCACCCCCTAACTGCCCCTCGCGACCCCTGACCCATCCAACCCCTCCCCCACTCCTTGTCCCCTGACCCCACCCCCTATCCAACCCCCCTTCCCAGCTCCCTGTCTCCTGACCACCCGCCCTCCGAAACTCCGCCCCATCCAACCCTGTCCCCTGACTGCCCCCTGGGACCCCTTACCCTGCCCCCTGGGACTGCCCCTTACCCAATCTTCCCCTCCCCCTGCCCCCTTACCATGCTGCTCAGAGCGGCAGGTCAGGCTTATTTGAAAGCCTGGAGGTGGGCGGGCGGTGGCATGGCTGCGGGGGAGGGGGGACAGCAGGGGAGGGGCCGGGGGCAAGCCTCCCCGGACGGGAGCTCAGAGGCCAGGCAGGACGGTCCTGCAGGCCGGATGTGGCCCGCGAGCCATAGTTTGCCCACCTCTGTGTTAGTGTTATTTGTGTTAACCCTTTAATTTTTGGCTCCTCTGTGTGTGCAGCCACTATTTTGCTTCAGAACTCCTTTGCTGTACAAAGACTAAGATTCAAATCCTTAGCCCTATGAATGAGGTTAGCGGGTGGAGGTGGGGATGGAGCAGGAATCTGATAGTTTCTGAGTGAGTGCTCCAACTAGGGTTGCCAATTTTGTTTGGACATGTTCCTGGAGGTTTCATCACATGACATAATCTTTAACTAAAGATTAGCCTTTAATTCCTGGAGACTCCAGGACAATCCTGGAAGATTGGCAACCCTAGCAACTCATGGAAAAGCAGTGAGGACCCATCCGACATAGCACTGCAGCAGCTGAATCCCCCAGTATGTACTCAGAAGGGTGTGGCTGGTGGATCCATATATTAAATCTCCTCAGCACCAGCATGTAGTTAGGGCCCTCCTCCTGCCCTCCTACAATACCCCGTCTGCATGAGGATAGATGGAGCACTCCACAGAATGAACAGAATGCTGACCTCTGACATGGGCTTTCATGGCCTGCCTTCTTTGGAGCAGAATCCCCACTGTTGTGGGGCTGTTCAAGTGAAACAGTCACCTTCTTGACAAACGCACCCAGGATTGAACCAGGGGTCTGCAGAGCTAAAAGTACGAGTTACAGTTTGAACTAAAGGTCTAAGGCTCGCTAGGTGCATGTGTGTGACACAGTCCCCTCTGTGCCCAGTCTGCTGAGGAAATGCATGTAACCAATGTAGATTGGGCACAGAGGGGAATTTGTGTGGGATACACAAGCACATAGGAAGACACAAGCCCAGATCCTCAAAGGTATTTAGGCACCTAACTCCTATTGATTTCAATGGCAGCTTGGCATTTATTACCTTTGAGGATCTGGACCTCAGCCTCTATTCCAAAGAGCTTACATAATAAAGCTGGTCCATTTTGCTTTAATAATTATAATTTAATTTTTATCCACAAATATGGCTTTTTTTCTAAAAACAGTTTTGCATGAAAAATTGTTAACATTGTTGACATTTAAATTTTTTGCAAAAAATGATTTGCCTTTTTAAAAAATCCAAATTTTTCTACCAAAAACAAAATAAAAGGCATTATAAAAATGGTCATTGATCATTTTCATTTACTACAAAACAAAAATGGTCTCCAACCAACCATTTTTGATCGTATATGAATATTTAAAAATCTGAATAGTTAAAAGGAAAAAAAGCTTTTTGCTTCAAACACTGAAATTTTTATTTATTTATTTATTTTGTTGCAAAACTCCTGTTGGATTTTTTGACCAGTTTTAAACTATGTTTCTATGGTCATTGCTGATACCAGGGTCTCAGGAACTTCTTCAGTCTGATTTCTGAGACAATGAACATGCAGAACAGAAAAAACAACTGAAAGCCATTTGTCATCTTGCAGTCTCGTCCATTCCAAAGTTAGAAAGAGGGGCATGTTTTCTACTAACTTGGATTTACTATTGACTGCTGTTTCTGCTAATTATCCTTTCTTGTGAAGATTAACTGGTTAATGTTTGCAAAAACTATATATACAGAAATAACACTATTCTTCTAAAATGTTATACTTGTTTTATTTCAGAGGCTCTGTAGTTTGTCACATACAAAGTGTACTGCACTTACAGATCCACCCTGTGTGTTGGTCACATCAGGAAGGGAAAAGAGAATTCAGTCTCTCTGTCCATTGATTTCTTGGCCTTTCTGCCGAGATTGGCAACAAGGATTCCAAATTGTGTTAGTTTTGTGATTCAGGCATTAGTTCAATAGGAACTAAAGCTGGTCAAAAATTTCATTTTAAATGTTTTTTTCCTGGAAAATGTATTTTTGACCAAATGTATTTTTGGCCAAATGTAAATCATGGTGAAAAAATTATATTTTCATTTTAAAAAAAACTATTTTCAATCAAAACCCAGAAGAATTTAAAGAAAAACACTGACCATTATTTTTCATTTTTGTCTTTTTTACATGGGGTGGGGGTGGGAATAATCATTTTCTGATGCTCTATTAGAAACAAGACTGAGACCACAAATTCCATTTCACATATGCTTCTGAAAAGTCAAGAGGGTAATAAATGTCATTCACTCTTTGCCTGGCTTCATGCCTTTCTATGTATGATTTTGAATAGGTTGCACAAATTGACCAGGCATCTGATAATTTGTTGCATCATCTGATGTTATTTTTAATGAGATTTCTTGGTAATGCTTTTGCTCTGAGCTAGGTGATACATGCCATTGCATGTCTGAGATAGAGTGAAACCTGTCATGAGTGACCACCCAAGGAACCAACAAAAATTGGTTGCTTAATACAGTTAGCCTTCTAATAAAGGTGGGACAGAATTTTACTTGACACCTTAGGGTGGTCTCTGAAAGCAAGGGCATGCTTATAATAGTTGTCTGTAATACAGGTTTCACTTTATAACTCTTTCATCTGAAAGTCTCAGAGATATTAGCCCTCCTGCTTTCTGCTGAATGGCACTATGAGGAGTTTAATTGTGAGATGTCTGTGGGGTGGGGCTGTCCTGTAGGTGGCTATGCATTAGCGTCTCTCTCTACCATGCATGCAGCAACCTCCAGCCCCAACATGCACGCAGCCAACTGAAGCATGACTAGTCAGGCCTGAGGGAGAAGTTGCGGACAGCCACTCACTGCGACATGTTCCTTTCTCTAAGCAGCATAATTTACAATGTAATTTGCTTAATAAATTCTGTCTGCTGACAGCAGCAATACTAAGTCCTCTGCAGCTCTTGTGCACTCTTGGCAGAGCGGTCTGTACACAGCAGGGGTGGAGCATAGAACCAATACAGGAGGCAAAGACCCAAGGATCTGACAAGCAGAAGACCACAGAGCCACAATTTTGGCTTCTGCTGATCCTGTGGACCTTGGGCTTACATGCAATAAGCAGCCAATGCCTCTTCACAGACTTGCAAAAACAGCAGGTTCTGCCTCACCCGCCATGAAAGGAAAGCAGCCAAGGAACTGTGAATTTCCTGATGTGAAACTTCCCACTCTATCTGTAGCAATATCATAAGAGGAGACTGTCGAGCAGCTCAAATTAACTAAACATTACAACCACGCCCTGTGAAGAAGGTATTATCCTCACTTTACTTGTAGAGAAACTGAGTTTAGAGTGATATGTCCAAGGCTGCCCAGAGTCAGTGGCTGAGCCATGAATAGGACCCAGAAGTTGTGCTCTACCATGAGCATATATGTTACTATATGTTTATTCTGCTAGCTTTTTTCCTTGTATTTAATTCTAACTCTCCCCATTTCTGGTCACCTTCTCGGCTTCTGATCTGTCCTGTGTCCACTCCCTTCTTATCAACTAACCATCTCTTAAAGTTGAAGAATGAAAATTCCCTAGCATGGGTGAGTTCAAAACATGGGTAACGTACTACCTTGCTTTGGAGAGCATTGTCTTCCAGGTCTGATGACAAAGTACACTTGTACAGTAACCTAATGTTTTGGCTCATGTTTCATGGGATTTATCTTCTGCATCAGCAGAACACATCAAGCCAGCTTCAGACACATCACTGGTTATGTTATATGGGAGATTCGTGTGACACATATCACAATTAAAAATGCAATGGCTTATGTCATATAGCTCAGAGCAAAGGTATTGCCAAAGAATCTAATTAAATCTGATGCATGGGTCTACTGTTTGACTCTAGAAACAACTGAAACTACCAGCTGGCACTTTGTGAGAACCAACATTTTCATTTGTGACTGTGATCTAGAGTCACTAGCGTGTTAGTATTAGACATGAGAGAGGTGGATATCCTTGAAATAAATTGCCAGTGCCTGGTCTGTCTGCCCAATCTACATTGGTCAGGAGCGGCTGGAAATTGGTACCATGTAGTTGCTGTGGCCTTTGTGACAAGAGCAGTTTCTATCCTTATAAAAATACTACAAAATATTACACCAGTGGGCCAGAACACTACAGCCTAGACTACACAATAGTGTTACTGAAGAATGTAAAACCATTACTGTGGAATACTGCAATATGCATTTATAAGAGGAAAGGACAGCTGTTCACATCAAAAAACCCCCACTGCAACTGGCAGCACAACAAAGAGGTCAGGTCGTGAGTTGGAAAAGAGGCGAGCTACTGTTACACTCCCCAAGTCTCTCAATAAGCCATTTTTGGGGGGCTCAACTTGAGACACTTTGAAAGAGTCTGCCTTACAGCAGGCAGGTGCTCGGCACTTTCTGAAAATCAAGCCTCTTGAAGGCATAAGTTAGGTACCCAAAGATGGAAACATCCAGAACCACTAGTCATTGGTAGATAATGTAGGCCTTGATATTTTTTTTTCTGATTAAATACAAGATAGGTGAGTTCTTTGTGAGGTCTGGGACACTGATGGTTTTTTGGCTCACCATCTGCATGACTTTAGAAATTTTTTTTATATAGTTCACACAAAGTTCTTAGTGACAGCTGTTCTGAGTGCTGCATAAGTCAACAAATAAACCAAATTAATATGTTTTTAAAACTTAAGTGGTACAAGATTTTATACTTTAAACCCCACCACCACTACCACTCAGATCTCCTTGGAGACCAAAATTATTTTATCATTGACACGAAGCGTGTAGTGCAAAGAGGACAATCCGTTTTGATCTCTGGTATAATTCCACTGAAGTAAAGGGAATTATACCAGAGATGAATTTGTCCCTGTATAAAAGATGTCTCCACTCCTCCCAGGAGAGAAGTGAAATGAGATTTTGTCTGTTTTCAACAACTCTTTTTATCTGACTTCAAGGAGATCTGTTTGAACACAAGGAATTCCTAATATGAGTCACTTGTCATTCAAGCTCTTCTGGTTCACAATATACTTCTTCGAGCTTTCTTAGGCAGTTTAAATTATCTTGTTTAACAGGTAGGGTAGGAAGACAGCATATTCATCTGCATGTGCTAAATTTCTATAAATGGAAAATAACAATAATTTTCTTTCTAAGGGATTGATATAGAGAAGATGTTCATTCTGCATGGCTTAATTATTTATCTGTATTTGGGCAAGTCTTGCAGTCCTCATTCAAGAATCAAGTATTGTAGGATTTGGCCAAGTCATTCTGAAAGTGTTCAGTGCCAACCTCCCTCAACATGTAAGTTACAATTATTTTTCACACCTCTTGAATTATTATTACTTCTTATTAGTATTTTACCACTTACCTCCATCTGCACCAATTTTCTGGCTAATTTATATCCTGGCAGTCTCTGATCCCTGACAAGGAGATAGCCACAATGACTCTTTCTCTGAGTCTTAGGCTGACTTGAGATCCAGACTCACACTGGCTGCAGAAGCCCTCTTGTTTTCATATAATGAATTTAGCCTGTGAGCAGCCTTGTAGCTTCATTTACTTGTACTTTAAACCTGGATGTGGGGAGTGAAATAGCTTCATAGTCTGTCACAGATCCATAACAAATCAAAATGAATAGAACCAATACTGCAAACCCTTACTTGTGTGTGAGTAATCCCGCTGAAATTAATGGGGATACCAGCATGGACTCCATAACCATAACTGACCAAATTAAAGCAATGTGCCAGAATCCAAAGTATGGGCCTGATTCCTATGATGTGTTGAGCAATAATTCCTGTGAGGTACTGAACTCCTTCAAATTCCACTGGCTAAGTGATGGTACTAACAGCTTGCTGGACTGGGCTCCATATAACCAAACACAAAGCTATATGACTGGTGTCCTAACATTAGCGCCCTCCCACTAATGAGCTGAGTGCAACATGCTCACAATGTCACTGATGCAAGGTCAGGGCCTTTCAACATTTTGAAAGACTGTTGGTTTCCTCACAAGCTCTGAGGCCATGTCTAGATTACAAAATTAAGTCGGCCTAACTGACATCATCATATCGCTATCGCATTAATTACATTGCTTGTGCTTGTCTACACTGTGCTCCTTGTGTCAGCAGTGAGCATTCTCACCAGGAGCGCTTGTATCAATCGTACTGTCAGTGTGAACATTATGGGATGGCTCCTGAAAGCTGGTAACATATATAAGCAACACTGTGTCTACACTGATACTGTGTTGAACTAACTACATCGACCTTCACTCTATGCTGCTCATGGAGGTGGAGTTATTAAGTCGGCATAGCAGGGAAGTTATGTACGCGGGAGTGAAATTTAAGTGTAGCCACTTTCACAGTTATGTTGATATAAGCTGCCTTGCGCTGCCTTAACTCTGTTGTAGGCAAACCTAAGACCAAGGTTTGTAAGGTAGAGGTGGAGAGGTGAAGCAGCATTTACATACCAATACATTTGCTTTTGCCAAGGAAACTTGTTTTCAGGGTACTCTCAGTTAAAGCCAAGGCATGTTTAGGCTTGAGGATCTACTTTGTTTACATTTCAAATGCCTAGACCTCTTGTTAGACTGATACTGTGCCATGCAGCTCTTTAATGAAAATCATTTGTTTGGGATTATACCTCAACAACAAATTATGAGTTTAACTGTGTGAGAAAGCCTTTGTGACTTCCCAGACTTCTATGGTGTCCTTCAGATAACAACCCTGATATCTGCTCTTTTGAATGTTCTCAAGGAAAGAGACAGAAATTATCCAGATCCATTACAGACTTAGTGGGTTTATTACCCCAATTGGATTTAGATAATTTTTCCTCTTAAAACCAGTCTTGTCCTAGAGTTAGGACTGACCAGACCTGGCTTTAGGTGCTTTTCTTACACAAAACCAGGGAGAGAGAGAGACTTAACCTTCTAGGGAGTTTAGGCACCGACAAGGTTAGATGATAGCCAAGCAGGAGTTTTGAGGATCTCTGTGGTGCCTAAGTGTTGGGCTTAGGCACCTAAATCCATTTGTGGATCAAGCCCTCAGTTTTGTCCTGTGCTGTATTTCACCTGCTAAGAAGCTGAGTCAGTCACAGCAGGGATGCTGTTATCTGGAGCACTCCTTAGCTTAAGGGCCTGATCCAAAATCCAGGGAAGTTAACAGGAGTCAACGTCAGCGGACTTTGGATTGTGCCATAAAATAGGAAAGGGGTGACAAGTGCAGTAATTGCCTACCTTCTACAAGAACTGACGGGTGGATTCCCCCTCCTACCTCCATCCCAGTCTCTTGAATTCTTGTTATATAAAATCGCTTTGACCTCCTGCTGCACTGCTCCTTGATTCATAGCACTAGTTTCAGCAAAATATGTAAATACTCTTGCTTAAGTGATACTTTATTAATGCAATCACCAGAAGATGCCAAAAGAACATAATTTCTGCAGAAGGAATTAAAAAGAGCCAATGGGAAGAGAGAGATTCCACTATGCTGATGAACAGTATTTTTACTTTCCCCGCCCCCAGAGGAAAAAAAACTTGCTGAAATTACAAACCAGAGCATGCAAAATAATCCACTCTTGGGAATACAGGGGTTGATATAGAAATACCCTGATCACAGTATAGAGCAAGACAGCGCAGAGGAGACTTAGTCGTACAAACAAAATATAATTTGTGACCGGGTTCAATCATGAAAAATGTGAAAGCAAACTTTGTGGTATGCAAGATGTTTTCTCAACCATCCTGGGCTTACGCTTACTCAACTGGAAAGTTGGCCAAATTTACTATAGCCCCGCCCTGAATATTACCATGGAATTTTTCCGCAGTCCTATATTTTTATGCTTTCACAAAAATGTATATGGTGACAGCAGCCAGAGATGCCTCCCCCGTAGATTTTTTAGTGCTCAAGAGCTATCATTTTTTGTTCTTCTTTCAGGATAAAATCCTGCTTCTTTTTCTTGTTTGAGCTGTAGCAAGCTAATGGGATGCTTCTCCCCAAATAAATTAAACAAGATTTGGCCCTTGTTTGGGAGTATTTAAAGAGCTTCTATGACTGGCACTTTGAGTTTCCTTTACAGAAATTTCCACTCCATTCCAATGTGTGCAGTAAATGTGACTCTAAGCCTTGGTGAAGAATGTGTTTTGATTAATTTAAGTTTTATGGGTGTCAGTTAAGAAGACCATGTGTTTTGATGGCAGGGCTGTTTCTTTGTACTCAGTGGCCCTGCAGTTAGCAGGCTGTCAAGTTAAAGGGTGGTTTTCTGTGCTTGACTTATGTCTAACGTTTATTGGAGATTTTACACCTGGACCATGAAAGCCCACTAACAAATGCGGATCTGATTTCAACTGCAACATCCCCAGGATTTCTGTTTGATTTTTGTGCTCTTGTATAAGCAATAAAAGGACACATACCAAACCTGAATTTAGATGCCAAATGCAAGCTAGTCTAAAACTTAGCCCAAATCCTTCTGTATGGGTTAGGAAACGATTTTGCAGAGTAGTATTCTCTGCAAACTAAAACGACTTACATCCTACTGGGTATGAATGTTTCTATGTCTTTGCTTTAGGTTAAGTTTGTGAAATCCTAGAACTAATTTGCACACTTGCTGGCAGTCTTGACAATGCAGCTAAGGCCTGGATTGGTATGTGATCCTTCCTGAAGAGGGCTGAAGCAGATGATGGGGAGTGGGGACATGAGTCTTCTCCCTAGACTAAGCAGAGGCGAGAATTTGGGTGCAGATCTTGCCCTCACGTGCAAAGGGAGATCGCTCTCTGGCACAGACCAGGCTCCCGCTGAGCATCCTCCTTGGGCCAGGACTCCAAAATAGAAAGGAAGTAGGAGAGACAAGGTTCCAGGAGCGAGAAGAAAATGCATCATCATCTGGGCACAATGCAGGAACTGCTGTGAAAAGGCAATTCAGCTCTCAGGTCTCATTCTGCACTGTGCCTCTTACAAGCACAGCCCAGAAGGCACAGCCTGATGGAGGGAGCCAAGGTAGCTTTAAGCCATCTTTGTGACACCTGGATTCAGAGCTGTCTAGGAGCCATTGTGGCCCCTGGGTTAAATTAGAGCAACCCCTGCTGCTTTTCCAATCCCTTCCCACAAGTTGAAGAGTTTGGAGGAGTTTCTGGTGAGGAAAACGTCTTGGCCTTTGGAACAATCGGTAGGAAGGCACCCCCACCTGAGGGCTCAGTCTGGCCCAAGGAGATGGCATGGGAAGCTGGCACTGCAATGCCCGTGTTCTGCAGTTCTCACGGCCTATTCAATTCAAGCACTAGCATTGTTATTAGCACAGAGCTGAACCCAAAGGAAAACCTCAGAGCTGAACAATCCGTCTCCTCCAACACTCTGCAAACTTTGGCAAAGTTTTGGTCCAGATCTGAGCTCTTTCCTCTTTCTGTGCTGTTTACTGCCACCCATTATTAATAATATGCCCTTTGAATGTACTCCTTCCATCCATACATAAGGTATCAGGCATGCTTTTGAACCCTCTTCTCTAAATTAATGACTGTAAATTAGTAGCCAAATAGCATCCCTTTGTGACGTCAGACAATGGATTTTCAGACAATGGAATTTCTTGTTCGGGAGGTTGTGGTGGCATAGCATGCGTGATGTAGCTGTATCTTGGAACTCGATCCTGGAAACCTGACTCCGGGTATGTCTTCACTGGAGAGTTAACTCAGGTTATTGCCACTTGGGTGTGAGCATCAGCAATGGCCTAACTCATGTGTGAGCAACCTCAGTGCAAAGCCATGTTTGACTTACTGCATCCACTCTGGTGCTGCACTCTCCGATTGAGGCACTACTGGGGTCATAACTCATGGTTCTTAGTGCTGCAGTAAGCTGAGCCGCTTTGATTTTTCCCCAGTGAATTCTGGGAAAACTTGTCTGTTGTTCTGAGCATAAGGGGGAATTGTGGGAAGGCATTGGAGCACTATCAGCAATCAAGTGGTTTACCTTTCCCTGTATTCACACTGCAAAATGGGCAGGTTACCAGCCCAAGAGTAAATAGCACTTGGTCTTGAGCCCATACCCAAAGATAGGGCAGTGAGCCCACAGGTAAAGCACCACCAAATTTGGATGAGAGGTTTCTGTGTGCGGAGTGGAGCCGGATTAGGGACACAACCTGAGCAAAGCCTGAGATAACTCAGCAGTGAAAACAAGCCCTTGTTTGCATAGCTCTTATCCTATTGGCTTCAGTGGTACTACTATCGTGAATAAAGATTAATCATGTGAGTGGTTGTCTGCAGAATCTGGTCCTTAAGTTTCAGCAACACTGTGGCTGCTAGAAATCTTATTGGTAACTGTGTGTATTGTGTTGCTTAAATTGCAAGTTCTTTGGAGTATTATTTTAGTATCTGTGTTGTGATAGCGTCCCGAAGGCCCATCATGGACCAAAACTCCATTGTGCTAGGTGCCGTACAAACAGAAGAAAAAGATGGTCCCTGCCCCAAAGAGCTTACAGTTGGAGATCTTATTTTTCTGCCCGTTTGCCCAGATCTTAGAAATATGTAACTAATGCAAATATTAGCTGAGTTGTTGGGAATCAAATCTGCCCAAATTAGCAGTAGGTTCTAACGGACTCGATCACTTGTACCATAGAGACTAGCATGATGGGATTCCGTACTGACTGTAGTAGAGCTTCTAAAACAATCCCCAACGACCTGAATTCCTTTTTAGATTTCAAAGGCTTGTTATGTGAGTGACAAACTTTGTACCATTCCGTGGCCTGAATTAAAACCATCCGTTGAGCGGTAGGATTTGGGGGGGAGAGGGGGAAGTGTGCCAGGGGACAGCTTTAAAAAGAAAGAACAAAGTCCTAGATCCAACGGCTTTAATTTGAGAAAGATCTTGCTAGGGTTGTAAAAAGTTACCAGGTACTGTACTCCCCTAGTTTAAGAAGGGAAGTCTGGTCTGGTCACTTCATGCCAAGCTGTTGTTTGGAATCAGGGACTTGAGGTTTATAGCCTGTCACACTGTGTGCTGTTCATGAGCCATGCGTTTAAGTTTATGGAACATTTCTAGGTTTCAGGGCTGTGTTTCTTTTTTGAATTATTAGTGGCCACTTAAAACCTGGAAACATTTAGCCAAAACGGCAGCAGCAAAAATTGTTGTACGTTGCTTTGGGCAGCAAACATGGGCTTCGGAGCTTTTTTATTTCTGAATAGAGCCATGCTGTCAATGCAAGAGGACAAAGCGGTGAGAAAATGCAGCATCTTTTTGTTAGTCCCGAAATGCTGCCGCAGCTTTTGTACAGTAGCTTCTTTTGGCTTTTCTGTGAAAGAAATACAGCCTTCAGCCGTGATATTTAATTACATACGCAAAGGTGAATGAGTCAATCTAGTGGAAGTTTGAGTCATATGAGGTCTGAGTGTCTGGCTTGGTGTCCGTGAATGAAAAGAGGAAAAGTCAAAGCCAAGGCCATGCCCGGAAGAATATGCTTTGCACCTCAGCCTGCTTTACTCATTGGAAATCACACTCTCCACAAGTTCACAACTGGATGTTTATTTTTATTTCTAGATTGAGGCATTTAGATCTGATCCAAAGCTCAATAGAGTCAAAGGAAAGCTCCTCACTTCACGATCCTGTGATCAGTGCAGAGCCAGACACAGTTTGGATTAAGTGCCTCTCCCCAGTGCACAGAATGAGCTCCCACCATCATCCTCAGCGATCTCTCTAGTCTGGTGCAGAGAGGGTGACAGGGCCATGACCCTGCCACCTCAGCCACTCTGGGATGGATGCTTCTAGGTTACCCAGAAGGAACAGTCTCCAAGCACAAGGATTGTGATTGTCCCTGGCCTGTGCTTGGGGCTGTGCAAGGGAGTGGGTTTATGTTTTGGCTCATAGTTCCAGTGACCATCTGTTCAGTCTCTTGGATAAGAAACTGAGTTGTAGTTTCACAAAGCACAGCTAGTACCTTGTAGCCAGACTAAATAAATAAATAAACCCTTTGGCTTTAGTCGCAGAGGAGCTTGTGGCTCCCAAAAAATCAGCTTTTGGAGTCTCCTAGGACCGTGTGTAAGATGCAAAACACATTGAAGAAAATGGAAAGACGAAACCTGTTAAGTCAGTGGAAAGTTTCATTGACTTCAGAGCTTGCATCAGGCCTCTGGAGACCAAAGGCTCAACATGTTGTTCCAGATTCAGTCCTGGCCTAACTCCACTGAAGCTAACATAGTTACATCAGAACTGAATTTGGCCCAGTGTTTAGTGAATCTTGCCTTTAGAGTCCAGAACCAGACAGCCTGTCAGGCTGCCATTCTAGTTTCCTTTTTATTTGAATGTGAAGAATTTGGTGCTCTCTACTCTTAAATATGGTTAGTAAGCTATTTTTAAGTTCAATTCTGTTTCAATGAACTAAATGCTCTCACACAACAAATTGACATAACCCCTTTCTTTTGAGATAATTAAAACAACTCCACGTTTAATAAACATACAATGGCGTGACATCTATCCCTACAGTCATAGCTGGTTCTTTTCATTCTCCTTATTAGATCTTTTTTGGATGGCACTGTTGATTGCCTTGAATGACTGTGCCTCATCCCAGAAACTTGGGTGGATCTCTCTGATTTTAGCATGTCTTGAGGCATTGAGATCATAGGCTCAGATACATATCCTCACCATTGCAACAAGGGTAACTTGATTCCCTATGAACCAAATCTTAGCATGACTACAGGGAGGCTAATGTACCCAAGGCACCCAGGAAAACAATGGATGAATCAGAAATGCTACAGATTAGTCTATCTCTGAACTAAAATTTGTCAGACTAAAATGCTTCTGGCTAATTTGTCTGGCAAGAGATTAGAAGCTAAACAAGATGAAGTCCAAACTGTTTTTTTCTTCCTGTTTTTAGATGGTGTAACATAAGCTGAATCATAATAAAAATAGAACTTTTAACTAAGGAGGCAAGAATGAGACTGTTTCCCCCCCTCCCCCGTTACAGTTAACCCCCTACTGGATAACAGCAGGCTCTTGTTTTGAATAAATGCTATAAAGTTCATGACCTGTGGCAGCAAAGATTCATCAAAAGGGTCATGAAGGGATGTGTCTATTGTCTGCTTTACCTTTGGCAGATCATTTTTATATGTACTTGATCGCTCTAGAATTGGAAGAGAGATTCTGCAGGGATGCCAGGCCATTAGAAATGGGGAGATAATGGAAAATGTATTGTTTCAACCATTTAACTCAGGGAATAAAGATTATTTGCTGTAAATAAATACTAAGCCCCAACAGATGAAACTATATTTACTACAATGACACAAAGCAGTGTCAAGCTGAATGGACTACAAGGACAAAAAGTAGTGTCAAACTGTATTTCTGCGAATGTTAAAGCCACAGTAACCCAGAAGATTAAAAACATATAACTGAATCCAGTCATGCTTAATGGAGCAAAATTCCCACCAAAGTCAGAATTTGGTTCATATTTACTATTAAGAAAGCTATCCTTTAACCAGCATAGATATAATTTAAATAGATCTGTAGATTTTTGTCCTACCTAATCCAATTAAGTAGCTTCACTCCATTTAGCTAAAGAATTGCAACTACAGTCCATAGTATTTTTCAGTGCATGCTGTTAACTTACTGTGGTAATAAGAATAACCCCTAAATGCTTTCCAATCCATTCTTTTTTAGGTTCGTTGTTTGACATCATTTTTTCAGTGGGTTTGAGGAGTTGTAGATAACTGGAAAGATAAAAAACACCTTCCGTCCACAGATCTCAAATCATTTGGCAAACAGCCACTCTCTAAGGCAGAAAAGTGTAAGCATGCCCATTTCACAGATGAGCAAACTGAATGGAAGTGAGTGGCACAGTTGGGAGTTGAATCCCAAAGAACTCTTGCATTAAGAACACTGCCCTGGTTGCATACTGCTTGGAGTTTCATCTTAAATAAATAACTTTGTACATTTGGAGTTTTGAGAGAGAAAGTAGACAAGACTGGACTGTAGTTCTGGCAACCCTATAGATCTGATTCAAAGCCTGGTGAAGTCAATGGGAGTCTTTCCATTGATTTCAATGGGGTTTGAATCAAACCCTAGCTTCTAAAGGTCTTCCATTTTATCGATGCTACAGGACAGGCACAGTTTTCTCATGGTAAAGTTCACCCCTGTGGACCACTTATGCCTTATTTTGGGGAGTGTAAGTGATGCTTAGACTTTGTGCTGGTTCCATGTACAGGGGTGAATTTCACTCTAATTGAGCTCCTTTTGCTGTAACAAATTATGCCTGGCTCAAGTAGACTGTCGTGGATAATATACTGCATGATGTGTATTAACCTGTCTTAATGTCCTGCGGTTTGTCCAAAGATGTCAAATAGTGGGAGAATGTAATTAAGGAAGTACTTTAAATCTTGTACCGAATAAGAGATTAAACTATCTAAAGTCTCCAGCCTTCTTGTGTAGGAGTCACAACAAGCCAGGCATCAGGTATAGAAATTGTTGCTTTAAGGTAAAAGGATTTCTTTATAAACCTGTAAGGACAGGTTGTAATGGTTCTGCTCTCTCCAGGTCTGTCAATCGCCCTTTAGAAGTTGATTTTGCAACATGACTCTCCAATGGGAGTTTTGCTGCTGATTCAGTGGAACCAGGATTTGGCCCTAGGATAGTTTTTTGTTTAATGGGACAGTATCCCGATTTAATATGAAAGCTCCCACTTCTGGAGGTTTATACTACTGCAGTTAAGCAAACCATAGCTTAACCCTTCACTGTTTTACACCTTATGTAGTCATTTACACTTTTGTAAAGTGAACAGCAAATGATAGCAAATCAGAAAGGTAGCAGTTTACACTCACAATTCACTCATTTTGCACTGGGGTACATGACTACAAGAAATCGGTATTGCCCAATGCAGGGCAGTTTTATAATGTCCAGAGGTTGTATCATTGTCATAACACTATAAATGAACCCTGTACAAAGTATTATTGTTTTTCTGGAAACTTTATGTACTCTGTGCATATTTTTTCTTCCTTTCTCTCACAAATTTGTGCCTGTCCCTCTATCCTTCACTTCCACATTCTTTGTTTATGCAACACCTACAAATGAAAGCAGTAAACTTCATCTGGCGTCAGTTGATTTCAAGTTGAATTAAATGTATAAGGAAATGTAATTCAGTGGATAAGTACCAAGTCAAATATGGCTGTGCATTTTAGATATATGTAAGGGGTCTGTTGCCCCCTTACTAACATTCAGTGGGGGTGTTTTAGTTGCTAGCTCCCAGTACTAAAGAGGGGGAAGGGTCGATGGGGAATCAGGACCCTGAGACTGACATCGCCCAGGAACAACGGAGAGAGGCCAGTGCTCCAGGTCAGCCTGAACGACAGGGCCGGCAGGCTAATCAGGGAGTCAGGAGGCCAGGGAGGTCCCGTCCTCCGTATGAGCTGGAACTACCTGGGTCAGACAGAGTGGGGCTGAGCTAAGGAGAAAGGAGGGGACCAACCTAAGCTGGGGAGCAGAGCTGGGCCAGATCCAGAGGGACCAGAAAAACAGCCCAGAGAGAGCAGACGCTGTCCTGGGAGCAGAGCTGCAGCCCCAAAGCTAGAGGCACAGCCCAGAGAGAGCAGACTTGCCCTGGGAGCAGAGCTGCAGCAACCAGAGCCAGAGGGGCCAGCAAAGCAGCCCAGGAAGCAGGTCAGTGCTGGGAGCAGAGTCACAGAAGCAGCCTGCAGAGCAGACCTGTGCTGGAAGCAGAGCTGCAGCAACCAGAGGCAGAGGGGCCAAAGAAGCAGCCCAGGGAGCTGGAGGCAGAGCAGCAGCAGTGCAGAGACAGAGTGGTGGAGCTGGGGCTGGAGCAGTCCGGAGCTGGATGCAGTGGAGTGCTGGGGAGAGCGAGGGGGACCCTGGGCAGCAGGCCCAGCACAGGGAGACGCCTCAGCCAAGAGGCTCTGCGGGCCAGGCTTGGATCGTAACCCGACAGGGCGGGGGTGACACTGGGAAGAAGGGTCCTATCACTTAGAGCCTGAGAGCCTGTGGCCGCCACCAGAGCAAGTGTCCAACCCACAGCATCCCTGCAGCACAGCCAGGGCCTGAGAAGGAGGCCTGGGACTTACAAGGAACAGACTGAACTGCCCGGACATTCCAGAGAGACTGTTTGTGATGTTCCCTGCCACAGAGCGGGGTGATGTGTTTCCTTTAACCTTTCCCATTTTTCCTTATTCTTTTCAAAATTAATTGTTGATTAAATAACTTGCATTTGCTTTAAATTGTATGTAATGGTCAGTGGGTCAGAGAAGTGCCCAGTGGCGAGAGAGTACCCTGGAGTGGGGACACCCTAGGCCCTGTCCTAGGTGACCACAGCAGGGTTGGGGGTCGAGCCCCCCAGGAATCCTGGGCCCAGCCTTGTTGGGGTTACGAGGACTCTGCCAGACAGGAGAGTGGAAGGGGAGTCCTCAAGGGCAGGGAGGCCACTGGGTAAAGGAAGTGGGAGCGAGGACTCGGATCCTTTCGCTAGGCCACTTCAGCGGGGTAGTGCAGAAGCCAGGAAAGTTCCCCACAATAGCGGGACTATTCCCCCGCTTACATATAGTTTCATCCATGCATGGTAGCATAATCAGGGACTTTTTCGAAACACTGTCTGAAACCTTTGTAAACAGCTTTTATTTAGTTTATGACTTCAGACCACATTTGGACATCATAAATCTCAGACTAGCAGGAGCTTACAAGCATCTACAAGCAAGTTACCTGCAGCAAAATGCCCTGCAGGCATTTTAGTGTCACAAATATAGAGGGGGAGAGGGTAGTTAAACAGTCAGTGCAGTATACATTTTACTACTATAGCAGAAATAAATCCATCCCCAAGGATAGGGTGTGATTGACAAAGGCTGTGTTTGTCCTTCAAGTCACTTGAGGGACTAAAAATGTGTCTATTAAACCAAGCAAGACATGTAATCATTATAAAAGTAAAAAGAAAAGGAGTACTTGTGGCACCTTAGAGACTAACCAGTTTATTTGAGCATGAGCTTTCGTGAGCTACAGCTCACTTCATCGGATGCATAGCATTATAAAAGTGTGCATTACACATGCATGCGCACAGGTGTGTGTGTGTGTGTAGACACGTGTGTGTGTGTGTATAATGTGGGTGTGTATAAACAAGTACATACAGATCCACATGTATGTACACGTATTACATACATGTGCACATTTTAAAAGTATTTGTGTATACACAGCTATTTTAATGTGTATATATAATGTATGTGTATATAAACACACTCACAAACACACACATACATATATACATATCCACTTTACTTTTTAAAGTACAGCCTTTCCTTTGTGTGTAGTAAGAGAATTCTGACAGTGTATTGGCACACCCACTAGGAACAAAGCTTAAACAGGCACTCTCAGCTGCTCCAGGGCATTACATCAGAATAAAAGATTGAAAGGTGTGCTACAGTGATGATTCACATACCCCAGGCTTAGACCAGGTGCTCTGCAATTATCTGCATTAACCTGCAGTTGGAGTGAGTTCAGAGTGAAGGTTAGCTATTCTCAGCTCAACTGATTTAAAAGGTGCACTGGGGATTATTTTCCATTATTTATAGAGTTGGTTTCTGTAGAAAAGGGGAAGGGGTGTAGGCAATAGAGTCCAAATTTGGGACTCTTGTAATATTTAACACAGATCATCCAATGATTTTAAAGGGAGGAACCAGAAAGTGATATTTAAAGTTAGGATGACATTTCGTAGCCAGTGACTCGAGGTAGGTGGGGAGAGAGAGATGGCTTTGAAAAGCAGAATGTTTAGAGGGTAACACTGTTTCAGTTTTATAGAGCATGGCAGGGCTTAAACTGTTCCTGACTTAGCACATGAACACACTGTGTGATCCCTTTTTAAATCTACACAGGATCTCTTCACCTGCTGGGTTTAATTTCAGAATCCAATGCGGTCATTAAAGAAAATAAAATATTTGCTTTCTTCTGGGACACAGCACAGTATCCATTTTTCATCTTCCTCCAGCTCGTCACAAAAGAAGAGTGGGAGGGAGAATCCTCCCCAAAGCTCCCCTAAAATTTCTAATCTTCAGTGGCTTTGTTGCCTGATGTATAAAACATGCAATACTTTTTTTTATGCCCCTGATCGTGAGACTGGCAAAACTGAAACATTTTCTGTTGTGAAATTGCATCAATCAACCAAACAAAAACAAACAAACAAAAAAAGACTCTACCAATCTCCTCCTGAAGGTCTTAATTTTTAGTCAAGTTCCATCTATATAGATACTTCATATGATACCCTGACTCTGTAGTACCTAAGTAGGGTGACCAGCTGTCCCGTTTTTAAGGGGACAGTTCTGGTTTTGGGGACTTTTTCTTATATAGGCACCTATTACCCCCTACCCCCATCCCATTTTTTCACAGTTGCTATCTGGTCTCCCTATACCTAAGCCATATACCCAGGTGAGGTAGGGAAACTGAATGTCTGGGAAACTGAAGCTCAGAGAGACTACAGGCTTGTCTACATGGAGATGTTTGGTTGTAAAAGTATAACTCTCTCATGTGGACACACTTATGTTAGAATAAGGGTGGCTTTTTCAGTTTAGCTTAAACTGCTTCCAGAGTGACATAAGCTAAACCAGAAAAAAAGCAATCTATCTGTATAATTACAGTGCTTTAAATTCACACCCTATCTCATACCAGTATAACTTCCCCCTCTAGACAAGTCCTAAGTGCCTTGTCCTACATCATGCAGAGGAGTCTGTGGTAGAGACAGGAACTCAAACCACATCGTCTGAGACTCACGCCAATGCCGTAACCATAAGACCAAACTTCCTCTCACCTTTTGCCACTTTAAATTAAATTTAAGGATACATTAAGCAGCTCTTGGTATTTAAACTTGAGATAATAAATAAATAGCATCCTAATAATTAAGCATAAATCCTCACTCTTCCTGCTGTCTTCACAGAACCTTTCCAGGTATATTTATAGCACACCCTTAAAATTAAAATGCCTCCATGTCTGAGCACTCCATGCAGCAAGGGTTAATCCCAATGCCCTGTATTCAGAACAGAACAGGGCCTGGAAGAGAAATGTACAAAGTGGGGGCTCACAATTACATAGTGACACAAGTCCCACTGACTTCAATGGGAACTGGAGTTTTTCTTAAGAAACTGATTAGTGCTTTTAAGTGAACAAAATGATTTTATTTGCAGTTGTTAAAATGATTATAGTAATTACCAGTAGACTGGATTAGTTCAAAATTGACAGATTAAGGGAGAGTATTTATAATACTTTCCATCTTTCATCCAAGTATCACAAAGTGCTTTACGTTCCTTAATGATTCACGCCTTATGACAGGTGTGGAAGGGAGAGTATTATCAATCCCGTTTTACATCTAGGGAAACTGAGGCACAGAGTGTGACTTGACGAAAGTGGCAGAGAGGAGAAGGGAAACCAGACATTCTCGGTCCCAGTCCTTTATTTTAATCACTAGCCCAGGCTTCCTCTCTATGAAATGGTGGTAAACACAGCACTATAAATGTGACAACATTCTCAAATTAGTATTCAAACCTAGCTGGTGGATGTCTGTTGGTGAATAGCTGCTCTCTTAGCTATAGAGCAAATGTACGTGTTTTAATTTTTTATTATACCATGTCATGTTATACTACGTAGCATTAGGGTGACAGAAAATATATGTGCCTATGATCTAGTATAGTCCTTCACATCACATGGTACAGGGAGGGCACAATGCACATGCTCAGGAAGATCTGATAAGAACTAACAAAGTCTGCATTCATCTTTCTTTTTAAATAATTACTTATTAAAATTCTCTGCAGACAGATTAACTTTCTTTCTTTGTTTCTTTGCTATTCTTGCTCCTGCATTGAGATAGGAATTGTATTTTTATAAAAAAAAATTGAAATTAAGAAGTACACTAGTCATGGTATCTGGATCTGAAGTTTCAATGCCCACAAGAGAATTTGGATGCAGGGTTCTGGTTCAGGCCCATCCTAGGGACAGATCTGAAACATGGAGGTCAAATCCTGATTCAGAGCTGAACTTTCCAAGGCTCAGGGTGGTGTGTTTCAGATCTAGGCTTCTGATTTGGTCCCTTCTCTAACAGAAAAGTTTTTACTAGTTTCGTCCAATTTCTTAATGTCTCTGAATCCTGTGTTGCAGTGATATTTCATGACTTCTTATAGTTTAGATGCCTTTAGGGCAGGGGTAGTCAACAGGTGGGCTGTGGGCCCAGTGGGATCACCAGATGTTTTTGAACAACTCTGAAATCTTTTTATTTACTTATCATCATCATCATTATTTTTTATTTTCTCTGGACTCTAGACTTTGACTGTACTTTGACCAAGAAATGTGGACTTTGATCAAAAATAATTGACTACTCCTGCCTTACAGAATCGCAACAGATATTCCAATGCTACCCTGCTTGTACTACTCTTTATTTCTCACAGCACATCTGTAATTCATTGGGCATGATTGTCCTCTTACACTGGGGTAACTCCAAGATATTCCATGGAGTTATTCTGACTTATACTGGTGGACGCGAGAGAGGAATCAGTGCATGTGTCATGGAGTCTATCATTCCTTGTGACACTCCTGTCCATAAATGGAAGCTGTAGAGGAAGCAATATCATGTGACTCCAAAGATGAAAAACTAAAGGGAAAATAGGGTTGGAAAGAGAATCCACATAAAGCAAGAAAAAGCATCACAGGAACAAAGTGGGGGAAAAAACATGCCCACCCTAGATCACAGAGTAGCTGCACCTTTGAAGAGGAACTGTCATGCTGAGACAAGAGGCTTGCTCCCATTGAAGTCCATGACAAAACTCCTATTGCTTTCAATAGCAGTAGGATTGGGCCCTAGGTACTGTGGTGGTAATTCTCCATCTGAAAAAAAAAAAAAGCTCATGTCATTTGATAGTGCACCAATATATGTACTGTGGTCTGATGCGCTCTGGGAATTTCAGCTATCTGTGGCCAGCCAATAGCATAGCTGCATTGTTGCACTCTCCTAAGATAATGGACACTAGTGGAAACCCATAGGGGAGATAGGCAGAGCTGTGATTGCACTTGTGCTGCTTATCCCTGCTTGAAACCAAGTTGAAGTAACAACAGGACTGAATTTGGTCCTATATGTTGAAGGATAGTGGGTGAATTTGCAAGGAAGGAGTAAACAGCAGCAAATCCGGAGGCCAGCTTGGCACATATGCTTGCTTCATCTGTGCAGAGTGTACTTATTGCAGTATGGCTGCTCTAGTAGGTGAAAGCACAGAGTGACTGTTTCATATAGTCCCAATGAACCAAGTGCCATTGAATATATTCATGTGCCATGATTACTCATTTCAGGTTAATTCAGAGAGTAAACCTGACTGTCATACTATCACCTTTATTCTGTATATCTTAAAAGCTACACAAACCTACATTTAATTTAGATCCCACAACACTGGTATGCAGTAGATATTATGCCCATTTTACAGATGGGTAATTTTAAGGCACAGAGAAGTTTTAATGGCTTGCCT
The DNA here is from genome assembly GCF_015237465.2 of Chelonia mydas. Lineage (NCBI taxonomy): Eukaryota > Metazoa > Chordata > Testudines > Cheloniidae > Chelonia > Chelonia mydas. The sequence continues at coordinate 21,644,133 of NC_057856.1, read as the reverse complement.
GAGATAGGAGAGTGAGTTGGGGCAGAGCTGGGAGTAGAATACAGCCATCCAGGAGCCCTAATTATTAGTGTCCTGCTCTAAGCACTAGACCACATTGTCTACTGCATCTAACAGCACTCCTGCCAATAAGGGTTTAACAACAGTATTATTCAAATCAAACAAGCATACCGTTCTGCACCCAATCATTTCAGTCACTCAAAGGTAATTGCTGCAAAAGCCAAATCTATGATCCTTTTCCTATTGCTGTTGTTTATATAATGCTATATGTGTGCTAGGCCCTTTTCAGGCAAAAGGGGAAGACATGGTCCCAGCCGTGGAGTCTTTACATTCCAAAGAAGAAACCTATTTCTTTAGCTCTAAAGCAGGGGACTGAATGGTGCAATGCTACTACTAGGATTACTGAGCCAGATCCTCATGTGGTGTAAATCAGCACAGCTCCACTGAGGTGAACAGAGCTAAGCTGAAAGAAAAGGAGTACTTGTGGCACCTTAGAGACTAACAAATTTATTTGAGCATAAGCTTTCATGAGCTACAGCTCACTTGTTCAGATGAAGTGAGCTGTAGCTCACGAAAGCTTACGCTCAAATAAATTTGTTTGTCTCTGAGGTGCCACAAGTACTCCTTTTCTTTTTGCAAATACAGACTAACACGGCTGCTACTCTGAAATAGAGCTAAGCTGATTTACACACAAGTTTTGGCTCTGTCATTCACTTTGCCTCCTTACCTCTCTTGGAGAGACTGTAGAGACTTTATATGGCCAGAAGAATTGTGGTTTTTGAGGAAGGCCCTCAAGGAGGAGAGAGTGCAGGCATAGAGGACTCGGTTAGAAAGGGCATGTTCCAGGGATGGAGGATGTGATAGGTTGATTAGTCATAGTATTTGCCCATACTCCCTTGATTATGCGGTCTAAATACACAGCCATTGTAGTACTGTGTTTTAACATATCAAGCCAGACACATTTTGCAAGACTCATTCTACTCTTTATTCTCATACCACACTCATTCCCATTGTATCTGCACACCTTCCAGTAGGGCACTGCGCAACGTGACAAACATAACATACAATGCTGCTGCATCAAGTGTAACTATATAAGTCATGAGATGGCCTGAGTGCAAGCATGTCCATCAAAAATGATCCGTGGATAGCTGAGCAGACAAAAGTTTAACTCCATGAGCAGCACAGTCATTGGCTTCTGTTCCGAATGGGTGGGCTTCCCACAACTGGCAAGCAATGGCTTTTGAAAGGGCATTTCTCTTTGCAGCCCTGTGCTTAACAACGACTACCCGTCAGCTGGCGTAATATCAAAACTCAGACTCTAAATTAATGTGTGGTTACCTCCTAAGGTGTTCTCCCAGTTTTGGCATCACCAACCTTGGATCCATTGTTGTAAGAACAGAGCAAGGTGACCAATTCTCACACACAGGCTGTGTCCTATGTGCTGTCTGGATCTGTTTATGCAGCATTGACCTGAGCTATATTGGTAAACCTCTTCTGACAGAGAAAAAGTGAGTGTTATCCCATGGTCAAAGCAGGGACGGGAGTAGAATTCCTGGATTCTATTCCTGGCTCTGCCACAGAATCACTCTGTGACATGGGGCTAGTAAATTGTTTCACAGTTTATCCTCCTTTATCCTTGTTGTAATGGAACTGTATTTATCTACAGTACCTCACAGGAGTGTGATGAGCCTTAATTAATAAATGTTTGCAAAGCACTGAGTGACAAGTGTAAATTATCCTGATCCATCACTGTCATCATGGGCACCTATTTAATTCACTTTTAAAAGGCTCATAAAAAGTGTACTGAATCTTATGAGCGAGGCAAAGTGGCCGTTCATAACCAGAACCTTATTTTCTATATGCTAGGAAGGTTAATAGTGGTATTTTGATGTTAGTGGCCTATACAGCAGGGAAGAAAGAAGGTGTCTTTTCCTAGTGAAGGTTTCTAAAGTGTCGGTTTTTAAGGGATTTTTTTTCGTTGTGCCAGAGTTAAAACTTTCTGAAGAGGCCATGTGAAAGAAAAACAAACACAGGAAACCAGGCTGGTATTGGTGAGATAAACCTCTCTCACCAGGCTTCTGAGAAGCACATCGACAACCTTTATTCAAAACGTTTGAAAAGGGTGCTGCTGCTGCCACCTCTGCCCTGTGCTGTGCAGCACAATACAGTATAACCCTGTTAATGCTTTAAAATAAATCTGTTGCGGGGGGGGTGGGGGGGCATGGAGGGGAATCCAGATTCAGTACCTCAGGGATCTTCCCTCTTCCTTTCGGCAGTGTACATACAGCAATCCTTGCACGCTCCACAGCAAGGCAAAGGAATTGGCCTAACCTTTTCTGGCTGGCATTGAGAGCTGTCAGAGGCATGGCCAGGGCAAAAGGGGCATATCAGAAGGCAACTGCACCTCCACTGTCATAACTTGGAGCACTCCGGAGGCTGCTTTAAGTTGTCCCAGGGGCTGAACTGGTCCCAGAGTGGTCCCAGGCTCTGGAATGTGAAGAGACGGTGAACAAGCCCCCTTTCTTCCCACCTGGGCCCTGTGCTGAGGATTTCAGCCTTGAAATCTGAATATACAGACGAAAACTGGACCCAGTATATATATATATATATATATATTTTTTTTTTTTTTGGAAGGGCGGCATGATGAAAGACTGTGCCACTAATTTTAAAATTATGCACATCAAAAATGTCCTAGTTCCCAGTATATAGGCAGAGATAAAGGCTGTGAGACAGTAGCCTCTATCAGCGATGTTCAAAAGACACTGGGGACCATGTGGAAAGTTCTTGGCTTGACGAAAAAGAATAAGAGGAAACTCTGGAAATACATCTTATGCACATTCATAAAATCACTACAGAAAATTACCCACTATATATATATACACTAGGTAATATGTGAAAATTAAAAGGGATTGATGATTAAATAGTAAAGTGGTTCCCCATTAAACTTTATGGGGGAAATATATAGTGAGACATTGGAAAGATGTAGAAGGAACATGTGAGATGGAGTGGACCGTAGAAATAGTAGCAGAATAATATATATATTTTTGAAAAGGCATGGCTGAGAAGAGTAGAGGAGTCAGTAAGTTGCAGGAAGGCTTCTGCTAATGTAGTACACCATGAATAAAACTTGAACAATTTATGAAATACAACAGGATCTCCTAATTGAGAGTTACATTTTCAAGGCACCTAAGCGAATTAAGCGACTTAAGATCCTAAGGGTATGTCTTCACTACCCGCTGGATCGGTTGGTAGCGCTCGATCCAGCGGGGATTGATTTATCACGTCTAGTCTAGACGCGATAAATCGACCCGAGTGCTCTCCCGTCGACTCCTGTACTCCAGCGCCACGAGAGGCGCAGGAAGAGTCAACGGGGGAGCGGCAGCAGTCGACTCACCGCGGTGGAGACACCATGGTAAGTTGATCTAAGTACGCTGACTTCAGCGACGTTATTCACATAGCTGAAGTTGTGTAACTTAGATCTATCTCCCCGCGCCCCTTCCCCCCCTCCCCCAGTGTAGGCCAGGGCTAAGTCTAATTGACTTTCAATGGAATTTGGGCCACTAGCTGGGGAGGGCTGTAGGGGCAGGTTTCCACTGCAGGGATAAGTTGACCTAAGTTACCCAACTCCAGCTATGCGAATGACGTAGCTGGAGTCAACGTACCTTACACTGACTTATTGCGATGTTACACCACGCTGGGTCGGCGGGAGAAACTCTCCTGTCGACTTACCTTATGCTTCTCGTTCCATTGGAGCACCGACGGGAGAGTGATCGGTGGTCGATTTAGCGGTTCTTCACTAGGCCTGCTAAATCGACCCCCAGTGGATCGATCGCTGCACATCGATCCCCTGGTAAATGGAGACAAGCCCTAAGTTACTACAGAGAATTCTTTCACAGGTGTCAGGTTCTTAGGTCTTGTTGAAATGTTCAGCGTCCAACTAACTGCTGTATTTGGGGATGGAAATGAATTTCCCCCCAGGTCATCTGAACACCCTGCAACAGGCTGTATTGCTCACAGATCATTCCCAGTACCATAACCAGAGTGACATAAACGAGCCTTAGTGAAATGGAAAATGGACTCCCAAGGCTCCTGACTCAGTCCTTTCCTTCAGCAACATCTTCATCTCTCCCCTTCTTGGAAAACTGTGAGAAAGGCTGTCTATGCAGTATTTCGGGCCTGAGAAGAATAAAAAATCCTGGAAACCTCAAAAGAAAGTCTCTTTTCCTTTTGAATTTTCATACACGCAGGGCTTGGATAAACTTCGGGTGAACATCTGGACTTCTGTGTACTTAGTCACCCTGGGCAAAAACCTCTCAGCTTTTGGAGATTCACCCACCAGTAATATCTAGGAGTAGTGGAATAGCTGTCACTATCCTCTAGTAAGTATGATAGTATCGTGTAGCAGTAGTAGCAATAATTGTATTTAGTATCATAACTTTATTTTTAAAGGTAGGTCCCTCCCTCCCTCCCTACACCAAAGATGCCAAGTTGCTCGAGGCACTGGCTAGGCAATTAAAAGTCAGTCATAATACTAGAGAGAACACCAGAGAGAGTCATGCTCAGGAGAGCCGAACACAAGGCAAGCAGGGAGACTATGATGCTGCAAAATTCTAGTGACAGCAAGGGATGGATTCCTCAAGGTCATTGTCTGGATATGAAGAGTTCCAACAAATCTAGGGGACCTAGAAGAGCCAATATTTGACTTTTTCATGCTGTTGCAATCTCAGGTTAATGACATCCATATTGCACAGATATGGATACGCATTTTGGCCTTCTAAAACCTACTATCCAAGGTGTTCATAAGCTAGGCCCTAAGGTTGAGACATACTGCAACTGTCATTGATTTCAGTGGTGGTTGTAGGTGCTCCGCAACTCTCAGGGTCCAGCCCTGAAGCTCAAAAGTAAAATGTCTTTGACAGCTCACACAACACTAGATGTTTCTTACAAATATTCTAACCACCCTTTTCTGCCATCTCCATCTTCACAAACATAGACGGGACAGTGAAGACTCATGGCTGTAGTACAGTAGATTTTCTCAAACTCAGATAATAAAATGGTAGTTAATCCTGGGACAGTTTCCCTGCTCCTTTCCTCTCCCTTTGCACTGCTCAGGTAACCCACAGGGAATGGAGACCACCCACAGACCCCTGTCTGGTGCTGCTCCCCAGGGAGATGTAGCTGGCTGCTATGCCTTCCTCCCTCCAGTCCCTGGTACAGGGAAAAAGAGAAGGCAGAATGTGGTGCACTGCAGTGATCCCCAGCCAGTAGATTGTCCCTTGGGATATTTCTGACAGCTGGCACAGGCTCAAACAGTTGAGATAGATATAAAGGGTGTGTGGGGGGTGTGTGTGCACACGCGCGCGTGCGTGCATACATGTGCAGAAGCTCACTGTGGGGCCATGGGAGGTAGAGCATGAGTTAGAGAAGCCCGGAAGGCAGAGAATCAGGCAGCTGTAAACAGATGCAGCAGAGAATCTAGCTCCATATGTGTAAAAGTGATAGGTGGGGATGGAGGGTGAGCAGTGTTTTCCCCAGGAATTGAAATTGGCCGGGGGGGTTCAAATTTACAGGGGGGGTCAGGGCTGATGAGGGGTTAGACCATGAGGGTGAAGGTGGGCTGTATGGCACCATAGTAAAAACTGAAAAATGTTTCATGACCATTTTATTAGATTTTAAAATCATCGCACAAGTTAAAGTTGGCTACTCAAGCCTTCTATGAAGCACTACATCTACATCCTTCTTGGTTTCTTGTTATAATTTTGCACAACTCTGTTAATGAACTTCTTGTATGCAATCCATTCATCTTTGATGGCTTCTCGTGTGTCCGGTACTTCCATTCCTTCGAGTGATATGCTCATTAGTTCATTCACATGATCAGGCAGAAGGCGACTTCTTTCAAAACACAAAATTCTATTCAGTGACGAAAAAGAACGCTCAACTGTAGCTGTTGTGACTGGGAGTAGCAAGAGATGAATTCCTACTTCTTTCAGCCCAGGAAACATAGCATAAAGATTGGGTCGAGCCACTAGTGATGATAAAAAAGAAGTTGAAGTCAAATATTCATTCATTCGTCGTATGACATTCCACTCTGTGTTCAGATTCTCTATTCTGTCCCGAGCACATGGCAGCCCCATTGCTGGTAGTGCCTCAATCCACTCAACTGTCGGTGTTTTATAAGATGGGATCTGTAAAAGCTACGTAGAGGTTGAGTAGAATCTCTAAGTCGCTGTTGTAGATTTTTAAGAATCAAGTCTGTGTACTTTTTCTGTTGTCTTGACAAACACTTCTTGTCCTCTTCCCTTAAGGATTCAATATAGATGCCTTCATTAGTCAACTTCTGGACTGAAGTCTTTGCTTCTTCCAGTACTTTTTCAATGGATAGCTTTCTGATTGATCCAAATGTAGCTTCTACTGCTGGACAAAAATCTACTACTGTTGTAGCAGATGCCAGGATGGCATTGTTTAATGACCCGAGTGGTTTCAACAGTAGACTTACAAGAGAGAGAACGGCAATAGTCTTCTCTGAACATAGTACCAAGAGTAATCCACCAGCCTCACTACTTCGATCCATCCCATCTTGGTAGATATTTTCCAAAGCCAGTAATAATGGCTGGAGTAATTTTAAGACAACAGCCAAGGATCGCTCATGAGAAAGCCAGAGGGTTTTCCCAGGTTGGACTAATTTGAACTTCAGTCCCAGTGTATCATCTATATTTTCCAAGATATTCAGTCTTTTTGGACTCTTGCTGAAAAAAAAATATAATGAAGACATTAAATGTATAGCTTTTTTAATGTCTTTTGAAGAGTCTGCAGCTCGTACTAGCGCTAGTTGGAGTAGATGGCCTCTGCAGTGTGTATAGGAGAGACTAGGGTTACACTTTTCTCTGAGCGAACCTTGTGCTCCACCATGTCTTCCAGAGATGTTTGCAGCTCCATCGAATGCACAAGCAGCCATCTGTTTGAGGTCCAATTGACAAGCATTTAACTCTTGTAAGATGTGGGTTGTCACAGATGCAGCCAATCTATCTTCTATAACTTGAAAATCTAGAAATGCTTCTACTGGCCTACCACTGACATCAAGATAATGTACACAATGACTTAATACTTGATGACCATTTGCATCGGTGCATTCATCAGCCATGTATGCAAATGATCTGAATGCAGTGAGAGTTCTTCACTTTTTCAACTGTTGAGTCTTGCACCACATACGTCTAGCCAGTCAGTTGAGTTTCTTACAGAAAGATAGTGAGCATTTGCTGGTCTTGTTCGGAACCAGTGTTCAACTTCAGGATGAACAAGTGACAATGCACTTAACACTGGCCTCCAGTTTGTAGTGTGTGGAATCTCTTGCCTAAATAGAAAGTATGATGCCACAGCCATGTTTGTTCACATGAACTGTGTTGTGTAACAGCTCATTAACACTCACCGGTGTTGTCCTTGGTCAGTGGAGGCTCACAGTTCAGAGATGTTTTCACATAAGTTCACCTCGCAGGTAGGGAGCAAGAAGGCACCTTGCTCGTTCCTCCAGCTGCTCACTGTTTGCTCTGGCCACTGTTGTTCGTAGTGCCACCGTACACTCCATTGCTCTGTTGCCAATGGCCCTGCGCCGTCACCTTCTGCTGCCACCTGCCACTGTGACGTCTGCGAGTTGGTCTCTTGAGGTTCCACCCAGCTCTCAGTGATTTCAGCTGAGCTCTCAGTGGGGGAACCGCGCTGCTAGTGCAGGCTGGGCCATCTCTTCCACAGAAACACTGTCCCATAGCAGGTCTAAGCACTTAGACCTGATTTCAGCTGTAGTGGTCACTTAACAGAACAAAAGACTATCTGTGGAGCCTAATCAGCTCTGTCTTTAAACAGTGGAGAGGGGCAGGTCAAATAGCACTTGTGACTCAGGCAGACCATCAAGCAAAACACCTGTCCCCACCCTCTCTCTTGATGCCCTCAGCTGGCACAGGCTGAGTACAGTTCTACTGCCCTTTACTCATACAGTAAGAATAACAACATTTCATTACTCCCCCCTCCCCCCGCATTCAAGTGATTTGTAACCCAACCTCAGCCAAAATCTACCACTTGGGCAACACAGCTCTGTTTGCTGGATACCTAGGTAGATTAGGTGTGAATGTAAATACAGTCTGGTCCTGAAGCCTTTCCCCCCAGCCCCCAGCTCATCACTAGCTGTCAGGGAGAGCTCACTTAGACCCTGCTTACAAATCATAATCTGAAATTATTAGATTGGCCAGCATCACCGAAATGAATGCACTGACATGGTCATAAAAACAACAGCTGTATAAGGAAGCTAGTCTATGTTCATACTTTTCAAATCTATTATACTTTTTCAGATACATGTATTTTATGATACACTTTAGACGCTTTTAAAGTTTGTAATAATGTTTCAATTTCAATTCAAATTTCCAAACAATCACTAAATTGGCAACACTGCATGTAACTAGTTCACAAAACTGGGGGGCGGCAGGGTGTTGGGGAAATTCAGGGGGGTAAACACCCCCAGAGGTGGGGTGTAGGTAAATCCCTGCAGGGTGAGGGCTTGTGGAGGAGGGTAAAGGAGGGGGAAATGGTTAGACCCTAACTATAATAATAATTAACCCTAACTACCAAGTGCCGTTCTTACTAGTCCTTTTTCCTTCACTGTTCTACATCTGACTGTGTCTGTAAGTCACTATATAAAAAGTGAAAAGAAAAGGAGTACTTGTGACACCTTAGAGACTAACCAATTTATTTGAGCATAAGCTTTCGTGAGTTACAAGAAGAAATGCAAATCAAATATCACTGCACCCGGGTTACAGCCATTTTTTTTTTTTAATATGGTTCATGACAACCTAAATGGGACAGACTTTTGCTGCATAAAGAGTTTGGACTTTTTATTTCATTACTGGTTTTTTCTATGAATGAACTTTAAACACAGATGAATATTGAAGAACCAAGTTTGTGTGTGTTTTACTGGGCCTGACTCTGCTAGGTATAGAATAAATCTGTTTGTGCTCTGGATAGGCGTGTACTAATGTGACCTATATTTTTAAACTGATAATATCCATGTAATTTGAAAGTATTTATATATAAAGATGGCATGTCCTTTTTCTATTTTGTTTTTTGTTTTGTTTTGTTCTTCGGGGGAGGGGGGATACTGTATCTTTAAATTAGGAGTAGCTGAATAATGAATCTTGAGCAGTGAAAAGGCTAATGTGCTGTGGAAGAGAAGGAGTTTAATCTAATTTAGTTGGAGGGTGTCTGTCTGTGGTGTTGTTTTCTGGACTGTGGGAATAGAGGAGAGAAGCTGCCCCCGTGAATGGTTCCTCCTGAGCCAGAATCAGTGGGGAGTCCCTTAGATGCCACTGATCCGAAGCCAGGCCATGAAAAGGGGATTAAAGAAATGTTCTGATTTGCATTTCACACTAATGCACCCCGTCGAACCTTTGGTAATATTTCAAACCACATTTCAAGGGAAGTGCCCTTAAAATAGCTGGCTAAATTGTATTAGAGCAACACTATACAAACCCCTCATCCATTTATGATGTGGGTTTTATTTTTTGTTTTTTAATCTTTTAACTAGTGTTGGTGGTGGTGTTTTAACTTAGTATATAGATATTCGACATTTTCATGGTCTGCAGCCTGTCCTACCAATAAGATATGTTTTGTTTATTTAAATATCATTTTAAAATAGCGAGAGAAAGTTTGAAATTAGGAAAAAAGAATAAATCAGTTTGGTTTGAAAAATGAACATGTGCTGCATGCATTTTATAATAATATAATTCACCACTGGCATGATTAGTATCTTGAGTGGAAATTAAACAGGAAAGATAGACTTGTAGTAATTATTATCAGCGTTTCTTTTCCGTATGTGCTGTTTTTCTTTTAAAGCTACTATTTCCTTTAAGGATAACTTTTATTTTTGTATTTTTTACAGTTAGCTACCAGAATTAAAGTGAGGGTAAATAACAGGCCTTCACTGTGTATCAGATATAGAATTTTTAAAAGTACCTTTCTTAATATGAACATGGATGGGGGAAGGATTATTGGGCAGGACTAATATTCAAACTGATCTTTATTTAAAAAATAAACGTCTCTCCTTAATGCACAATTGACTAGAAATGCTTTATTAAATATGATTTACAGTGGTAGCCACACAATTTTTAAACTTTAGATTCACCGAAAGCAATGCACTTTGTTATGACACGCTATTGTTATGATAGTAATTTACAGTGTTTTTCTAAAAATGTTTAACCTATTAATTAATTTGTAACTCTCCAAGCCTATCATTTAATTTCTCTTTACTGTTGAAGAGTCAGAGCATTTTATCTCAGAGGGATTATTTGGGTTTTCTTTAATCCCATTTCAAAAAAACTTGCCTAGCACTCTAATTTCCATTGACTTTAATACATATAGAATAGATGCAACTTTGATTTTTAACATTATCCGCACTGAAGTATTTTATTACACTTTCACTACAATAAATTACACAGCATTAAACTTTGCCATGCCATTTTTTTACCCTGTTTATGCTGCATTACACCTACAAAATATTTAGTTATGGTTGAAATTATGACATGCTTCATTAAATATTCAGTTTTAAATTTTTTTGTGCATAGAATGGAACAGTAGCTGGACTTTGAAGTACATATGATTCTTCTGCATATTTTGGGGTCTGTGTGGATGACTATGGGTGAAAACACATCTTTCCTGTGAGTTGGCACATTATTTGAAATCATGTTTAATTATAAAGTTTCATTAAAAACCTTTTGCTTAAAATTTTAGAGGCCTAATAAGATTTCCATTAATTTAAACATATCACTATTCCCACAACGGCCCAAATGCTTTCTTTTTCCTCTTTCATCCATGGTTAAATATGTAAATAAAATGTCTAAAGTCATTCTTCAAAGAAGACAAAAGAAAAAAGAGCTGAGGGAAAAGACAGCCATAAAATTCCTCCCAATTCTCCATAACATTTGCCAGAGGGGGGCCAACTCCTAGCCAGGGCCTAGCAGCAGGGGTGCCTGGCTGCTCCATAGAATCACACATCTCAAATCCCACACACAGGAGGAAAAAAAATAAAATAAAATATCTTTTCAGCTGGAGCCATCAAAAGGCTCTTTTCATTTATTAGTTACAGAGTTATCTTCCAGTTGCTGATTTCTCAGAGCCCTCATTTTTCTATAATAATGTTCTGTTTGTTAGTTTCTCTGACTCAGGCTGGTTGAATGGGGGCTGTTTCTGGATAGCTTTCTTTTTTAAAAAAATATAAAAACAGAAATAAATGATCTGAAGAGGGTTGTATTGGCTAACATAATAGCTAGAAAAAAACAAGTTGATTTAAAGTAGCACATAAAACATCAATTAAGAGACATAACTCCTACAAAGGATGACTTTTTTTCTTTTTTACATTTCACATTTATATTTTCTTTTAGCCTCCAAGAAAAATAAGAAAATAAGTGGCTATTATCAAGAGCTGTACAAAATAAGGAAACAAACTTTTGTTTTAATTTCTTTTTTCTGTATTATTTCAATATGGATTTTGATATACAATAAAGTACTTTGTAAAACAAAAACCCATCCCTGCAAAAAACCCTAATCAAGCTCAACAAAAAAACTGTATCAGAAATGTTCATCTCAAGTGTCATTTCAATTTCACTTTAGAAAAGGTAGCTTGTCCCTTATGAATGCTTTCCCCTTCACTTCCCCACCACCCCCAACCGAGCTCTCTAGAAGAGGATCTAGGGTGCATACAAATACTAAGAAAACAGCTTAGATTAATGAAGAATGGAAATGCTCCACCACACACACACACACACACACACACACACACAGAAACAGCAATGTAACTAAATAAATAAGGCCTTTTTGTTTGTTTGCTGGTAACACTGCCTGCCTTCATAACAGTTCCCAAATAAATCTAGAAGTGACCAAGGGAAGGATCAACGTGATAAGATACAATAGTTTATCAGTCTGATCTCTTTCAGAGAGAGATTCCTGGATCCACTGGAAAGCCATTAAAGAAAAGTATCCACCGATTTAAAACTTTTTTTTTAATTAAGGACCTTTTATTTCTAGACCATCATTGTCAGCATCTTCGGGGTTTCAGAAGCAAACATTAACCCTGGTTTGTTGCCCTTTCTTGGATCCATTACACCCTTATCACAATCGAGGAAGCCAACAGTTTCCTTTCTAGAGGCGGGTGGGGTATTAACTCTGACCCTGCGGGGTTTGATAGTTTCCAGGAGAATCAGTGTTCATTTCGATAAGAAGCAGGCCCTAATGGAGAAAAACCCTGGGTATGTGTGGGTGTGAATGAAGAGAGAGATTTTTCTTTCTTCATTAATATGTTGGTCTAAAATTCAACTCAAAACAAAAAGTTAAGCTCACCTTTTAGGATTTGATCATAGTGGTCCCTTCTGGGCTTAAACAAAATCTACTAATTATACCGTCTTATTCCATCTGTGTCGAGATCAGTTAGTGCAGGGGAGAGAGGCAAGGATGAGGAGCATTATATGTATAAACAACTAAGCATTTTATTTTTGGTGCCTGTTGTTTTTTTACTTCTCATTTCATTGACATTATACTTTCGAGAGGATAGTCTATAAGAGCCCAATCCTGCAGTTCTTACCCAAGGAAATCCATTCAGATCAATGGGAGTTTTGCTGGCATAAGCTCTCCAACTACTATTAGTAGAAAATAATCAAAATGATCCTAGCAGTTTTACTTTGAAAATAAAAGCAAACCAGTAACTAAAAAAGCCAACTCATTTTAAAATTATCTGTTCTGCCACCCTTTCCTCTCCAAAATCTCAGAGAGTCTTGTCAGTATGGATTAAAATCACTTTCCTAAAGGTCTCTCTCTAGTCTTCTCTGATTTTCCTATTTGGGGGAATCTGCTAGTTTCACTTGATGTGCATTCAGATACTGTGAGTTTAAAACAGAGAGAGAGAGAGAATTATCCTCTGTGTGTCAGATGTCCTGACTCCGGTGTTCACTTTTACGAATTCGACACAATCAAAGCAGAAATTTTGTAAGCAGATGAGATTCTACTGCAATGCAACCGGCTTTTATGACCCTGCCAGCCAAGAGTTTATGGCACTTGCCATAAAATGCATCCTCCCTCCCTACATCCTCCCTTCTAAAGCATTCCCCCACCGCTCCTACCCCCCTCCCAAGAAGGAAAGTCAAGGAGGCACCATCTCCAACCCTCTGTCTAGGAGACAAGGAGTCTGAAGCATCCTTAAAACTCAGCTTCCCCGGGCTTCCTTCCTACCTGAATTAGGACGGCGGGTTAGGTGGTAGGGGTCTAAAGAGAGAGAAAAGATCTTGTTAAACTTTCAAGGGGGTGGGGGGGAAGAGGGAAGCGGGGGGAGAAAAAAGACAGAGAGTGAGAAACAAATGAGGCTTTTTTTTTATCTGTGGTGATCAAGGAAAACCTGTAGGGGTCCTTAAGGAGGTTTCAAGGCGTTCCGAGTGATTGGAAAGTAATCACCGTGTCAGCTTCACCTTTCTCATGCAAAGTGGGTGTCGTATGCAAGGCGGATCCTGCACAGGGATTTTTTTTTTTAAATCCTGGGACACAACCACCCCCTAAAAACCAGCTGCAACAGCCCCAGGACTTGCTGCTACTGCGGGGAGAGAGGAGAGACGAGAACCAGCCCTGCCTTGCAAGGCGCTAAAGAACCAACCCGTTGCAAAAACAGAAGGGGGAGGGTGTCAGCCCCTCTCCGATGGCTTAGATATTTTCTCCTCCTTTATCTTTGCAGTTGGATAAGCCACCCCCACCGGGGAGGAAAGTGTGGGGAAACGGTGGCCCGTCCTGGGGAGCAGGAGAGACCGCTGCACCGACCAAAAGCCGCATGGGACACGTGGAAGTTGAAGCGGTGACCGCTTGGATCTAACAAGCCGGCCAAGAGCTCGCGTTCGGCCTGTGCCCGGAGAGAGGGGGCGCGGGGCGGGGAGGAAGCTCTCAGAAGTGGAAGCCTTGGGGGGGGGGAAAGAAAGTTTCTGGGACCCCCGCAGTAAGTTTTGTGCCTCTATGGCTGGGGGTGGCTCCCGCACGGCTGGCTGTTTGCAAACTGCCCCCCCACCCCCGCTTCTCACCTCCCCCGAGTCCCCTCTCTCCCGGCGCCACCGGGGCTGGAAAATGACTAGCCTGGACTTTTGCTGAGACCGGCGCGCCGCAGCGGGCTCATGGCTAGGGGCTGCGCTGACCTGGCTCACGCCGCCTGGGTCTGTCCCACGCTCTGAGCGTCCCTGGCGGAAGTTGGGGGGCGATGCTCTCCGGCGAGGGAGGCGTGGGGCGGCGGGACTGACCCCCCCGCCGCCTGGTTCGCCTGCGGAAAGGACCCGCGCTCCAGCTGCACGCGGGGCTGGGCGTTGTGTTGTGGCTGCAAACATGGGGCCGGCGAGGAGGAAGGTCATGCAAACTCTCTGGCTGTTCTCGCGTCTGGTTTGCTTTTGCACTGGGATAAGCTCCATAGACATTGACCGCCCGGGCGACGGGAGATGCCAGCCCATAGAAATCCCCATGTGCAAGGATATAGGGTACAACATGACTAGGATGCCTAACCTGATGGGACATGAGAACCAAAGGGAAGCTGCCATTCAGCTGCATGAGTTTGCCCCCTTGGTGGAGTATGGCTGTCACAGCCACTTGAAATTCTTCCTCTGCTCTCTCTATGCCCCTATGTGCACAGAGCAGGTCTCCACGCCAATCCCAGCCTGTAGGGTTATGTGTGAGCAGGCCAGGCTGAAATGCTCTCCCATCATGGAACAATTTAATTTCAAGTGGCCGGACTCCTTAGACTGCAGCAAATTGCCCAACAAGAATGACCCCAATTACCTATGCATGGAAGCCCCTAACAACGGATCGGATGAGCCACCCAGAGGCTCCAGCATGTTGCCACCCATGTTCAGGCCACAGCGGCCGAGCAATGGTCATGATTTGCAGCAGCACAAGGACAGCCTCGGTAGAGCCACCTGTGAAAATCCTGGCAAGTTCCACCATGTGGAAAAGAGTGCTTCCTGTGCCCCACTCTGCACACCCGGGGTTGATGTTTACTGGAGCAAGGATGACAAACAGTTTGCTGTCATCTGGATTGCCGTCTGGTCCATCTTGTGTTTCTTTTCCAGTGCTTTCACCGTACTCACTTTTCTGATAGATCCCCAGCGCTTCAAATACCCTGAAAGGCCCATCATCTTCCTGTCTATGTGCTATTGTGTCTATTCTGTGGGGTACATTATTCGCCTCTTTTCAGGCGCTGAGAGCATAGCCTGTGACAGAGACAGTGGTCAACTTTATGTTATCCAGGAGGGGCTGGAAAGCACTGGATGCACCATTGTGTTCCTGGTCCTATATTATTTTGGTATGGCAAGCTCATTGTGGTGGGTAATTTTGACTTTAACTTGGTTTCTGGCTGCTGGGAAGAAATGGGGTCACGAAGCAATTGAAGCAAACAGCAGCTACTTTCATTTGGCAGCATGGGCCATTCCAGCTGTGAAGACCATAATGATATTAGTTATGAGAAGGGTAGCTGGAGATGAACTGACAGGATTGTGCTATGTTGGAAGCATGGATGTAAATGCCTTGACTGGGTTTGTACTCATTCCTTTAGCTTGTTATCTAATCATAGGCACTTCTTTTATTCTATCTGGTTTTGTGGCCCTCTTCCATATCAGGAGGGTGATGAAAACAGGTGGAGAAAACACAGACAAGTTGGAGAAACTTATGGTCAGGATTGGTGTCTTCTCAGTCTTATATACAGTGCCTGCTACATGTGTAATAGCTTGCTACTTTTATGAAAGACTTAACATGGATTATTGGAAAATTGTGGCAATGCAATATAAATGCAAGATGAACAATCAAACTAAACATTTGGACTGCATGATGAATAATTCCATTCCTGCAGTAGAAATTTTCATGGTGAAAATTTTTATGTTGTTGGTTGTGGGCATTACTAGTGGTATGTGGATCTGGACTTCCAAGACTCTTCAATCCTGGCAAAATGTTTGCAGTCAGAGATTAAAGAAGAGAAGTAGGAGAAAACCTGCAAGTGTTATTACAAACAGTGGAATCTACAAAAAAACTCAACATCCACAGAAAACTCACCATGCAAAATATGAATCAGCATTACAGCCACCTACTTGTGTATGAACAGGATGTATAGAAAACTGTATCTCAGTTTGTAGAGACTTATAAACGCTCACTGTAGCAATCAGAAATAAAAATTTTAAAAGGTGCTTTTTGTCAGAGAACGGTATAGCAAATCAAGGCAAAAATGTATGACACTGAAATTCAGGACCTGTTGATAAACTGAAGGTAAATGTACTTAGGAAAAGGTTTTCAGTGAAAGGAATATTGTCAATTAAAGCTGCCTCTTCTGTTACTAATTTGTAGTAAGATATTTCATCCAGCCCTCTGATAAAAAAACTATGTGTAACCTTTATCTGTAGCTGAGCTGGAGTTCCTACAGGTTTCTAAGTAACAAGATATAATCAAGTTTTACGGAGCTATGATTTTTTTTTTTTAGGAGCCTGACTGAAAATTGTGTCTTTTTGGGGACACTTAATTCCATAGAGGCCTAAGTGAAAGCAACTTCTGTGCTAACTTAAGAAAAGAGAAATCCTTTACAGCGCTTCTTCAGCCTAGGGGGTTTGAAGTATCTAAAAATAGGTTCAATCTATAATGCTCACCAATATTCTTTCACTAAAAGAGAAACTTCCTGCATGAGACACAAACTTTGTGAATAAGAATAATGTGCAATACATTTTTTTCTTACCAGGACATGAAAAGAGAAACAAGTATTTTGCTGTACATAAAGACAACAAAAGAAATCTCTTAACAAAAGAACTAAGAGGTCTAGTCCTCAGAAACCCTTTAGTGTTACATTTTGTGGCTTTTTAATGGAAATCAAGCCAATGTTATACACGTTTGGACTGATTTGTGGAAAAAAAAAAAGTGTGTGTGGGGGGGTCAATTCAAAGAGGCCCAAAGGGCTTATTGACTCTTTCTATTGTTAAACAAATTCTCACCATGAATAGATCAAGAAGCACTAGATTCTGCAAAGGCAAGCTTTGTATTGAGTGATGCTCTTTACTTGTGTTGGAAGGGCACAATTATTTGCTGTATATATTTGTAATATACAGTTATTTTTCATGCTCCACTATTTTATAAAAAATAAAATATGTACTTTAGTTTGATAATTTTGTCTGCTCTAAACTTTCCATCATGTGCTTTGTGATTAATAAAAATTTTTTTCAGTGATTTACTAAAGGCACATTTTGAATATAGCACAGTGTTTAATATGTTATACTTGACATATAAGGACTGCAAGTATAATCGGATTGACCCTTAATGTGCAAAAGAAGGAATTGCAAGTTGAAAAAAAATAAAGAGTTTTAAGTTGCGTCTTTCTATGAATCTTTGCAACTGAGAGAACTGAATGGGAAGAAGCTTTAAAATAGATATCCAGTGATTTAGTATAATACCATGTTTACTAAGCACAGAGATTACAACAATGATCCTTGGTTAAAACCCTTTTAAAATCTCTAGAGGGCACATTCAGCGTGTTAAAGAGAGCTGAATTACTTCAGCACTATTTTATATAATGCAACCTGTACATTACAAAGATTCTTTCCTGGTGATAGTACTGAAAGGTGGTGTATTCATAACCATAAAGAGACTGGGAAAAGATCAGTAGGGGAAAACAGTTCATGAACAATAAATACAGATCGTACATAGTACTGTACTTCGGTGTAAACTGTGATGAAGTTACAATTATAAATGCAAATACCAAAAGTATACAGTAGAGTTTATGTGAACGTTAAGCCTTTTGTGGAGTTAACCATCAGGCTACTAGGTGGTGTGATATTAATTCAATTTACCTTCTTGTTGACACGCTCCTGAGAGCTCTTCTATAAGGGCATGCATGTTATAAAGAAGGACCCTGGTAGAGCTGGGGTCCCCACAACAGTTGCCCCATAATGGCTAATAGCTTTATAACAAAACTGTATAGGCTGCAGATACATTTTTCTAATTTTTGTTGTCATCTGTATAAAGTGTTCCCAGCAAGGACTAGAAACTTGAGTTACAAAAATCATGGGTTGATTATTAAATGTCTTAATACCTAAAATGCACACAAAGCAGCTTGCAATAGAGAATCTCCCCATCTTTGTCAGTAAATATGTTATTCCCCCACTTTGTGTCTATGTGCCACTGTTTGGAATGAAGCTTTGTAGATGTCTTGGAAGTTAATCCTGTCAGAGCACACCCTGGTGGAGCCAAACTAGGACATTGCTCTAAACACATTCTGTTCTGAAACTACTGAATTAATGCCTTCAGATCTGTATGCATTCTAGTTCCGAACAGTTATGTTAGATCCTAAGGGGGACAAGCTTCCCTAAATAAGAAACTTCATAATGCCAGTTAACACAGAAAGCCCACAAATACTAAGCATTGTGTAGATCACCTTTCCAATACTGGGTCTACATTATAAAAAATACTATGTCCTCTTTGGGATAAAGATTAGGAGTGGTTTTATAAGTGATAGAAATGTATTTAGAGAATGTTTTTAGACTGCAATCTAAAGTACATGAGCAGCCAAGATCAACATCACACTTATGGGTTTATGCACTATATGCCAAAGTCCACTGAGGGGTAACACTTAAAAAATAAATTGCTGCGAGTTTCTTTTCATGGTAAACTATAATTGTGGAACAGTAAACAGAATGACCTGCCTTAAAAATGAAGGAAGCAGTGATGGAATTAATAGATTCCAAGGCAGAAAGGACCATTTTGATACCTAGTCTGACCTCCTGCATAATACAGGTTGTAGAACGTCCCCAAAATAATTCATAGAGCATACCTTTAAAAAAAAAACACCCAATCTTGATTTTAAATTGTCAGTGATGGAGAATCCACCCCAACTCTTAGTAAATGGTTCCAGTGGTTAATTACTCTCACTGTTAAAAATGTACACCTTATTTCCATTCAACTGCAAAAAAGAGTTTAATCAATTATCTTCAGTGTGGGCCCTTTAGTATTAACAGAGCTGGGACTACAAGTTGTTTTTATAAAGATACCATATATGAGTGCTTAGCTAAATATGTCAGTTGTACACTTGCTAACATTAGAGCAAGGAATTTGGGTATTAACCCCAAACTTTACTGTTATTAAGTACTGATTTTTCTTTTTTTTTAATCTCTGGTATGGGTAAGCGAGCTGGATGTCTCAAGTATATTGATGCTGATGGTATCAGCTCAGCCCTTAATGTTCTGTAAATATACCTGAACAGAATGATTGCCTTGCACGGCATCTCAGGAATGAGTTAGCTTCAACACTGCATCTTTCCCTGTCTTGCATCCTCTTATAGTTCTATCAGGACAGTATTGACGTTGCTACTAAAAGAAGGTGGTGAAGCCCATGTTAGATCTCTTATGGAAACGTGGGATAGCATTTATTAGAAAATGATCACGTTTCAATAGGTTTCTGAACAATGCTAAGAATTGAATAGAGAATCTTATTCCTGCTTTAGAATTCTACAGAGTGATTAAAAAAAGAAAAACACTTATAGAAAGAAAAGGAGTACTTGTGGCACCTTAGAGACTAACAAATTTATTTGCACATAAGCTTTCGTGAGCTGTAGCTTATGCGCAAATAAATTTGTTAGTCTCTAAGGTGCCACAAGTACTCCTTTTCTTTTTGCGAATACAGACTAACACGGCTGCTACTGTGAAACTTAGAAAGGATTTCTTTCGCTACTAATTTCTCTAGGTTTTAAGAGACATTTCTATTTAATCCTGTTAAGTTTCTATAGAAATCTGGGCTTCGTCCTGATTATATTCCATAGGACTTTTCCATAAAGAATTCCAGGTGTTTGCCCCATGGATGGATAATTTTTATATATCAGTGCACTTCAACAAAATAAATATTTGCCTCATTGTAAACTTCAGTAGGAAGGGAGAAAAGTTCAGAACTTCATCTCTAGAAAAAGGATTTAATGCATTCCAGTCTCATTTATTTCGGTAGTTTTGCTCAGCCAAAAATATCACAGGAGTCTTTACAACTGGCTAGTCTATCCAGGCAATACAAATCAAGAACCAAATGCATCTTCCAGATATATGTGTGTAAGTCCCATTGCCTTCAGTGGGAGTTGTACATACACATCTGAGGGCAGCATTTGGCTCAAAGTATGTAGATTATGATACCTCATTCAGGAGGTGTCTATATATGTGGTAGTACCAGTTGGAAAAAGGTCATATGGATCAAGTTTAGTTTAAGTTTAAAGAGGGGAACCTGGGAGCCTAGTGGATAAGGTTTTGATTGTTTTATTACAGAGAGGGTTAGGAGTTAAGAGGGTGAAGGGTAAAATATGAGATTTGGAAAGAATGAAACCTTAAAACTACTGGGCCAAATTCAGCTTACACATACACTGGTGTTTTACATCACACCACTACAGCAGATTTAAACGGGTGTAACTGGAAACAGAATCCAGCCCAATAGGGTCAAACTTTGACTTAAGATGTGGTACATTTGGACAGATTCTAACACCTAGAATACCAAAGTATCACGACAACTGGGAGAATACAACTGAGTTCAAATATAATGTTCAGAGCCCAGATCAGATTTTTCCAGAAGAGGCATTTCAACTGTATGTTATTATGAGGCCATTACTCACATATGGCTGTCACCCTATGGCTTCAAACTATATGAAAAGACCAGTACCAACAATGTCTGTAACACACACCCTTCTTATCCTAAACTTAAAACCCGTGGCTTCAAGGGGTAGCACTGTAATGATGGGGTATTATGTGCTCAGGTGGTCTTTTGATGACAGGTGGTCTTCTACAACAGATGGTCTCAAAGGGGGAACTTCAGTGCATTTTAGTTAAAAACATTTACACTTTTCTTGAAAAAAAATCTGAAATGTTAGCCTCCTGTAATGTTTTTAAGTATTTAAGACAGAACGGCCAAGTTATTAACACTGACAGATGATAAATCAGGGGATGCTTTACAAGGTGGGTGATGGTGATTATGTGGTCTTGGTGCTCGCTTTGATCAGAAGTGACAAGCCCGTAAGGTCTGTGGCATTCAGTCCCCCCCTGAAGGGAGATCAGCACCTGTTTGCACTTTGAGGCTCTTCTACCTCCCACTGCCTTCCAGCACTATTTCATCTCTCTTAACACACTTGGAGTTGATTGGCTTTAAGCAAAGTCATTATTCATTTACAAAACACTGCTTTATTCAGCTCACCCCAAACCATATTGCGGTGGTACTGTTTGTGCTGTTACAATGAAGGTGGGATCAACATTCCCTCTACAAAAGCTTTATTTTCAGTTAACTCCAGGCTAAAATCAGACTGGGTGCTAATCCAAGCATGGCTTCAATCCCTCCCCCCGCCCCCCTCCCCCACACACAGAGCAGCTTGCAATCTGCTGGACTGTTCACCTTAAATTGTGCTGTTTATTATTTCATGCTCATCTAGGAGAAACTTAGAAACAGGTTTGTAAAACAGAGATGGGACGTGGTTTGGTGTTTCAGATTTTAGCTTAATAAATGTTATTCCAAATTGTTCTTTGTCTTGCTTTTGAACTGTTATAGATACCTTTAGGAAATGGCACATCATAAAGCTTTAATTCCACCAAGGGACCAAATAAATAACAAGAATGAGGCTCTGGTGGTTTGTTAATATTGTGTATGCGGGACATCAGCATGGTATTACAGACCTAGGAGCCACGTTCTACTTTGAGTTACACAGATGTAAATTGAAGTTAGTGGAGTCACTTTGGATTTACATCAGTGTGTTTGAGAGCAGAGTTTGGCCCAGGCATATGTAGCTCTTCCTTACACTACCAAATGTGGAGCAGTTGGGAGTTTTGCAGGAGGCAAGCCTGGGCTTCATGTGTATTTACTGTAACAAACTGTTTGTTAAAAAAGGAATTTGCTTTGCTTTGTTGCTATTTGTTTCTCCTTTTATTCTCCAGTTCCTCCACAGCCCTCTCCATGGATCTGATCCGCTGAAGTCAGTGTGTTTGCTAGTGAAGTCAATAGGTTTCTCACTGACTTCAGTGGGCTTTGGATCAGGCTTCAGATCTCCACTAGAGCTGTATGGGAACCAGAATTTAAATTTCATGTAAATTCCACTTTTTCAAAATTTGTTTTCATTCTACATCAAAATGAAACACCTGGTTTTGAAATCTTCCACAAAATAAAAATATAGAAAGTGTTTAGCGTCAATCAGAATGTTTTGTTTCTATTTCAGCTTTTAAAACATTTTATATTATAATTAATATTATAATATAAAATAAATATCTAAGCAACGTTGTTTAAAAATTACAGTGTTCCATTCTCATTAACTCAAGACTGGAACACTTCATTTTGATTTGTTTTTAATGAAATTTTATCAGAATTAACACAGTCCCATGGAACGTTTCGATTTTGACGAATCAACATTTTCCAGTGGAAAAACTTTCCATCAGAATTTTTTTGACCAGCTTTAATATCCATTCCTGCATCACAGAAACCCACACTCTTCTCCGAGGGCCTGATTTTGAAATTCCAACAAGAAATAAAGGTGCAAAACACCTTGTGGAGTTGGGTCCACAGTGCTGTCCTTGTCTGCTTTCTTCCTGTCTCCTTTTTTTCTTCACTGATCTGCTGCAGCTCTCTTTCGCTTCTCTTCTCTTGCATTGCTGGTCAGCCTTTTTCATCTCCATGTGCTTCTCTTCCCTCACTAGCCTCCTCAAGCAATCCTTTGAATCTCTCATTTGCCCACACAAATGGTTCTGTGGTTGTGATAAGCAGCTTTGAACTTTTTTTAAAGGTTAACTAACAGCTGTTTCAAAACTAGTGTTTGTTTTATCTTTTTTTCGGGACAAAGAGGGGTAGCAAATAAACATTCAAAATTCCAAGCAGCCAACGGTTCTGGTGAACCCAGAGAACCTCACAGATGGGCAGCAGATTCTGAGAGGGGGCATTAAACCTGGAAACATTTCTTTGTTTCAGAAAAGCAACATTTGTTTTCTTTATTTATGTTTGTAACTTTATTTTTTTCCTTATCATCATCTGCGACTGACATCCATCCGTGAGAAATAACAGTAAGACTCTAGTTGGTCTATGTATTTTACCAAAGTTTGATATTGGTTTAACTTTCAATAAATATCAGACACTATCCCTACACTTATTTAATAAAACTGTAACGCATGGGACACTATCACTAAAGTTATTTAATAAAACCATAAAACACGAAATTTGGGCCTTTTATACAGTTTTGATTTTGACTCTCCTCCAGATCCCTTTCCTTTTTAATTTTTTTAACCATTTTTGGTGGAGCTGTCAAATTTTTCATAATTTTCAGTTATCAACCAATTTTTTTGTCAAAAACTGAATTTCTGATGGGGGAACAATACCCAAAAATTAAATCAAAATTTTTATTTTTTTTTAGTTGTTTTGACAATCGAAAAATTTAATTTGAATTTTGACATATTTCAAAAAACAGTTTTTTTAAAAAATAACCATGATTTTTGTTTTTGGGGAGGATGGGGTGTGGGAGGGGAAGGTACCAATTCTACTGTTTAGACTAGGCATTGTCCCCGTATTTATCGCTCATTCCTTTGTATCTCACATTGCTGAAGCATGTTTATTTTTGGAAGGCAGACATGTTAGTAACATTTTCAAAAGTACTTATGTTTCATTGAAAGTCCTTAGGCTCCTAAGGACTTTTCTACACATAGTTAACTAGATCAGTTTTGATATGTTAGGAGCAACCCCTTAGACACACAGCGCTAAGGGAATAAATGTACTTATAATGCTATTGATTATTTCTGTAAGTTTACCAAAATGTAGATCTTGTTAAATCAGTACAAAGTTGTGTGGAGATCAGCCCTAAGTCACTTGCGTACTTTTGAAACTTTTAGCCCGTGTCACAAATTAAATCAGAATGTCTTGTGGTCCATTTTGAAAAAAAAAGACATTGGCCTGCTGTAAAACTGGTTCATCTTTGTAGAAATTCTGTTTTCTTGGCCGTTTGTTAGTCTCTTATTTTACTAGACATTTTTAAGATGCAAATTTGGGCCTGCTCATGAGTCCTAATGTGTGTGTGGCTCCCAAGGAGATGACTTTGAGTTTTGTATCACAAACTCTGGAGGATTAGGGCCGGATGCAGCTAAACACTTACGCACAGGCTTTATTTTAAACATGTGGGTAATCCCATTGGCTTCAGTGGGGTGACACATGTTTATTAAAGTTGAGCATGTGCTTAAATGCTTTGCTGCTTGAAGGCCTTAAACCTTTTCTACTATTTCAGAAAGGCTAGCTGTCAGCTCCCATGAAAATACAGACAATTTAACTCTTAGGGCGAGATTTTCAAAAAGATCCAAGGAGTTTCGCGGTACAAGTCACACTTTCATTGGGCTTGGGCTCCAATTTTAAAATCTCCCCGCATTGTTCTGTGGTGTCTGTTGAACTGAAGTGAAATACTTGTGCTGTTCTACATTGCATTGTTTTCATGCATTCGCTGTAGTGGGTGCAGTATACTTATGCAAAGGGCACTACTGCTGAGTTTGCATTCTTATTCACTGACACAATTCCCAAGTTAATTAAACTCAACTGTTACTTATGATAGTTACAAGGTTACTTCTCATATGCAGCAAATGTTATTTGAACCCCGTTATAATTAAGGAAAGGGGACCAGTTCAAAAACCAAAAAACCAAAAAACTGACCTGAACTTTTCCCCATACAGAACTCAAGCTGACCATTTTATGAAGTTTATAAAACTTAGCATGACCTTTCCCTCATGTTATTTTACATCTTCATGCACCTCTGCTCTTCTGGATTCCAGCTGGGATTGGAACAGATGTGCTTACATATTGTACTGATGCTAGTTATGGCCCAATCAAAACCAAGAAGTTTCCAAGAAACTTTTGGGGTCTTATCTGAGGCAAACATCCAAACCTTTTGAAGTTTGCCCATCACTAATTATAACCCCCTTCCTTAAATCACAAACCATGATATTAAACAGCATTTGAGGAGTGTTTTATAAAGAGGCAATTGTAATCCTTGTCATTTTTTGCCTTTTTAGATCATTGCAGAGAAACAAAGAGTCTCTGTGAGGATTTATAGTGTAAAGGGAAAAGGAAGTAAATTAAGTATGGACCAAATTTTGCTCTCCCCCTCCTCTCCATATGCATACATCTACTCACCTTGTACAAGGCCTGAAAAGCAATGAATCAGCTGCAGTTCCACTGAATGAGAGGTGGGAGATGAGAGGGAACATGTTGTTGCAAGTCATACCAGAAACCTCATCACCCCCTGCCTCTCCAGGGCAGCACTCTGGGGTCGCACATTTCACTGGCAGTGAGAGGGTTGGGGGAAAGGCATCTTTGCAGGGCCAATTAAAACACTGCAAATACTAGATTCCTTCAGGAGGTGCCAGCATCATGGGAGAAAAAAAAATTAGGCATAGGAAGTGATGAAGATAAAGGTGCTGAGTGAACAAAATCGCGGGAAGGGAAGAGGGGAGGTACGGACAATCCTAAAGAAGCTGTCACAGCAGAGATCCGAGGGCAAGATAGAGAATCATTAGTGATGTTTTTTTCTAGTGTAGTAGCAATATCTGGATACCTGCAGCCTTGATTCCCATGTCACTGCTCTGACCCACCATAGAACCCAATCTCCTACTGGTGCTGGAGATAAAACCCTACAGTCTTGACACCCTGTCCACACTACTTTTACCATTGGATTCCGTGCCTCTTCTAGAAATTGCACTCAGGTCCCTAGGCCAAAGCTCTCACAAAAATGAAGTTTTTTGTTTATATAATAGCTTTCTTCCTGAAGGATTCCAAAGTGTTTTCCAGAAGTTACAAAGCATAACTAAAATGCAGCCACCTCAAGTGGAGGATGGTTATCTAACTTTTATGCACCTTACACTGCATCACTAGGGTGGTGAAACATTAGGCAGCCATGTTTGCTGTGTGCTGACCTTTATTTCTGGGGTTCTTGAATCAAGATATGAGTTGAGGTCAGCCGACTCATACTGAAAACAAAGGTGTGTTTACAAAAACAACCCTTCAAACTCATGTATATTACCTTTGATGGCTCAGTCTAGCGGTATCTTCCTGCTGTGGAGATAAGGAGCAACCATGTTAATGACACAAAGAGCACTATTCATGGCTTGATAAACTGAAACTGTCCACTTGTCATTTTGCAACAAGTTTCAATGTGGCTGGGAGAGAAGATTTGATGGAAAATCAAGTTCAGAACTTCAGACCTTACAAGGTTTTGTAATCTCTGTTAACCATTCTCGGCAATAAGTTCTACTGTATGCTATACATGACACATACACCCTTTTTAGCTTGCATTGCTAGGACTTTGAAGGGATGTGTGTTCTAAGGCCTCCTTTATTTTAAATTGCTGCTTGACCACAGTTTTGAAAACTGAAAATTACTCAGGGTTCTTGATCCACTGGAGCAGAAAATGAATCTTTTAAGACACTTATACAATATGCTCCATACTCCTTTCTGTAGCACCTAAGGTTGGTTCCATGTGGAATGCTGACACTTAATACCCTCCAAATAAGGTCTGGGTTTTTATTTATGAGAAAAATTTTGGGCCAAATCCTGCAATCTTTATTAAAGCAGAACTTGTGTTTAAGCTAATAAGGGACAGATTCTGTCATCATTAATCATGTGGAGTAGGACCACACTATGCAAGTAGTCCCATTGAAATTAGTGGGGCTACTATACTGTACTCAAGGGGTAAGATACTTCTCTTGACTGCAATGGGAGTCCATGCCAGTGCACCACTAACAGATACCAGTGTAGGACTGGGGCTTTGGTGGGCATGACTTTATCTTCTGTGGGAAGGAGGCAGAGTATTCCTATCTAACAGTACTTTGGATCTCACTGACCAAAATTCTGTAAGCATAAAAGGTTGGAAAAGGATAAGCAAGTTTCTAGAAATCATTGTTAAAACTCCAGTTATTGTAGTAATTGCAGAAACTCTACATCTGTGACTGTGCCCAGGGAAACTCTGGAGCAAGTGGGTTGAGCATAGGCGGGTCTAACTAAGGCATGATTTCTCAACCTGGGGCAGTCACAAATCCCAGGGACGTCACAGGCAGATTGGAGAATGGAATGGGTCACAGTAAACTTCCTTCTTTTATGAATAAATGGCAAGGGGAATCCTGATGTTTTTTCTGTTGTAAAATGAGGTCGGAGTCTGGAAAAGGTTGAGAACTTCAGCCCCAGTGGATTCTAATGCAGGATCAGGACCTGTGTGTGTAGCCTGGCTAAACCTTTCATCTTTGTTTTATATGTTATTATTGGTGGTAATGTACTTTTGTTTTGTTATACTGACCCTGAAACAGCACATTTCATCTCTAGATCTCAAAAGACTTTGCCAGGGTGGATAAGCTTGTGTAGCGCCATACTGTAGCCGCATTTTATAGAAGCGCAGTTACATCAGTAGCAGAGTTAGGAACAGAATGCAGCTTTTCTGACATCCAGCCCTTTGCTGAGTCCAGCAAGCCCTAATCCACAATCAGTGTCAATGGAAAGACTCCCATTGACTTCAGTCATGGTTGGTTCAGGCCCCTAGACCACAGCTGACTTATTTAATGAATGCGTGACACTGTGACTTTATGTAGATTGCTAGGAATAAAGTTACCACCCCTCTCTTGAATGAGGCAATCTCCATTTGACTGTATGGTTTTACCTCTTTGTTGTAGGCTAGTATTTATGGCCACTCTTCAGCTGGGTGTTTACAGTGTCAAACAACATGTATTTGAAATGCAGCCTTAATCAAAACTATCCATGTCTGCAGCAAGACTCTGAATGCAGGAGGCTTTAACATTCTGGTTCCTTGTTTGATGTTTTTGATGCAAGAGACAACAGCAACCTGCTATTTAAAAAAAAAGTTAATGTAATTTACATAACAAAAAGATCTTTGGACTTTGGACCAACGAGGTTCCTTTGAAATGCACACTTGTTTCTGTCACCAATAAGGAGAAAAAGGGCCATGCAGCTTGGAGATCAACCTCTCTCCTCAAAGGAAAAGAAAACAAAATTCTTTCTTTCTCTCTGTCTCTCTCTGTCTCACACACACACACACACAGAGGTAATTGAAAAAAATAGCCTTGGCAATTTCCTTATAAAACTACACTACTGTATTCTCCAATAAGGACCTGCTCCTACAGCACTAATAATAAATAAGGAGGAAATAAACAGGAGCTTTCCCATTGACTTAAATGGGTGTAGGATCAGGCCCTGATGGAATGGCAACAGTCCATCTCAAAAATGACAGTGTAAGCGCCAAAGCAATTCAGTAACTATGGGTCGTGCTGCAGCATCACAAGTAGCTAAAAACTCCAGTTCTCGAGCAACCGTCCTTGCCACTGGCTCAGATCATGCAGGCATGACGTGCAAGGCAGGAAGATGCAGCTGGTGTATTCCTGTCACTAGCACTAGTGCCTACTCTGCTTTCCACTTCACTCTCTTTCCTCTCTCTTCAACCTCTTGGGCTCCCTAGTGCAGTATGGCCAGCCGGTGTAGCCTGTTGCTAACTGCATCTTCAGAGCTTGCGGTGTCCATGCTGAAAGTTTTAAAGTCTTGGGTCAGCCTACATGGTCCAAAAGGTTACAACTTATAATAAGGTTAGGGTAGCAGCTAGGGTAACTACTCTGAACGTTGGCCCCTACATGGCAATTGGGTGACTGGCTGATTTTATCAGGGTACCTGTTCAGGTACTTCTTATCAACAGTGCTGTAGTCAATGACTATTTCAACCAAGGTGTATGGAAAATACCCTCCTAACGCAACTTGTTAATAAGACTCTCGGTATGAAAATACTACAGGCAATAAGTGTTCAGCCTCTTGATTTAGTAAATGACAACAATTAAATCCTTGAAGCTTGTACTCTGTATGTGCAAATGATACATCTGGAAACTACCCAGTGGGGTTTCACAGTATGATTTTTCTGTAGACACAGGATGTATCTCGTAAACTCTCTCTTTCCTCTCTCCGATTGTATGCAAAAGCACACTGAAAACAGCAAGAGCAAATTTCCAAATATTTGAGGGTTGTTTATGTTGGGGCCATGTGAAGAAGGGAATATTTTTGTTATATTAGCTGGTTTTCATGTTTCACATGGGATGAGAGACAATTATGTTTAACAATGTGTCCCAGTATATCTCAGACCTCATTGAATTGCAGGTGAGAATTAAGTACAGTAGTGGTGTACATTAATGGTATAGAAGCTCAATCCCTTTGCAAATATGACCGGATTCTTCACTCCAGCACACAACAGTTTTACTTCTGGGTCAAATGTCCCCAGGGCCAGATTCGGTGAGGGGCTGAGGACTCACGTTGGAGCTCAGCACTATGTATGTTTGAGTCTGTCTGTATTCAGTATCTATATGGCCACATTACGAGAGTATCTGAACACATCACAATCTTTAATGTACACCTCTACCCCGATATAACGCTGTCCTCGGGAGCCAAAAAATCTTACCGAATTATAGATTAAACTGCGTTATATCGAATTTGCTTTGATCCACTGGAGTGCGCAGCCCCCCCCCACCCCCGAAGCGCTGCTTTACAGTGTTATATCCGAATTCGTGTTATATCGGGTCCCGTTATATCAGGGTAGAGGTGAATTTATCCTCACAACTCCCCTGTGAGTGCTATTAGCCCCATTTTGCAAATGGGCAGCTGAGGCACAGACAGGTTAAGTGACTTGCCCATGGTCACAGAGGAAATCTGTGGCACGTCTCCCAAGTCCTAGGCAAGTCTTTTCATCCACTGGACTTTCCTTTCTGGAATATTTATAGTCAGGCAAAGCCCTTGTTCAATTCAGTGGGAGATTTGGCTGATTCAAGAATATCTCATTTGGCCCACAGCATTTTGGCTCTAAGTCGTTTGTTTCTCTTTTAAATAAGGCTTCTTTGGCCATGATCCTGGCAAAGTCTGTGGCTGCTAATCCATACCTTAGCACTGCGTCCGGTGATCAAAGACTTAGCTGAGGTGTTGCAGTCGTTTTGATGACAAAGCCAATCTTTCTGTCAATAGAGGATTTTGTCAGTGCAGAAAAAAAGAAGCGAAAAAAAAGATGAGGGATGCCTCTATTTTTTTCCTTTAAACAACTCCACCTATTAATTAGGCCACACGCCCTAAGACAAGAATGGTATGAACAAAAAAGATTGGTCTCGATATAAAGAACTGCCAAAACCAGTATGTCTCATTATGCTCCAGCTCAGGTAGATAGCCTGTGAGGGGCACGCCCTCACCCTATGAAGGAGGAAGCTAATGAGCTCTTCTGGGCTCAGCCAGCACTAACCAGACATACTTGTAAGGCCTGCTCTGCCTAGACGGACGAAGTTTAAAAAGGAAAAGCCTGACACAGGAAGGGGCTAGAAGTAGGGGAAGACTGCTGTGCCTCAGAGACAGCTGGTTATAGGATTAGATCAACAAAGAGGGAGACAGTTGTAGACCTTGCCACCACTCAGACTACCTGGGCCAGGTACAGAACGGGTGTTATGAGAAGTGGGGGGTCTAAGGACAGATCCTAGCCCTTATCAGAACACTAAAAAGCCCACAGACGAGCCAGGCCTCAAAGGGATGACTGAGAGACTGTCCAAGAGCCCCCTCTTTCTCCCCAGCATGCTCAGCCTCTATCCCTGGCAGTCGGGCCCAGACAGGAAGTGGGCCGTTGCCACCAACTCCCCAGCCAGGCTCTCTCAGGTAGCTGCTGCGCTGCACAGAACAGCAACCCAGAGTGGCCTGCTTCAACCACGTGAGAAGCGGATCCATCCCGGTCCCTACCGGCTGCCAGAAGAGCAGCTGAATGTGCCGGGAAGCAGGCACAGTGGGAGAAGAACAGAGCCTGCCCATCCACGTACTGGTGGGGCGTGGAGAGTGCAGCAGTCCCGGACTGGGTGCAGTATGGGGAGGCACGAGTCATCTAGGCTCACAATAAATCCTGCAAAATGTAGACTAGCCGCAACTGAGGTAACCTATCTGGGATACTGCGTAGGGGGTGGCCTTCTGAAACCAGTGATGGATAAAGTACAAGCCCTAATGGCATGCCTGATTCCCTGGATGAAGAGGCAAATGAGGAGTTTTCTAGGCCTGGCAGGATATTATTGGAAGTTTATCCCCAGGTTCGCCTCAATAACATTCCCCGTTATGGACCTCATGAAAGGCAACAACTCAAAGAAAATCTGGTAGGATTGGAACTGCAAAGAAGCTTTTAACAACTATGCAGGGTACTGTACTCTTCAGGGTACTGACCTTGGCACAAAAAGCAGGAATGTGCTCATAAAGTTTGCGGATGACACAAAGCTGGGAGATACTGCTAATACAGAGAAGAACCGGGATATCATACAGGAAGATCTGAATGACCTTGTAAACTGGAGTAATAGTAATAGGATGAAATTTAATAGTGAAAAGTGCAAGGTCATGCATTTAGGGATTAATAACAAGAATTTCTGTTATAAACTGGGGACGCATCACTTGGAAGTAACAGAGGAGGAGAAGGACCTTGAAGTATTGGTTGATCACAGGATGACTATGAGCCGCCAATGTGATATGGCCGTGAAAAAAGCTAATGCGGTCTTGGGATGCATCAGGCGAGGTATTTCCAGTAGAGCTAAGGAGGTGTTAGTACCGTTATACAAGGCACTGGTGAGACCTCATCTGGAATATTGTGAGCAGTTCTGGTCTCCCATGTTTAAGAAGGATGAATTCAAACTGGAACGGGTACAGAGAAGCGCTACTAGGATGATCCGAGGAATGGAAAACCTGTCTTATGAAAGGAGACAAAGAGCTTGGCTTGTTTAGCCTAACCAAAAGAAGGCTGAGAGGAGATATGATTGCTATCTATAAATATATCAGAGGGATAAATACCATGGAGGGAGCAGAATTATTTAATCCCAGTATCAATGTGGACACAAGAACAAATGGATATAAACTGGCCATCAGGAAGTTTAGACTTGAAATTAGATGAAGGTTTCTAACCATCAGAGGCGTGAAGTTCTGGAACAGCCTTCCAAGGGAAGCAGTGGGGGCAAAAGACGTATCTGGTTTCAAGACTAAGCTTGATAAGTTTATGGAGGAGATGATATGATGGGATAGCCTAATATTGGCAATTAATTGATCGTTGACTATTAGCGGTAGATATGCCCAATGGCCTGTGATGGGATGTTAGATGTGGTGGGATCTAGATGATCATAATGGTCCCTTCTGATCTTAAAATCTATGATTCTATGATTCTATATCTGGGCAGGAAGCTATTCCCTGAGGAAAAGGCCTACTCAGTTATTGAAAAGGATGCACTACCTATTAAGTGGGCTGTGGATTCCCTTAGATATTAATCCTTCTCCTTAATCATAGATCATACTCTTCTATGCTGGCTCCATACCACGAAAGACTCAAACTTGTGTGTAATGCAATGGTACCTCACACTACAGCCCTATATCTTCAGGATGCAACATCGGGTGGGAAAAGACCATGCTAATGCTGATTTTTTGTGTGTGAGAAATTGGAGAGGCAGGCAACTCACCCCAAGACCGCCTTTCCAACTTGAGGGGTGGGGTATGTGAGGGGGCACTCCCTCACCTTATTAAGGAGGAAGCTAACAAGCTCGTCTGGACTCAGCTAGCACTAACCAGACACACTTGTAAGGCATGCTCTGCCTGGAGGGAAGAATCTTAAAAACGGAAAGCCTGACACAGGAAGGGGCAGTAACTAGAAGACTGTTGTGTCTCCGAGACAGCTGGTTACAGGATTAGATCAGCAAAGAATGAAACAGTCATGGACTCTGCCACCCCTGAGATTACCTGGACCAGGTACAGAGAAGTGGGAGGGTCTCAGGATGGGTTCTAACCCTGATCAGGACACTAAAAAGCCTACAGACATGCCAGGCCCCGAAGGGTTGAGGTGACTGAGAGACTGCCCAAAAGACTGAGTATCTTTTTTCCCCTTTTTCTTTCTTTACTTTGATCCTCCCTGTCCTGGGGGAGGGGCAACAAACCTATTTTCTTTGGAGAGACTCTTGCATACCCTGAGCAGGGGAAGGACTCTGTGGGTGTCAGAGAAGGGAAGCTCCCCAAACATTGTTCCAGTGTGGATTCAAGGGTACCCCACCCATCATATAGCATAAATAACATTCAAGGACACAAGAAACATAGAATTGTGCCAATGGAATCCTAGGCATTAATTAAAACCAAACAATTTGCAATAACTGTATAAATGTTTCATAGAATATCATGGTTGGAAGGGACCTCAGGAGATCATCTAGTCCAACCCCTGCTCAAAGCAGGACCAATCCCCAATTTTTGCCCCAGATCCCTAAATGGCCCCCTCAAGGGCTGAACTTACAACCCTGGGTTTAGCAGGCCAATGCTCAAACCACTGAGCTATCCCTCCCCCCTTGCCTGAAGCTGTGCCATCATCTCGTTCCACACCCCACTCCTGTTCTTTGTACTCCATCCAAACTTCCCTCCTCTTTCACCCACCCATGACTTTGCGCTGTCTTTCCATGCCACCCAAAGCAGCCTCCCACTTCATGTGCTCTTTCTTCCCCCTAAACAACTACAAATCAACCTATTCGGAGAGGTTTTTCAGAGCGAGGGCTGGATTCACAGTTGGCGTAAAACTCCATAGGTCCACCAAGGAAACTACACTGACATATACAACAGCCCATGTCTGAGGGCCATTCTGAGTCTCTTCCAGATTCTTCTGAATTCTACTTACAGTACCCGATTGTTTGGAATGAAAGCTCTTCAGAATAGGCAGCCCTTGTATATTCTGCATTATTCACCCAGGGGGTCTTTTATACATACAGCTCCGATCATGGACCAAATTCTGGAGTCCTTAAACATTTTTTAATCTATTAACAATTGTATTTGATGCATGAGGATGAGGGTGCTCTAGTCTGTGTGACACAGTGAAAGCAAGCTTGACAAGACAAAGGGGAAGCAACGGGCACATATTATGGAATAGAGATGGCTCTCAGCAGATTCAGATCCTGGTTTGGATTCCAAACTCAGCCTCCTGACGTGTGAAGGGGTGCGGCTCTGCATGTTGGGGTTTGTGCCTGTCTCAGCTGCAGAGGGCAGGATAGAGGTATCTTGGTTATTATATGGGTACCCACAACATCCTTAGTAAGAAGGGATGACTTCAGTTCACTTAGATAGTTTTAGTTCTCCTTTATCTGTGCAATCAGCAGTTCTGACCCAATGTTCTACACATCTATCCTTTCTTCCCACACTACTCGTCACTGGGCTATACTATTTCTTAGACAATGAGCAGCTCAAGAGGAAGGAGACTGCCACATAGAGTGTGTTTCCAGTCAACCTCTCTAATCAATTATGTATAATACAGAATCATCCTGCAATCATTTTAGAGTTACTGGGAAAGATTTGCTCTCATTTACACCAGTGTAAATCATGAGTAACTCCGTCAGCTTCAATACACTTACATAGATTTATTCCAGTACAGCTGAGAGTGGAAACTTTAAATCCACTGTCATTAACCATTTCAATGCTTTTTTCCAGTTTCCTTTTCTCCTTGAAGTTCAGGTCAAATGCAGCCTCTCTTTTTCAGTGTGATCTTGCTTCTGACCCACTTGAGCAGGTAAGGTGAGAGAAGCAAATGGAGACAACATTTTCACCACTGACAAAAAATTTTTTTTTTCTCTGAGTTGAGAGCAAACAAGATTTAGTGGGTATAACCTATCTTTTTAATGGCGAACAATTAAATGCTCTGAAAACACTGGTGGGGTGATGCTCTGACTCAGTTGACAAAAATTCCCAGTTTTGCAATATGGTGGAATTCCTCTGATTTCTGCCTCAAAATTCAAAAGTCCATCCCCTCTGAGATTTGTGAATATTCATGGCAATATTTGTTTGTTTTACATGTGGATAGTTCCCAGGTGAAAATAGCTAATTCAACTCACTACCCTAATAAGGAGACCATGTGACATGACAGTCAACTGATGATTCAACATACATTAGTATCCAGGAACCTCCGGGAACCTGTCCTTTGCTTTAATCACTAGACTTCAGTGCCTCTACATGAAAATATAGGGCACAAATTTCAAAGGAGAATGCTACCACAAAAATGAACTTTGGGTGTACAAATTAGCTAATTGTATGTGCAAGCAGGTAATGAAGCTTGTAATTGCCCCAATTAAAAATTCAGATGCAAGGGTTTGTGAGTGCAACAGGAGTGTTTGCATTTCTGTTCTCCTTTGAAAGTTTTGTACACAATGAACGGCTCCATGGTCCTGAATGGGCTGTTGAGACCACTGAAAAAATACAGGGTCTTCTGTGAGATTTTCTGGCTGCTGCATTTTTGTAAGATCCCTTTTGACAAGGAACCACACTCTACAAAATACATTTCCTTAATCTCCCAGCATCAGCATGTACCCACCTGACCGGGAACTTTTTTTCTTCATCTATGTTAGTCTAAATAGTTCAACATGCCACATTAATTTGTTCCAGACACCAAGAAGTTAAAAGCAATGCCTCTTCCATCCTTCTTCATAATTAAAACAAAGAGAGAGAGAAAAAAAAAGAAAAAAACTTGCTACTCCATCCCAACAGTATAAGTAATCCACTGCCCCATTGTTTATGATATTATTATTTAGAAAAAATAAGTCTGACAGCAATTCACATTTTCTTGGTTTTTCTCACGTAAAAACTCAGCTACAAAATAAATTCTAAACTAATGTAGAAAGTGTCCACGTGAAATTTGATGGGTTTTTTTCATACAAAGAAAGCTAATACAGCTATAGCAAGGGGACAGATCTTCAGTAAGTACAAATCAGCACAACTGCAATAACTTCACTGGTGCTCCACCAATTGAAGATCTGACCCTAAATATTTAAATTAAATTTAAAAGCAGGATACACTCTCGTTCACACTGAAAAGTGACTCCCCTACAAATGGCACAGTGGGTTTCCACATTTATTGGCTCTCTGTGATTTCCACAATAAATGTACTGTCCCTGCAATTAAATGAATACTTTTGCTAACTGCCAGCTGTCCAAACTCAACCTGAACTCTAAGGATTAAGCATAGTTCTTTCCATCCTGTGCATCATTACCAATAATAAAAGTTCTGCAGGCCAGATTTTGCCCTCGCTAACCACCTGTGGAGCCCCAATGCAGTCAGTGGGTTTGCACAGGTGTAAACAATTCTATTGATGATGCAAAGAAGAAATGGAATCTTGATCTTACTCAGATTCAGCTGTGGTGGCCAAAAGTGATTGATACACAAGGTATAATATAAATGTTTTGGATTTTTTTTTAAAAGCTGGATTGCTGCTTTTTCTTTTCTTTTGTGTTCTCATAAAGAAAACCTTCCTAAACTAAAATCTACAAATCTCAGCCTGTCCTTCTGACATCTTAAGATATTCAGCCGTCAGTTTTAGCTGAACGTGGCCAGAACAGAGCTCTTAATCTTTCCCCTCCAAACTTTGCTCCTTCCCTGTTTTCTTAGTCACCATGGACAACATCACCATATTCTCTCTCATTCAGGCCTGTAACCTGGGCATTATCTTCCACTTAGCCCTCTCTAGATCCTCACATCCAGGCCATGTGTAAATATTTCCACAGCTTCTTGCATAACATCTCTAAGATCCAGCCTTTCCCCTCTGTCCACACAGTTGAAGCTCTTGTGCAGGCCCTCATCATCTCATGTTTCAACTACTACAATCTCTTCCTCACCAGCCTTGATACATTCCATTTTATCCCGTTCAAAATGTTGTAAAGATCATTTTTCTGGTTCCTCACTTTGACTACGTCACCCCTCTCTTTGTATCCCTCCATTGCCTCCCCTTTCTCCCATCACATCAAACACAACCTACTTGTCCTCACTTGTAAGGCCCTTCACAACCCACCTCTGCTCTATCTATCATCTTTCATACACTATTGAGATATTGACTCCCAACTCGGTTCTACCAGGGATGCCAGCCTTCATCACTCATTTGTCTTCCTTTAAGTCTCTCTGTAAAACTTCCCTGTGCTGTGATGCCTACAAATAACTTGATAATGGTTAGGCAACTGATGTGCTGTGACCATTCCTCTCATGCTGATCAGTATCATCTCAGTGTTTCCATATGCTCTCCCTGGCTGGTGTATCTCACCATATACTTAGATTGTAAGCTCTCCAGGGCAGGGGCCATTTCTTTGATATGTATTTGTACAGTGCCTGCCATAGGGGAGCCCTGATCCATGACTGAGGCCCCTAGACTTACTGCAATAAAAATGATAAATAATTATAATTATTATGATAATGTTATGACAATTGTCATTGTGCTTGCTAAGCTGGATAATCAAATCTCATGCTTCAGGACATTAGCAGCTTGCCACATTAATTGCAAAAGAATTATTTCACTTGTGAGCAGCATTACACAAGCAGCCAAGTGCATTGGGTTTTTTACCTTCCTCAGAAGCATTCAGTTTGTTTCAGAACTTATCATGTTTAAATCACAGTGGAAACAAGGCATCTGATGAAATTCACATTTAAGATGGGATTTTCAAAAGTGCATTGGCCTAACTGTGTTCCCATTGAAGTCAATGGCAAAACTCCCATTTAGAGCTGGGTGGAATTTTTCATATGAAACTTTTTCCAGAGAAAAATGCAGATTTGGCAACACCAAAATGTTTCACAAATTCATGTCAGTTTTGTCAAATTGTTTTGACTGGGGAAAAAAAAAACCTTAAAAAAATCAAAATATTGTTTTGACTTTTTCAAAATGAAATGTTTCGATTTTTTGGTTCGAAATGACATTTTGTTTCAAAATTTCCTTTTAAAAAATCAAAAACATTTAAAACTAGTTGAAACCAAAATGAAACATTTTGATTGTCAAAACAAAATGTTTTGTTTGACCCCAATTTAATTTTTCCCCAATGTTTCTATTCACCCAAAAATTTGAAATATGTCACTTTCAATTCAGTGTGAAACAATATTTTTTAAATATTTTTTAACTGCCAATGAACCAACGATCTGTTATTTGCACAGCTCTACTGTCATTGACTTCAGTGGAAACAGAGTTAGACCAAAACTGAGTATTTTTGAAAATCCCATCCTCAGTCACCCATATTGTGTTCCCTTTATGCCATTCAGTGACTGCACCATAGATAAGATTCCAATGTAAACTTCATAAAATCTGAAAGATCTCATAGCCTGACCTAAGTGTCTTGACTTTTTGTTCCCTCTGTATTAAATGTTTGTTTTCTTTGCCTAACATTCATAAATGCCAAAGAAGGCTTTGATCTTTCTTTCAATAGGGTGTGGAGTCCTGCTCTTGTTAGCCAATACCAAAGCTGAACAGGTACCAAATTATTTTGATTACATGTTTTAATTTGTTTAACAGAGGCAAGACATCACTGTTTATTTATCTGTATTTGTATTATTCTAATCGGGGTGCACCATAAGTTTATGTGGAGAACACACAATGACTTAATGCACTTAATCAGAATTGGCTGTCTTTCTGTGTTTTTCAAACGATAAACTTCTTGCAAAGTATGGTGCGTGCAGTTTCTTGAGGTGGGAGGTCGGATCTGCTAAATAGAGAGTTACATGATTAAGGGAGAACTATTACTTTATTATTGTGAGCGTAAGGCAATTCTAGAATATAATTAATGGGAACCTTTTCCTATATGAAGTAACATGTGGACAAGGCTTGATTCAAATTCTCTTGAAGAAGCCCTGTCTTGGCTGCTCCAGAACATGGAAGTAACTTAGTCTTCTATCAGGTTTCAGAGTAGCAGCCGTGTTAGTCTGTATCCGCAAAAAGAAAAGGAGGACTTGTGGCACCTTAGAAACTAACAAATTTATTTGAGCATAAGCTTTCGTGAGCTACAGCTCACTTCATCGGATGCATTCAGTGGAAAATCTGAATGCATCCGATGAAGTGAGCTGTAGCTCACGAAAGCTTATGCTCAAATAAATTTATTAGTCTCTAAGGTGCCACAAGTCCTCCTTTTCTTTTAGTCTTCTATTAAACTCTTGAACCAATGTTTAGTCCACCTTGTTCCTTCGCACAGAGTTCATATGACTGATTCAACCAGGTGAGCTTTACAGGTAACCTGCAAAGGAGAAATATGGCCTTCTGCTATTTTTTCCTTCTTTTATGATGTGCAAAGAAAGCCTGGAAATGTTGCAAAGTGTTCAATTTAGTGTACAGATTCTTTTTTTGGTTTGTTTTATATTAGAAATGAAGGTCTTCTCCAGCCTCTTTTTCTGGAAGACTTTATGGACAACTGAGGAACCAATAAGGTCATAACATTACAAGTACTAAAAAAATACTTGTAATGTTATTACAACTGAGCAACTGAAAGGGGTTTAAATCAGGCTGTTGTGTGCTTTTGTTAACATCTATTTAACAAACTTCTGACAAAAATTAGGGAGAAATGTTCTCTTTCTTAGTGATTTGATATTCCTTACCCCTTCATTCAAAGTCTTGAGAAAGCTCTCATTCCAGTTTGCTAGTCCTCCAAGCCGTCCGCTAGCAAAAAAGTAAACTAAAGGTAATATTTGAAAATTCTGTTATTTATAAAGTTTAAGAAATAAATGGGAAAATACTTTCTGAGGAAAAAAATACCCTAGATCTTTCTGACCTTCTTTATGTATTGTAAAGGGGGGAAGGAGGATACAAAAACCCATTTTTTCCTTTGTAGGAAAAATTAATTAAACAGAACTACACTGATTTATAGCAATTGAGGATCTGGACCAATATTTTTAACTATATTGTAACGAGGTCGGGGGTAACCATGCTGTAACACAGCCTTCTTACTCAGTTAAAGCTGTAGTGAAGACAGAGACTAAAAGTACTGTCCGTTGGATACTTGTGGTGCATTATGACATCCTATTACAGCAGATTGACAAGATAGCTAATAAAGGGTAAAATATCCAGCAAGTAGATATGCGTTGCAGATCTTGGTGATGTGCAGTCTTACCCCTATATCCAGTGTAAGGGCAACTATTGTACAATATTACAATATTGTACAATATTGTCCTATTGTCCTATTATTGCCCATGCTGTACGCATTCCATGGATAAATGAAGGACTTCAGTCTCCTGGGTTATTGGGCTGGTAGCTTTCATAAGCACTAAACTGAAAGAAGGAAGGAAGGAGAATTTATTTGCAATGAGAGTCTCCCTCCCTTTATTCTCACTGGGCCAGATTCTGATACTGTTACAATATGTAGTACCTTAGTCATTTATTTCAATGAGACTGCTCATGCAGTAAGGTACTACTCAACAGTGCCAGAATCTGGCCCATTGCAAAGAAAGACTGAGGGCTAAATGGGTGTTATGCCATGTAGAGGCCAATAGAAGTCGCACCCTAGAACAACTGACATCAGGATAGCATGCTGGTAAGAGAGAGTCCTCAATGAGAAACCATGTTTGATCATTAGCATAGGCAATCTTCACTATTTCTCAACTAAATACATTTTGTATCAAGGGGACGCTTTCCCCACTGTGATGCTGTGACAAGATATATAGAAAAGTGTTTGCCACTTTCAGAGACCTAGGCTTCACGCACTCATTAGGAGGGTGTGTGCACGTATTTAGACACAGCAAAGGACCACTTCGTGTAAGAATAGCCCTGATTTATTCTGTCACCTTTCTGTGTTTGACAGTTAACGGCTCAAGGAATGTATTTAATCTGAACCACCACAGAAAAATACCTAGGAGGCTAGCACTTACATGACATAGCATGAATTTAATCTGAGCCTCAGTTTAGGCCCTGCCAAGGCTATACAGTCTAACTGAGTTTGTAACCTGGTCAGCCTGGTCTACCCTACAAAATGTACCCATTGCTGAGAATGGCTGTCAGCTCTGGGTGTAGCAGACTGGATGTAGCCATGGACAAACTGTGATCAGCGCCACCAACGTTCAGCAACAAGTCTTTCTGTAGTGCAGACAAGACTTTAGGAAGATGGCTGGGTCTGAACATGGTATGTCCACACCCTAGGTGGTTAATACTCAGCTAGTATCCAGAACTAGTTAACACATGCCCATCCCTGTGAGAAGGCTGGCATCTCATTGTTTTCCAATGCTCAGCACACTGATCTTTGTTTTTTACTGTGTGGACAGGACATTGTAACCATGTCTGGCTGATCTTCCTTCCTTCTAGCTCTCTGAGTCACAGGATATCCTAGGATGCATTGTTCTTCATGCTGCTGAAGCTTTTCTGCATGTTCTCTGGTGCTGTATCCCTTGCTGAGGCACTTTAGGATAACTGCCCAGATTTCCCCACGGTGCATTGATACAGATTGGTTATGTGGCAGCATGGTAGATGTGAATGGACAAATGTTTATTTTGATAGCAGAAAATGGGGGCCATATAAGTACCTAAGACAGACAGAAGAGCTGTTGTATGGAAATAAACTGAACCATGCTACTTGTGATAGCTTACAAAATCATGATTACAGTTGGACAGGGTGTCATAAATATAAAGGGAAGAGTAAACCCCTTTAAAATCCCTCCTGGCCAGAGGAAAAATCCTCTCACCTGTAAAGGGTTAAGAAGCTAAAGGTAACCTCGCTGGCACCTGACCAAAATGACCAATGAGGAGACAAGATACTTTCACAAGCTGGGAGGAGGGAGAAAAACAAAGGGTCTGTGTCTGTCTGGGTGATGCTTTTGCCGGAGACAGAACAGGAATGGAGTCTTAGAACTTAGTAAGTAATCTAGCTAGGTATGTGTTAGATTATGATTTCTTTAAATGGCTGAGAAAATAGCTGTGCTGAATAGAATGAATATTCCTGTCTGTATGTCTTTTTTGTAACTTAAGGTTTTGCCTAGAGGGATTCTCTGTGTTTTGAATCTAATTACCCTGTGAGGTATCTACTATCCTGATTTTACAGAGGTGATTCCTTTACTTCTATTAAAAGTCTTCTTGTAAGAAAACTGAATGCTTTTTTAATTGTGCTAAGATCCAAGGGTTTGGGTCTGTGGTCACCTATGCAAATTGGTGAGGATTTTCACCAAACCTTCCCCAGGAAGTGGGGTGCAAGGGTTGGGAGGATTTTGGGGGGAAAGACGTGTCCAAACTACGTTTTTT
Source organism: Chelonia mydas (assembly GCF_015237465.2). Taxonomy (NCBI): domain Eukaryota; kingdom Metazoa; phylum Chordata; order Testudines; family Cheloniidae; genus Chelonia; species Chelonia mydas. Next base: position 21,602,076 of record NC_057856.1, on the reverse strand, counting down.
CAGGAACCCCGATAAAGTTTGGTGGTGGCAGTGGAAGTCCAAGGGTAAAATAGTTTGTACCTTGGGGAAGTTTTAACCTAAGCTGGTAAAAGTAAGCTTAGGAGGTTTTCATGCAGGTCCCCACATCTGTACCCTAGAGTTCAGAGTGGGGAAGGAACCTTGACACAGGGCCATAAACTGAATATGAACTCTCGTTTTCTCATCCCTTTAGGGTGCAGGATGTGTGACACTCTGGGAGAAAAAACACTGAGCGGGGAGGAGGGGAAGAGAGGAATGATCATTTGTACCTAACAGACACTTTCCTTGAAATGTATTTTAGATCTACAATTATTTTATTCCTTTTACTGAGTTCATGTGGTTTTTCACCCAAAAAACATACTGGCAAAAATGGATTAATCTTTATAATTTTATACTTTTTGTTTTTCCTTTTCACTATAAACTATACTGGGAAAAAAGAAAAAGGAGAAAAAAAATAGAAGGATGTAAAGGATAATCCTTTTTTTTTTTTGCCTATGAAAATGTTATTTTAACAGAAGGAGCAAGAGAATATTGAAAGAAAAAAAAGGGGAATATTGCAATTTAAAGTCATTCCCTATTTTTGTTGTATTTTACAGTATTCTGCAAATTCCAAGCTTTCCTTTATACCAAACGTGTCTGTCTGTTACAAAAAATATAACTGCTACAATGTAAATATACCTACTGTCATGTTACCCTGGCCCTGTGGTAGAGTGTGCTGCCAAGCAACAGACGCAAAGCTGCCGAGGTGGGAGCTCAGCCCTCCCCGAGCTCATTCACCTAAGTGAGATGTGAACTTCAAAGTCTAATTAGACCCATTTAAATGCTAACATGCTTAAGCATAGCCAATTTCTTCTTTTGCTTTTTTCCCCTGTTAAAAAAGAGATATTAAATGCAAAAAAACTGTTAATTCAACCTCAAAGCTGCACAGTTAAAATCACAGTCAGAAAATCCTACAGTTGAAGTAGGGCAGAGTCTGCAAACTGTTAGGCTTTGTCTTCACTGATAAAAAAGGGTGTCAGAGTAGCAGCTGTGTTAGTCTGTATTCGCAAAAAGAAAAGGAGGACTTGTGGCACCTTAGAGACTGTTTCCTCTAAGGTTCCAATTGGTTCGTCTCTAAGGTGCCACAAGTCCTCCTTTTCTTTTTAATAAAAAAGTGTGTTTTTCTATCAAGATAGCTATCTCGGTGCAAAATCCTAATGGAGACAAGGTACTGTAGTTTTTACCTCGATATAACAAGTCAAGATAAAACCCAGGCAGGAGGTAAAGTATTCACCTTGTCCTTGTCTTCACTAAGATCTTATGGCAAGAGACCTATCTCAAGTTTGCTAATAACACCTATTTTTTGCAGTGAAGACATAGCCTTACTCAACTGGTTGTCCCAGTAGTGTGTCTTCAGGTTTTTCATCTCACCCATCACAGTCATATATAAGAGGAATTCAGTGGGATTTGTGTGTATAATATATATTAAAGAACAGCATGTGTGTGTATACATATATATATACATATTAGAAAAATTTTCACAAACCGTTCCTCCTCCTTGGCAAACATTACTTTTAATTAATTATTTTCATTTATCTGTTTCTTAAATCACTTTAACAACAGATGGCAGCTTTCAAACAAGGGCACAACAGATGCAGTTGCTAAAAACCCTTACTGTCCTGCAAAACATGCATTTTGCATGTTCAATATGGGTAAGTGCATGAGGAAACAGTGTGCTGAGCAGAACTACCCATTTTGTGCAAGAAGAAAGTCAATAGGATTTGTGCTTCTAACTTCCTGAGGTGCCTTTGAAAATCTCCCCCTTATAAGTGACTTGCCAAGGGTCACTTAGGAAGCCTGTGGCTGAGCCAGGAATTGAACCAAGATCTCCTGAGTCCCAGTCCACAAACAAGTAAGGAACAGAGGTATCATAGCCTTGGAAATTTTTTGAAAACATCCAACAGCTGATGCAAGCTGCTCCATTCCAGAAGTAAGTAATGTGCTCTTCAGAGGTATTTTTAAAGGCTCTGGGGATAAAACTTATCTCTGTCCAGGGTGATGCAAACAGGGGTGACTCCACCAGAGATAAGCTAAGTACTCTGACCCTCCCTTGCAATCAGGGGGCAGGATTTTCACAAAGAGTCCCCAGGAGCCTTTGGAGCCCCCCTGCAGCACAAAGGTCTTACGACACTACCTATGATTAAAAATTTGGTTTATTCATTGTTATGCAAGTGTAATGTTTGTGCCACTGTGGTGGGGCGCCTGTCCCACACTGGGCTCTAAAGGGTTAACAGACCCCTTGGGTGGCTGCGCAGGAGGCAGCCAATTAGAGAAGGGCTGCGAGGAGCAGCCAATCAGGGCTGGGCAGGCCCATATAAGAAGGGCTGCAGAGCAGAGCAGCTTGAGTTACTCCCTGGAGCTTGAAGAGGACTAGCTGCCTTGCAGGCTGAAAGCAGCAAGCACCCTGGGCAGACCAGTGCTGCAGGCAGAGACTGGGGGAGCTAAAGGCAGCTCCTGGGGGGCTGCAAGGACCTGCAGGCTGAGGTCATGAGGTAAGGACAAAGAGGGTGCTGGAGCCGTGAGGAAGTGACCCAGGGAAACCTATTGAAGAGTCGGAGGGGGTGCCACAGCAGCAGCTTTCTACAGGGTTCCTGTCCCGGGACCCGGAGTAGTGAACAGGTCCAGGTCCCCCCCACTCACCACTGGGGAAGTGGCTAAACAATAGACTGTGCTCACCACTGAGAGAAGTGGTTGGACAGTGACTACAGAGATTTCCCCTGGAATGGGGAAGCACCAAGTGTGGCATGGCCAAAGGGCTGTGTCACTGAAGAGGATATTGCGGTCCTTAGAGGGATGTGGGTCCAGGAGCACCACCAAAGCAAGGCACACTGGCTACCAGAGCTAATTCCCATATTGGCCATGAGGAGACACTGGAGTGGTGAGTGCACCACGTCACAGTCACATAGAGACCTATGGTGTCAGAGTGAGAATAAATGAAATCAGCCTATACAATTCAAGTACCTCAAGAAGCTGAGATCATCTGTTCAAGACAGCCACTCTGTCTCATGCAGTTACTTACACAGAGAAAAGGATTTTTAACTTAGAAAGTAGCAAAGCTTATTATCGCATCCTGCAGTTCCTGTTCAGAATCCAGGAGGAGGATTGTATCTAAATGTCCGAGACTTTAAGCTAGTTTGTTGGATGCTGTGGAAGCAGGATGCAAGAAGCCCTTTGATGATACAGCTACTTGACTGTTGGGGGCGGGGGGGGGAGGAACAGCTCTTGATTCACTAGCAAATTTATCAGACAAGGTTCCCTGTTCTGAGCCTCTGCATTCTGACTATTATATTGCCATTCTCACACCCTGCAGTGAATTCCTCCCCTTCACTCTCACTGGATGCATTGGAAAGTTTAACTAACAATGTGAAGTGATATGTTAAAGAGTCACTGTACCATTGTTACTTTTTGCTACAGTGAGTGACTGTGAACAATACAACAATAATTCAGAAGCAAGAGACTGAAGGAAATCAAGGGGTAGGAGAGTGGGTTGTGTAAGGGAATGCCTGGAAGGAACTGACCTTTGGCAGAACTAAAGAGGGAGTGGAGTCATTATGACTCAAAACTGATGTGAAAAAAAGGGGCACATAAACCGAATGGCTTTCAGCCAGGGATTGGAGGAGAAAGCAGTTTTAGAAATGATGGCTTCACCCATCCCACCATTGGTTGGTATGGCCCATTTTTTATTAGTAGTATTATTTTTAATAATGTATTTATTTATTTGTATTGTGGCAATGCCTAGGAGCTCCAGTCAGGGGCCAGACGCCATTGTGCCCGGCGCTGTATGAATAGAACAAACAGATCATCCGTCCCTTAAAGAGCTTGTCCCCACTAATACAAAAGCACATAAACTGGGCCATTGCGCTCCAAGAGACAGAGACAGCAGTAAGAGCAGGGTAGGACAGGACCACTGCCACTTGCCACCTGAGATCTGGCTTCTGTAGCCCCACCCAAGAATGACTGAAGCAGAAAATTAGGCTGTGGGGTGGAAGGGGAGAATTACTGGTAAGGAGCTATGGCATCACTGGAAAAATGTGTCCCTCCAAAATTTATCACACTACTATGCCAGCAAAAGCTGGTATAGCTTAATTTGCTCAGGAACTGGTATAAATTATGCTGGCTAAAGCACTTCCTTGCCTGTATAAATCGCATCTACACTACACTATTATATAGTGAATTATTGTCACTGAGTAAGAACTGATTATTCTTTGTATAGTGCAAATGGATGTAATGCAACTCTACAAAATACAGTGTTACTCCCCTCTACACTTTTTGGGTTTTACTTCCTCTGTCTCTTTTCTGACTACTGCTTCATGTTCATTGTCATCTTCCTGACCAAATATTTTTCGTCACAGAACCAGTTGCACTATGCATTGTATCCCACGCGGGTGGCCTGCAAAAAGCGAACTGATCACATGGTGCTGGCTACTTGTTTGCATCTGTTTAGATGCACTAAATGAAGTTAAAAATGCATGTACTATTTCCCTAATAATCTTATTTTCACTAGTAAGCAACTGTTGGCCAGTGAGGGAGGGCCGGGGGTGGTGGGGGAGAGTTGGTCCATGCTATCATGAATGGGAAGACAGGGCATGAAACAACTTCGTGTTAAAATGTGGTCTGTGCTCTGAAAAGGTTTGAAATCTTCTGGTAAAGTTCCAGATCTCTCAAAACACTGGAAGGCCACTGCAGAGTTGCTAACACTGTTATTGTGCCAGTCGCAAGAAGATGCCAATGAGAGTTATTTGCTGTCACTTTCAATCCAAGCCAGCAGGCATAAGCTAATGAAGTAGCTCTGCTGAGATGACAGACGGCACAATAAAAGCCATGACTGAATCCAGCTTTTTTGTCTCCCATGTGTATAAAAACAATGCTACTAACATAACATGGAATGCCCAGTTCATTCATTTGCTCACAATGCTTCTTCCTTTAGAGGTGAGGCATGGTTACTGCATGGATGTGGAATGACTTATTCAGCTACAAAGAAAAATCTCTTCCTTTGTTTAGATTGTTCTCAAGCTACGGTAGCTGCTACTCACGCTGACCTACATAGTGCAGGTTGCTTGTCTTTCTAAGAGTAGCTCGAAAATGGAAGATCACAATCTGTTTTGTCAAGTCTATGAGATCTTAGTGCTGCTATGCTTGTGCCTGTTGCATTTGCTAACCAAAACTAAGGAATATATTGGGGGAGTCTAGACTAGAGAACTTAAAAAAAAACATAAAAATATTTGCTCCAGTGGATGAATTGTGTATTACTAAAGTTAATGATAAATACAAATTAGCAGCTTAACTGGGCCAGAGGGAAAGTAAGAATCAAACTGGGATTTCAATTACAATACTGATGAATACAATATAAATATGACAGGTTTCAGAGGAGCAGCCATGTTAGTCTGTCTTCGCAAAAAGAAAAGGAGTACTTGTGGCACCTTGGAGACTAACAAATTTATTTGAGCATAAGCTTTCGTGAGCTACAGCTGTGAAGTGAGCTGTAGCTCACGAAAGCTTATGCTCAAATAAATTTGTTAGTCTCCAAGGTGCCACAAGTCCTCCTTTTCTTTTTTTAATAGAAATATGAAGTACCTTCACTGAAGTCATTATGGATATATACTGGAATAACAGAGCAGATTGATGTTGGTCAAGTAACCTGTGCTGAAGTCAGAGTTCTTCATGTCTCGCTTGCTATCTTCCTCTTAAATCACAGAGTCCCAAATCCCATAATGTACTTGAGTCTTCTCTGACCCCACCGCCTATTTTAAGTTTAGGTGCAAACTGGATTGGAAAACCTTTCAGGTTTTTGTCTCTCATTCTTCAAAAACTTAGGGACACATTACATTTTCAGCTTCTGAGTGGTTTCCCCAGTGGTTTCAAATGGGACTGCTCACATATTTAAAGTTAAGCTTATGTGTATGTGTTTGCAGGGCTGGAGCATTAGGCACTAAAATAAACCTTTCTTTCTATGCTCTAGTGATTCTGTAATGGAAACTCTGGTGAGCCATCAGCGTGACTTGATCTGCTAAAACCAGTAGCAGCATTTTTGCAGGGTCTTGGGTTTCAGCAGCAATTGCAGGTTGGCAAATAAGGATCTCTTGTGTAGCAGTCTGGTACAAAAATGAGCCTGCTGTGTTGTGGCAGTGCTCTCCCTAGCAACTAGTTTGAATGTTGCTTTAAGAGCAAATGAATCTTAACAAACAGTGACTTCTTTAATATATGCTATTGAATGAATGAGGGGTGCAAATTCAGATGCAAAACATGGTGAAATATAAAGGTTTTTCCATCTTCATGTGCTGTCTTGTGCATGTTTTAAGTACTAGCTATATTTCCCCTCTGTGCCATAATCAGTGGGCTCACTGACACCATCTTTTCCTCTCTGAATAATATGCATATGATCACAAACCTAAGAAATTCACAGGGGATGAGAGCGATCCATCCCCTCCACCTCCAGACTCCCTTCTGTATTTCTAGCTGACACAACAACACTCCATAAAGATGATGAATTTAGCTCCTTGGGCCCTTCCTGATAATTTTTTTTAAGAGGTTACACCCATGCAAGCCCTCTGCTGAGCAATTAACCTAACAGCAGGCACAGTATTGCAAGTACCACCTACACCAGTTGCTGTAGGTGGTTCTTAAATTTTAAAGGCTGTATGATGTGACTCCAACAACTAGCCTTGATCTTCAAGCTAGAACTCATTTTCCTTCTTACAGTCTCCCACCAATCCCTTCTCAGGCTCAGCCCACTGGAGGTTTTTCGTCAGATGACATGCATTTGAAAGGCTGAAAATAGGACAAACGCATCTGAACCGCTTTTCCCAGACCCTTTAGAAACAAACATTTATAGATTCAGAACCAGGTGCCTTTTAAACTGTGTTCAGTCTCTTTTTTTTTTTTTTTTTTTTTTCTAAAGTTGCCCTTGATTTTGTGTCTCTGTTACTGATTCCTCCCCCATCTGTGTAGTACTGTCCCTGATTTTTATGTCCGTGCTGCGTGCATCTGATCAAAACATGGCAAAGTTGCTGGTTCAGCACACACAGTAGGGGAGAAGAGAAATGGGCTATATCTAATCCTACCTTTGTAATCGCTGTCACAAAGCAACAATGCTGCCAGTTGTAACAATGGCAGATTTTGGTGTGGAAGATAATGACAGGTGCTCAGACTTCATCTGGGACAGTGTGTGTTTGAAAACAAACCCATTAACTTGTTCCAGGTTGTTAGGTTTTTTAAAATGGGCTTAGGGCTCAAATAACAACCTGCCACATAGTGTGCAAAGTACTGAAAACACTGGGAAAACTAGCGCAGACTCCCGAGTAATGTTTGAGTATGTGCTTGTGTTAAATTATATTTATATTCAGCTCTGCTTCGAATGGAGTGGCTTTAAGGAGCTGAACTAGGTAGGTTTGTGTTTTTTTTTTTAACTTCAGTTTAAGAAAATTTTGTGGGAGGAGTCACTTTGGAAAGGTGGGAAAGCCTTTACCCTCAGGTTGCCTCAGTAAGAAGCTCCTGCTGTGATACTTGAAAGCCCAATAGACATGTCTGAATTTATAATGCACTCTTGAAGTATTCACTCCTAATCCTGTAGGGATTTTGAGAGCCACAAAGAGGATGTATTTCTTTTAACTGGCTACAGGGGAAATATTAGTTCCAGCTGTAATAAACAAATAGCCTATTTTGGTGAAAGTAGAAGAATTTGAAGAGTTGGAAGAATTTGAGGAGTTGGAGCAAAGAATGGAGCACACGGTACTCTGAATTTTTATTTTACTGAAGAAGTAGCGCCTCTTGAAGCATTTGTTTTCTGAAGCATCTGGCAGTGGCCGCTGTCTGCAGACAGGATACTTGGCTAGATGGACCACTGGTCTGACCCTGTGTGCCATTCTTATGTTCTGTTCTTACCAAGCTGATATTTCTGAGACCTCACTACTGGGGTCAAGCCAGAGTGCCTCAATAGGCCATCTGTGTTTTTCTTTCTCTCCAGAGGCTATGAACAGTTGCTAACAGTCACAAGTTCTTCAAGTAGTGTCCATGTAAGTGCTCCGCTCTAGGTGCGCTTGGAGAAGTCTCATAGCAGTTTCTGTTCAGCCCACCCATGCATGGTACTCAGTGTCATGTTCCATGCTATTGTTACATAGCACTGCATGAGCGAACTGCCCTCAGTTCCTTCTCCACCACCTTAGCCTGAGACAGAGCCATAGCAGTGGTCCGCCTTTACCTCAACTGTCTCCCTGTAGCTCTGTTAGTGGTTAACTCGTTATAGTTGTTCTTAGGAGTAGTTAGTAGTTAGTAGTAGTTTTAGCTGTAGCAGTTTAAAAAAACTGATACGTGTAGCTTTCTTCTAGTTTCGTCCCCCCTAGGAGTTTTTATTTTACTGGGAGAACATGCCAAGTTATCCCAGTTTCTAGTGTTGCCTGTTGAGCCGGGAGGCAATCCCGATGAGTGACAGACACTCCCCATGCATTACCTCGGGGAATCTCATATTTCCCAAAAGTGCAACTTTTATCTGGCATTAAAATCTAGAGCGAGAAAAAACAGGGAGATCAAATTTCCACTTCTCATGATGGAGAGCTCACCTCACCCCGCCTCTGACCCAGACACACCTTCCCCCACCCATACACCGGTGTCTGAGAAAGAACACTGCCACTGCTGTCTCTGAACTGCATCCTCGAGGGTATCTAAGAGGAAGACCTCAGATTCCTCCCATAAGACTCCCAAAGACCGTCACTCAAGTTTTCCAGGTAGGGAATCTACCTCAAAGAAGTGGCAGTCTCCCATGACTCCAGGCACTTCGGCACCCACTACTCTCCAACCTGGTCCCCACAAGGCTGCTGGTTCCCCAGGTAACAAAGGCACTGTAAGGCTCCCAGATGTCATCAGCACCATCAAGGCACAAGACGGAGAGATGAGTGTTACCTCTCCTCACTGGGTACCAAAGGATCCCGCTCGGGCCCTCAGAGCGGTCGAGATTCACAGTACCATCAACTCCCTCAGCCACTAACTTCGGCACATCCTGCGGACCCAGTACTGACAACACCCTCAGTAGTGCGGGAGTTAACACTTTTCCCGAGACCTTACTGTGTCCTAGACACCTGACTTAACACTGCTCTATTCCAAGATTCTCTCAGTACCAAGGACTTCCAGATCTCTGGACATTTGCCTGGTACCGATGGTTTTTCACCTCAGGTTTCTTCCAGTGCTCCTCTGCTACAGAGTGATTTGGAAGAGAAGAATTCTGCTGAAGATCTTGCCCCAGTCCCCAAATATGTGTGCAGGGCTCTTTTCCAGAGGTCTCCAAAGAGATTGATATCACTCGTGAGAGATGGCCACAACCACCATCTTGCTGATCTGAATATCCATGGATGCCTCCACCCATCCCATATGTGTCACCTGCTTGGCCATACTAGGACCCATGTGCAACCTATTGCTAGCAATTCTTTAGGGCCTCAAGCACCACCTGCCAGAAATAGACAGCCCTTGTCATTCTCCCTCTTTATAAGACAGGAACCTCAGGAAGAAACCTTTGAGGAACAAGCGAGGGCTGAGGAAGACATCTTCATCAGCCAACATCTCTTCTTCATCCCTGGATGGAGAGGTTATGCCACCTCCTCCATCCCCAATGGACAATTTCAAACAATTTCAGGACATTGTCAGTAGAATTGCAGATTCTTTGCAGATCCCTCTTGAAGTGTTTATAGAATTACAACATAAGCTGCTTGACACCCTTCATACAGCTTCATCTGCCCCCATTGCCTTGCTTGTTAACATTTGCAGGGTCCATTAGGGCCTCATTATCTGGCACACCCTGGCCACAATTCCACCTAGATGCAAGAAACTGGATAAGAAATATGACCCATCTAAGGAATCCACATTTTTATTCTCTCATCCCTCTCCTAACTCTGGTGGTCAATGTTAATGAATGTGGGAGGTAGCACCATCTAAATTCGAGCCCTGTGACAAGGAGCATAAATGCCTTGACTATTTGGTAGAAAATTGTATTAATCAGCAACTTTACAGTTCAGAATCACCAACTGCCACGCTTTAATGGTGAAGTACAATCATACAAACTATACAAAGCTGAATTCATTTATTGAGCATCTATCAGCAAAACACAGAGCAATTCCAGTCAATTATTGCAGAAGGCCAGCTGCTCCTCAGAACATCTCTGCAGGCCTCCTTCAATGCTGCTGATACCCATTCGATCTCTACTGTGGTAGTTATAAGGAGGGCCTCCTGGTTCCAGCTGTCAGGATTTCCAAAGAAGGTCCAAAATATGATCAAAGTCCTCCCTTTTGATGGTGCCAAACTGGTCGCTGACAACACAGATGAATCTTTGCAAATGTTAAAGGACTCCAGGACTACTTTGTGTTCTCTCGATCTATACACTTGCTCACAAGAGAATTTAGTAAGTCCCAGATAGTAGGGAGATTCTGTCCTGCTCAAGTCTTGAGCTCTCCTCTCACAGATCATACAAATCTCAAAAAGCAAGAGACAAGAGGTTCCAGAGACAACAAATCACCCACTTCTCAACCTTCAACCTTGCAACTTTCCACCTCCAAGCACCAATTTTGACTGCGTGGTCAATGTCCTGAATTACCTTTCCCATTTTTACCAGTTGCATTGATTCACCTGTCTTCCTCCCTTTGGCACTGACTTCCAAGCCTGCCGGAAGTGGTAAAGGCAATCACTACAGACAAGTGGGTTTTGGAGATCTTCTCCACAGGGTACTCCATCCACTTTACTTCTCTTCCACCTGCTAATTCTCTTTCCCCATCTCTCTTCAGGGACCCCTCTCACAAGAACCAGCAATGACAGAAAATAGACTCTCTCCTACTCTTGTGTACTACAGAACTGGTTCCCACGCAGCACAGAGGGAAGGGGTTTTATTCCAGATATTTCCTGATTCCAAAAAAGAACAGTGTTTGGAAACCCATCCTAGATTAAAGGCTACTCAACACCTTTGTGAAGGCACAAAAATTCAAGATGGTGACACTTTCAGCAATAGTCCCATCACTGGACCAAGGGGATTGCTTCTCAGTCCTTGACCTTCAGGACACTTCCATACAGTGATCCATCCATCTCACATAATATTCCTATATTGTACATTCAGGATAATTTTCAGTACAGGGTGCTTCCTTTTTGGCTTTTCATCTGCCCCAAGGGTCTTTTCAAAAGTTATGTCAGTAGGAGTAGCACACCTCTGCAGAAAAGGAATTCTGGTGTTCCTTTACCGAGCCAATTGGCTTCTGAAAGATGGCTCCGTAGACATAACTTCATGGACAACTTGCAAAGCCATAGACCTCTTCCTCAAATTGCGCCTACAACTAAATTTTTAAAAATTCACCTTGTCCCTGTGCAAAAGTTAGAATTGATAGGAGCTCATCGTGATTCAATAGCAGTAAGACCCTATGTCCCAATGCACAGATTCCTGGTCTGAACCAACATAGTCAAGACAGCTCAGATCATCTCTCAAACCCCAGTCAAAAACTGTCTTCAGCTGCTGGGGCATATGCAGCAGGTACTGTCATTATAGATCATGCAAGACTGTGAATGCTTAGCTTTTAAGGGTGCTCAGGACTATTTAGTCACCAAACAGACAGTCTGACTACACTACTTTCCATACCCACCTTCATAAAGGAACTTCTCAGTTGGTGGAAATACCCTCAGAATGTTTGTGCAGGAGTCTCTTTTGCCTGCCTTTCCACAAAAGTTGTCATAACAATGGATGCATCCCTGTTGGGGTGAGGAGCGCATCTAGACACTCACATGGCTTGGTGCAGGTAGATGCCTCAAGAAACCACTCTGCAGGTCAAGCTTCTGAAACTCAGGGCAGTCAGACATGCCTGTCTCTAGTTTCTACCATTAATCAGGGCAAACACATAAAGGTCATGACAGACAACTTGTCAGGCATATTCTATATAAACCGGCAAGGCGGGGCAAGATCCCTCTCCCTCTGCACCAATGCTGTCAAGCTTTGGAATTGGTGCATATGCAATCAGATCAAATCAGATTAAAGGAAGGTAGTGTAATTATAGCAAATGAATATGGATTTATGGAAAATAGATCCTGTCAAACTAATTCGAGATCTTTTTTGGATGAGATTACAAATTTGGTTGATAAATGTAGTAATGTTGATGTAATATACTTAGACTTCTGTAAGGCATTTGTCTTGGTACCACATGGGATTTTGATTAAAAAATTAGAACAATATAATTAACATGTCATACATTAAATGGATTAAAAAATGGCTAACTGATAGGTCTCAAAATGTAATTGTAAATGGGAAATCATCATCAAGCAGTTGTGTTTCCTGTGGTGTCCCAGAGGGACCAGTTCTTGCTCTGTTTAACATTATTATCAATGAGTTGGAAGAAAACATAAAATCATCACTGATAAAGTTTTCAGATGACACAAAAATTGGGGGAGTTATAAATAATGAAGAGGACATGTCACTGATTCAAAGCGATCTGGGTCTTTTGGTAAACTGGATGCAAGCAAACAATGTGCATTCTAACACAGCTACATGTAAACGTATACATCTATGAACAAACAGTGTAGGCAGTACTTACAGAATGGGGGACTCTATCCTGGGAAGCAGTGGCTCTGAAAAAGATTTGGGGGTCATGGTGGATAATCAGCTGAACATGAGCTCCCACTATAACTCTGTGGCCAACAAGATTAATGCAGTCCTTAGTTTAGCAAAGAGAAGTTTAAAGGGTGACTTGATCAGTCCGTAAGTCTCTACATGGGGAACACTGTTTAATATTGGGCTTTTCCATCTAGCAGAGAAAGGTATAACATGATCCAATGGCTAGAATTTGAAGCTAGACAAATTCAGATGGGAAATAAGGCGTAAATTTTGAACCGTGAGAGTAATTAACCATTGAAACAATTTACCACCGGTCATGGTGGATTCTCTATCACTGGCAATTTTTAAATCAAGACTGGATGGTTTTTCTAAAAGTTTTGCTCTAGGTATTATTTTGGGGGAAGTTCTATGGTTTGTGTTATACAGGAGGTCTAACTAGATGATCACAGGGGTCACTTCTAATCTTGGAATTGCTGAATCCCAACCCACAATAATACCTAAACTTTGCATTTAGTGTAATGGAGTCCCAAGATATGTTTTTTCAATGATATTGCAGGAAATTGCCACGTCTGTTAACTTCCCCTGCCATCCTGCTGTCTCCCGCCAACAGAGAGCCCACAGGTGAAATTCACCCTTCTGCAGCAAGCTAGCACAAGTCCTGGATTGTGAGATTTAAGTGGTGTGTGTTGACCTCGTTCTGTCCCTGTGCAGGCGGGTGAATGTCACCAACAGAACACAGGTGCTGGCCAGGAAATGAAGGCAGGATGGCTGAAAGCTGACTGTCCTGCCTTTGCTGGAGTCTCCCCTATAACCTCTCCTTGTGGTTGGGAACCATGAATTTAGAACCAGGCTTTCCTATGGATGCCTGGCCTATGTAGCCTTTTCTGGTCCCACTTTCTGCTCAGCCCACAGTCCTGCCATTGGTGGAGGGGAGGGGGAGTGAGAATGAAAGCCCAGCAGCAGTTCATCAAAACCTGTGTTTTTTTTCCCCCTTCTTCATTCATCGGGAAGGGAGTATCTGGCCTATTCTTAGTTATTTGGAAGTATGCTTGATTTATACAAGGATATTCAATAAATACAGGAGCCAGTCAAATACAAATTCCTTTATATAGTCCCTCTTATTTACATATCCTAGGTCACTTTGCTTACCACTGAATTGCATCTGCATCTTGGATGGAGAATAGCAGCTGTTTAACTGTGCACAGCCACATTGCACCGCCGTGGAGGACAGACTGTTAAGGAAAGTGCTATATCTAATTGAAGCTGCAGGGGAATTGTAAGTAGGTACAATGTAATTATCCATTTTGGAATGTGATCAGAGCCTCTGTTTTTTGTTTTTGTTTTTTAAAGTGCCTTGGAATCCTTTAATGATCCTAATTAGTCAGGATTGAGTTGAACTTGCTTCATCACCAAGTTCCTTGTAAAAAGAAAAGGAGTACTTGTGGCACCTTAGAGACTAACCAATTTATTTGAGCATGAGCTTTCGTGAGCTACAGCTCACGTAAGCACTGGTGGTTCTTCCTAGAAGTCTGCCAACGGAGCATGGAGCCAGCCCAGGTCTGTTCAGCTTGTGAAATCACAGCCTGAGGTGGAATGGCTACAGATCAGACTATTTGCCCACAGCAAAGGCCCTCCACGATTTACACATCTAAAGTAAGATAATGGAGAGAGAATTAACCTCTTTGTATTACCAGTGGTTTTAACCTACGGGAGTTACCAATGGCTCCCCTGAAGAAGGGAACATCTCTCAAGGTGTCCCTGGGTGACTGTTTCCTTAATTATACAGCTGCAGTCAGTGTGCTGGTAAAGACAAGATTCCCATTGCTGTGTTGTAACTTTCTATTTGATTAGCCTTAATGAATTAATTTGGATGGTAGCCTTGTATGAAGGCTTCTAGAAACCAAATAAATTCTAGCCAGCAAAATAAATGTTACATTATAAACTGTGGGGGATCAGAGGTGGGGGAATTGGTGAACTAAACTAAGCACTTGGACTCCTTATCAGCAGAGGACAAGGTTTATTAATGTGAGGATAAATTAAAAACAAAACAAACAAAAAACCCCAGGCAAACAGCTGAACTGCAGACTGCAGTATAAGCACTTCAAATTCACCAATGCTAATTCACTTTACCATCTGAACCTCCCTTTGCCCAGTCTTCTCTTACCTTATTTGGAAGCTGAGTGACAGCAGGGTTTTATCGTGGTAAATCACTCTCAACTCAGTTGGGAAGCAGTACACTGGAAGAAGCACTTTCCATTGTAAACACGTTAATTAGAGTCCACCCTCCTGACTTGCCAATGTATAATCCTAATGGGAGTTACGCAGGCATGTTAGGTGGCTGGAAAGTTCCCTTTGAGCCAGTGTACGCTGAAATGTCTCTCATTGTGTACAAGGTACAGCTTTCATTTTAATCACATTTCATTCTGCTCTGGGCAAACAGAGGTTTCTCTCACTCTTCCTATTTTAAGACAGGGCCTGAATCAAAACCTAGGGGTCCTGAGAAATTCAGGTCCAGATCCAAAACTTCAGTGCTAGTTCCCACCAGTATAATAGACTGAATGAAACCCTCCAAAGTTTGGTGGTGTTTGGATTTGCATCCCAACTTCACAGTTTATGAACGTTCTTAATTACTTTTATTGATTAAAATCAGAACTGTTGAATGAGGAGACTAAATTTAATTACAAAATGTTCTAAATGATTAAAAAAAAACACTCTTGCATAGCTTAGTTTCAAGCAGCCCTCTTTATCCTGTGTCTTTTGGGTCTTTATTTCACATTTGAGCCTTTGGACTGTTGAAAGATATGGGACACATGAAAACTCAAGCCAACAAAACACACTAGGACAAATTTTACTTTCATTTACTCCCATTCAATCCCATTTGCTTCAGACTTTCCTCCCAAGCCCTGTTGAGGCACCTCCCTAGCTCTAGGCACCACTAACATCCTATTTAAGCCGTATTTTCAGAATTTGGGTAAAGCATGGGCCTTTTTCAGGCTCTTTGCACAGGAGTAATTTTCATTCTGAGAGCAGAATTCGACCCATTCTCTCAACCCCTTTGCAAATTAGTTCCTTCCTTGCCACTTCAGTCATTTAAACAACTGTCCTTGTCCCCTAAAATCAGCAGTTAGCAATACATATTTTTGAATCTGTGAATACCATCAATTTCTATGCATGTTTCCTATAAACTCTCCAATCTCCAGGAGACTGGCATCCACATTCAGTTCCAGAAGCTTAAGTATGAATTCCTCCACAATGTGTATTGATTTGGAAAGGGGTTCCTTCACAGGCTGAAATATCAAGTCTCAGAGCATTTGACTTACCAATTGAATTTCCTCTTTTCCTTCACAGTTGTCACTTTAAATGCAGTTCAAAAAATGCTCTTTCTTTCACACAAATATTTCTAAAAATGTCTTGTCATCTCCAGTTAAGGAGTAGCTCACTGCTAACAACCTAGCCTTCACGATACTTCACTCTGTAGATAGAAACGCGAGCCTGTTTCTGTTTTAAGGCTCTATCCAACTATCATTGAAGTCAATGGTTTTAGGCTCTATCCAACTACCATCTTTCCTCTCCAGTATCACTCTGTGGAATTCAGAAGCAAAAGAAGCTTTTTCAAACACTGAGCTTGCAAAAATATAGAGAGTCTGTAAATTAAATAGGGGCTCCAATAAGGCACAGGCTATGAAATTGAAACATAAAGCGCCTTAGCTGTGATAAGTTCTTCAGCTCTAAGTGTGATTAGAACCTATCTGGAGCCTCTCGGCAATTCCACAAGACAAATAACAATAATCCATACTTAAAAATCAGCTTAGCCAATCAGGGAACTCAAACATATACCATGTGACTCAAATCACATGATCTAGCCTAACACACAATGCAAAACTGAAATACTGAAACACACCAAGCCATTTTAATTATCAGAGAATTGTGCAAGTGTGGGATTATTTTTTTAGACATTTCACTTCCCTGGTTGATAGTGTAATCAGAACAATTTCCTTGTAACCTAACCTATCTCACATCCCAGCACTCCCTTGGTCCTGACAGTTCTGTGGTGCTAGTTGTATATTAGACCTAACCTTCTTATTGTTGTGATCTTTAAAATGTATCCGTCTGTGCACAGTGCCTATTTCAAGGCAGCATTTTGCATTTCCTTTATTACTAGGTTCAGAAATTCTCTTTCTTTGGTATGGCTTAAAAACATCAATATTGGATGTCCAAGCCTAGGTTCGCAATCCAATTGATTACTTCAGGTGACGAGGAGAGGATGGACGAGCTACGACATGGGACATCGGTTGATGAGGTGCTCCATAGTTTGAAGTTTGTTTCTGCAGTAACAAATAGGATTGTGTCTCATTCTCCATTTATGAAGGATGTAGGCACATCTGCTGTGTAATAAGCAGATGTGGTCCACAATGGACCATATTTTCCATATGAGTTAAAAGGCACTGGATTTGTTTGCCTGGGTCCTTGATGAGCTGTTTGTTTGGGATGTTGGTCTCCTTCCCACCTTGCTTACCACTGATCTTCGGGGGAGAACCCAGTGCTTCGAGCTCTAGCACTGCAAGCCAAAAAGATTTTCAGGATTTGAATTGGAATCTTGGTATGTTATTTAGGTTATTATGTATTAGAAGATTCTCCCCCCACCCCCAAATATGATGGAACTGACAAAGGAATCTCATGTTGTGATGAATTTGGGATGGCTAGATCTACACTCATACGAGAAGCCATGGCTGTAGCATTGATTTCACCATGTCCATAATGATACACATAACAGTGTTAAACTGAGAATGGGCAAGTGATGTGTGGGAGCGGTGTGTCCAGATAGGGGAGTAATATTTTGTGGTAGAGACCAATATCCAGTGAAGAGGTCTTTAGAGATTTTTGCATCAGCTTCCCAGGTCATTCTTGCCAGTTTCTGAATGAGATTTTCATGTATCTTTATTTTGTCATGGATATTTTTCAGGTGCTGGTGATATGTGAGGCTTCAATCTAATGTCATATCAAGCATTTTCGGGTGGAATCACAGAATCATAGGACTGGAAGGGACCTCAAGAGGTCATCTTGCCAATCCCCTGCACTCATGGGAGGACGAAGTATTATCTAGACCATCCCTGACAGGTGTTTGTCTAACCTGCTCTTAAAAATCTCCAATGATGGAGAGTCCACAACCTCCCTAGGCAATTTATTCCAATGCTTAACAGCTAGGAAGTTTTTCCTAATGTCTAACCTAAACCTCCCTTACTGCAATTTAAGCCCATTGGTTCTTGTCCTATCCTCAGCAGTTAAGAAGAACAATTTTTCTCCTTCCTCCTTGTAGCAACCTCTTATGTACTTGAAAACTGTTATCATGTCCCCTCTCAGTCTTCTCTTTTCCAGACTAAACAACGCCCCCCCCTTTTTTTTTTCGATCTTCCTTCATAGGTCATGTTTTCTAGACCTTTAATCATTTTTGTTGCTCTTCTCTGGACTTTCTCCAGTTTATCCACATCCTTCCTGAAATGTGGCACTCAGAACTGGACACAATACTCCAGTTGAGGCCTGAGTAGAGCGGAAGAATTAGTTCTCGTGTCTTGCTTACAACACTCCTGCTAACACATTCCAGAATGATGTTGTGTTTTTTGCCACAGTGTTGCACAGATGACTCATATTTAGCTTGTGGTCCACTATGACCCCCAGATCCCTTTCCACAGGACTCCTTCCTAGCAGTCATTTCCCATTTTGTATTTGTGCAACTGATTGTTCCTTCCTAAGTGGAGTACTTTGCATTTGTCCTTATTGAATTTCATCCTATTTACTTCAGACCTTGTTTCCAGTTTGTCGAGATCATTTTGAATTTTAATCCTATCCTCCAAAGCAGTTGCAACCCCTCCCAGCTTGGTATCATCCGCAAACTTTATAAATGTACTCTCTATACCATTATCTAAATCATTGATGAAAATATTGAATAGAACCGGAACCAGAACAGATCCCTGTGGGACCCCAATCATTATGCCCTTCCAGCATGACTGTGAACCACAGATAACTACTCTCTGGGAATGGTTTTCCAACCAGTTATGCACCCACCTTATAGTAGCTCCATTTAGGTTGCATTTCCCTAGTTTGTCTATGAGAAAGTGATGCGAGACAGTATCAGAAACTTTACTAAAGTCAAGATATCCCGCATCTACTATCCAAAGCGCTGTTACCCTGTCAAAGAAACCTATCGGGTTGGTTTGACACAATTTGTTCTTGACAAATCCATGCTGACTGTTACTTATCAGCTTATCTTCTAGATGTTTGCAAATTGATTGCTTAATTATTTGCTCCATTATCTTTCTGGGTACAGAAGTTAAGCTGACTGGTCTGTTATTGCCCAGGTTGTTTTTATTTCCCTTTTCATAGATGGGCACTATGTTTGCGCTTTTCTAGTCTTCTGGAATCTCTCCTGTCTTCCATGACTTTTCAAAGATAATCGATAATGGCTCAGATATCTCCTCAGTCAGCTACTTGAGTATTCTAGGATGTTTCATCAGGCCCTGATGACTTAAATACCTCTAACTTGTCTAAGTAATTTTTAACTTGTTCTTTCCCTATTTTAGCCTCTGATCCTACCTCATTTTCATTGGCATTAATGAACTGTTAATGTGCATCAGCAGATCTTCATGGACAGTTAGTCCGCAGCAGCCTAGTGTTGCGTAGATTCACACCCTACCTTGCTGGAAAACTAATTGTGTAGACAAGTCCTAAGAAAGTTGTCCCAATCTTCACTTTTTCCTGGAATCCCACCTTAATGTATGTTAAAGCTAATACACAGTCAGTGCAGCTGTGGCCTGGTCAGAAACCTGATTGTTCATTCAGTAACATTGCTTCTACAAGCAGTGTTATCCTTGCCAGTAATATTCTCTCCATGAACTTATACAACATGCAAAGGAGTGATACATTATCTGGTTTGAGGAAGGAAGGATTATTGTTTGGCTTTCCAAACTTGACAATGGCAAAGACCAGAGCCTTGCACCAGATCCTTGGGATAAGCCCCTAGGAATGGCTATTGGAGGACAGTGCTGCCAGCCATTTCCATCCATTGGCTCTGTTTTTAAGAAATTCTAGAAAGACATCATCAGGTTCTGCAGCTTTTCCAGCTTTATGAATGAGAGGGCCTTATTTACCTCCTCAACTATGAAGGACAGTGATGGCGGGGAGGTGGGTAGTGAGCTGGCTGTTTGTTGGAGCTCTCTGCACACTTTGCACTTATATGACTTGTGCCCTAGTGCTTTTGAGTTCATAAGAAACGTTCTTGTGATTGCATCAGCTGATTCCTCAGGATTTCGATGTTTCACTGGGGTTGCAACCCCCAGCTGATGCAACAATTGTCAGGCTTTGCAACTGGCGTGACTGAAGTCCAGAGCTTCACCCATCTTAATCCATCTTTGATGGTGCACTAAATTCAGTGACTCTATTAGGGATGTTGCAGTGATCAAGTCACCAGATGTGTGGTGCTCCTTTAATAGTCTTTCTGTTTCTGGTTTCCAGCATGGGATATATCTTTTTCGATAGCCACAAGAGATGGGTTGTTGGTTTTTTGTTTTTTGGTTTTTTTGCAGCTATTTGGCTGAGCCGGGTGAAATGATTGAAGTTTTTGGGCTTTGGTGGAATCACATCAATGGCAGCCTCAATTATTGAAGTGAATCCTGTCTAAGTTGCCTTTCAAATGTTCCATCGCATTTTGGGTGATGACATGATTACTGGGAGTTCAGTCCCAATGTGGATTATCACCGGTTAATGCTGACTATGTGGGAAGTTGCCAAGAGTAGTTCTGGAGGCATTCTGATGGATTCCAAACTGGTCTTTGGTGTAGAAACAATCAGCAGAAATAATAAGCATGAAAAGGTCAAGGAGCAGGACTGTAGTGGAAGAATGCACAAGGAACTGGCAATTCTGTGTGATGGGCAGCAGAAAGGGACAGAATTGCTGGGAATCAAAGAGACCATGTGCTCCTGTTGTAAGATAACTGTCACTTCTAATTAAGAAGAGTGGAATGTGAAAGCTTGGTATTCTATGTGAGACAGTTAGAATTTGTCCTTGTAAACTGGACAGTTATGTTTTTTCTTTAAACTCCTTTTGATTAAAGCAATTACTTTTATTTAATATTTAATACATAGACTCGATCTGTCTCTGCAATAGATAGGGCAATGCCCAGTTCAGCGTTCTCCTAATACAGAAGCTTTCTGTGCAGCTGGTCTCAGAAAGTAGCTGCTGGAATATAGCTCAGGCCCCAGCTATATAAGCTGACTTGGAGGAATACTGGGCAGAGTGAGATGGGCCAGAGGCAATGACCTAACTCAGGGATTGGCAACCTTTGGAACATGGCCTCCCAGGGAAAGCTGCTGTCAGGCCAGGCCAGTTTGTTTTCCTGCAGCGTCCGCAGGTTTGGCCGATCGCAGCTCCCATTGGCCACGGTTTGCCATCCCAGGCCAATGGGAGTTGTGGGAAGTGGCACGAGCCAAGGGAGGTGCTAGCCACCCTTCCCGCAGCCCTCATTGGCCTGGGACAGTCCACACGGCCACTGTGAGCTGCAATCGGCCAAACCTGTGGACGCTGCAGGTAAACAAACCAGCCTGGCCCACCAGCAGCATTCCCTGGCAGGCTGCGTGCCAAAGGTTGACGATCCCTGACTTAACTTATCATCAGAGAGGAACAGTCTGCTGATGAGAAGGATGGAGGGAAATATAGAATAGCTGTAGCAGGACCTGCTAAGGATGAAAACACATTATCTCCCTTTCATTCCTCTCTGCTATTTTGTTCCTTCCCCTTCATCACCCAGCTCCACAAGCAAATTTCTAAGATGGCCACCACGCTACATCTGTTTCCATCTGAAGCGGGGTTCACTTGAAACTGGCAGACTGTGGCTCAATAGTCTCTCAGAGTCTTGTGATGCAGCCTTGTGAGGTAATCAGAAGGCCTGGCAGCTGAGTTACAGTCCACTGTCCACTGGTGCTCCCAGGTTCCCTTAGGTAGGCAGAGGAGGGGTATGAGAACCTAGGCCCACCCTCTCCACCAGGTCCCAGCCCAGGGCCCAACAGGGAAGGGATGAGGAGAGGCTCAGTCCCCTCTAGCTTGTACAACAGATCAGCCCCCTGGGCCACTTCCTACCTCATCCTGTTCTCTCTTCAGTTTGGAGTGCGGTTGTGGTGCTGGGTTTCCTTCTCAGCAGAGGATTGGTGCCACAGTCTCAATAATTCAAACAGTCAGTTGGGCCTTCCCAGTTCACTTTGCAGTGTCCAGTTGTTCCCCCTTATTAGGGAGAAGTGGCAGGGGAGAAAAGAGGTTAGGTCTTGGGCATCCCTGATGGGTCTTAACCCCAGTCCAGACCCTTCCCCTTTGGATCCCTCTTTCTCAGAGGCTACAGCCTGGCTGGCTGCCTGGACCCGGACTCTCCTTCACTCTTTCCTCTTGCCTATCTCCTTTTAAGCAGGCCCTCCATCTGGAGCAAGCTCTATAGCTGCTGAGGACTGTGGCCTTCTTGGCCCAATACTGCTCCACAACTCCATTAGTCTTAGTGTGGGGTCTGTAAACCCAGTCACACCATCAGAAATGAATTTTGTTTTGTGTCAAATGACTTAATTAAAGGATGACCTCAGATTAATTTTCAGTCTGTCAGTTACAACTTTCATAGTTTCTGGGTTACAGAGGAAATTACTGAAGGCAACACAGAAAGGATGAGTGTTTCAGTAGACAAAGATTTTTCCTTTCTCCACTAAAATCCATGATTGCTGGCGTTGACTGATGAGAGTCCATTGATTCAGAGATTCTGAGGCCAGAAGGGACATCGTGATAATCTAGTCTGACCACCCGTAAAACACAAGACAGAGAACTTCCCCAAAATAATTCCTAGAGCCAATATTTTTTAGAAAAAACATCCAGTCTTGATTTAACAATTACCAGTGAAGGAGAATCCACCACCATTTTTATAAGTTGTTCCAATGGTTAAGTACTTTCATTGTTAAAAATTTACACCTTCTTTACAATCTGAATTTGTTTAGGTTTCAGCTTCCAGCCATTGCATCATGTTATGCCTTTGGCTGCTAGATTGATGGGCCTATTGTTAAATATTTGTTCTCTATGTAGGTAGTTATAGACTGCAATCAAGTCACTCCTTAACCTTCTCTTTGTTAAGCTCAATAGACTGTGCTCTGAGTCCTTCACTGGAAGGGTTGTTTTTTAATCTTTTAATTTTACTCGTGGCTGTTCTTTAAACCCTCTCCAATTTGTCAACATCCTTCTTGAATTGTGGGCATTAGAACTGATCCCTGATGAACCCCACTCGAAACACACCCATTCGATGATTCCCCATTTACAATTACATTTTGAGACCTATCCATTAGTCAGCTTTTAATCAATTTAATATGTGCCAGGTTTATTTGATATCTTTCTAATTTTTTAATCAAAATGTCATAATGTGATGATCTGGAGGAATTACAAATGAAAGATGTTAGGGCCATATTATGAAGTTATTCTGGATTTACACTAGTGTAACTGAAAGTAGAATTTGAACCTGTGCCTTTAATGGTAAAAGGAAAAATTCTGCCCTCAGATATGTGATAAACAGTACCTACTGATGCCAACAGAAGCTGCACATGTGCTTCTGAGAATAGGACAGTACAGCTGTTTCCAAGAACAAACCTAGGAAAAAATATGTTGATTTTCAATGTTGAAAAAAATCTGGTGACCTTTCCTTTGAAAACCACTAGCTATTTCATGCTTTGCAGGGGGGACTTCAAATTTGGCAGGGGATGTCTGTTGGGTTAGGGATATGCCTTCTGCTGTCCCTGCGAACATCCTCCCAAAATTTGGCTAAGCTATAAGACATTGAAAAATAGCAGTTCACACATGCTAGTTCAGTACACATACTAGAGTTTAATAGCCAAAATCTCCAAAGATTCTGCCCTCGCTGACCACAGTGAAGTTTCTCACAGCTCTTAGTGCTGACAAGATTGCACATGCACCATCCCCACAGAGCAAATGAACATGCTGCAGTCCAAGGTTACAGGGGCAAAGTCGTCATTTCCCTGTAATGACAACTCCTGGATGCTCCAGGCCAGGGTGGGACTGGACACTGGAACTGAGAGAAGGGAGTGTGTCTCTTCTGTGCTCTCAATGACCTCCCTGTGGGCACACAGGCATAAGAACATAAGAATGGCCATGCTGAGTCAGACCAAAGGTCCATCCACCCCAGTATCCTGTCTACCAACAGTGGCCAATGCCAAGTGCCCCAGAGGGGGTAAACCTAACAGGTATCGATCAAGTGATCTCTCTCCTGCCATCCTTCTCCACCCTCTGACAACCAGAGGCTAGGGACATTCCTTACCCATCCTGGCTAATAGCCATTAATGGACTTAACCTCCACAAATTTATCTAGTTCTCTTTTAAAACCCTGTTATAGTGCTAGCCTTCATAACCTCCTCAGGCAAGGAGTTCCACAGGTTGACTGTGTGCTGTGTGAAGAACTTCCTTTTATTTGTTTTAAATCTGCTGCCCATTAATTTCATTTGGTGGCCCCTAGTTCTTATATTATGGGAACAAGTAAATAACTTTTCCTTATTCACTTTCTCCACACCACTCATGATTTTATATACCTCTATCATGAAGGAGGAAGACAACTGACTCAAATAGAGGAGACAAGAGCCAGACCTAGAACACTGAGGGATAGAGCATGGGCAGTAAACTGGGACAAAGAATCCAGGGGGCAAAGACTGGGACTGGGAGGTGGCGAGTCAGACTGGAGGTTGGCAAGAAGGTGGAGACTCGGACTGGCTAGATACAGAGACTAGGTTTGGAAGCTAACAGGGAGTTAAACTATACAAGCAACCTTAATTCTGGAATTTCTTAACTTTTGATTACATGACGTTGCAACTTTAATAGTGTTTTTAATGCACCTGAACTCAGCACTAGTGCAGTTACACTGTTGTTGGAGGCTGTTCTAATATGGGTCAGGCTTGACAAAGCCCTGGCTGGGATGATTTAGTTGGGGATTGGTCCTGCTTTGAGCAGGGGGTGGGAACTAGATGACCTCCTGGGTCCCTTCTAACCTTGATATTCTATTCTATGGGTAGCTATTTTTCTGTGCAGATACACCTGAATGTGCAGCATTGGCTAGAGCATTGCTTGGTTCCCGCTGGACTGTTTTTTATACATCTTACATAGATTATTGCCCAAGACTGAGACAGTTGTAGCCATAACAATAGCACACAACACTTTTGTGTCAGCATTGCAGGGAAATTGGGTAATTGGGTTGAAATATGCTGATAGTGGGTCCTCTTTATGTGTTAGGAATCCACCAAAGTTAGTAACTGAAAAGGTCTCATCGGTCATCTAGTCCATTCCTTGTCTAGTACAAGATTCTTACTTACAGAGTCTGCCCACCCTTAGGAAATGATGTAAACCTTCCTCTTTGATAAAGTTTTTCAACTCTAACCAGAATGATGCCCAACGAAACAATTACCCTGCCCCCTCAAATATATACAAAATATTCCCCAAGTAGAGTTTTCTGTAACTGGAAAATGAAGAAGAGCCAGAGGCTCCTTGAAGTCCACTAGAACAGAAGTTCTCAATGTGGAGTTCATGACCTTGAGAGGGGCAGGGGTGGCAAACAGATGTCAGTGGGTTATAACCGCCTGGCCTTTTCCATATTATTAAATGGGAGGGAAGGGGGTCCCAGCTACAGGGGGCAGAGGCCCAAGGGGGTTCATAGTACAGAGCAGGTTGAGAGCCCATACACAAGGGATTTTGCCAATCTAATGAACATGGATGGCACACAGCTAGTACAGAGCTGTGAGTCAGCACCAAACTTAAGAGATACTGTGTTTTTCTACAGATTTTCCCAGTTCATTTTTCCTTTGTGTTTATTTTGCCATATCAGCTATTATTACAGCTTATCACCATTTCTAACATCTTTGAAAACCAGCCAAGACAACCCTGCTATATGCCTTTTGACAGAGTTTTGATTTGGAATTACTGGTTGCCTTGTTCCATTCTTAAAAAGAATAGCTTCTAAGTTACGTGTGTGTGGATGTGAGTCATAATGGAAATGTATTAACGAAATGAGCATAGCACTTCAAGTGATGAAATAGATACAAGTGTAAAAGTCAATGTCTGGCATTGCTGCTGTTTTACAAGCTGATTGGGGTATGCACTTGATGCCTAAAAGTTCATCATTATGGAGAACACAGTAGCAGGACACACATCAGGGATTAATGCAGTGGATTGATGCATTGCTGAAGGCCTGTTCTGAAGATTTAAGTGGGACTTAAGTGTTGCGTAAATTCTGTTATGGAAGGCACATTTTAGCACTAGTTGGTCCCCAGCCTCTTCTGATTTTCCTATAGTCTCTGTCAGATAATGTTAGAGGTTTCATGTAAAGACTTGTATACTCACAGGTTTTGTATTGCTTTAACTATATCAGTTTGAAACCAGTAGTGGATGCAGTCCTATCAATATAAAGATGCTTATATCAGTGTAGGTTATTCCGATATGTTAAAATACCATTATAAGGCAACCTTATATCAGTATAACTGTGTCCACACTAGGGGATTGTACTGGTATAAACCTAGCAGTACAAAAATCACTCCTATCCAACATAGATAAATCAGAACGAAAACTGTGTGTAGACCAGGCTTTACAGTCTCTCTAGGTGCTTATGGTAATACAAATAAAATAACAATAATAGGCAGGAAAAATGCTCCCAGAAATGTTGACATATCACTTGAGAAAAGGGCTGGAGCATAGATGATTGGTTTTGTGTCGTGACTCTTTCCCCCTGTCACCCACTGTCCCATCCTGAATATTTAATTGGATAAAACTATGTATGTTCCCCACAGTGAGCTGTCAGGCACAGCTAATGGGCCAGATTCTCAGCTGATGTAAATTTCATAGTTCCACTGACTTTAGTGAAAGTGTGTTGATTTACATTGGCTGAGGACTTAGCTTGTTACATTTTATATTTTTGATTTATTTTCCTTCCGTAAAGGACTACATCTTTCCAATTTTACACAACTACTGTTTGGGCAATAAAGTAACCCTTGTTTGTTGTGGCAGCCTGAGTCTGTCTGAGTTATTGTCCTACAGCATGGAAAAAAAAAAAACAGAAGGGAAGAGGATTTCACCCTGGTTCAATGTTTTCCACTAAAGTCTGTGGCAAATCAAGAAGGAAATGTGATTTATGGCCAGAGCTGGCTGAAAATGGGAGGATCCCTTTTTATGAAAACGTTCAAGGTTTTGAGAAAAAGGTTCATCCCAAAGAGGGACAAAACATCAAAATCCCCCAAATTTTCACCAAAAGGGATTTAAGAGAAAGCCAAAAAGGAATTGTTCAGCTTCCCATCAGTGAAACTGACAAGAGCATTTGCTTCTCTGAACACCCAACTCTGACAGCAGGAGCGGTGCTACCCATCCACTGGCCCTAGGGAGAAGGCAGAGTTCTACAAAAGTTTCAATGAATTTGCACTAGATTTGACAGAACACTTCATTCTGCTGAATAAGCATTTTCTGAAGAAACTAAAAGTGTAGTTGGAAAATTTTTGATCAGCTCCAATCATAGGATATATTCACTGATAAAGGAGTGAGCTATGGGTGTTAATAGCTAGTTTAATTGGTAAGGTGCTAGTAGCTGGCATTCAGGAATATATGACACAATTCCTGAGTTTTGTAGGACCAAAATAACAAGGTTGTGCATTGCAAATGGCTTCCTTTGACAGCTCTTACATCCGCTCTTAAGACCTGAGACTCAAGCTCTTTGGGAGGATTTCTGAGGCCCTCCTGCATGTATCCAAAATCTGAGCATGTCCTCAGGTATTCAGTGAGGGTAACACTTGCTGGAGAAGGAATCAAACCAGTGGTCCTGTCCAGGCAGGCGTCAGAGAATGTGATTCTTGAATGCATGAGCTGCACCATTGTCTATGTATATTTTACATTAGAGGACAAAGACCACATTATTTTCTCAGTTACACCAGGCAAACTGGAAAAACCTCTGCCAAAGTTGATGGTGTTACACTGGTGTGTATGACAGCAGAATTTGACCCTATGTTTTGTTTTGCTTAGTTCTTCCCCCAAATGTCTGCAAGGAACCTAGGTTTGGCTGCATATCAACAGGGAGGAAAATCCCAGGCTCTTCAATTTCCTATTGCAGGCAGATATGTCCAGAGAGCATGGACCAGAGACCGCAATGCCTGATACTACTTCTTTTCACAGGTTGGATAACAGAATCACCTTTGCCTGAGTGGGTGAATTGCAAGACTTTTGCAATTCCCTCATGGTGACTAGATTATTGTACCAGTATTTCATTTTATCCATGCATTGGAGAAACAAAACCCAAGTGAAGCAATTTCTGGTGAAAGGGAACCCAAGACTTTGTTGAGGGGTGAATGGGAGTTTATAGCACTATTACTGTCATCTGTACAGGAGGATTTTGACTACTGTAACAGGATTGAGCCGGATATACTCCTAGGTGTTTGGGGAAAGGTACAGAAAGGCTGCCCCATGCTAAGCAGGGACCTTTTATACTCTGTGACTGTCAGATCTGAAGGAATGAAAACCACTGGATAGCTTTGTCGTAGCTGAGGTAATGATTCTTGTTGACTGTTTTCCTGTTGCTGGGAGAGATAGGAAGAGTCACACTGTCTGACATCTAAGGAGATTCTGCAAGTAATTTGCCTGAGTCAGCAGGCCCTTTGCTACAGCCTGCAGATAGAAGGAAGCAGCCAGAATTCTGCTATCTGCATCACACCTCCAGGAGAGTGCCAGCGTAATGTCTAGAAAGGGGAAGGGGTTTTCATGACATACTTTTACATATAAATAACATATATATGGCTTCATTCTTCATGGTGTTCTTCCTTCCTGATCAGTTCTTTACTACCTCCCTCTTTCCTAACTGCAGGTTGTCACTTCTCTAAACCCATCTTCTCCCTAGCCGCTTAAAGTTAACACCTCTTTATTTCAAAAATTGGCTTTTTTTAAAAAAAGATTTATACTCTACTAATTGGCTTTTTTCACACTCTGAACCTCTTTTGCTGCCTTTTGCATGCAACTGGAACCTTTTCACCACCTAATCCCCACTTTTCACACTCTGATTACACTATTCTCTCCTTCCTTCCTTTTATTTCATTTCCAGATTGGTTTGTTCTCTTTTGCTACAGCTCTGGTGCTAAAAATCACTGTCTCTGAATTTCTAGATCTGCCATTTGCAAAATAAGGCTCCAATCCTGTAAACATTTATGCACATTCCTAGTTTTATGCTTGAAATCAGTGAGACTTGTAGCAGTGTTGCCAGCTCTCACATTTTACGGATCTCGTGATATTTGGGTGTTTCTTAAAGCCCATATCCCTGAATCCACATGATGAGAGTTTCAGCTTTCATTTTAAAATAAAATTTAAGTTTCTAGATCTCTTGGTTGTGTAACAGTTGGAAAATACAAACTCTACAGATTCAGGAACCAGGAGGCAAATAGAAACAACCCAACATTTATTATTTTTAAAAAATCTCATTATTTTCAAGACAGTCTGATGATTTGTTGGAGGCTGACTCATGAGTTCCGAAAAGTTGGAGTTGGCAATACTCAACTGAAAATCAAGCATGTTTATAAATGTTTTCAGGAGCACAGTCTGTCATCATTGATTATTACTACTACACTTTGGCCAAGATTTTTGTTAACTCTAAACCTAAAAGTCAGCAAGATGGGCTGCACGTAACTAACGGAACAATACTGCATGCAATGCATACAAAAGGTTGAAAAGAAGAATACCAGGGAGCCAAAGCCATGCTGCCCCAAATATATTTTAGGAACATCTGATCCCTACTGGAAAAATATTTCAATAAATATATGTATATAAAGTAAAATCTTTACATACATTCAAAAGAAAAACTTTAATGAACAGACTTTGATCTGCAAATGTAATTAGCATTAGAATTAGAGATGGAATGGAGATTTGTCTAAAAGCATTAATTCAAATCCCACGCCAGATTTTTCTTATCAGTGCTGTAATTCTAACAGTGCCTGTGGCAGATTCAGAAATCAGAAGAAAGGGACAAGGGCAGTAGGTCTCCCACTGGCAAAAAAAAAAAAAAAAAAAAAGAGTGTGAGATGGAATTAATCTATAATATCCTCAACCCAACGCTGTTTTTAAGGTATGAATTATTTATCTTCCAATCTTCTCAAAATGCCAGTAGAGCTGTATGAACCATTACTTTGATCTCACGGTGCTTTTTGGCACCACAGCGACTACAGTAAGATTGCAGCTAAAACCTATAGGCTTCAGGTTTATTTAACTTTCATAACGGAGCACATCTCAACAGCTGGTTGCTTTCCAGTAATTTGGAGGGTAACCTATTTGGGTCAAGCTGTTGCTTACTTCATATTCCTATCAGGATGGACATGTAAACAGGACCAAGTTTTGCTTACAATTATAGCCATCTAAGCTTTGAGTTACTCCAGATTTGCAGTGGTGTAACAGTGAGCAGAGTTTGACCTGTGGTACACAGAACATGAACTGAAGCAGAAAGGTTAAAATGGTCTTCTTTGTAATGTGTGGTCCTTTGTATTAAGATAGCTAATCAGTGCTTGAAAGGATGTTTGAATTTAGGATTAACCTCTTTGCCTAGTCCCATGAGCATCAGAGCATACAGACCTTCAGACAAAGCTTTTTGTTTAGTCAACAGTAATACCTTCTTGTGTCCTTTTCAAAGGGGAAGAGAAGGCCGCAATGTGCTTTAATTCATATATATCCATAGGTATAAACACATAGGGCGCTTGGGTCTATTCATGGACACATTTTCCAAATGTGCTTCTCAGTAGTCATGGTAAAGCTGTAAAAACCTTCCAAACTGGTGACATACATTCAGTATAATAAAGTGTATTCTGGCTAACTAAATGACTGGACTGTCTGCTGCCAGTCAAAGGTCAAAGCTGATATTCATAACTTATTTCAAATCCATTTCCAGCTTATTCTCTTTCTAAACTGTCCATACGGTCTCTTTAAAATAGATGTAAACACTTGAAATTTACCTGCTCACCATGGAATATGTCCTTCCTTTGACCAGTGCATTAATGGATTTATTTATTTATTTTTGGGGAGCGGGTTAGGGGTTGCTTGTTTTTTGTTGGTTTGTTTTCCTTGATTGTATTACAGTTACAGCTTTCACCTTCTTTCCCCCCCTTCCCCCGAAAGAAAATAACTTCAGTGGGAACAAAGGCTGAGAGGCTGAGCAAAAGGCAGCTGTAAGAGTCTTATCAAAGCCCTAACAGAGTGGGAATAATTATTCACACTCTGTTGGGGGTTCCAGCAAGACCATCTGAGGAAAAGGATCACTCGGTCTTTTCAACAAGAGAAATTAAAAGAAAACCACAAGAAATTCAGGGGAGAGGGGAGGCCTGAGGGAAAGATGTGAGAACTCCTCCCCCACTTTATACACTGTATTAGCTGCCCATTCCTAAGACCAGGTTGTGCCAGATAATGACAGCAGTAGCCATTTCTTAACAGATTTCTATTAATAACCTTCGTGAAATGACAAATAAAAGAGCTGAAAACCTGACCTTTCCCTTTTTATGAGTCCAACTGAACTGAGGTGTTCTGTTCCTCTTCCAACCCTGACCCAATTGCTCAGTCTACATATACAGGTACAAAAAATATTTAGAACTACCTCTGGGGTCAGCCTGGTCTTTCGATCCGCTGATTTCAGCTGTGGTTAGTAATTGCCATCAAGAGAGTATTTAGCAACAGCTCTTTAAAAAAGCTCATTTAATTATCAGTTGGCTTTTTAAAGAAGTATTAGCAATTGTACAGCCATAGCATTTGCAGCAGCTAAGGTACTTTCTATAGTAAATAAAAGGAGGTATAATCTATTTAAGGTACTTATATGGGCCCTGTTACCTCAGTATTTGAATCCTTCACAATCTGTAATGTATTTGTCCTCACGACACCCCAGCGATGCAGAGGTATAATATTGTCTCTGTTCTACAGATGCGGGAACTGAGGTGTAGAGAGACCAAGTAACTTGCCCAAAGTCACACAGGATGCCTATGACAGAGCAGGATTTGAATGCAAGTCTGCCCAGTTTTAGCCTAATGCCCTAACCATAGAACAATCTACCTTATTTATTTATCTTAGAGAGAGCCACTTGAAAAATGTTCAGAATCTGACATGTTCCATGGAAATGTTGACCAAAGAAGGGACAAGTTGCATGTTTTTTGCAATTTTTTTTTTTTTGGACCGACTATAATCTGTGGTAGAACAAGCATCTTTCTAAGGGCCTACTGTGTGCTGTCACCTGGAGGCAAACCTTGATGTACTAGAATATTAGGCAAAGAATGTTTTGGCATTTCCCCTCCCAATTTACCTGTAATCCAGGTTCCCACTCCAAAGTGCAGTGATGAAAAGCCCCCTAGAGAGAGCTCACATTCCTTATCAGAGTTCCCTTAAATGTGGCATGCTAAGGGGTCACTTATTCTTAATGCTGGCTTCAGTTTAGCTGGTGTTCCTACAAAGATTGATTCAGAGATAGCAATCTCCAGGTTTGACTACTGAAATACTTTGTATTATGGCCTTCTTCAGAAAACTGCTTGCACTCACTGGATGGAGTGTGCTGCCACATTTGTTCAAACAACTCACAATCAGCTAATTTGGCATGTTGTTCCATTCTATGCATGTTTGTCAACACTGGCAAGTTTGAAATCTTCAGCTGGAGTGAAAGATCATTGTTGGTCCTTATGTGGGTGGGAATTGTTTTTACAAATAGATCCATGTTGAGAATTGCTGGCTGATTTTCATTAGAGATAGGTCTGTACAACAGCTGAGATATCCTTAGCAGGTTCATTCACAGTTTCTTGAGGCTCACTCTACAATTAGACCTGCTCACAAGGACACCCCTCTTCCCCCTCCCTCCCCCCCCCCCCGCCCCCGATGAGCAGGCAGAAGACTCCAGATCGTGACTGTCATCCACCCTTCTCCAAAACGCTAAGGATGAGACTATCCAAGCCCTGGACTGTGCAAAGGATAAGGGAGAGTAAGGCCCCACCTTACTCCCTATTCAGGTTGTGACTCTGGCTCTGATGAGGAGAACATAGGATGCTTGCCTATACTCCCCATTGTGAGCAAGTAGGTGGAGAGGAGCAGGGAGTTGTAGCCCTGTTCAGTTCACCAGATGGAGTACCTGGCCAGCTCTCTGACTCTTAATTTTTTTCTCTGATCAGATTCTGAAACAGGATAGAGTGTAAGGGTACAATATAGCCCTAAGAGACGCAAGAGGCTGCATCTCCCCAGTTACTATTGTGGTGTCTAGGGAGCTCTGTACCACTAATTGTCTTTGTGGGTCTGTGAGGGGTGAAATTCATTTATCCCTACAGCGTTATTTTGGGTTTGTACATCTTTCTCCCCCCCCCCCCCCCTTAGCGAACTTCAGAAACAGTATCTTTGGGCATGGGTACCATTCCCGTTAGACTAACCGTCTCATATGGCATTATGGGAGGGCAGAGCCTGTGACCCTACCCCAGGAATAAGATATTGGGGGGGTTAGCTCCAGCATCCCTAACCCAGCATTCTGTGGCCACAGGAGATTGAGCATTCCTGTCTCTGAACAGGGAGAAACCCTGACTACAGTTTCTGGGGCCTGCGCAGGTGAATTTATTTGTCCAGATAGGGCACAAGCTCATGCTTTTTAACTACAAATACAAAATGATCCCCACAGTCTGAATATGAAGAAATGGCAACCAGACTACAAGGTGGCACATATACAATAAGGAACAATTGTGCATTGGCTGAAGGGATGAACTAGATGACCCTAAGATCCCACAGACAAACCAGTAGTATCTAGATGCCCCAGCAGTGATTGGGGCCCCATTGTTCTAGGTTCTGTATAAACTATAAACACACAGTAAGAGACAAAGCAAAGGACAGGAGGGGAAGCAGAGTCACAGAAAGAGAAAGTGACTTGTTGGAGGTCAGTGGCAGAGCTGGAACGAGAACCCAGTTCTCTTGAGTTTGATGTAGTGCTTTCTCCACTGGCTGTGCTGAATCCGTGTGCTCAGTCCGGTTGGGTCCATGTTAGTAAACAGTAAATCTCCAGCACAAAATTGCTTCTGCAATATTCTGTTATAAATGTTATAAATATGTTATAAATGTGCTGGATACCAAGGGGAAAGTGTTCTCTAGTGTCAAAAATTGTTGGTGGTTTGTTTTTTTTTTTAAATAAAAATACTTTCAAAAAGAGAGAGGATTTTTTTCCTTATCTTAAGGGGGGGAAAGCAGCAGGGAGTTGCTTTCCTAAATCTATGCCCTTTAAAATCCAGCTCAGAATACCCTATTAATTTATTATCTCTTTCTTTCCTAGCATCATTTTTTTGAAAAAAATGCCCATCCCATTGCAGATCCGTGGCTAAGTTATTCTTAGACCCAGTTCAGTGGTGGAGAAATTACAAACAGTTTTTCCCCTTTTCCCCAGTAGCAGTGACTGGTGACCACATGGCAAAAGCCTGCTGATTTTTCCACCAAAGCAAACTAAAGCAGATAAGGTTTGTTTCTCTCCACTGATACACAATGTAAGGATGTGCCACTGGTGGAATCCCTGTGCCACAACTATTTGTTAGCAGGTCAAAGCACTGAATATCAATCGACTAATTCCTTCACCCCTTCAACCCGATCTCTGACTGGAATGTAAACTTCTGTTGCACGGCTTTCACCTTTGGCCTTCACCATCTTCATGGCTCCACACTTCAAAGAATGCTGTTCATGTAGAAAATGCCTTATTGAAGGAATGGTCAGAGCTGCACAATTATTTCAAAACACTCTACATTGTATTTCAGCTGAGGACAGGAGAACTGGCTAAAGTCTGAATCACTTTCAAGATCCAGATCTAAATCCTAAGGTTTAGAAATATGAAAGTCAAAACTACAATAGTCCAAACTGACAGTGCCTATTCTTTGCTCCTTGAAATGTGGGGAATTAAAGAGCCGCTCTCAGTTTGACTACTCACCTTTCCATTTTTGAGGCACCCAACAAAGTTATCTGTGCTAATGAATACATTTTTTGATTGTTGGATTACACAGATTATTTTCTGTCATCTTCCAGTCCTTTAAACAATTGCTTCCTTTGAAATCCCTTATGCAAGAAACATATGACCTTACAACACTCTTATTTCTCTTTTGTATTTAACATCACAGGCCTCTATGTGGTTACACACAATATGGGGAGTGCTACAGGTCAGGGTTGTGAGGTGGTAGCTTAAAGCACAGGGTGCTCGATCATTGAAGTTAACACAGGAGATACAAAAGGAGAGGAACATGGAAGATGATTTAAAAGTAAACATTTTTTTAAAAGATCAAATATAATCATGGGTAGTTTTAAAGCTTCATAAACAAGGAACATCAATTGAGTATACGCAGGACAAGGTATACATTTGTGGGACAGCAGGTAATGCGATGAGTTACGAAACAAACATTAAACCAATCTAAAATGAGAACTGATTTGGAGAGAAGCCAGTGGGTCCATATTTGGTTGGAGCTAAAAATACTAGTGTAGACACTCAGGCTGGAGCCCATGCTCTGAGGCCTTGGCTACACTTGCGAGTTATAGTGCAATAAAGGAGCCCCGGGCACACTAGCTCACTACCCGTCCACACTGGCAAGGCACGTAGAGCACTACAGTGCTGCTGGTACTCCACCTCGGCGAGTGGAATAACATTTGCTGCACCTTGGCTACAACGCCCGGGTGTCAGTGTGAACGGGGTGTTGCATTACTGCGCTCTGATCAGCCTCCGGAAACATTCCATAATCCCCTTAAGTCAAGTGGCCACTCTTGTCATTGTTTTTGAATCGCTGCAGGAATGTGGATATGCCCTTTCAAAGCTCCGTTTCTGACAACCGGCTGCTTATCTGCTCCGAGACAAAGCAAGCATTAGTGTGGAATGCTGTGTGTGAGAGAGAGAGGTGGGGGAGGAAGGGGGGTCTGCTGCTGTCTGAACTTACAAGACAGCATGCTGACAAGCTCTCAGCCCCACAAAAGCTCACTCTCTCTCCCCCCACATACAACACACTCCCTGTCACACTCCACCCCACCCCACCCCCCATTTGAAAAGCACATTGCATGCTGGGATAGCTGCCTATAATGCACCTCTCCCAATGCCACTGCAAGTGCCGCAAATGTAGCCACGCCAGTGCGCTTGCAGCTGACAGTGTGGACAGACTGCAGCGCTTTCTCTACTGCGCTCACCGAAGGCGAGTTTAACTCACACAGCTCTACATCTGCAAGTGTAGCCATGTCCCTAGACTCTCCCCTTTCACAGGGTCTTTTATAGCCCTGCAGCCTGAGCCCCGTGAGCCTGAGTCAGCTGACCAAGTCAGCTGTATGTCTTTTATTGCAGTGTAGACATATCCTATAGGCATACAGGGTTTCAGAATCTGACTTTATACTTATAGTATGAAAAGCAGTAATTGCTGAGAAATCAGATGACAGGCAATTAAAAGTAGGGTGACCGTACAGCAAGTGTGAAAAATCAGGACAGAGGGTGGGTAGTAATAGGCGCCTCTATAAGACAAAGCCCCAAATATCGGGACTGTCCCTATAAAATCAGGACATCTGGTCACCCTAATTAAAAGTACTGCGTCAATGTATCCAAAACCAATTGAAGTTAGTGGGAATCTTTCCATTGATTTCAGTGGATTCTGGAGGAGGGCCTGAGGGCCACATTTTAAAAGAACTCAGTTCTCATTTAGGCATCCAAATAAACAGCCAGATTTTTAGAAAAGCTCAGCATGTTGGCTGTTTTGAAAATCTGGCAAAAATGTCACAATGGGAGCTGCTGAGCACTGGGCACTTTTCAAAAAGTGACTCTTATTTCGATACCTAAATGGGAAATCTCACACTGCTTCCACTGAACACTTGAAAATCTGGCTCTGAGCTCTCTGAAAAAATCTGGCTCCACCTGCTCAGAAAGGCCAATTTCCCAAAGCTGTTGCTTCATTCTGAGCAACACTGTTCCACGGTATTGGATATGGGGGAACAGCAGCAAATTCTGTGCCACCATGTCAGAGAATGGTGTAAACTGTACCGTCAGGCTCATCACATTTACTGTGTGCGTATACATATTAACAAATACACAATAGTGTAGTATAGTATAATGGTTTTATCCTTTAAGTTACTCACAAAAGACTTTGCCACGTGTGAGTAATACAGTTGTCCCGGGAAAATACCAAAAAAGCCTTTATAACGCCCTACAGCACATGTCACATATTCTCCCAAGTAGTAGGGAGCCCAAGTTTTGCACATCTCAAAGCTGGGCCTTACATGTGATAAAAGAAAAGGGCAATGCTGTGGTTAAGGCACAGGACTGAAGGTCAGGAGCCCTGCATTCAGTTCCTATCCAAACTTACTGTGTGACCTTGAGCAAGTCACTTCGCCTTTCTGTGCCTCAATTTCCCCAGCTGTAAAATGGTAAAAATTTTTACCTTCCTCAACAGGACTGCTGTGAGGCTTAATTAGCCAAAGTGCTTGGAAGTCCTCAGCTAGAAGGTGCTATAGAAGAACAAGTAAATCAGACAAAAAAGGTAAGCGATATGTCTAACTGTCTGTACAAATACAGCTTGTATGTATAGTTCCAAAGTTTTGCACGTGCAAATTTGGATGCCGCAATACAGAGGCCAAATTTGAAAATATCCTTTTGATTTGAAAACACACTATTATTTCACAATCACTGAATTTTCCCCAATACTCACCCATCTCTATGGGAAAATAACAAGAGCTTATTTATAGTTATGGTCACCGGGGACTCTTAGATAGAAGAACGTCCCTTTGATTCACTGCAGAGTGATTTGAAACAGGAGGCTATTCTGATGTTCTGACAGGAGGCTGAAATGCTTTAATCATTAATTGGATTGTGACTGGTTTTGCAAAGAATGCATTACATATCCTTTTGGGGACAGCATGTGGTATGCACTGGCCATTACTCCATAAACGTTTATGCTTCACCCGTTAATTTTGTGCATAGAAGGTGCTCAGGACATCAGAGTGTGCCATGTGGACTGGACTAGATGACCTCTTGAGGTCACTTCCAGTCCTACCATTCTATGTGCTTTTTGTATGTGATTTGGGTTTTTTTCCCTTGTGTTCAGATCACAAGTAGAATAAGTCTAACAATTTGCATCTAGTGACCAGGGGATTTTTGTCTACCTCACAAAATTCCTCAGGAGAGGAGAGCTGTACTCTCCATCCTGCTGTCTGATTGCAAATCATGCATCGCTTGACAGAGCAGTATGGAAAAGCTTGCTCAACTCTGCCTGTCTCTAGCAAGTTTGTGCCAGCCTGTGGCTTCCACCAGTCATAAATGCACAACAAATTCACCTAAAATAAAAAACAAGGAACACTTTGCAAAAACATTGGGGCACTCTGGGTAATGCCAAGTAGGCACAAGAATCTTTAGCCATGCCCACAATGCACCAAAATTAGGTGTGCCCACCCCTGGGTACCAGGCAGTCATGGATGCACCTGGCTCTATCCCCTGAAAATCATTTAGGAAACTAATTGAAAATGACGCACCTGATTAGATGCCAAAACGGCTTTGAAAATTCTGGCCCTAGCTTCCAGAGCATTGCAAGAAAAAAATATTTTGTTCCCTATGGTATTTGATCTTACACAGACCTACAAGTTCACCGTAACCCCTTACACATCAAAGGGTTAACAAACAAGCAAACAAGAGACTTTAATCTTCTGAAACAGGCACCTCTCCAAGAACATAGAATGCCATGTAAAAGCTCTATGGAAGAGTCACTGAACACTTGCATAAATGACTGAGGTACTAGTACTGCTGAAAAGGATCTGGGAGTTATAGTGAACCACCAACTGAATATGAGGTGTCAGTGTGATGCAGCTGCAAAAACGTTGATATCATTCTGGCACGGGAGGTAATTGTCCCGCTCTACTCGGCACTAGTGAGGCTCCAGCTGGAGTACTGTGCCCAAGTCAGGGCACCACAGTTTAGGAAGGATGTGGTCAAATTGGAAAGAGTCCAGAGGAGAGCAACAAAAATGATAAAAGGTTTAGAAAACTTGACTTATGAGGAAAGGTTGAAAAAACTGGGCATGTTTAGTCTTTTGAAAACAAGACTGAGCGGTGACCAGTCTTCCAATACATTAAGGGCTGATATAAAGAGGACGGAGATTGTTCTCCATGTCCTCCGAAGATAGGACAAGAAGTAATGGGCTTAATCTGCAGCAAGAGAGATTTAGATTAGCTATTAGGAAAAAAATTCTTACTATACTGGTAGTTAAACTCTGGAAAAGGCTTTCAAAGGAGGTTGTGGAGTCCCCATCACTGGAAGCTTTTAAAAACAAGTTTGACAAACACCTGTCAGAGATGGTCTAGGTTAACTTGGTCCTGCCACAGTGCAGGGGGCTGGAATTGATGACTTCTTGAGGTCCCTTTCAGTTCTACAGTTCTATGATAATTACAGATGGACTTGTCATAAAAGTGCTGCTCACATTTGGAGTTAACTTCTGGGAAGTTCAGTGCCAGAACTCAACTTTTCAGTTTGGTCCATCTCTGCTCATAATACATCCCCAATGCTATTGTGGTTCAGACCAGTCTCCTGCACCTGCTTGGGGAGAAGAACTTCAAAATAAGCTATAATGCCGTCAGACATTTTCTTCCAGGTGTCATTTGAACAGTTTCAACACTCATATACTGGGGAGACAGTCCCCTTTACCCAGTGATGAGCTGCCAAAATCTTAACAACGGGTTCCCTCCTCACCCCACGAGGGGGTCGTTGCCCACCCCCGCCCCCCGGGACTCTTGCCCCATCCAACCCCTCCACGTTCCTTGACACCCCGCCCCAGGACCCTTGCCCCATCCACCCCTCTCCCCTGTCCCCTGACTGCCCCCAGAACCGGGCAGGAGGGTCTCATGGGCCACCGTAGTGGGTGCCTACCCCACCCTTAAGAGCCAGAGGCACCTGCCGGGGGGCGAGGTGAGGAGTCCCGGTGGTGCTTACCTGGGACAGCTCCCAGGAAGCATCCGGCAGGTCCCTCTGGCTCCTAGGGGTGGAGTAGCGTAGCTAGGGGGGGAACAGGGGCCGCTCCCCCTCACTGATCACATCAAAAGTGGCGCCTTAGGTGCCGACTCCCTGGGTGCTCCGGGGCTGGAGCACCCACGGGGAAAATTGGTGGGTGCAGAGCACCCACCGGCAGCTCCCCACCCCGCGCCCGGCCCCAGCTCACCTCCGCTCCACTCTGCCTCCTCCCCTGAACCCACCGCCCCGCTCTGCTTCTCCGTGCGCCCCCCTTCCCCCCGGCTTCCCGCAAATCAGCTGTTTGGCAGGAAGCCGGGGAGGGCTGAGAAACAGGCCGCGGCTTCCCGCTCAGGCCAAGGGTGGTGGAGGTGAGCTGGGGCAGGGAGTGGTTCCCCTGTGCACCCCCACCCCGGGTTACCTGCTGCAACGTGGGTGGCCTTCCTCGCGCCCCCTCCCCCCCGCCTGACCTCACCTCCACCTTCCTGGGCCTGAGCGGGAAGCCGCCGCTTGCTTCTCAGCCGGCCCCGGCTTCCCGAGCAAACAGCTGATTCGCGGGAAGCCTGGGGGGTCGGAGAAGCAGCACGGGGCGGCGCGTTCAGGGGAGGAGGCGGAGCGGAGGTGAGCTGGGGTCGGGGGTGGAGGGAGGAGCTGCCAGTGGGTGCTCTGCACCCACCAAATTTTCCCCTTGGGTGCTCCAGGGCTGGAGCACCCATGGAGTCGGCGCCTAAGGCGCCACTTTGGGCCGGTTAAATTTAGAAGCCCTTTTAGAACCGGTTGTCCCTCGCGGAACAACCGGTTCTAAAAGGGCTTCTAAATTTAACAACCGGCTCCAGCTCACCACTGCCTTTACCTTGTGCAACCTTTTCAAATTCCTGTGCTGGTTGGGGTAAAATCTGCATTGTTTCTACATTTAGGTATAAACCTTAATTTCACACTATTACTTCAGCCACAGGCTTTTACCATCTCCTGAAGTGATTTAGTCTTTATTAACTTTGACAATAGTTGTACTTCTTGTCATGCCAGTAAAGTTATTGGAATTGTTTCCTCAGGCTTGCTGATAAGCACAACCTCTTTAGCATAACACAGACTGCAGCATGTCTCTATGTTTGTGCCATCATCGTAAACTATAAAGTATAGTAAAGTAACTTAAGGGATTTACTTGCCCCATCCTGTGGCAAATACAAAGGCAAACAAAAGAATTTGCTGTATGTGGTCAGCCATATACAAGTCCAATATCAAATAAAAAACCCTCTTGAAATTGCAGTTCCTTCTCTAAGTACATCTGGTTCTGATCCTGCAAGTCTTGCATTGAATTAGACTACTGTTGAAATCAATGGGAGTTTTCTGTGTGAGATGACCTTTCAAGGTAATTATTTCTAGTTATGGAAGAGTCCTACAGAAATTAATAGGGATGAAACCAATAGGGTTCTACAGAAATTACTTACTCTTAAAGCTATACAATTCAACAGAGAACACAACACTTTCTATAAGTTTTTTAGAACTATTGTATAGCATTTATAGCAGGGACATAATTACATTTCGGATGATTTAAAAAACACACAATTGTTATTTTCTATTAAATGCTGTAAGGCATAAGGTCTAAAAGAAAAATTAGGGCTAAATTCTCAACTCTTGCACTTGTCATGTTGTTGTATACGCTAGCCATCGGAAGGCCAACCTGATTCTCCAGTGCCTTGTACCTTGGGCAGACATTCATACCTGGGTGAAGTGGATGTAAAATGCTCCCATTCTGATTTTCTAGCATTTTATATCCACTCCGGATTAGTGTATGCAAGAAGCAAGGCAGTGGGGAAGTTGGGCCCTAAGTGCTGATTTAAGGATCCATATTTGGAGTTTGGATAGCCTGTGCTGGCAGCCTTGTCTGGAAATTAGGTTCCCTTTCAAATGCTTGTCCATATGCATATTCCATTACTGGTGCACATGTACCTCCTATGCCAGAGATCAGAGTCTTTTTGGACAGTAAAAAGAAAAGGAGGACTTGTGGCACCTTAGAGACTAACAAATTTATTTGAGCATGAGCTTTCGTGAGCTACAGCTCACTTCATCGGATGCATAGGGCACACATTCAGTCCTTGTGCTTCACTGAGAGGCCATATAAGGGTGTCGTTCAATTTCTCTCACTGCCTCATGGCTTAGAGATGGAGCCCAACAATCAGAGAGACTGCTTTTAGATAATAGCTTTTACAGTTAGTTTTATACTGTCGTTTTAGTAATTTTAGTCTTTCAGTTGCCTGTTAGTAACTGAGGGTCTGATGATAGGCCCTATTGGACTAATTGAAGACTGACTAATTGAGAACTGAGCCCAGGGACAGGGCTGCAGACAAAGCCTTTGTTGAGGGCTCCAAAAAGGCCCTGTTGGATGTGTATCCTAGAAGGCGTCTGTTTGTTTGTACACCCACAGATTGTGAATGCTGAGTCACTGAACACCCGCCTGAGAACACCAGGATGACTAACAGCGGGCACCTCAAGCAGCACAAGCTGAGAAGAGAGCAGGCACACGCACACCCAGCCAGGGGGCACTCATAGAACTTCCTTCTTCTACACCCCCATGCACATGCAGTAAATTCTAAGGGCATAATTCTGCCCTCTATACCCACAGTGAGATAAAGATTAGTGTAGGGGGGTGGCAGAATTCAGCCCTTATACCCACAGTGAGATAAAGATTAGTGTAGGGGGGTGGCAGAATTCAGCCCTCAAGAAGCCGTGTTTCCATTCCCTTAGAGTCTTGCAAGGCTGAATTGTTGGAATTTGGAACTCTTTGCTGATTAATATAAGTCAATCCATAGGCTTTATAGGTATTCAAAGTTTCATATCCCTATTACTCCTTCCTGCTGCCATAAACTGAGAGTTACAATAGCACCTTTCTAGAAAGTACTTGATACAGTCAGTTTCTTTAAAGAATAATCAAAAATATTTTATCGACAGCTGTTAGAAAATTCAATAAAAATACTTCATCTGGGGAAGTCAATGAATGGATCATGATCAAACTTTTATATGGGATTTAGGCTGGATTTGAAGTTTCTATTTCAAAGCATAGCATCTCCTCCAAATTCCTACAGTGCACATTGGCATCAGGATTGCTTTTCAGAGGGAGCACATGGATACACTGAAACTAAAGCTAAGCTCAGAGTTTGCCTGCTAGTAGAAAAACAGGAATGTCCTTCATATCCTCTTCTGAATACACAAGCAGAACTTCCATTAATGCTATTTTGAAGTTAAGTATCAGGTGACTCACACATCACAGGACATAGAAAGTGCAGATTGTGTCCTAGCAGGGCCTGACTTAAGCACAAACAGTGGCTTGCCACCTCACTCTTTATCAGTCTCCATGTCATATGCAAATTTTGCATCTCACAGGCTATGCCTGTTTCCTGTTGCAACTCTTGGACCAGAACTCATCACCCTACAACAGCCAGACTAGAGGGGAGACAAATGCACGGCTTGATTTCCCACTTTCAGAAACTTGTGGCCCCACCCTGAATTCCCACAGAATGGGATGGGGTAGGGGTGGATCCCAATTCACCTGCATGTTTTTGTTCATAAGTTGGGTGCAAATCAGAAAAGGCCCTGGTTTTCCAGATAAGGTTCAGATGCTGCCAACATCTTACAAGAACAGCTTGCCTCACAAGGACTGCATCTTTCAGGATGGCAGAAATCTTACAAGATCAACAGTTGGCCAAAATCTCAAGGGAACAGCTCAAGGGAATTCAGGGTTGCCAGGGATATGTGCTGCTTTCAAAGGAGCAGTAGTACACACAGCTGTGAAGCTCGGCTTTCCAACCTGAGCTATCCTGCCTTGCCATGCCAGGAGGAGGGTAGGAGTCCCATGGGTCCAGCACCTCTCTGCTCCATGATTCCCTCAAGTAGGGAGCCAGAGTTTGCTATATGTATTCACAATGAGAAATACCTTATTCCTTTTTGCTGGTAGGGCTCCTTCTGGTGTTGGATATTACTCCGCACGAGTAAGCATGGCAGAATCTGAGCCTAAGAGCATTGTTCTTCTCCCATGTAACATTATAGAGATTGAAACATTTTTAAAATATCCTTCATCTTTTCCCAGGGCCACTGTGCCACTTCTTGGGGGTACCCAGGGTTGTAGGACACCTAGCTACCATCTGCCTTTAGAAAGAGGAAGCCTTGCCTATGCCTTCCTGGGTCAGGTCCCTGACTCCACTGGCAACACAAGCCCTCCCATCTCAGCCTACGCAGGCTCCACTGTCCCTTTGCAGGTTAGCAATAGGCACACTCTAACCCCTGTAAAATTCTGTGCATCTTCTGTGCCCTCTGACAACTGGCATCAAGAGGTTCTGGGGTCACTTTCCCCCCCTTCACTTGATGCAGTAGGGTCAGCAACTAGCTAATCTGTATGCATCGGCTCGGAACCTTCTTGCCTTGACAGTGCATCTGCCATCACGTTTTCTTTGCTTTAATATGTACAGTTTGCATATCATACTCCTGCGGTGCTATGCTCCAACATAGCAGTTTGGAGTTGGTACCTTTTGTCCCTTGTAGCCACACCAAGGGAGAGTGATCAGCTGGGACCCAGAACTTCCTCTTAAACAGACAAGGCCTTAACTGCTTGACCGCCCACACAAGTGCATAACATTCTCTTTCTATGACAGAGTCTTTCTGTTCACGGAGGATTAGGGGTTTTTTAACTTAAGAAAGCAACAGGATGTTTTTTATTGCTTTTTTCTGCTTGCGTCAGTTCTGCTCCCAGGCCTGTGTCAGAAGCATCAGTGCACAGTTCAAACCCCTTGTCAACATCAGGACTGGCAAGAATAAGCTTTCCTGGGTCATAGCCATCTCCATGGTTCTGCTAAACTAACCCAGCTAAGCATTCTATCCCAGCAAGCTTGCATTTGGCAGCCTGAGCAGAAAGCACAGAATGAACATTAGGGGATGAATTTACTCCCTACCCCCGTAATTCCACTAGTTTTGTAACTCTCACCCCAATACCGCTTTGTACGCAGATATTCTGCTTTATAGCTCCCATCTGAAAGAAAGTTCTCCCCCTTCCAGTGCGGCCAGATTCTGCCGACTTTACTTACTGCACAGTACCTCCCCCCTCGGGTTGATCCATGAAATCAACAGGGCTACTTGGAAAGCAAGATACTAATCAGTTGGAGTGAGACTGGCAGTATCTGGCCCCATAGAGGCTCAAATTGTGGTCTAACTTGGGCAGCTATGCAGGGGGAAGAACAGCCAAACCCAAACATGTGGGTGGGGAATGGGTGAAGCATTGTCT
Source organism: Chelonia mydas (assembly GCF_015237465.2). Taxonomy (NCBI): domain Eukaryota; kingdom Metazoa; phylum Chordata; order Testudines; family Cheloniidae; genus Chelonia; species Chelonia mydas. The sequence continues at coordinate 21,557,163 of NC_057856.1, read as the reverse complement.
CTGCCCCTTCATGTTGTACCAGTAACTATGTGTCTAGTCCAGGACATAGGTGGCCAGGCCTAGTGGTTAGCATGGGGTGGGGGAGAAGGAGACAGGGTCAGACCCAGATGATCAGGAGCAGAGGTGAGGAACCACAAGTCAGATACCAGGAATCAGTGGAGGGTTCCTGCAGATCTGAGTTTGAGGCCTATGTATCATGACACTATGCCAGGGGAGACAAGCTATGCTGGGTATAGATGTGATGCAATGTACATCTTCCCTTTATGCTCAGAAAAAGGGAGAAAGTGGGAACTAGATTGTTGCAATCTGTCTGGTCTCCTTTTGGTGTAGCACAACAATGAACGACTCATGGAAAAAGCCACAAGTTAGCTCATAATTAAATCTGTGGAAATATCTAGATACCAAATGCAGTGGACTAAGTGCAAAGAATTTCCTCCAAACAGTTACTGAGCCAAATTTATCCCTGGTGTAATTAAATGGGCTCAAGAAATGTCATTCAGCTTTCTCAAGTGGGTAGATACAAGGCAGACAAACTGCAGCGTATATACAATATGACATTCAAAAAACACATTAAAATAATATTACGGTTGCAAAGTCAAGAACAGCTAGGAAATGCCATAATTAAAGTTCCCCTTCCCAGTGCTGCTAGCCCCCTTGGACTAACAGAGGAGTTATCTCCCCATTCCCACCCATCCTGCATGTGTTCTTCCTTCCCTTCTCCCCCCTTCCTTTGCATTCAAGTCAGGTGGCTCCCTCTTCCTCCAAGCTGCCTGGTCACCCTCAGGAGGCCCAGTGAGAGTACATTTCTTGTGCCTGGCACCTCAGTGACCACCGCAGAAGAGTAAATACAAGAAAAACCCTGCTCAGCCTGTGCAGCCCTGGGCTGGAGCACTCACGGCCAACGTGCCCTCCAATCAGAGTTAGGAGTTGTAAGGGATGAAGCATGCTTAGTGCAGACAGAATCTTTGGAGAATTTAGCTACCAAACTGAGCATGTGTGGACGAAGATTTTGGGGGGGATTATAACTTGGCCCAGTTTTCACTAGGATGGCAAAAGCTCATTCCTCACATGAGGGTGCTTCCCTGCCAAATTTCAAGTCCTTAATGCAAACCATGGAGGCAACAGAGCTTCTTAGGGAAATGGTTATAAGAATAATTTTAACATGGGGGAAAATAATGTATGTTCCCCAACCTCATGCTTGGAAATGGCTGAACCATTTTAGCTGAAACTTTCTAAGAATGTTCAGCCTTAGTGAGATGTCCAGCATGAAAAATTGCCACTCTCATGCTTAAAGTATGAAAAAGCTTAAAGCAACTCAAAGCAGAGTTTTATAATGGAAATTGTCAGGCACTCTTAGCAGTAGGTTCCGCTACCTACTCTGCCTATAATGAACAGTTAGTATTTTATTTATTGTTAAATATTTGTCTATAGTGTCTAAATTAAATACATGTTTGAAAATCATGGTTTAAACTCTAACTAGAATATTTCATGATTCTTCATCCCAGGGCTGAATCCATTCCCCTTGTTTGTAGTATGTGCATAGATAATAAACACAAGCTGACACACAGCATGATCTCAGGGGTGCTTTCCCATCCCCATACTTAGGAATGTGATGGTAACGTCCATTAGTGCCAAGCAGAGTAACATGCATAATTCTCCCATTCACGGAGACAAGAAAATTACACAACCTGATATTCCCATTCAGCTGTTAAAATTTTCCAGCTGTTAAACAGTTCCCTGGATCCAAATAAAAGTTTATAGATGCTGTGGGGTAAAGACGCCAATGAACTAATAATGCAGTCAGGATGGAATTGCATTATTAAGAACATTCATGATGGCTCCATGGATCTGATTGGATGCAGGTCAGCTGCCCTTAATTGAATATGCTACATAGTTATGTCCTTATATCCTTGATATCACTGTTTCTCCTAACATTTTCTTTCTTTCTTTCTTTCTTTCCCGCCACCCTCCCCCCATTAGTTTATCATTACAAACTAACCTTTTAAAGGGATATTTCCAAACTGATGTGCCACTGGAATGTAGTCATATGTCCGTGCCATCCCCATGAACATACATCTTTAAGGCAGCCCGAAGCGTAAGGCAAACTTACACAAACAAACAGATTTACTTGTTTTCATTTATATTTCCTTATGTAAATGTTTGTGGTACATCTTTATTTGGATGCCAAGCGTGTGAATCTTTTATTAAAAAACTGGAAGAGCAACGGATTGCAGTTGTGTATTAAGATCCAATGGAAATAAGGTTTAGAAAAATGAATATGTGATTATTCCCTTTTGGCTGGTTCAGCAAAGCAGTAAAGCATATGCTTAATTTTAGGCACATGTTTAATTAAGTCCTATTAAAGTTAAGGACATGGAATAAGTCCTTTATTCAGTAGGGCAGATTGTGTGTATATAGAGTGAAATTCATTGCCGTACAGAGTGGCCCAAATGGCCACTAAGGTTTAAGGCCCAGATTTTTAAAGCTATTTGGGCATTGCCTCATTCCGCAGTGCAACACCTCCCTGAGCCTAAATCTCATTTTCATAAAGCATTTAGGCACTTGGGAACCTAAATCATATTGACTGATGGAATTTAGACACCTCAGTGCCTAAAGCCCTTTTTGAAAATGAGATTTAGATTCCTAAATCAGTTAGGCGCAGAGACACTGAGCAGAGCAATGCCTAAATAGCTTTAAAAATCTGGGCTAAAGGGGTTAAATGATGCATCAGCCAGCTGCCCTGGGGAGAGTTTCATTCACAATGAGAGATAACCTAGTGGAATGAACACATGACTAGGAGCCAGCCACTCATGAGTTCGAACTGTGGATGGAACAGCAACTCTGGCCTTCCCACAGTCTTTCTGCCTCAGCTTGCCCATCTGTAAAATGAGGCTAGTAGTGCTGTTATATCTCCCATGATGCCTGCAAGGATGACTTGAGTCAGCTTTACTAGTGGATCTTCAGTGGTGTAAATGGGAAATATCCTTGCACAGCACCATTGTGTAAGAAAGTCTACTGGGGACAGGAGTCACAGCAGTGCAAAATGGATGCAACTTGCAATGGACATGGGGAGGAAGCCAGCAAAAAGTGAGCAGGGCTGGCTTGAAAGAGGCAAAGGCCTGATGGCAGGGAGATATAGCTCTTCATTGGATACCCTGAACCGCCTCCCTAGCTGGGCTTTCATGGGGCACTGTCATGGATTATAGATGTCCCCACGCCTCCCAGCAGAAATCCAGAGGGCGGAGAGGGAGTAACACCCCCTTGGGGCAAATCCTCTCCAGGAGCTTGGGAAGAGAATGGAAAAGTCATTTACACCACTACTGAATCCAACCCAATGTCTGAAAAGTGCTTTGAAGAAGGAAAACTTTGTGTAAAACTTGATAAGTATTATTGGAATCATTTAATGCTGGGGTTCTGTAGGATCAGCTACTGAAAATTCCATGTATCTCTAAATTCTGAGCCAGGTGGGAGAGCGCAATGTTCGCCACCTGCAGCCAGGCCTGTGATTGCATCCTGGTGCAAGATTTGTTGTACTGGTGCCTAATTTCAAAATTACAGAGATAAGGGACACTTCCACTGCAGTCTCTTATCAGTGCTGCAGACGCAATTGATTTCCCTCTATCAGCTCTTCCAGATGTTTATTCTGACCGAGCCGGACAACAATAACTGACATCTGGGCCATGCCTGACTCAGTAGTATCCGTCTTTTGTCAATATCTGTACATTCCAAATAGCCTTACATTCTGTATAGGCTCCAGTAATAGCATACAGCACATAGGCCACTGAGGGCTCTGCAGGGTAACGGTACCTATGTCCAGAGGAAAATGTAGATTAGAGTGTTTGGGGTTGGTTGGTTGGTTTGTTTTAATATCTGAGGTATCGATGATGTAGTGGAAAGAACATTTCTGAAGGGAACAGCAACTTTTAAAGGCAGCAGCCAATAAGGCATCAATAGCAGTATTTTCTTCTGCATTTTTCTCTGGTTATTTAAATCTTTGTTTTTAAGGATTTAATTCTTTTAATGTGGATTTACCACAGGCCAAAGGTGCCGGACTGACAGCCATGGTGAGTTACTGCTCAGGCATCAGCAGGACAAAGTACCCAAACTCTGTCCCAGCATTGTCCATCAGTTGTGATCGAGAGCTGTGGTTCTCAACCTGTTCCGGATTGGGACAAATGGGACACGCTCCCATTAGCCAGGATCTAGCCAGGATCCTGCCTCAAAATACCTCTCTTTTAACAATATGGTAAGATCAGGGTGATCATGATGCCCTGATACTTTGTGACCCCCTTAGGGAGCATGACTCCCGGTTTAAGAACTTCTTATCTAGAATAACTGGCTGTGAAAAGATAATTGAGTCTCCATGCTCATTCCATTGAAACTTTAGCCTCTGTTGAGACTGCCAACAAGGTTGCTATTGATAACTGTGGCTTTTGTTATGTGGGTACCTGTCCACAGTCAATTGGACTGAGGCCACCAAAGTCACTTCACAGTTGCCACTTAAGAGCTGTCAGACAGTGATAGCTTTGGTCACTATTAAAACCTGGTAAACAACTGACAGTGAACAATTATTTAACACATCCTGCATCCTTTGTGAATTAGATGCAAACTGACTTCGCTTTTTACAATTTTGTAATTTGCACTTATTTGACTGGGAGTTTAATCAAACCTGCTGTGGCTCATTAATTGCTCATCAACAACTTCCTGCTGGCCTAATTCTCAGAGGTGCTGACCAATCCCACAGCAGAAGCAGCAATTTGCGAGCAGCACATACTCAAAGTAATAGACCTACAGACTCATTCAGAGGTGCTGAACAAATGAAGCTCCCACTGAAGTAAATGACAACACTCAGCACTTCGGAGACGCGGCCCATAAAAGCAAGCTAGAGAGTCCTACCAGAACTTTGACTGAGAGCTGTAATTGCTGAAGACAATTTAAACATTCAGTGGGACAGATTGTGACAACTCCTGGAAATAAGGATAATGCTGCCCCCAAATGAGGACAGTAATAAGCTCCTAAGAATAGAAATGGATTACGGGAGAAGCGGGTGCTCTGCATAGGGGAGTTGTCTGATTAGGGAAGATGAATGTGCACATAAACACATACAGACCATGCTCGCTGGACCACCAGAGCTGCCAAAGTTCCTTCTGTGCCACTTTGTCCCTGCTTTCCCAGCTCATGGGGTGTGGCTTGGAGTAGGGGTCATGGCCAAAGGGGGCATATCTACATCCCAAGATGCCCAGCTACCAGAATGGCTCTTGATGGTTGATCTACTTTATACTTGGTCCCAGGCCAGCCCCAAAATTGGGAGGTGGGCATGAAAATAGTTTCACATCACTCTTGTCCACCCCCATCCTCTGAGCTGGTTAGATGCAATCCAAAATCAAGGGCTCTTGAGTTCACTGAAGCTGCTCCTGACATACAACAATGTAAGTAAGAGAAGAACCCTAATGAATACCTAAGTGAGATTACTGTGGTTAGTCCAGGTGATTCACAGCATGTGGCTACACAGAGTTCCATCGGAACACCAGAATAGCAAGCCCTTGTCAAACCTGGACTTAAAGTCCTAGTTGAGATAAAGACTAATGCTGAGCCCACCAATAGTATTCACACTTGCCTTGGTAGGAAAGAATTTCTTAATAAAATTAGATCCAGAAGAATTTGATATATTTTATTTAATATAAGCAGCTCATCCATGTCTCAAATTATGAGATTTTTCTTTACATTAAAAAAGGGGGGAAATTTGACTAGACTTAATGTGTATGCGGTATATGCTCAAGAAGGCTTCAATAATAAATGACAGATAGTTCTCTCCTACCTGCACCTGATTCTGATTCAAGTAGCCCCCCTGCTGGTCCATGAAAAAACTGTTTTTATTTCTAAATTCTGCTGCTTTTTTTCAAATTGCAATGCATAGTCTCCCCAAGATAGCGCAATAGGACAGAAATTGGAAACCTGCTATCAGTTAGGTATAAATTGCACTACTTTTGCCTGTGCATTTGCTAGTTTTTATTCTTTCTTCTTTAGCGTCTTGCATAGAGTGGAAGCCTCTTATAAGAACACCAGCTGTGTGAAGGGAGTGAGGCTGCAAAAATAACAGTGTGTATTATTCATGCACCCAAAACAGAGAAATATGCTGCAGTTTGCATATTATCGTTAAAAATAATCTGCAATGCTATCGCATCTTTCATTTGAAAATCAGAAAGCCCTTTATAAACATTAACTGACACACACAATAGTCCGATAAGGTAAGAAAGTCATGCATATGTCATATCAGCCACGTCCCTGGTGAAAGCAGCACCTGTTAAAAGGCAGATCATGCAAGGTGCTCAGCACCTCACAGGGCGGGACCCTAGGATAGAAAGTGAATCCAATTGAAAATACAGGGAAAATTAAAGTCAGCAGAACACAATTCTTGGAGTTAGCATTTTGCCAGGACACCGAGGCTAGCATCCCTTCTGGTGTGGATCTCCATTTTACATCTCATGCAAAGATCAGCAGCCTAAGCCATGCTGGAGCCCTGGTTCAGTGCTGACTTAGGAGGAAGAGTGCCCCATTGGGAATACTTCCTGCAGAACATAGGTCATCTTAAGGGAGTTCTTTGAAGGCCTTCCATCCCAGTAGTGGCCTGACTATGACCAACTAGTAGGCTCACTACATAAAGTAGTATGGCTGATAGATTAATACCCTTGTTGAAAGACAACACATAAAAAATGGAGCAAGTGAGGTTTGAATTTTATTTTATTTTAGTATTTTGCGAGTTCACACTTGCCTATTACAGGTTTGTGAATTTCATGAATTTTGTGAATGAAATTTAAGGTTGTCTGTTTTGGTGTAAATTAAGTGTGATGGGATCTTTAATGAGAGGGGGGTTTTTATGGATTCGTGCAAATGGAAATTTTGTAATGGCTTACTGGCTATTTTTCTTGTGATATGCCAGTTTTATATGGTTCTCCTGAAATGGGATGGATTTTAGTTTATCTCTCTGTTTGAAAATTTATGCAATATAAACATTTTCTGTGCAATCAGAAGGTGGAAAAAAGCAAAGCATGAGCTGAAGAAGAGGACTTGAAATGGGACTGTTCATCAGCTGTTCAAAAGCACCAGAGAAACAACGCCCGCATTTGTATAGAAAAGATATAAAGCAGCCAGGACTTGGGGCTGAAAAGCACTACAGAGCTGAGGAACTGGAAGATTCTGGGCACAGAGAGGCAGAGACTGTAAACAGAATTGAAGAAGCCCTTAAGAAGTTGGGAATTTGTGGGGCCGGGAGGGAGGACTTCATTCTGCATGAAATTGCTCCTGTATAGTCTTGGCTCAGGTAGGATTTTTTTAGAGTGAGGTTAATTGGACAAGCTTGTTTTTGAATGCAGAGACTCTGATAAAGTGCTGGGTCCTCTGTTCTTTAAAACGTTATAAAATTGTTTTTCTTTTGTCTACTCACAGTGCCAAAATGATGATGTATAAGCTTCAGATTTGTTTTATACACTAATCTTCTGGGAGGACTAACACACATAATCGGTTTTATTAAATTGGAGTGCGGTAACTGAAGGGAAGTTGAGCACTTTATTATAATCGGAGAACAAGGAAGCATACAATGATGAAAAAGGCAACAAATTTAAAACTGATAAAAGAAATATTTTTTCATACAATGATAATTAATCCATGGAACTCATGGCCACAAGATATTATTGAGCCCAAGCACTCAGAAGGATTTTAAAAGGATCAGATATTTATACGGCTAATGAGAACATTCACAGTTACATCAGAGAGGATAAAATGAAAACTTTAAAAGGGGGTTAAACCTTCCTGCTTCATGGCATAAGCTAAACACTAATGGCTTGGGGTCAGGAAGAAACATCTCCGATGGGCAGTTTATTCCATAATTCATTGGCCATTATATGTATCTTCTTCTGAAGCATCTGGTACATCCCTCTTTCAAAGGCAGGAAAGTGGACTAGATGGTTTGATGGCTGGATCCAGAATGGCAATTCCAATGTTCTTATGTAAAATCTTGTAGTTCTTAGAGGATGAATCTCTAAGTGTGTTATAGGTTCCTTCAAAGGTCTGACAAATGCTGCAAGCTCTGCTCCACCTAATCTAAGCTATCATTTCAAAGAAAGTTTCTAGCTTTTTCACTGCAAAGATAGCTTTCATAATGAAAAATATCCACTAGACTTTTAAATTTGTCCTGGTGATTTTCTCTACATACCACTGTTTATTCAAGGTGACTTTTAGGCAAATGAAAAGTTTCTTTTAAATTACATTAAAAAGCCCTCCCCCCCAACCTATGTGTTAGTGTTGAGCTACCTTTCAGATAAATAATCTGAAGATTAAATGAATTTGGCACTTTCAGATTCAGATCAGCCTTTGCTAATAATAAGAACAATATCTGGCTCTTATATAGCCCTTTTCATCAGTAGATGTCAAAGTGTTTTTCAAAGGAGGTCAGTATCATTATCTCCGCTTCACAGATGGGGAATTGAGGTAACAGAGAGGTGAAGTGACTTGCCCAAGGGCCCCCAGCAGGCCTCTGGCCAAGATGGGACTAGAACTCAGGTCTCAAGAATTCCAGTCTAGTGGTCTATCCATTAGGCAAGGGGTAGTCAATTAGTTTTTGTCAAGGTCCAAATTTCTTGGTCAAGGTATAGTCAAGGTCCAGCCTCCAGAGAAAATAATAATAAAAATAACAATAATGATTATAATAAGCAAATAAAAAGAGTTCAGGATGTGTTCAAAAGTGTCTGGCAGTCCGGATTTGGCCCGCAGTCCTCCTGTTGATTACCAACCAGTGTGACCTGAGTAATTGTTTACCAGTGCGAGTACCAGGTTCACAATCTGGTCTTTAGGAAGCTTGAGATGGTGTAAATTAGCTTCCTTCTGTTCCCCTCAGTGTATTCATTACACTACTGATTCCCTTACACCTACTTCCCAGCATGAAGCTTACACCACTTTAAAGACCACCTCTGAATTTAGCCCATTCTGTCTGTGGATGTGCTGGGAATAGACAACGGGTGAAATCCTGGCCTCAGTGAAGGTGATGGGAACTTTGCCATTGACGTCACTGGGGTGAGGATTTCACCCCACGAATCCCATCTCCCAGTACCCTATTCATCATAATCAAAAAGGCTGACAAAGGAGGTGCTGTCGTCATCATGAATAGGTCGGAATATGAACAAGAGGCTGCTAGGCAGCTCTCCAACACCACTTTCTACAAGCCATTACCCTCTGATCCCACTGAGGGTTACCAAAAGAAACTACAACATTTGCTCAAGAAACTCCCTGAAAAAGCACAAGAACAAATCCGCACAGACACACCCCTGGAACCCCGACCTGGAGTATTCTATCTGCTACCCAAGATCCATAGACCTGGAAATCCTGGACACCCCATCATCTCAGGCATTGGCACCCTGACTGCAGGACTGTCTGGCTATGTAGACTCCCTCCTCAGGCCCTATGCTACCAGCACTCCCAGCTATCTTCGAGATACCACTGACTTCCTGAGGAAACTACAATCCATCGGTGATCTTCCTGAAAACATCATCCTGGCCACTATGGATGTAGACGCCCTCTACACCAACATTCCACACAAAGATGGACTACAAGCCGTCAGGAACAGTATCCCCAATAATGTCACGGCAAACCTGGTGGCTGAACTTTGTGACTTTGTCCTCACCCATAACTATTTCACATTTGGGGACAATGTATACCTTCAAATCAGCAGCACGGCTATGGGTACCCGCATGGCCCCACAGTATGCCAACATTTTTATGGCTGACTTAGAACAACGCTTCCTCAGCTCTCGTCCCCTAATGCCCCTACTCTACTTGCACTACACTGATGACATCTTCATCATCTGGGCTCATGGAAAAGAAGCCCTTGAGGAATTCCACCATGATTTCAACAATTTCCATCCCACCATCAACCTCAGCCTGGACCAGTCCACACAAGAGATCCACTTCCTGGACACTATGGTGCTAATAAGCGATGGTCACATAAACACCACCCTATACCAGAAACTTACTGACCACTGTTCCTACCTACATGCCTCCAGCTTTCACCCTGTCCACACCACACGATCCATTGTCTACAGCCAAGCTCTACGATACAACTACATTTGCTCCAACCCCTCAGACATACACAAACACCTACAAGATCTCTTTCAAGCATTCTTACAACTACAATACCCGTCTGCTGAAGTGAAGAAACAGATTGATGGAGCCAGAAGAGTACCCAGAAGTCACCTACTACAGGACAGGCCCAACAAAGAAAATAACAGAACGCCACTAGCCATCACCTTCAGCCCCCAACTAAAACCTCTCCAACGCATCATCAAGGATCTACAATCTATCCTGAAGGACAACCCATCACTCTCACAGATCTTGGGAGACAGGCCAGTCCTTGCTTACAGACAGCCCCCCAACCTGAAGCAAATACTCACCAGCAACCACACACCACACAACAAAACCACTAACCCAAGAACCTGTCCTTGCAACAAAGCCCGTTGCCAACTTTGTCCACATATCTATTCAGGGACACCATCATAGGGCCTAATCACATCAGCCACACTATCAGAGGCTCGTTCACCTGCACATCTACCAATGTGATATATGCCATCATGTGCCAGCAATGCCCCTCTGCCATGTACATTGGTCAAACTGGACAGTCTCTACATAAAAGAATAAATGGACACAAATCAGACGTCAAGAATTATAACATTCAAAAACCAGTCGGAGAACACTTCAATCTCTTTGGTCACTCGATTACAGACCTAAAAGTTGCAATTTTTCAACAAAAAAACTTCAAAAACAGACTCCAACGAGAGACTGCTGAATTGGAATTAATTTGCAAACTGGATACAATTAACTTAGGCTTGAATAGAGACTGGGAGTGGATGGGTCATTACACAAAGTAAAACTATTTCCCCATGTTTATTCCTCCCCCACCCCCCACTGTTCCTCTGACATTCTTGTCAACTGCTGGAAATGGCCCACCTTGATTATCACTACAAAAGGTCGTCCCCCCACCCCCCTCACGGCTTTCCTGCTGGTAATAGCTCACCTTAAGTGATCACTCTCCTTACAGTGTGTATGGTAACACCCATTGTTTCATGTTCTCTATGTATATAAATCTCCCCACTTTATTTTCCACTGAATGCATCCGATGAAGTGAGCTGTATCTCACAAAAGCTTATGCTCAAATAAATTTGTTAGTCTCTAAGGTGCCACAAGTACTCCTTTTCTTTTTAATAAATTATGAGGCTTTTCAATTTAGGACATTTCATTGTCTCCTTTACCAATGTTTTAAAAATTATTTGACAGCATAAAAGCAAATAAAAATACCTTGCACTACCCAAATGACTTCAGGCATAATATTATGGGCCAGATCCTCTGCTGGGGTAAACCAGTATAGTTCCTTTGGCCCTACACTGGCTTATACCAGTGGAGGATCTGGCCCATATGTGGAAGTCACTCTACAAATAGTCACATATGTAGAATAAAAAAAGGAGTACTTGTGGCACGTTAGAGACTAACAAATTTATTTGAGCATAAGCTTTCGTGAGCTACAGCTCACTTCATCGGATGCATTCAGTGGAAAATGCAGTGGGGAGATTTATATACATAGAGAACATGAAACAATGGGTGTTACCATACACACTGTAAGGTGTAAGGTGCCACCCTAAGGTGCTACAAGTGCTCCTTTTCTTTTTGCGAATACAGACTAACACGGCTGCTACTCTGAAACCTGTCATAATTTATTGCAGATCTGTGGGAGAACATTTGTAGAACCCATTTAATTCATTTAATAGTAATGCAAACATTGATATAAATTAAGACTTCAGAATGCTCTCTCACATCTTTTCTCTCCCCATGAGAGGTGAGTGAAAATGGTTTATTACTTGTGGATTATAATTGCTTAAAATAGGTTATGATGTAAAAAAAAATCTAATCCCTTCTACTAGGCAGGAGCTAAATTCTACAGACAGAGAAATTACATCAAACGCCAGTGCATTAAGGAAGAAACATGCTTCTTCTCCCTTTGGGGAAACTCTAGGAACGTCTTTTTAGAACCATCAAAATTCACAAGCTGTAATAAATTATTCTTTTTCATTACCCATTTATTAAGTAGGCTGTTTGGTATAATGGCAGAAAAATTCTGTTTAATTTTTACAGTATTACATGACTGTGATTTCTGATTTGACGGACTAGAGTTATTAAGAGAAGAGATGTGTTTTGTTTTATACATTGGGACCATCTTTTCACCAAATTCTGATGAAGACAACTTTTTCAGCATGTTATATTGCTGCCTGTCAGAATGGCTGTGTGTTGAGGAAGCAGGCTGGCTCAATGGGATTGCCAACCTCAGGCTAGATCTTATGAAGAACGTTGATTGCAAGTTCAGTTAACTTGCACACACAGTATCAGATGAGACATTTCTGCAATCTTTTAATATGTCAGAATGCTCAACACCCCTTTATATCACTGAACCACCTATGGTCTTTACCTATCAGAGCACAGATTGTGGAACAATTTATGGTGAAAGGAATCCACCCCACAGCTTGCAGGAGTTTCAAAAAGGGACCGAGTACATTCTAATATATATTCACTCTCTTCTGTAATTACATGAAGAATGAAATAAACTAAAAGGATGACATAAATTGGGCTATTGTGTTGAGCAGGAAAGTGGAGGAAAATTCAACTGAAAAACAAGTGAGCATAACAACATCTTAAAAATATTGCAAATATTGCTCCTTTATCATAGCACTTACAAGGGTATCACTAACATTAAGTAGGTGTGAAAGATCATCTACAGCTTGTGAGAGAGTGTAGACTAGTGGATAAGGCCCCAGCCTGGGAATCAGGAGAACTAGAATCTATTCCTGGTTCACCTATTCACAAGTTGAGTGATCATGGGTAAATCTATTATTAACCTGGATTTGTGCTGGAAATGGCCCATCTTGATGATCACTTTAGATAAGCTATTACCAGCAGGAGAGTGGGGTGGGAGGAGGTATTGTTTCATGGTGTCTGTGTATATAATAATGTCTTCTGCAATTTCCACAGTATGCATCCGATGAAGTGAGCTGTAGCTCACGAAAGCTCATGCTCAAATAAATTGGTTAGTCTCTAAGGTGCCACAAGTACTCCTTTTCTATTATTTATGTTATGGCTTGCACCCAGAGGCACCCATCAGGACTGGGCTTCATTGCACTGGGTTCTGTACACAGAAGAAGACATGGTTCCTGCTACAAAGACCTTAAAATCCAGGCCAAAATAAACCTACCTCTCTCTGCCTCAGTTTCCTCATCTGTAAATTTGGGATAAAAATGATAACCCACCTTTATGAATAATTTTGTTTGAGATCTTCAGAAGCAAATACGATATAAGTGCTAAGTTTTGGTTTTGGGTGCAATGGAACTTGTACTCCTAAGTCACTTAGGCAATTTTGAAAAATCCCACCCAATGTTAATAAACCTGTTGGTCTGTGACTTTGAACATGGGGGATTACAATAGATTTATTTACAGTGCTTCTGGAGTGGGAGGAACGATTGGCCAGTCAGAATGGGCCATGTCACATCCATTTGGCTTCCGATGCTCAGAAACACAGCTCTACTGAACATTCTTAAAAGTGGAGTTACTGGAGTTCCTTCCATAGAGACACACTGAGCAGCCCTGGCAGAGACACCTGGCCAGACCCTCAGCTGATGTAATGGGTTTCAGAAGGGTAGTTGTGTTAGTCTGTATCAGCAAAAACAACGAGGAGTCCTTGTGGCACCTTTGAGACTAACAAATTTATGTGGGCATTTTGGGCATAAGCTTTCGTGGGCTAGAACCCACTTCATCAGATGTATGGAGTGAAAATACAGGAGCAGGTATAAATACATGAAAGGATGGGGATTGCTTTACTGGGAGTGGTTGGGTCATTATAAAACCTAAACTTAATTTCCCCAATACTAATTTCTCCCTACTGTTACTCACACCTTCTTGTCAACTGTCTGTAATGGGCCACTCTCTTACCTTTTAAAAGTTATTTTTCCTCCCTTGCTATCCTGCTGTTAATTGATTTATCTCTTTAGACTGACCTCACACTTGGTAAAGCAACCCTCATCCTTTCATGTATTTATACCTGCTCCTGTATTTTCACTCCATACATCTGATGAAGTGGGTTCTAGCCCACGAAAGCTTATGCCCAAAATGCCCACATAAATTTGTTAGTCTCAAAGGTGCCACGAGGACTCCTCGTTGTTTTAGCTGATGTAATGGTGCTATGACGATTTACAGTAGCTGATGATCCAACCCTGAGCCTCCCTGGGTGCATGCTCTTCCTGTGATCCACTGTGTCCCCTGTACAGGACTATGTGTAAATCATCCATTCTAGCCCCCCAAAATAACAGCAGAGGGAAAGAAAAATGACAAGGCAGAGGCTGAAGCGAGATCTGTTTTCAAATGGGATTTAATAAAAAAGAAAAAGAAAAAAGTGGAAGATGGGTAAGGAATAAAGCAGAAAGACAGAAGAAAAGCTACCTTGTCCTCATACCCTCTGAATTACAACAACAACCCAGAAATACTTGCTTGTTAGCTTGGTCTGAAAATAAATAAATAACTAAATAAATGGTGGTTATAAAACCCGCATTGTATCTTCACAGCCAGAAGCGATGCAAAGCTGCTTTCTTCAGCTAGGAAGTGGATTACATTTTTATAACTAATCCCCAGCTCTTTAACTGAAAAGATTTGATAACACTCCCACCCACCCACCCCTTTTTTTTTCTTTTGCCAGTGTGCTTTAAAAACATGATCCCACCTTCCCCTGCCCACCCCACAGCACATGCCTGGATGTGTTTTTGAATTTGCAGAGTGTAACCTCATTTGTGCCCAGTGTTGGTAGGAGAGAAATCAAACTGGAAAAAAAAATACTTAGGACTTCACTGATCCATAAAATTGTTATAGGCAGCATTTCAGTTTCAACAAGTGCCAAAAAAATCTTTTTTTAGGAATATAAAAAAATAAAGCAGAAACAAAAATAACAAGGCTATTAATCTTTCATTAAGTTAAAGGGATGAAAAGGAATCGCTTAAAGTATCATTCTTTACTTTCACCACAAGATTGAATGCCCCCTGCTAACTTCAAAGGCACTAAAAGCACTTGGTTAATATTATTGGCACAGAACCAGATTGGGGTTTACTTTAGTTTTTACGTTATTTTTTTAAACAAAAGAAAACGTTCAGGGCTGTACACTCATTGCTGAGTATTGAAAAGGGTGCCGTTTGTGCTGCTACTCGCAATATGTCAATTTGCAGACATGTAATAGCAGCTCAAAAATCACATCAGCCAATGCATGAAGGATAAAGTCTATAACGTTGCCCTGTTTGTTCTGTGGTTTCAAATCAGACATGAATCACTGGTTCTCTCTGTCTATCAGTGTGTCTGGGCTTGCAATAGGCTTCAGTGAAATATGGACTATATCCACCCCAGAAGAAGTGATAGATACCCCTAAGAGGTGCAGTCTCTCACTGCTTCCCTGTGCAACTGCCTTTACATTTCCATCTCCTTCCCTACTTCGAGGTTTGCAATGTGTACATTGAAAACAAAGCTAATTGCTACTGAGTGACATCATTTTGTGGTTATGGTTTTTTGTGCGGGGGTTTCTTTACTGTGGTGCCAGCTGTTAAGCAGCTGATTGTGGTTGCTCCTGTCTGGCAAATGGTAAACATCAAGAAGCGGGGAAAAGGAAGGGCTGATGATGGTTTGACGATGGGCTGATACCCTGCTGTGTTTGGCGGAGCTGAGTGGAGCAGGCTCACTTAAATCCATGTTATTGGGTTGCGGGGAGTGAAGAGTGTTTGATCCTTTTCAATGTGAGGGTGGTTTAGTCTCCATTGCACAGTCGGTCTTTGGCCTTTTACGTTGACGACAAGGAAGTAAAGGCCTGATCCTGAGAGATTTTCAATGCCTTTTGAGTGGTGATGAGCACTTAAACTCAATTGGCAGAATCATGAATTTGCCTGTGCAGGGGAGTAAGGAGGCATGAGCAGTCCTTTTAGTTGTCTACGCAGGCTACCTGTATTGTCAGATCCTGCAGAGCAGCTGCTAGCATGCTACCATTCCCCTTCCTGTGCAGGTTAATGGGGGTGGGCAGAATATTGACTCTGCCCACCCATATGTCAGCTGGTATTTCTGAGCCAGTAAAGAGAGGGATGTAGGAACAGAACTGGTACAGATAATTTCTTCCATGGAACAAGGAGGTATTAGGGACTTCTGAGTCACAATTCGGTCTCTGACCCTTTATTCAGAACAGATTGCAAGGGACCACCTTAGCCCAGAGGGAGCTGAGAATGCTCAAGGCTTCTCAAGAGGTGTTATGCACCTTGCAGGATGGGGCTCTGTTAGTGCCAGTTGTGATGCTGATTTTATTATGTGGGTGCCAGAATCTGGACTTCTGTTTAGCTGCCACAAATATCCGGTTTATCTCCTGAGATGAGAAACAAAGCACTGGAGAAGTGCAAGGCAGTTACATGGAGGTTTTCTAACATATGGTATTTCTGAAAATGTGTCTGAAGTTAAAGAGGTGCTGGTCTTAAAAACAGAAACTGTATAAAGAGAGGACACTATGATTGAAATACCTTCTTTATTTGTTTTGCTATAGTTTTACAGCCCTTCAGTGATCACCCATGGCTCTGCCCCGTGACTTCACATTGCAAGAATAAAGCAGACATTTCCAGTTAGCCCATTGGAAGGCCTCTGTTTATGCCATGCTGCCAGTGCCTAGCAACTAAATTCTGGTATTTTCCTTAAAGTTAATTTCTTCTGACATCCCCTTTGACTCATCTACATCTTCTCTCCTAGTTGTTCTCTGTGGGCTGGCTCCAACATCCCTTGAAAAACTCTCAGTGGTCTTTGCATCAAGCTCCTATATCTCCTTCTACCATGCTTGGCTTCACGTGCACCTTTGCTTGGAGCAGCCATGGTGAGGGGGGTCTTATCAGTATGTTAGAAAAAGATACTCTGCTAATCTGAATTAGACCATAAGCTGATCAGTGCAAGCCCCTTATCCCTTGTCGTCTATAAGAGGAAGTGTACATTTCCCACATTGTATTATGGGCAGAGCTTGTAGGGCAGAGCCTATTATTAACACTTGCCATTATAAGACCTTGTTTTCAGTTGCTTATAGATTTGAGAAACTTAGATTTGACCGGGCAGGTTATCTGCCTCAAGCTGGATTTTTTTTAAGTTTCAGTCGAACTGAATTAGCTGTTTCCAAGATTGAAGCATGTTTTTTTTTTGCCCATGTTAAAACATGTATGTGACCTTTTCTTTGAAAAAATCAAATGCCCCCATATTTCAGGGCAGGGACTTGAAATTTGACCAGGGGTGGTCTTTGTGCCAAGGATATTCTTTTTGCCATCTCTGCTGCCCAAATTTGCCCAAGTTATAAGCCTTTGAATAATTGCACTTTGAATATGCTTAGTAGAGACTTAAATGCTAGCAACTAAAATCTCCGAAGATTCCATCATGACTGAGCATGCTTGACCCTCTTGCAACTTCTAGTGTGGACAAGACTGTGCATAGAGCAGTTGAGCATGCTCCATCCCCTCATAGTTCCTACATGTGACCACTCTGCACATGCATCATCTTCCAGCCTAGGGCTACATTGATGAAGCCAGATATCCCTGTAATGCTTGCTCCAAGCTGGGGTGGGGCCACACACTGGAAATGAGAGCAGGGAGCCTGGCTATCCTGTGCTGTCAGTGACCACCCTGCTGGCATGCAGGAAGTGTGGAGGAGGAAAGCATCTGACTCAAATTCAAAGACCAAGGGAGGGAAAGGATTAGATTAAGACAAGGAGTCTAGTGAGATGGGGAAAGGAAGGAGGGGAGAGAAAGGGGGATTGGGACTGATTGGACAAGGAGACTGGGGCAGGGAACCAGGAGGAGGGAGGCTGGAACTCGTTGAGCAAGGAGACTGGGAACCTTTGAGGAAAGGGAGATGGGACTAGGAGCCAATTGGCTGAGATTGGACAAGGAGCAGGGAGAAATGCAGGAGATTGGGACTAGCTAGACAAGGAGACTATGTCTAGAACCAGCGTGAGGGAAAGTGAGGTGGGGGTAAGGAGACATATCTGACAAGGAGCTGGGGTGCAGTGGGAACATTGAGACTGGGACTGGTTGGCCAAAGTGACTGGAAGAAGGAGCCAGGGAGGGGTAGGGAGGGACACTGAGATCGTATGAGGAGCCCAGGGGAGGAGATTAGGACTAGGAGCCAGGGAGGGAAGGAGGGCAGGAAAGGGGAGAGAGAGATCAGAGGAGGAGTCAGGAGGGAGGAATTTGACTGACTGGGCAAAGAAACTCGGACAGGAGGTGGGGGAGGCTGGAAGTGGTATGGAGGAGATTGGGACTCAGACAATGAGTCTGGAGGGTGAGACTAGCCTTGGCTGGGCAAGGAGACTGGGATTGGGTTGAGAAGCCTGAAGAGTGAAGACTGTGATTGTGTAGGCAAAGAGTGGGACTGGGATGAGGAACCCAGGGTGGGGAAGAAACAGGACTGGGACAAGGACAGGGTGGAGGGGATGGGGCAGAAGGGTCAATGGACAGAAAAGTCTGTGCCCTCCCGAGCCTGGAATGGAACTCAGGGTTCCTGGATCTCACTGTTCCTCTGCTATCCAAATATCTGTGAAATCCACTGACAAAATGTGTGTCTCATGCCCCTCTGGTATTGGTCCATGTAGAGCATAATCACCTACAATCGGTCACTCAATTAGCTCAAGGGGCAGAGGTATCTGTGGTGGATCTAAAGGTTCCAATCCTGTTGATGTACAGTGTGTGTGTCAAAATGATGCCACATGATGGAATTTCTCTTATATCGATTTGCTTTTTTAAAAACCTAGACAATTACACACACACAAATATTTTTTAAAAATTATTTGAGCTGCAAAGTCAAGCATGAGATTGCCTGTGCAACCTTAAGTTGGCCGCTTTGTGCATATGCATTATGACCCAGTCCTTAGTGACATGATCATGTACTATCTTTCAGAGTAACAGCTGTGTTAGTCTGTATTCGCAAAAAGAAAAGGAGTATTTGTGGCACCTTAGAGACTAACCAATTTATACTACAGTGTGCATCCGATGAAGTGAGCTGTAGCTCACGAAAGCTTATGCTCAGGTAAATTGGTTAGTCTCTAAGGTGCCACAAGTCCTCCTTTTCTTTTTGATCATGTACTAGTTTTCCCATTGGCCCTCTGGCTCATTCAGCACACAACTCATTTTATAAGTAGCTATTCAGTATCGGCAAGGACAATCTTAATTCTGGCATTTCCTAATTTTTGAGTGCTTGATTTTTCAACCTGAATAATATTCTTCTAACATCATTTGTATGTGTAAAAAATAATATACAATAATAACAATAACCCAATATGCAATTGTTCCATGTAAATAACTGTATTAATTACATATCCTTGCATCAGCTTGGTCCTAGGTCCACAAAGGGGATTCATTCCCAGGACAGGGCAGTAGGATTTCCACCACAAGTATCCCTCAGCGGTTTCACTGCGGGAGAACAGAGAGTAAAAATAGCAGTGAAGATGTGGTGGCATGAGTTTCATTGGGCTAGCAACATGAGTACTTACCCGGGTTCCCAGCACGGGCTTGTACAAGCTCGCACTGAAGCCTATGCCACTGTGTTTTCACTGCTACTTTTAGACATGCTAGCTAGATTGAAGCTAGCACGGGTATTTGTGCCTACGTTGCAATCACACTTCTGACTGCAGTGTAGACATACCCTATATGGGCCTGACCAAAGAGTCATCTGAAGTCTTTCTTTTGAAATGGGCTTTGGATCAGGACTTTAGGCATGAGGCCCAGAGGTAAGCCTCAGGGAGGGCCATATTTTACATCCCAGTATAGTATAGTTTCATGCTGCATCTTGCTGATTTTTTACTGCATTTATGTTTCACTTTGTGAAATGTTTATCTTGAAGAGAAGATTTTTTTTTTTTAAGCTTGGCTAAGCAAAAAGCCTTTTCAAGAGGGGGAACGGCTGGCTTACATTTGAGACGGCTGTCTGTTAAATGTTATATTAATGATAAGAACCTAAATGACCTAGTTGGGGGAGTGCAATCTTTTTCTTTTCCTTTTCACACTATCTTTGCTGGAGTTCCTTTTCCATTAGCAGTGGAGGGGAGCAGTTTTCTTTTTCTTTCTTTTCTTCTTTTTTATCACGGACTTCAACTATAGGGTCAGCTTTGATTTGGGTGAGTCAGAAACGTATTTATCTCTGAAGTTCTCCCTCTGTGCCTGGGAATGATGTGTATCTCTGCATCTCAGAAGAAAGAGACAACAAGCGGTGCCAAAAAAAGAGTGGCAATAATCGCTGTTTGTTTGACCTGCTACATTATAGGCCTGATTTATATGCCTACCAATGCGTATGATTTTATACTGTTTTAATTCCTCCTTGACGATGTTTATACTTTGTTTATAGAAAGAGCTCTTCACTCCAGATTCTGGGATGAACTCCCCTCAACTCAAACGATCGCTGCAGCAGGTAGACTTGACCTAGTGCTCACCCAGTGGAAGAGCTGTTTTATTTTTGCAGGCATTCCATTAGCTGCAGGAAGCACTCAAGCCTTAATCTGGACCACTTGTCTGGTAGTGAAAGGAAACAACCAATTCAGGGAGAAATCCTCCTGAGAAACCATATGCAGCCTTTATAAACAGCTCAGCAGGCCTGCAAATGCTGCAGGCTTGCCTTGAAATCCCCAGTTTAGGATGAGCTCATGAGATTCAAGCTTCTTTCTCAGTGGTCCAGAGGAAAAGTCAGCTGCAGTGCTCTCCACAGATACCAATGAGCATCAATAAGTTTAAACATACGTTTGCATGCTCTGGTCTGCACGTCCTTCATCTGTGTTCCTCTGCAAGGCAGGTGAACAGGGAGTTTTGGTTCTGCAATGTGTTGTGGATAGTGGGATATTTTGGTTCTCAGTCTAGAACAGGCATCTCCAGTCTTTCTAAGATCCTGGGCTATTTTGTTCCTTTGTAGCATGTGCCCCAGAACAGGAATACATGCCACGGACTGAGATTTCATCAGCGCTGCAGCATATCTGTGCTGAGGGTTGTGTATTGTCTGTGCTTATATGTGCAACATCTGCTATCCTTGGCAGTAGTTCTTAGTGGGTAGCAGATATCTTGACTGGAGTCTTAGTAATATGACTTTGGCTTCTATGACTCCCATTGCTGTGTCCAAGGTAACTGTGCTGTATATATACACCTGATATTGCTGTACCAGGCAGTCTTACCTGGGGTCTTTCCAGGTGTATGGGGCAGCATGACAAGGAACTAATACAGTACTGAGTTTCACAGCAAGCAGTGTGTGCCTCATCTTTCCCCAGGATCTGGGCTGTCCCTCTTTTCTCAGCAGGTAGATCAGATTACACCAAGAGTATCCAAAGTCAATGCTGGCAACTTGCCAGGAGTTACCTTGCATTTTGTTAGTCTCTAAGGTGCCACAAGTCCTCCTGTTCTTTTTACAGATACAGACTAACATGGCTGCTACTCTAAACCTTGCATTTCTGTTGACCTAAATTCTTACACTCACAAATATTTACACACAGCTGCTTCTCACACCTTGCACAGGCAAAGTGGGTATAATTTGCTACCAAATCAGAATTCTCCACTCATTCCAGGGGCAATGTTTAACAACCTCTTTGCACGAGTGTAGATGAGAAGGTGCATCTGAGAATCATGCCTCTCGTATCAAAGTTCTCTGTAAGCACTCACTCAAGCAGGGTTAATTGTATCCAGAAATAATCAATACATGGCCAAAGGAGAAAAATGAGTGGGACTGCGAATGGGGTGAATCATGCTTTTCCATCCTAGCAGTCCTTTTCTGTTTCAGTGAGACTCCTGATGTAAGGCAAGCAGGATGTTAGCCCAATATTTAGAAACAAGCAGTGTTTTGAAATTAGCAATACCAGTCCAATGCCTGCTCTGAGTGACACAGATGCAGCCCCAGTAGGATGGCCCTCTCCAATAGCAATTTTCCTTTTATTCTCTGTATAAGCCACTAGAGATCTTCATTAACTTAACATCTTTGAGACCAAACGATGGTCTGATCAAAGATAAATGCTTTTCTGTGTTTTAGTGAATTCCTATCTAATGTATCTCGCTAGAGGCCTGTTTGTCAAAGGTGCTGAGCACCTGGGATTCCAAATGAAGCCAATGGCAGCTATTGATACTCAGCACCTCTGAAAATCAGACTCTAGGCTTTTATACTACCCTCATCACAGGGGCTTCTGCGCACCATACAAATTCTAAAAGTACAATAAAAGAGAAGAGGTGAAGATTTCTCAGATTAATCAGAGTCCTAACCAAATTCTTCTGATGTATTTGTTGCATAACTGGGAAATGGAGACCAAAATTATAATGTGAACAATCTGAAGACAGAACTCTGAGTTTTACCGTAATTTATCCCATTGTATCTGGGTAGATCAAGGATTAAGAGGTTCCTCTGGTAATTCTTTGAAGTAATCTTTTGGTTTCTCCATAACAAATCCCATTTGTACTGTTGCAATTACTACATTTCTACGTAGTCTACTCATCTAATGCTATTAAGATAGCTCCTTTTATACGACTAAACTATTCTCGTGGAAAATGAATCTATGGTGAGGAATTAGGTAACATGAAGAAAAGGGACAAGTAACACACAGATATGAAAACATGGATAGAAGCTATTTTAGATACAGACCTGTTTTTCTGTGCAAGTATAATGCTATGAAGCAGATCTTGCTTTACCAGAGTGTCTATCTTATGATAAAAAGAAAAGGAGTACTTGTGGCACCTTAGAGACTAACCAATTTATTTGAGCATAAGCTTTCGTGAGCTACAGCTCACTTCATCACTTCATCGGATGCTGTAGCTCACGAAAGCTCATGCTCAAATAAATTGGTTAGTCTCTAAGGTGCCACAAGTCCTCCTTTTCTTTTTGCGAATACAGACTAACATGGCTGTTACTCTGAAACCTATCTTATGGTAAGATGCACACTGCTCCTTATGGTAAACACCGAGTGTTAATTTAATATGTGTTGTATTGGAAATACAGATCTTCTTTCTTCAATGATGGGATCTCAGCTGCCCAGAACATTCTTTCTAGCAGCAGGTATATATTTGATTAGCAGTTTCATTTAAATGGACACTTCTTAATGATTCAGAGCCAAATTCAAAGCTGGTATAATCACATCAACACTTAAGCCCGGGATTTAATTTCACCCAGTCTGTTAAATACTACAACAACCTGTGCCGTCCTATCACCAGACAGTTCTTGGTATGCTGAGGTGACCACTGAAATATTATTTCATAGAATTATATCCAGTAAAAAATATTAAAATATTACTAACAAATATTGACATTAAACTTCTAGTCACAGTGCAGTTTGGGTCACAAAAGGATTTCCTCTTGTTACCATTAAATGTTTCTTCAACCATTTTAATGTAGATACTTATGACTAACCTCTGAGGGCTTATCAGTGTAAATTGTCACCATTCCACTGAGTTCACTTGAGCTATGACAGTTTACACTAGTCCAGATTCTGATTCAGAGGGTCCAGTTCTCCCACCCCCACTTTCATTGAGAACTACCTTACTAAATAAGTAGTCTCGTTAATGTCAGTGACTATTTGCAAACCCAATCCTGGGATCCTGTCCCATGCAGACAGACCCATGATTGGAGGGCTAATGAAGTCAATAGGGCTCAGTACAGGCATAGATGTCTGCCCATATAGAACAATTTGCAGGATTGGATTTAGGGTGCTACTCTGCAGGAGTGAATGGGACAATGGCAGTCCTTAGGTCCAAAAGCAATAGCCATCCCCTGCATGGGTTATTCCCACACAAGGACAGGAAATTCTACAGCATGAAAAAAAGGTTTTACAAAGTAGTGCTACTAATCTGATGCATGTTTAGCTTCACCCTGTGTTCACACTGCATGTCCAACTGCCTCCAATTCTACCTGTCTCTGAGCCCAATTCTGCCAGCCTTACTGATTTCTCAAGCATAGGAAAGGCCATGGAATTTTGGCCTGACTGTTGCCACCACCACATGCCAGTCACTTGCAGAACCAGCAGTGATTTTGTCCCTGGAGATCAATAAATCCTTGAGATGTGCACAGTTCTTGAGAGACCACGGCAGTCAGTGTCATCCACTCTGCTACTTCATAGCATGCCCTTTCTCCTGGCTTCTATATCACCACACCTCCTGCGGGAGCCCTATTGCCTTAGTGTCACTGAGTCCCTTCACCCCACTTGGGTGGGGTGAAGGGAAGCAAGGGTTCACTGACCGGTGAGGGCACCGGCATAACAAAAAAAGATAGGTCAACATATTCTGGAAGTGTCTGTGGGACCTATGAGGGGACAAGATGAGGGAGAACCTCAGGCATTCCCTATTCATGGACCCTAAACCCCATAATGCATTCGCACAGGATCGTGGCTACAGAGCTGGTGCCCCCTTCATGTCATCCTCTCCTTGGATCTGTTTCTGTCCAGATCCTCTCTACTTACAGGAGCAGCTGGCCCTGAACACAGAGCATGTGAATGTACAGTTCAATCTTTCTTCACAGTTAGCTTTGGATGAGATTTAATGAATTAATGGGTTAAGGAAAGGGATGTAATGGAAATAATTTATCTTTTAATACTTTGTTTTAAAAAGCCCCTCACACATCCTATTCTTATCAACCTGAAAAAACAAATGGAAAGTTAATGAAGCAAACTACTCAGTCTAACACAAAGATTACTAGACACCCTGGCAAAATGACATACATAAATAAACAGGCTCTGTATTCCTCCTCCTGACAACGCTGGCCTCTCATGGACCTGAGAACACACCCAGTGCAATGAATCATTGCGACTACACTGAACGGAGTGAAAGGCTAAGTGAAGAACTGAATGACAGAATTGTCAGATCATTTTTCTCTCATAACTTAGAGCACACACACCGTGATGCATTCCTCAACTGTTATTAATTTAAAGGATTTGGGGCTGAAGAAAGGAGATGGTGGAAATGTCATGCTGGCCCATGTGGGTTAGCTTAGGTTGAGGGATCTGTGCTTTTATTCTGATTACAGTGATTCAAAGTATCTTGCTAGAGGACTCTCATTTGCTTTTTTCTCTCTCTAGTATTTCTCTTTAATCTTAAACTGAAGAAGACCAAGATGTAATGTCCTGTGCAGTGGATTGTCAGTAAAACATTAAAACTAACTCAGACCTTGAAACATAAACTGCCAGTAAATCATTACAACACTACTAATTCAGAACTTGAAATATAAATTGTCAGTATATCAGTAAAATAAAACGAATTCAGACCTTGAAACATAAATTAATTTTTTCATATACATGCAGGTAAATAATAAAGTAAAGGATTTTCTGCTTTGATATTCATAGCAACCTCTGTAAAAATAGGATCATTTGTGTATCATGAATGTATTCTTTGGAATAATGTTGACGTTCGCAGAGAAGGGAGCATAAAGATTTTGGCTTTTTTCCATCTTTGAGATATGTGACAAAGAAATATATTTGTATTTGGCAAATTAAGAAGAGTTCCTTTGGGGTTCATTTTAGTAATATGAGCCTCAATTCTGTACTGTGATCCATGCACCCACAAGGAGGCCCGTTGACTTCAAACTGTTAACATGATTTGAAACTTGTTTTCAAGAATTAATGTGTCTTATTTGTGTATTGTGTTTTCTTGTATTTCTTGGTCCTTTTGGGAGCAGTATAGTTCTTTCTTCACATCTCTCTACTGGAAGAATATCCCACTGCTTAAAAAAGTCTCCATTGCAGAGTTCTGTTTTCATTTAGGATCATAGGAAACACTAGACTGGATCAGGCCAGTGGTACATATGGTCAGGTATCCTGTCTCTGAGAGTGGCCAGTGCCAGATGCTTCAGATAAGGGTGAAAAGAATGTTTCAGTTGGCAGTTATGGGATAATCTTCCACCAGGAAAAGTTTCCTTCTAACCTCCATTAGTTAGAGGCTATCTTATGTCCTAAAGCCTGAAGCCTTTCTAGAACTCGTGGGTTTTTTTTAATAGTTACTACTATATGTTCACATATTTTTGTTATCCATATTAGTGCCTAATCCTTTTTAGAGTTCCCCACAGCTCTTGCCCTCAGTGGTATCTTGTAGCAATGAGTTCCACATGCCCTCTGAACACTGTAAAATAGCTTTTTTATTTTTATCAGTTTTGCGCTTGCCACCATTCAATTTCATTGCCAATGTTCAGACACATATTAAAAAGAGACATTGCTCATTGTAACTTCTCACACAATAGAATATTACCTTTTTAAACTTATTTTGAATTTTCATACTGATCAGAGATTGTTTAAACAACAGAATCACTTATTTGATGAGGCACAATATTTTAAAGATGCAATTTTCCGTGAAAGAAGCTAGTTAAACATGTAATTTTCTTCTGTCTTTGATGGATCATTTGCTCAGACACAATGAATTCTGCTGAATCTGATAACTTTATTTCTAGTAAAGTAATCATCGTAAAGTAATGAGCAACTGTACCATGATTTTTGCTTTGTTTTACATTGCTCGCCTTATTCACATAAAAAAAGTCCTTGAGCTCTTGATTAGTCTTCTTGGCTTAAAGGACTTGTCTTTTTCCAGGTTGAAAGAAAAAAATTATTCAGATTCTTCACTTTTTGTTCACCATTACTCAGAATAATGAATACTGTCATTTCTTTTTATGACCTGAAACATCAAAGGTAGCCCCCTAGACATGACAAAAAGGTATAGGTCCGGCTCTTTTATTAGGATAAAAACTTGTTAATAAATGTCAGCACAGTGGTTCAGGTACTTTAGCCTGTTAGACTTCCAACAGGAGAGCCTTAGATTTTAAGAAGAAGAAAAAGAAGAAAGAGAAACAGAGATTCATGGGAGAAAATCGAGAGGGGAGGAGGGAATGTGATTTCAGATGCTGTGAAACAAAAGGAGAGGATGTTCCCGTTTGTTCTCTCCCACCAAATTTGCCTCTGCCCAGTTCAAGGTTGGCACCACTGTTCAGGTCAGAGATTTATTAAAATGCAATAAAGTGGCAATGTTTCTGGAAGCCTCAGTGTTCACCTTGGGAGAGAAAGGAATGCTCTGAAGAATCCTCGCTAAGGGGCCTGATCCAAAGACCACTGAAGTCAATAGGAGTATTTTCACTGACTTCAACTGACTTTTTATCAGGCCCTAATTTCATATAGTGTTGAAACAAATGCTGGAGTAGCTTGTTGGCCGAGTGCAGGAGTAGAGGACAGCTACTATTGCTATTAACAGAATTTCATCGTTAATGGAACCAGAATATCTCTCTGATGTTGTGGGGA
Source organism: Chelonia mydas (assembly GCF_015237465.2). NCBI lineage: Eukaryota > Metazoa > Chordata > Testudines > Cheloniidae > Chelonia > Chelonia mydas. The sequence goes on along the minus strand of NC_057856.1, from coordinate 21,529,811 downwards.
TAGCTCTCTGCCTGAAACCACCGTACAGTGAAAAGATATTACAAACTTGATACAGTTGAAAGATTTGGGATTGTTTTAAACTTAATCAAAAGGCTAACGCCCTTTGTATTGGCACTTTCAGAAAGTTTTTTCTGAGGCACTGGTCTTTATTTCTGTTCATAAATATTTTAAAAGTATATGTGCTTTTCAAATGCTATTTCATGTCCCGTTCCTAGAGAATGACCTCTAGTATTCTGTTAGACTTGGATATTATTTTTACAGAAAAGAGATCTCTTTAATCAGCTTGAAAAACATTGTGAATGGAAACTGCTCTTATTTAAAAGTTTAACTTTACTTTCATCAATTTATAATCAGAGTCCTTCTGGTATGTTTGATTCCTGACAAACAAGGATAAAAGTCTTGTACCCCCATTGCTAATGAGATGATAAAACAGCAGGGATCAAGTTTTTAATTACTACAGGCTATGCACTGGAGAGGTACCAATGATATTTTCTATTGCATGTCTAAGTTGTAACTTCAGGCTTATGACAGTCATGCTGTGTTCCTCTGCCTTTGATGATCACTCATCTTTGTCTCCTGAGAACATACAAAAATTTCTGAGCTCGGATCCTGGGGGGCTTGCAATTATTGCTGTAACCTGGCACAGGTTCCACAGTAGTACCATCATTGCTCAGTGAGGATCCCGTGTCTTAATGCTGTCCATTATATTGAAAGGAGAATAGGATGTTCAAAACATCCATGAACTTTCCTACTCAGACAATATGGGCTCTCAATCTAGCAGCATGGGATTTCCATTAATAATTAGATATTTAATTAAACTGAGAACCTTTTAGCATTAAATTTCACTTTTTTCCAGAAGGTACACAATCTCTAATATACGTACATATAAAGAATGATGTCTGTGGACATGCAGACACGTGCAATTTTTCGGCACTAAAAGACTCAAGACTTGTAAAGTTGACAATATGTGCATGTTGCATTGAAAGGGCTGCCATTCCCCGTACACATTTATGCAGTGTGGGGAGAAGTTTTTGTCTCTGTGAATAAAATGTTGAGGTAAGAGATTGAAATTGGTGATGTGCCAGTGATAAATAGCTCTGTTATTAGGGATGGCTAAATTGAATAATTAACCCCACTTCCTCCCCCCTCAGTAAAAATCACAAATCTCACCCACATTTGACAAACAGAATATTTTTAGCCACTATTCTTTCTATTCAAATATTTATTTGCCCTTTCACACCCCATCCCTGGCTCTCTTACGCAAGCGTAAAGATTTCCTTTGGACCTAGTGTGACACAGCTGATTGAAGAACCATCATTTGAGCGCACTAATATAGACAAGGCCTAAGTGAGGCCAGAATGAGGACTTCAATAGATTATGTGGAAAGATACCTGTGAGGTATCCAGGTAGCTGGATCACTCTGCCTCCACTATAAAACTGTGGGAAGGGTTAAAGGAGGGGGAAGATTCTGTGGGGTTCAGCTCAATGTTCCTACCAGTTTTGCATCTGGAGGCAGGGTTTGCCCCCATCATGGAACAGGCTGTGAAGACTGCCCACAAATCCTTCAGCCTCAGAAATCAGCAAGACACCAGCTAGATGGACGCCCTTTGCCTTCAAAGCCTGCTCTGTGCCCCTGACAGCCCTCGTTCCCCACAGGACACCACTGTCCATACAGTTCCCCATCCATGAGAAAGATAATACATCCAGAAACTGTTATTTTTTCTGCTTAATCTCCACAGGGCCAGAGTCAGCGAGGACTCTGTGTGTGTGTGTGTGTGTGTGTGTATGTGTGTGTGTACTCCATCCAAAATGGGGCTACCCATTCCGTGCCCCAGCCTGCTCATTGCCTAGGTACTCTCTGCGGGTAAATCCTAATCCCGTAAAGATCCTTCTGTGAGGGGAAGAGATGATACTACAGAGATGGCTGATATCCCCTTTCCACCTGGAAGAGGTGAATCTGCATACAGAGTGTCCCCTCTGTGCATCTAGAGAAGATGATCTGGCCCTAGGAAAAGCTCTGTTTCCTTTGTCCGAACTTTAAGATGCACAATATTTTCTAATGGAGTGGTCCTAGCCCAAAAAGCATCAACAAAGAAGGTGCCATTCTGAGTGATTCACTCTCACAATGCCGAGGCACAGGGAATGCTGCATGAGAACAAACTTTAACTAATATATTCATTTCAGCAAGGTTTGTGTATTCTAATCTGACTTGGATTCTCTAGAGATTTCATGTCAGATGAGCTCTAGAGAAATCAAGAGACCAGATGACCCACTTCTCTTCAGCTTGAGGATAAAAAAACAACTGCTTTAGTAGCCTCATCCAAATTGACAGTAAATAATCATTCTTTTAAAAAAAAAATTTATGGGTAGTAACCCTAGATTCAAAAACTACTTCAAAAGTTTGGAAACTTCTATTTAACAACGAAACATGATTAATGAAGTTAGTTGTAGCATTCAAAAATAAATCATCGGGGAAACTTCAAACTCGTTTTCCTTTAACATTGATGTGACAGATCAAATATGTGAATGCTACAACTACTGTATTGACTAGAAACCTCATATACTTTAAACACACCAATTTATTTTACAAATGCAAACTGTCCAAGAAATAAACTATTATTCTATCGAGGAAATCAATGCCACCTAAAAATTATATTGCTCATATCAATTCATACCAATGTGTAAACAGAATCGAGGCATTTAATATGCTACATAATAGAACATGAAATGAAATTGATCATAAAATGTGTAATCTAAACTGCAGAAATCATTCCAGTTTTAATGACCTACTCACTGAAATAATTTAAAAGATTGAGCAAAACATGCACACTGACAGAATAAATAATTCCAGGTATCAGCTTATTGTATCATGAAAATAGTGTACAGATCTGATAACTTCAAGGACTCTAATAATTATAATTAGACTGTAACTAACATTTTCTTAATTTTTAATGAGTGTTGTTCTACCCACAGATTAAGTCTTGCTGAGGCCGAAGAAGCCAAAAGAATCTGGAATTAAAAAGAACTCCAAAGCCATTTTGACATGTGTGCAGAAAGAGCAAATTGTGCTGCAATGTGTTGGATTCAGGCCCAGATTCTGTTCCATTTACTCACTCAGTGAGAACATACATGGGAGTAAGGCAAACAAGATTGGGCCTTTATTACAGAATTGTTAAACTTAATGCTGTTAGCAAGTTCTCATGAAGTGAGAACTCAAAGCTATGCTTTATTAAGGACCAGTCTATACGCAAGAAATTTGTATCTACATTGATGTCATTTCATTATTGCAGACCTCCAATGAAGATACACTGTACCAATGTAAACTCCAGTATCTTACAGGGTTTGGTCGCACTACTGTAAATCCTACTTTGTGTTAGTACATCTACATTAGGAGTCTCAACCAATGTAATTACATTGGTACAGTTACACTGGTACAAATTTATCTCATCTAGGCAGGGCCCGAGATGAAATCTTATGTCAATCACAGATGATCATTTGGAGGACTCCTAAAATATTACAAACAAAGAACATGCATTCCCAATTGTCATTTCCAAACATATTGAAATGTTGATAATTTAATAATTAAGGGAATGGTCCAATGCCCATTAAAGTTAATCACAGATCTTCCATTGACATCTCTGGCCATTGGATTGGCTCTCAAAGGAAACATATAACTCCAATGGCCAGATTTTCGAACGAACTCAACGGCTGTCATGTATGAAGTTTTATTCACTGGGAGCTGAACACCTTTGAAAATCTGGCCCTAACAGCATAATTCTTACTTTTTTTAGTTTCTGTGACAAGACTTGTGCAAGAAAAATCCTAAGGCTGCAGTAAGACCAAATCTAACCTAACCATCCCAGACCTTGCGCCTACAGCCCAGTCCTACTCCCATTGAAGTCTCTGGCAAAACTTCCACTGACTTCACTTGGCACTTGAGGGCCAATCCTGGAAGCCTGTACTCCTACAAGCCCATGTGCAAGCATCTAGTTCCCTGGACTCATGAGGAAGAACTGCAAATTTAAGTAAGGGGTTGCAAGTGCAGGCCAGTTAGGTTATGGTCTATTTCCCACTGAAGTCAGTGGGAGTTTTGTTGATGAGGATCTTGGGTTGTTAGCCTCTTGGGACAGAGATGGGGATCACATGCTCTCTCACGTTTAATAAGTTTGTATATTATTTATGTCACAGACAGTGGAGATGAATGAGTGATATTTTATGTTGACAGTGTCCCTTTTAAATTGAGAGGTTTGCTAGCAGTTTGCAAAGGATGAATATCTCGCCTGCATGCGGTAATATGCAAAAAAAAGAAAAGCTGTGTTGCTTTCTTCCTACGTGTTAGGAAGCCATAATATTTATGAGTCATGCACAGACAGATGACATCTGTCACAAAAGGGCCTCCTGCTGTGCCTGACTCCCTATAATAATTAGGTGTAGTTTTTAGGTCTGTGGTAACAGTCATGATTATGGTTGTCAGCTGACATAACTAGAAATGAAAAGACCAGTCCTACATCCCTTATATTTAGAAAACTCGCTTCAAAGTTTGCATAAGGATTGCAATATGAGGCTCAGAGTTCTGTATGGGTGTGTGTAACAACCTATGAAACTATGTTATTGCAATATTTAATGTATATATTTAATCAGAAGAAAGTACCATTCCTACAGAAGTTATGGGGGTCAGATCCTCTGCCCTCATTTGGCTGCGTTGCATTGTTCTGGTGGCATAAAGTAGCTGTAAAACTCGGTTAACTGCCTATTTGAGGATTTCCCCCGCAAAGAGGAATCCCCACCTGATATAGGGCTGCTATAACACCTCCTCCTATTCCACTCCTCTTCTAGTCAGTATGGAGCATGGTCAAGGAAAAGGCAACTGGACATGCCCTACTGGATATGTCCTAATGATCTCCAGCAGCCAGAATTGCCCCTTTGGGCAGTGAGCAGCCACCAGCCAGAATAATTTAACAGCCTTCAGCAAGTCTAATCAAAATGGCAGCTGCAATGCATGTCCAGTATTGGGAACATTTTTATATGTGGGCATAAGGGCTCCCATTCATCCCTGCATTGGTGCTGATCTCAGCGCAAAGAGCAGAAGAGGGCAGTATGCCTCCAGTCTCTGTGAAGAAGGCATACATTTTTATTCCCCAGAATAACTAGCCATTCAAGTACTATAATAAAGCAAAACTCAGTGGTGTTTCATAGAACCAGGTATTCTTTGCCATTGTCGTATTTGTTGTATAGTGTGGTTAAACAACTACAGTAGAACCTCAGAGTTACAAACACCTCGGGAATGGAGGTTGTTCGTAACTCGGAAATGTTCATAACTCTGAACAAAACGTTATGGTTGTTCTTTCAAAAGTTTGTGACTGAACATTGACTTAATACAGCTTTGAAACTTTACTATGCAGAAGAAAAATGCTGCTTTTCCTTTTTTTTTTTTTTAGTAGTTTACATTTAACACAGTACTGTATTGTATTTGCTTTTTTCCCCTCTCTCTCTCTGCTGCTGCCTGATTGTGTATTTCCGGTTTCAAATGTGGTCTGTGGTTGACCAGTCAGTTTGTAACTCTGGTGTTCGTAACTCTGAGGTTCTACTGTAATCAAAACACATTGGTGTTTTCTTGGGGAGATGATAGCTGTGGATCGCGAGGGAAGGCTTGGCATGAGTTGGTTGGCTTCTTTCTTTTCTTGCAGAAAAACAAGTTTGCTAGTCCCTGTGCCATATGCCAGCACTAACAGCCTGCAGGAAACAAACCCTGCTTCCGAATGGATTTAGGAGAATGATAAGGCAGAAATAGCTCATTTGAAACTTAGTCTTTTAAGAGTAAATTTAGCAAATGTGGGATGATTAAGGGCCCAAACTGCCAGTCCTTACTCAGGAAAAAAAACTCTCTCATTGACATCGGTGCAACAAGAAACTACGGAAAACTGATATTTAGAAAGAGAATTTCTTTTCCATAGTGCACCACTGGAAACTGATGATATATATGAAATAGTGAGCAGAGGGAAAAAATCACAAAAAGCCAATATGCATAAATATTATGGCCTAACTTGCAGTCACAGATTGACCCTGGTGATGATGTTAATTCCCACTAGAGAATTATTTGAATAGGAAACTGCCAGAGAGAAAGAAAGAAGGAATACAGAACAATAACTACAAAAAGATATTTTCAGCTTTCTAAAAACAGGCTAATTATTCACCACTCATTTTGTTAAATAAGGAAGTTCTAGTGGTGGCTATACGCAAGGTACTTAACCCACTGAGACTGAGTTTTTTATATTATTTGTGCGCAGGAGACAAATGTGTAACCATATGATTTTCCCCCCTGCTATGTTAAAAATGCATTTATATTTTTTCAGGCACATCCCGATTAACGAGGGCACATGTGTTTTAAGTCCGTCTTTATGAAAATGACTGAGCTTCCTCGGAAAGCTTATCTTTTAATTTCAAAATTCTTTGTAGCAATAACTTAGATAATAACCAACCATATTTCTGTCTTCTTTAAAAAGAGAGAGAGAGAACCATTTTGAGCTTTGAACTCCCCCTCCCTCCCCTCTTTGCATCCCCTTTGAAAGTGCCCCCCTCATTTGCGTTTAAAATGGATGTTTCATACTGGTTGATTAGTGTTAGTATGGGATACCAGCCGCTCTGAGCCCAAGGCTCAGCTTGAGATCTGCAGATTATTCATCAACTTCCCCAGCAGGGGGGACCGTTTCTCACTTTCACTGCACAGCAGCAAAGTGTTCAGCTTTGCTTTTTAAGATTTTTTTTTCTCCCTTTTCACAAACTTTTTTCCCTCTTCCCCCTGAAAGGGTTACGTGAGTGTACATAACACCAGATCGCTTTTTAACACCAAATGCCCCCACTCCTTCCAGCATTCTTGGTTTGAGTAGAGCATAATGGATGGGCCATATTTACCATATGTCTGTCTGGTTACGACTATTGTTTAAGGCGAAGGTTGTTTAAATACATGATCTGGGATTTGGAGAGGCACTCTATTTTAACACTATATTATGGTTATGTTACAGCATCTTCCTTTATTCTTAAAAAAAAACAAAAAAAAAACCAAACACCTCAGACCTAACTGTTACAAGTTGGAAAGATATACAGAACGAATCTTAGGTTGTCTGTTCTAGGCTTATTTAGCTAATATCTCTCATCGTTGCTACCACCGTTTTGAGTACCATGTCTAACCCTGCTTGGAACAGGTCGATGTGACGCTGTGGTTAAAACATCAGTGAACTTGTCTATATTAATATTTCCACAACTGATGGAGCTGAACCAGTGGTAACACTAGTAAGAAGGCAAGGCCCTTAAATACAGAGCTTCCAGGAACAACCTAAATAAACCCCTCTCTGGTACGTGTTTGTGTATATATATGAAAAATTTCACTTAATAAAGGTCTTTTTTGTGCCCAATCTACCTATACTTCTGTCAGTGACAGCTCTGTCTGGAGGATCAGCCCTTTATCATTATCTAACTATATGTAGATATGTGTAATATTCCATTATTACTTCCTTAAGAGATTTACACATTTTCCTTGTCAGCATTTTTTTTTCTCCTGCACTTCCAGCTGCCTATAGAAATTCATCCTTCTTTGAACATTATGACCAACCAGACAAAATGACAACAAGAAAGTGTATTATGATCAATGTGTTTATATGAGCAAAGGCAAGGTTAAAGAAGTGTGTCTTATATTTGGAATGAAAGGTGGTGAACTTTGTAGTGGTTCTTAGAATCTGCGGGTAATTTAGTAACTTCCTAGTAACCCAATTAGACTAGTAACAGAGGTGTTGGACTCCTGCTGTCAGGCGATGGGCATTTTCTAGCAGAGACAGAATATTCGGTGACGGTGATGATGACTGGGGAGCTGGCAAGTCAATGCATGCTGCTAGAAATGGCAAGAGATTTTACAGACGGTGCTGCAGGGAGGGTCACAAATAAGACAACGAGCTTTGAAGGTTTCACGAAGGACCCTGAGATTTTATCAGAGTAATATCTGGCTAATTTCTCATACTCAGTTCATGTAAATTGGTGCAGCTCTCTTTACTTTAATGTTATGCTGATTTACACCAACTGTGGATCTGGCCATATAACTATTCTTTTGTCAGTCACTCTTCCAAAAGTTTCTCCAGACCTCCAGATAAGACTCTGAATAACGTGGCTAATGTTTCAGATAGTTTATTTTCTCTGTCTCCTGTGTTGCAACTTAAAATAAGTATGTCTTTTTTAAAATCTAATCTGTTGAAGTTCTGATTAGAGAAATCCTAACTTGTCACTGTTCTTGAAGTGTGTGTTACTGACCCATCCACAATTCCAGAAATTAATAATGCAAAAAGGCTTTAACAAGAGGAACTGCTGCTCAGGCAGAGAGGATGGTGGGAATAGAAGTTGTCCTGACTCAGCCTAAGGATACGATGAGGACAGAGTCTAAGAGAACATTTAAATACAGCAAGTAATGGAAATTGTTGCTTCACTGTTTCATTAGGGAAGATGGTAAACTTTTGGAGGCAGGGACAGTGGCTTTGTTATGTTTCAGAGTAGCAGCCGTGTTAGTCTGTATTCGCAAAAAGAAAAGGAGTACTTGTGGCACCTTAGAGACTAACCAATTTATTTGAGCATAAGCTTTGTTATGTGTTTGTACTGTGCCTAGCACAATGGGGACCTCATTCATGACTGGGGCTCCTAAGTGCTATGATAGTATAAATAATAATAAGTTTGGTCTTCAATATTTCTTGGTTTCCCCCCATCTGAATTTTAGGTGTGCTATTCTTTTCCCTTTATTTGACAGTTGCTTCCTCTGACCAGCTAGCATGATGCTTGGCTTTAGAAAGTCAATCCATGGTATATCTTTTCTGATCAGTGCATTGCAGGCCCTGTATTATATTGTGTGTGCGGTACAAAAAGTACATGGAAGTAAGACAGTTGGGGTGTTGTCTCCCTAAGACTCTCAAAGTAAAGAGACAGGTAATTTAGGAGGCTGCCACAGTGAGCAAAACTGCAAATAGGTAAATAAATGCAAGAACTCAGAAAGCCTTAGAAGGTTGGAAAATAGGATGGGGAAACAGTAGGATGGAGGTCTTAAAGGGCACGCAGTAATTCAGATCTAGGCTCCGATCCTTGGGTCTAGTAAAGCTGTGCCTAGATCTACCTTTACCCTCTCTGGATCCCAAAGACAGCATGAGTCCAAACTGGCTCCCAGTATAAATTAGAACAGAGTCAAGACTACTCTTAACTTTTATGTTAGCTTGTAACAGTCTGTACTGGGGAAATCCTTAGCTATCCTATTAGGACAGTTTTATAGCCCCTTTGCATGGCTAGACCAATGCAATGAGTAATATCAGGACCAGAATCTGGTACTACTGTTCTACAGACTGTGCCAAATTTTTAACTCAGTGGAGTTACTGCAGATTTGCACTGGTGTAACTGAGATCAGAATCTTTGCCACTGTGCTTGAGATCACCACTTTTCCATTCTGGTCTTTTGGAAATTAAGCTATAAAGCAAGGACATTTATAATATAGTCAATCAAACTATGACTTGAGGATATTTTTCTCCTCTCCGAAGGCATAATAAACACTACTAAACCACTGGTTTAATATATTAACCAAAACAGAATTCTTCGAAGCAGCTCTTTGTAAATTTTCAAAAGAAGGAGTGCAAAATGGTTATAAGTGTGTTGAACAGAAGTAGTTTTATACTTTTAGCCTCATTTAAAGTGAAATGTGTGGGATTCATTTAAATTCAGCTGCAAAAATTTGTTTGAAAAAAGAATTAAAAGCACCACTTGGTCTCTAGAGACTGTTCAAAATAAAGGTAATAAATTAGCTGTTTATTGTTTTGCTTCAATTTACAACTGTGCTATAAATAGCTGACGAGAAATGATGACAAATAAGCTATTGTAACCCTTTGGGAGTTTATTAGGTCATTTGTGAGAGTGTTGAATAGAGTCATTTGTTGCCCTCAGGTGTCTGAGAGCCTCTTTACCCTTGGGAAAGGAATTTAACAAAGGAGTGTATTTCAAAGAAGGCACTCTGTGTTTTCCACCCTTTTTCTGAAGTGTTTTCAAACACACTCCAAGATAAAAATTCTTAGAAGTGAGAAAAGGAGGTATATATCAGACAACCCCTGAAGCAGCTGACAATCCCAGGGAGCCGAAAGATAGGTTCAAATCTAGATGCTTGAATCCCAAATACATTTTCACCATAGGAGGCCCTGATTTATTTTTGCCCCACCCACTGGGTCCAAACTTTGAAATGCACAATACAAAAGCTTTGGACTAATGCCCTACTTGCATTTTTTATTCTGCTGAAATGTGACATGTCTTAGTTTTGTCTGCTTCCAAAAAAACAACAGGCAGGTCCTTTGTTGCAGAAGAATATTGCATCTGCCTTCATTCATATATCTTCTCATTTTAATTAAGGGTTAGCATTTGTTTAGGCTATAATCAACTGGGTTGTTAGGAGATATCAGGACAGCTATTGTATGGAATTTGTTAAACATAGATTTTTATTTTTGTTTAAAGCCAACTACTGCTGAAATTATATAGGCAGAGCTAAGAAACAACAATAGGCTACATCACTCCTCCGGCAAAAAAAAGCATGAGAAGGGAACCAATGGGCAGGGTGGGGGGCACAGGAAAATGCTGAAGTGAGTCTTGCATTGTTCTGTCTTCCTTCTTTACTTGCCTGACTAAGAGAAGCAAGTTTTAACTAGGTCTGTCTATCTAAAATACATAGACTGATAGATTCCAAGGCGAGAAGGGACCTCTGTGATTGTATAATACAGGCCATAGAACTTACCCAAAATAATTCCTAGAGCATACCTTTTAGGAAAAAAACATCCAATTTGATTTTAAAATTGTCAGTGATAGAGAATCCACCACAACTCTTGGTAAACGGTTCCACTAATTGCTTACCCTCATTGTTAAAAGTGTGTGTCTTCTATTCAGTTTGAATTTGTCTAGCTTACACAAAGAGAAATCATTTTTAGCATCATCTACCTTATATCTACTTCACAGAGGTGGTATGAAGCTTAAGTCATTACTTCTAATTAATTAAGGTGCTTTGAGATCCCAGATGGAAGGAGCTGTGGAAATTCAAAGTGTGGTGGTGATGACGATGAAATAACAATGGAGCCAAATTGGTTAGAAAAAATTGGAAGCATGGTAGCCATAAATGTAACAGCAGTTGCTGGAGGCCTGCTGGTAAAACAAATATTTTACTCTTTGTTGGCTATTGCCAACAGGTCCTGGAGAACTTTATTTACCCTAAGGAAGATCCTTACCTACCTTTCATTGTTTCTGTTTTACATGTTGTTTAAAACATCTTTGATCTGTTCACCTATTGGTGAGCTTTCTCAAATACAAACAATAAAGACCATAGATTAAGAGTGACAAGAAAATTACAATGTTGTGGGAAGGTGCCACAACAACTGGAGTTGTGACCAGTCTTGTTTGCCATCTTCATTCTGGACAAGGGGGCAAACAGCATGTTAATGAGATTCACAGATTGCAGCTGGGAAGTTCTAGTGGATACAGAGAGAGATTAGAAACATGGGCAGAAAATAACAAGAGGAAAATAACCTTGAAAAAATGCAAACTAACACACTTGAGCAAATATAATGCAAGACATAGATATTCAATGGGAGGGAGGAACCTGGAAACTGGTAACACCAGAAGGTTAATAGTTGAGATCAAAATATTCAGCACAATATGGCAGGAAAAGAGGTCCATGGAATTTTGGATTGTTTGTACCTTCACATCATGGAACAGTTTGCAGATAGTTCCTTCTTCTACTTACTTGGTGCGTCTGCCCCTGAAATACTGCACTCATTTCTGGGCACCTAATATCAGAAAGATATAGGCAAGCTAGACAGATTTAATTAAAGAGCAATACAAATAATTGTAAAAAGAAAAGGAGTACTTGTGGCAGCTTAGAGACTAACAAATTTATTTGAGCATAAGCTTTTGTGAGCTAAAGCTCACTTCATCGGATGCATTCAGTGGAAAATACAGTGGGGAGAACATGAAACAATGGGTGTTACCATACACACTGTAACAAGAGTGATCAGGTAAGGTGAGCTATTACCAGCAGGAGAGTGGGCGGGGGTGGGGGGGGGGCTTTTGTAGTGATAATCAAGGTGGGCCATTTCCAGCAGTTGACAAGAACATCTGAGGAACAGTGGGGTGGGGGGTGGGGAATAAACATGGGAAAATAGTTTTACTTTGTGTAATGACCCATCCACTCCCAGTCTCTATTCAAGCCTAAGTTAATTGTATCCAGTTTGCAAATTAATTCCAATTCAGCAGTTTCTTGTTGGAGTCTGTTTTTGAAGTTTTTTTGTTGAAGAATTGCCACTTTTAGGTCTGTAATCGAGTGACCAAAGAGATTGAATTATAACACTCAAAAACCAGTCAGCGAACACTTCTATCTCTTGAACACGTTCTTGTCAACTGCTGGAAATGGCCCACCTTGATTATCAGTACAAAAGGTTCCCCCCCCCCCAACCCCCTGCTCTCCTGCTGGTAATAGCTGACCTTACCTGATCACTCTTGTTACAGTGTGTATGGTAACACCCATTGTTTCATGTTCTCTGTGTATATAAATCCCAAATGAATGCTGATCCTTTATGCCATATCACATCATCTGGCATCGTGTATGTGCCACATATCATATAGACAAGTTATGCTAGAAATGTTTTAGAGTGTTTGTATTAGGACCCTTCACCTGTAAAGCCAGATGCCTTAGTTACCATGAGTCCAACTGTGCAGGGCTCAGAGTGAACCATTAAAAACTCAGAATAACCTAAAATACATTTTCCAAACCTTAAAAATGTCACTTCTTTAAAAGCCTTTCAACTTGAGACCTTCCAGGAGTGGTTACAAGTGCTGGTTATTTCATTGGGAGCCTCAGGAATTTCCCCTTTCCAGTGACATAAAGCTGCTGTTCTTAGTCCAGGACTGCATGTTGCCCAACAGAGGCTTAGGACAGGTGTAATTTCTGTAAGGAGAATCCACATGAAAAGGAAGAGAGCAATCTTGTAGTTGGTTCATTTAAAAAATAGCAACCATGTGAAGTTACTCAGATGTTTGTGCTGTTGGAAAAAGTCTTGGGGTTCGAGGAGAAAGAATTAGTAGTCAGAGGCATGTGAGATGGCCAAAGGTGCATGATAAATTCATTGATCATGTGGCTCTGAGCCATACATCTGATGTATGTGTGAGCGTTCCTTCCCTGGTGCTTCCTGAGTGAGGACTGGACACAACTGCAATCTCTGTGCTCTCCTAGATGTAGGGCCTGCTTCCTGCCAAGTGTCCCCAGAAGGGAAGGAGCCTTGTTTCTACTTTCTACTTTCCATTGGCCAGCTGTGCAGGAGAACATAGGCTGCACCTACTTCAATGCCTTCCAGTGCTGCTCTAGCCCTAATAGACATCTGTGATCCGATGGGCAGGTTAGAGCTAACTGGGTGTTTGAGGCTGAAAAAAAACAATATAGAATATCAGGGTTGGAAGGGACTTCAGGAGGTCATTTAGTCCAACCCCCTGCTCAAAGTGGGACCAATCCCCAATTTTTGCCCTAGATCCCTAAATGGCCCCCTCAAGGATTGAGCTCACAACCCTGGGTTTAGCAGGCCAATGCTCCAACCACTGAGCTATCCTTGTCCATAAAGTAAAGTCTTTTAAAAAAAAACCCACCTCTTTCCATATTCTGGATGGGCTTTTGTTTTCCTAGAACAAAATCTGAATTAGTGGGCATTTCTTGTATACATTTCTGGGAACCAATTATCGCCTGTCTCTGCATATATAACACATAGAAAATAGCATAACACGGTCTGTGTTCTCACCATGTGCTGGCATGCAGGGATTTGTTCACTTTCCCCACCCGTCATAGCTTGCTATAGATATTCCCAAACAATCCCAGAACACTCTCACATACTTACCAATATGTTCACTGCATAATTGTTTTATCACTCGAAAGTGGTGCTTGAGGAAGTTTCTAGCTACAAAAGATATTAAAAGGGATATTGGGCTCCACATCCAAGGCTATATAATCAGGAGGAGGTATTAAGCCTACTCCCCCATTGACTCTAGTGCACAATTGGCCAAACATCTGATGTAGGTGATTTAGATTATTATTATTATAGAGGGCCAATAGGAGCCTCATAGTTTTACAGACAATCAGTTGCATACTAGAAAATACAGAAACAGGCCATTTCCTGAAACTGGCTACCAGATTGAATGGACTGTTTATGTGTGTCAATTCCTATTGTCCTGTGCACCTATAGAGAATGTCTATACTGCACTGGGGAGCGAGTCCCGCAGCCAAGGGCGTGAGAGTGGGATTGGTTTGAGAGCCCAAGCAACAACATCAAAGCCACATCTACACTGCTATTTTTAGCATGCTAGAAGGAGCCTGTATACCCAAGCTGGGAGGCTCGCTCCCAGATGCAGTGTGTGTGCTGGTGGTGGTTAATCTTGGGCTGGTTAAGATGTCTTCAGTGAAATGAGTTTGGTAGTCAAAACCCACTTCTCATCAGAGTGCAGATCACAGCTCCCCATACTTGCCAGCTAATTGACACCCTTGCTGATAATCCAGACAGAGAGCCCAAACACTGAGGAGACATAGAAGTTGAGCTAACAATGGGCCATCTAGATAAGGTGGACATATTAAGTCAGATCCTGAACTGAAATGGGCTCAGGATTTGGCCCACTGGTGTGGCAGTATCGTAAATTTGCACTTTAGTTCCTCAGACTGTGCTCATTCAGTCTAGAACACTGTTAATCCAGCCTCTTTTAGAAATACTAAATTCACACAATGAACAACTAACATGGCTGCTTCTCTGAAACCTGTCAATAAGATCTTTGTTAGAGATAAGAAAGGATCTTCCAGAAGTTAATTACATGGGGAGCCTAAACATTATGGTACTTATGTCCTTCCGATTTCAGCTATGGGCAAGCTAGACACAAATTTACTCTGTTTGTTTTTGTTTTTGCACTTACAATGTAAATTATTTACATCAAACATGCAGAATCATGAACCGAAAGTTATGGAAATTGTTATTCATGTTAAAGGAAAGAAACCCACATCATTTTTAGCATCTTGCCTTAATATCCATAATTGATGTGGGATTGGTGGAACAAATGCACTAAAATGCAAACTAAGGGCCTGATCCTGCAAACATTTATGAACTTGAGTAATTTTATTCTCCTGGGCAGTCTCAATTAATTTCAGTGAGGAAAAGGGTAAAGACTAAATTCTAGGGGCTAGATATTGAACTCAGTGAGACAACTTAGATGAGTAGTTACTTATGTGCATGAGTGTTTGCAGGATCAGGCCTTAACGTATAATCATATTTCAGTATGCATCCGATGAAGTGAGCTGTAGCTCACAAAAGCTTATGCTCAAATAAATTGTTTAGTCTCTAAGGTGCCACAAGTACTCCTTTTCTTTTTGCAAATACAGACTAACACGGCTGTTACTCTGAAACCAATCATATTTCAGAATTACTTAAAAGAATCCTGAAAGTCATGAATCATAGTTTTCAGACAAAGTAAGTCTTTCAGAGTAGCAACTGGCAACTTCATAGTGCATCAACAACCAAATCAGTGAAGTGGCACTTTTGTAAAACTCATCGAGAAAATCAATGCTGCCTGAGCCAATGCACGAAATGGTAAGATAATAGTAATTTCCTATCCTCATAGCTCTTGGTCCCAGTCCTATAATAATTTTGCTAATGACACCCTTGCACCAGTGTGCCTGAGGGCAAGATCTAGTGTTTGACATTTTATAATAAAACATTACAGAGATTTTTCTTACACTCACGTAACTCATGCACTGGCTGAATGTGTGGTGCTCAAGTTTTTAATTCATTTTAAATGTATGGGAAATTTCTTGCCATGTTGACAAATGTTCTTTCTTTGTGTATAATACATAGCACTAGAGATTGAGCCCTATTAATTATACTACACTGGTTTATGCATCGCATTATCATGATCGATTAATTCTAAACTAGAGATGTTAAAATAAGATTTATTATATGCAAAAGGTATAAAACTAAGATTGAGTCTTGGGTATTTCTGTGTAAAAATAATTTAAATCATCATCAGCAGTTCAAAAAAAGGCTAACAGGATGCTAGATTATATTAGCAGAAGGATGGAATACCAAATAAAAGAGGCAATGCATTTAATCTGTGAGGCACTTGTGTAGACTACATCTGGAATAATATGTGCAGTCTTAGTCAATACACCATAGAAAGAATCCCATCGTGATAGAGAGGGTGCGGTGAAGACCAAAAAACCCCAATACCGGGTCTCCATAATCAAAAGTAGGAGGAAAAAAGTCAAGGAAGCCTGGTTTAGTGTCATTGGAAATGCTTTAAGGTGATCTAACAAAGTTTTTCAAAACTCTGGATTTATAAACAAATGGATAAACACTGGCCTGGATCCTAAAATGTGACTTAGTCAATACTATAGGATCCTTGTGGTTGGACCTTGACATCTGCATGGAATCCTATTGAGATCATAAGGGTCCACCCATGCAGATGCCTTTGAAAGATTGGGTCCATAGAATGTACGTTCTTTGAGGCAGGGACTGTATCTAATATGTTTGGACAGCACCTAGCACAGTGTGGACAAGACTGTGGACATCAAATAATGAATAAGAATAATGATAGTTTGAGGTTCGTTAGTTTAAGATTAACGTTAGTTTAGTTTCTTTGACATATTGCTATAAATTCTTACCTGGTTACCTAATTAATTTTTATGACACATACTGTCGTTTTATCCTTTGACTGCTCCTTTCTCTCCTATATCTCTTCTACCCTATCAAAAAATCATTAAGGGTATGTAAATGATTCCCTAATTCCTAATGCTTCTCAAACATGGTAGGTGTCTTATTTGGTAAGACAGAATTCACAATCACTAAGTACTGCAAATTGTTGCCTTTACTGATAGCCTGTTCCAAACTCTTTGTAACTGGGAGGTGAAAAGAGCCATGTGTTCTTGGTAATGGAGACTGGCTAGAGAACATAGAAGCAAGCCAGATCTGTGAAAGTCTGATTTGTTCCTGGAGGATAGAATTAATAGTCATAATTGCATGTGGAACTCATAAGACAAGACAGCCTAAACTCCAAAACACTCAGAACAAGGCAGGGATTCGTGTCCAGTGATTACAGCAGAAGACTGGAAGTGACGACTGTTTTCTTGACTCTGCCATGAATTTGCTGTGTGACTTTGGCTGGTAAGCCTTTTTTGTACTTACCCCTTAAAAAAGTGTGACAAGCCTTTAAGTGATTTTTATAAAACATATTGAATTTCTTGTATGAAAGATGCTAAAGAAATATATAGTTTATAACATAAGTAGTTTGGAACTAACACGGACATATTCTGTAACTTTACAGACAATATTATTTTTGTCTATAATTTTTATTGCTGTATTTTCTCCTTTGTTATACGCAAAATATCACCAGGAAACACAAATCACCAAATGTGGCAATAAATCTGACTACTGATTTTTTTAAAAAAACCTTTATAATATGTTTACTGGATCACTTACATGGAAAAGGCAACAGAACTGTGGCTAAGTACTACATTTTGTGGAAAGAGTGGTGCAAGATTTCAAGGGTACCCACCTTGAGGAGGGCCATCAAATGCTGATTTTACATTCTTTCTGTTAACAACTTGAAAAAGGCTACTGTTATGCAATCTACTTCATTTAGAAGAAATGAATTACTCAGGGAGTTGTGTACAGGAACCATGGCAGGTCCACTGTATGTGTAGAAACATGTGGGCCAGGCACGGTTATGCTCTTCCATTACTCCTTTCACAGAGGCCAAACCAGACCCTCCGTGTATTTTTAGAAAGCCAGAATTGCAGTGTTCTTCTATTTAATCTATCAGTTTATGACATCTAGGCATTTATTCTACATTTATCACCACACTTCTCATATCTGAGCATATTACATTCTACAACACTTGGTTTGTGTGCTTGGTTTTTCCATTGGCAGCATATACATAGATAAACTAAAACTTGACCCAATGAGCTGCAAAAAATCTTGGACTGGCTCTAACTACAAATATTATTAATTCACTTGCTACGGTAGTCCCAAGAATCCTGATTATGGGCCTAACAACTTCAATGGAAGTTCTGTGCACAGAGCAGTGGCAAGACTGGGCCCTATATAAATATCTGTGACATCAATGCACAAATCCATTACTTTGGTCACAAACAAATGCTGCTCTGTGAGTCCACTCATTCTCATGCATGGCATTGATGGAGGTTTCAAAGAAAACATTTCAAAACTGCTTTTGGAACTTAAGAAAACATACTTCAGCAATTACCATTTCCTTTGCCATGTAACCAAATTCACTGTACATTACAGCTTTAAAGCTAAAATCTAAGGTTCAGATCAACTCTTTAATCCTGATTGTGGCTTTGGGTACTTCCTGATATTTATGAGAAATGCTCCAGGCCTGCAGCTGGGCTTTGAACAAAACAACAACAACAAAAGAACTTACTTGACTGTGAACAAAGTTTTATAGTATTTTTTAAAAAGTGAAGCTATGGCATTTTTTAAATCCTGTACTAAATGGTATAACCCAATCTCTCTGCACAATGCAGGAATATTCAGGTCAATCAGAAGACAATTAGATGTAACCAGGCTGCCAAACGAGCAGCATTCAACATATGTCACATTATCTAAACTCTAAAGTACTAATTAGATTCTCTCTGCTGAAATATGTCCAGTTTCTTTTTGGACTAATCTGTTGTTTTCTGAGCCATATACTGTATGATGCCAGAATAAAAAAGCTGTCGAAATATAATTAGGGCTTCTGGTTTTTTGAGTTGATTAATTTTATTTTTCATGGTTTATTTTTAGCAATTTTCGAGTTTCATGTAGATGTCCAAAATCAGGGTTTTTCTTGGCTTTCTCTTTGCACAAAGTGTCATGAATAATACATATTATATACATTACTCATTAGAGCAGTATATACGGTAATGAATAATCTCCTTGCAATGTTCCTTGGTGCACTCTCATGTAGTGAAAAGAAAAGGAGTACTTGTGGCACCTTAGAGACTAACCTATTTATTTATTTAGTTAGTTAGTCTCTAAGGTGCCACAAGTACTCCTTTTCTTTTTGCGAATACAGACTAACACGGCTGTTACTCTGAAACCTGTTCTCATGTAGTGCTGTTTCAAACAGCACTATGTTAAAGCGGACTAGGCCCAGGGGAATCTTTAGAGTGCACCAGCAGCATCTACATGGACAATTAATGCACAACATGCTAGTGTGCTTTAAAAATCACACTCCCATAGTCTGCATTATTGTTCCATGTAGACAAGCCCTTAGATACACATAACCATTTCCTGTGTTTTTCTGGTGTTTACTGGATAAACACCAATTTCTTTTTTTCATATGGGGGGCATTTTATCTGTGATTATCAGCGGGTCAGGGCCTGAATGAAAAAAGAGACAAGAGGAGAAAGTAGATTAGATAATCATAGATGGAATCCAGTTCTGAAAAATACGTCCCAAAAGGGGGATGCATTTATTTGTATTTGTTATGCAGCATATTGTAAGTTATACTACTTAGTTATAAAAACTCTATTACATGCATGTTACATTCTGAGTCATGATTTCAAAAATAAGGTACCCTTTCTCCCCATCAAAGGTGTTAATTAACTACAAACATTCCTGGGTAAACCCATGTCAAAGTTCATCTTTCCATAAGTACATTTATAATAAATTGGATATAAGTTTGACATTTAAGACGGTACAGTTAAGAAGCAAGGCTGTTAATTCATGACTTATCTCAAACAATGAAAGTCACTCGTAAAGCCTGGTCTTTCTCTCTTGCCTTTTTGTTTTAAAAAGCTGTAAAAGGAGGTGCAAAAATGCTGTAAGCCAGATTTTCAAGCATGCAGCATTTACAATAGGAGCCAGAATTTCTAAAGTGTTCTGCACCCAACGGCTCCCTTTGTGACACTTATAGGCCATATATATTTCTGCATCATTATAGGTACAACACTCCTGACAAGTGAGATTCCTTCTTAGATACATTGGGGTGTCTTTCCTTCTAGTACTAGAGTGCACAGAACCATTGAAGTTTGGACTTCAGAACACTTGCATGGATGCCTTTAAAAGAGTTTGAAGGCAAAACATGCAGATTGTTTCAATGGTAGTTTCCAGTACACTTGAACATCATCATAAAGATAGTGAAATGTGTGTTCACTGTATGCATTCATATCACACAATTCTGTATCCCAAAGTGCTGCTAACAACACAATTTAGCAGCTGTCTGCTCGTGCAGTTCCTGACTCCTGACTCCCCAGGCATCGTTTTCCTGTTTATACTTGTATATCAAATGGGCCTTTGGAAAATTCCCTGATTTTCTTTTGTTCTGTTTTCTTTGTTCTGTTTCCATGCAGTCTTTTCCCCTTTGGAGATGACATGTATGGGAAATGGCCTATTGTAGCAACAGGAGACAGAAGGCAAAAACAATTGCATCATGGGAAAAACAAACATCAAAGCAAAGTTCAAGCTAAGTAGCTATGAAACAACTATTTCATATATGATATTTTGGTGTGTTTAAGTACCGGAGTTGGATTTTTTGGCAATGTACCAAAATTAGAATAGGAACTTCCCCAAAGCTGCCATTTTCAAAATGTCATTTTCCTCTTCATTTCCACTCAAAACCAGCCAGAAATAAACATTTGCAGCACCTGTTGCAGTCTGTAAATTGCCATTCACATGTTTCCTGTGACTGTTTTGTAGAAATTCATTATGTATACCTTTAGAGTTACAACTATAGCGGGGCTTGAATCAGTAAAGCATCAGCCATCTGTGCAAATCAGAAAGATGGTCAAAACCAAATTGCCATGTATCTTTCATTAGACGCGAATTATCTTAAGTCTTCCAAGTCAAACCACTCATGAGTAAGAACTAAGGGGCTGATTTGCTGATGTTTATTTATTTATTCAAAAAGGATTGCTATAGGAAAGCAATGAATTGATTCAGCAACTTTTAACAATTTGCAACTAAAATTAATTAGGATCTGCCGTGAAATGTGAGAAATTTGGATTTTTTTTTAAAAGTTACAATTAGTATGGCAAATGCCTATGTTTATTTGTGCATTAAAAAAAAAGTATTTCCCCTCACACACTTTTGTTTTCTCCCCCAGTTCATGTCACTTAAGTGGGTGTGAACAGATCTTTATATTCTTTCTGTTTAACCTTTTAAACAGTGCTGATCTAAGACAATCTCCGTGTCATGTTTCTGCAGCTTTAACTTTCTGACTGTCTGGAGAGTTCTGCAGTAATAAAATTTCCCACTGGGGTAAAGAGCATATGGCATGCAGTAATCACTGCTCTTAAAAGCAGTGAACATGCCTTGCATAAGCATATGTGCTGAGTTAAATATTTATCCAGATTTATATTTGATTAATAAAAACTACATGCTGACAGTACTGTAACTTTCTCTGTGTAGTGATACTCCCTCTTAGCCATGACATTTTCAGTGCCTTCTTTTTTAATTTATAAAAGAGAATTTGGGTTTCCTAAGTGGGCTGCTATCCTGTCCTCAATTATAAATAATCCAAAGTGAATTTGGAGACAAGTCACAATCTAAACCAAGCAAATGGAGAAATTAATGAATATTGTTTATGTCTTTGTTACAGCACATACCCATTACAGCTTGGGATAAGAGAGAGCAAAGGCCAGTAGAGAACGGGGCCAAACCCTGTACCCATTGAAGTCAACTGCAAAATTTTAAATGGGAGCAGAACCAGGGCCTTGTTGTGTTACAGTTTGTGGGCTGATTTATTTAAGGCTTGATCCGATTGGGCAGTTGAGAAGGGGGGTTGTATAGGCCTCCAATTTCTATGCACAAGGAATGGAGAAAAGTTGGGCACAATTATGTCTCCCCTGCAGGAGTGCTCAGTTCCTAGTCATGAGATTTGTTAGTTCTGCTAGGTGCAATGTGTCTACATCAGAGTGCGTACTTGTAAATGAGAGGTTGTGGACTGGTAACTGAATGGGGTTTGGTATATAGAAAAAGTAGTTAACACGACTATATTTCTGATCTACTAGAGAATGTAGAGTATCTATGGTGCAAGGACTGCTTCCTATGTTCTTAGTTTGAATTGTATTAACATTTCATTAGATTGTGGCCTGCTTTTCTTTCCAACAACTTCTGTATTTGTCCTCTGTTGTTGGTAGCTACCGGTGAGGTGCTCTGCTCTGGTTCGATGATGATAACAGTCAGCTGCATGCGTGTTCCCTCTGTGTGCTGCCCCAGCTCTGCGCAGATCGCTGACACAGCAGACCCCGAGAGAACCCCCAAAGACCACAAACTCTAGTAAGGTACGAAGGCACCCGGCCAGGTTTATTGTCAGACGAAGCACAGTAATAGTTTCCTATAGACTCTGCAGGACTACTACGAATTTGTGCCCCTTGGCAATGGACACAGCTCAGTCAGTGTCAGGACACTCCACTGCCCCCTAGGCTGGACAAAGATATGCACTCCCTGACCTATTTTTATACAGTTGCAGGACAGATTACTCATCCCTACTGACGTATTGAGGTACAGCCCCTTGACTCATTAGTGTGCTGTCTCCCCCTTTGATCATGTTGGTTCGAAAAAACAGATCTGTCCATCATGCTGTCCTTTTGACCCTGTCTTTGGGATGTACCTGGCTGTTCCTTGTTATCTCTGTGAAGTGTCCTCGTATCGGGTTGTCCAGGTGCCATCTTGGCACACGTTCCTCTTATTACTACTTATATCATTAGCGCGTGCTTTCTAGGAGCCCTTTTCTTGCCAAGTTCTGCAATTAGGGCCTGCCTCTGGCTCACAGCCCAGCTTTGCTTAGCAATGCCTAGAAGTACTTTGGTTCAGGCTTTAGGCCTCAGACCAGGCCTCTGATACAAGGGTTTATGTTTCAGGGCTTCTTACTACATCCTCATTTGAGCATCCCTGTGGCAAGAAACAGGAATACACAGTATTGTTAAGAGTGACCGACACACACTGTATTAAAATAAGAGCTATTTACAAGCCAGGCAACCAGCTTAGCTTTTGTACGAAATGTTGCTATATTTATTTGGAACTCAGGATCAATGAGGTGTTATAAGTCAAAAACAATTTTCATGCAAACAGTTGTGGTTTTGGGTAAGGTGCCTGGAAAGCAACTCATGCTCAAATAAATTGGTTAGTCTCTAAGGTGCCACAAGTACTCCTTTTCTTTTTATATAAGAAGATGATGGTGAATGAGAAAATCATAATAAAAATGCATGACTGTTTTTGAGGTATTATTATACAGCAACTGGACAATGGGAAGAGCACTTTCCAAGAGCATTGGGAATTGGATGTACAAATCCTGTTAACAATAATTCAAATTGTATATCAAATACACACTGCTCTGAAAATACACCTCTTGCCCCCCATTTCTGTAATGCCGCCATCTTGTTTATCTATATGCCAATTCTGCTCCCTCTTTACAGAACTAGTAATTCTAATAAGTGTCTGGATGATGTAAAATGAGCATGAATTAGTGTGTGTGTGTGCACATGTCCACCCTGACCAAATAAAGACATACTGGATTTCATATATTTGGTACAGGAAATCTGTTTTTGTCTCTGATAATTACATACCCACATTCATTCCTCAGACCTACTATGTGTCAAGTGGTAGCAACCAATTCTGGAGCAAAGAAGTTCAATCTGAATGTTAAAACTGTACAGTTTGGTAAAATGAAATAATAGAATCGTAGGACCCGAAGGGACCTCAAGAGGTCATCTAGTCCTGTCCCCTGCACTCATGGCAGGACTAAGTATTATCTAGACCAGTGGTTCTCAAACTAGGGCCGCTGCTTGTTCAGGGAAAGCCTCTGGCAGGCCGGGCTGGTTTGTTTACCTGACAGGTCCGCAGGTTTGGCTGATCGCAGCTCCAACTGTGGACGCGGCAGGTAAACAAACCGGCCTGGCCCGCCAGGGGCTTTCCCTGAACAAGTGGCGGCCCTAGTTTGAGAACCACTGATATAGACCATCCCTGACAGGTGTTCGTCTAACCTGTTCTTGAAAATCTCCAGTGATGGAGATTCCACAGTCTCCCTAGGTAATTTATTCCAGTGCTTAACTACCCTGGCAGTTAGGAAGTTTTTCCTAATGTCCAACCTAAAGCACCCTTGCTGCAATTCAAGCTCATTGCTTCTTGTCCTTCCCTCAGCGGTTAAGGAGAACAATTTTTCTCCTTTCTCCTTGTAACAATATGCTCAGTTATGTTTAGATTTCACTTTATTATAGTTGTCCAGAGATTTGTTTTTGTGATGCTGATTTATGTCCATAAGAACAGCCATACTGGGTCGGACCAAAGGTCCATCTAGCCCAGTATCCTGTTTTCCGACAGTGGCCAATGCCAGGTGTCCCAGAGGAAATGAACAGAACAGGTAATCATCAAGTGAACCATTCCCTGTTTCCCATTTCCAGCTTCTGGCAGCTTCCAAGGCATATTAAGTGCCAAATCAAGTCCTTTGGTCCTCTCATAGTTTGGATCTCTGACTTCTGTTGCCAAAGGGGGTGTAGTGGGGTGGAAACCAACCACTTTGTTGGCACTGTCCTCTACTTATGGAGAGTTCTGTGCAGGGCTGGGATTATGTAAGTACAGAAGAGTCAGGGAGTGGGAAGGGGAGGGGACATTCATCATCTGTCCTAGGTTTAAAGATGAGGATGCCATTCAATGTTCCTTCTAATTTTTTACATCCATGTGCAGAATGAATTTTGTTATGTGCACCAATATGTAGGTGATGTGTGGCGGGGGTGGGACCAAGGGGTTCGGAATGTGGGAGGGGGCTCAGGGCTGAGGCAGAGGGTTGGGGTGCAGGGGGGTGAGGGCTCTGGCTGGGGGTGTGGGCTCTGGGGTGGGGTTGGGGATGAGGGAGGGGTTTGGGGTGCAGGCTGCCCCAGGTCTGCGACAGGGAGAGAGGACTCCCCCAGCCCTCTCTTGCCGCAGCAGCCCAGGGACACGGGAGAGGCACCTTTACCCAGCTGTAGCTGCTCCAGGGCTGGGGCTGAGGCACCTCTCCCTGGCCGTGGCACCTCCAAGGCTGGGGCCAGGGTAGAGGCGCCTCTCCCCAGCAGCAGCAGCTCTGAGGCTGGGGCCCAGAGAGAGGCGCCTCTCCCAGGCTGCAGCAGCTACGGGGTGGGGCTGGGAGAGAGGCGCCTCCACCTGACTGTGGCAGCTCCGAGGCTGGGGAGGGAACTTAGATGCCATGCCTCTGTCTCCTTATACCTGAGCTCTGCGAGATGGCTAAAGATTGGGTCCAGGCACAATCAGCCAGAATCTGTGCTGCACCTTTCATCTGTGTTTCTAAGGGCTTGTCTCACTGGTGAAATTTACTAGCATAATTATATCAGTTTAACTCTTCTTTTGGACAATCTGATTCTGGAAAAAGAATATCCACACAGGGAGTTATACCGGTATAATTATGCCTATACATTTCCTGATGTACACAACCCCTAAGCCACGTTTGTGCCTCCCAAATTCTTAGCATGCTCTAATTTGTCAGCCTTGCCCAGCACCTATGGGCTGCAGGGCCACCCAGAACACTGATAGCCAGAGCTCTCTGGCCACTCTCCCTGCCATGCCCTGCATGTCCCTTAATTGAGAGTTGTAAGGGGTTCAGAGGAGCTCAGGAGGGATTCCCCAGGAAGCTATTCTAGCTTCTTGACTAGAAGCTGCTTCACTCCGGAATCTACCTTACTCAGTGTAGAATATAATCCTAGTTTCAGGAGCATTTTTGTAGATCTTAATGTTAATTATCAGATCTGAGGAGCAGTTCTTTCACTGAAGTGGCCCCACAAGTGTTTATTTCTTGTTTCATTGCTCCACCTTCTGGCAGAATTATACAATGTTTATTTTCCAAAATACAGATGGCAGGGACACCCTTTTAACCCACAAACTCTCCTCTCTCTCACACACATATACGTACATCCCTAAACCATTTACTTGTCTCTTCTGTCATAGTATTTTATTGTCCCTGTAAGTGGTTTTAGTAGCATAGAAACCAAACCATTTATGAAGCCATGCCATCTGTAAAATGAAACTTTAGGGGGGAAAATAACCCAAATTATTTGTCATTTTCTTCTGAAAGATGTGCCCTCAGAGTTTTACCCTCTGATTTCAGCAAATGTTTTGCTGCATTGCTCACTGAGATTAAAACTGTAATTAAAAAGTCCAAAGAACTGCCCAGTCACATGCTTTCACGTTATGTTCATTTACACGTTAAATAGGCAGGGATGCAAAACCATGTTCTGAAGTGTCCCTAACCTCTGTTTGCCTGAAGCTGGGAATGGGCGACAGGGAATGATCACTTGATTACTTACACTGTTCATTCCCTCTGAAGCACCTGGCATTGGCCACTGTCAAAAGACAGGATACTGGGCTAGATTAACCATTGGTCGAGCCCATATAGCCGTTCTTATGCCATCACCAATACTCAGGTGTCACTTTCCATACAAGAGGCAAGGCAATAGAGAACAGGGCCAGTATATGTATTAAGCTTTGATTTTAATTTAGGAAAATGGAGAAAGAGAGGCTGCAACTCCACTGGAGTTTTCATTTATGCCTTTGGTAAATCTGGCCCACATACTCTCCAAAATGATTGCCAGGCAGAAGAAATATCTGCCAGGATGGCATTATTATTTGATATAATAGGGTTAACTGTTAATTAGTAACACTAGCCATTTGATTAAGCATTAACGGTGCTAATTAATAATTTAGTGGATGGCCATTAATTAACAATACAAAGTAATTAATTTGATCAAATACTAGTAACAACAACAACTCTGCATTGGGAGCTGCACCCAACACGTGGGTTCCCGCTTGCGGAACCCAAGTCCAGCTCTTCCTGCGCACTGGCCGGCCCAATGGGAAGCCAGCAGGCCAGAGCCCTTCGGCACTTCTCGGAACTCTCCGCTTCCTCGCCAGCCCCCTTCGGAAATCTTCGGCAGCCTCGACTCTACCACTTCGTTGGGAAACTCTTCGGGCGCACCCGCTAGCCCCATTCGGAAATCTTCGGAAACGCGGAGGTCCCGGTCGGCTCTCCGGAGGCGGGCACTCGCGGTGTCGCAGTCCAATCAGAGGCGAGCCCGCCTGCCGCGTTCTTGCTTGCAGCCACGCGCCGCTCTCACTGCACGAAGCCGGGTCGCTTCACCTTCTCCACGTGATGTGCACATTCGCTCGGAAAATGAATCCCCAGTCTCTGCACCGCCAAGAGAGGAGATGAGCCCGACGGGTACCGGGAAACCCCTCGCCTATTGCGTAGAAGCGGCGGAGGCGGATTCAGCTGTCCTTAAGGAAGCGGCAGGAGGAGGCGGCGCAGCCGGCGGAGTGAGCCTCACGTTGCTCGCCCCAGTGAGGAGGCCGTGATAACCGTTGGGAAGGCTGGTGCCTGCTTTGTAGTGTGGCCGCGCGAGGAGGAGCGGGCAGGTACTAACAGCCATTCTCCCGCTGATACCGAGCCAGGAGCAGCCCGGCATTGGGGGTTACCCGCTGCCTGCAGTCAGATGCCAATGGGTCCCCTGCCTCGGTTGGGGCTGACGTACCTAGTCCCGGGGAAATGGAGGCGGGTGGTTGCCTGAGCTGGGTGAAGGGGAGCGGCCTAGGCCTGCGCAGAGGGGTAAGGGGCAGGTTGTAGGGAAGGGGTCTGGCAGTGCTAGCAAGCGTGTGTGTGTGGGGGGGGGGCACTTTGTGGGGGGGAGAGCAAACAGGGAGGAGCCGGGGTAGGGAAGAGCGGGTCACTTACACTGTGGGTGAGGGGAGGGAGAACCCCCAGGGCTGAGTAGTGGTACTGTGGGTGGGGAGGGGGCTGCTACGGCTGGGGAAGGAGAGGCTGGGGGCAGGGGACTTAGCAGTAGGTCACTCTTGGGAGAAGTTGGACGTGTTTGAGAAACCAGTCAAAATCCTGTGCAATGTCCACTATATTCCTTACTCAACCTTGCCAATTTCACTTTTGCTCAGAAGTGCTTTGTTTGTTTAACTTTTTGGCAAAGTTTTAAAATGTTCTCTAACAGTTTTTTTTATTATGTATGGGAGTAGTTTGCAGAAGCTGTCATCAGGGTTGCCTAAACCATAACTCTTTGTGGCCCCCCCCAAAAATAAAAAATCATTGCTACAGGGGACTGAATGACTGTCACTATTTGAAGCCCTGGGTGCCTAGTGTTCAGACACTTAGTTAGACTTAGTTGTAGTGATTTCAGTTGCGTCATGTTGCTAAAGTTACATGTGTTTAAATGTTTGTAGGATTGCATCAGAGCACAGCTGTACAACCCACTACTGAGAATTCTGGCAGCTACGGTCACCTTAACTAAAGTAGTGATCCCCTTGGTGGCAGCAGCAGAAATCTTAACCAAAAAAATTAGCGTAAACAGGGCCCTAGAGCACAATGGCTGGGCTAATATAGCTAGATTAATCTTTCTCTTATACTGAACAAGAGACCACAAAACAAAAAAACCTCTGCTAAAAATTATACTGTCAGTTTTTTTCGCTATGATTGTGTCATGTAACTTGTAGCTGGTTTCTCTTAGAAAAGAAAATGACTGGAAGAGCTAGAGCTAGAGCGAGAGGAAGAGCTCGTGGCCTGCAAATTGCTGTACCTCCTGTAGGAGCAGCTTTTGTGAGTGTTCATTTTTCAGATCCAGCACATCTACATTTTGAAAGATTAAAATTCAGAGTTGTCTGCTTCCCATGTAGTTGTATATGCATCAAGGGCTTCATTTCAAATCAAACCTTTTTGCCTCAC
Organism: Chelonia mydas; assembly: GCF_015237465.2. NCBI lineage: Eukaryota > Metazoa > Chordata > Testudines > Cheloniidae > Chelonia > Chelonia mydas. The sequence continues at coordinate 21,501,029 of NC_057856.1, read as the reverse complement.
ATGACTGATAAGCAAATGCACTGCCACAGTAAAGCTGGTATATTCCTCTAAAGCTTTGTGGGTGTAGTGCTGTATTCAGCAGTATATGGAACACAGAAGATGTTGCTTCCTGAGTTGCACTAAAATATATATACATTCTAAAATGTGTTAGGTATAACAGGCTTCCTCTCTGCAAAGTCAGCTGCCTTTTTTCCTGTAGTTTTTGTGGTATTTTCTGTAGTATCTTGGGGGACGAGGAGTTGCATTTCATGTTCCTCAGATTGCAATAATTACAGGAGCTTTTTTTAAATATAGAGGATGTGGTGGAGAGCAGCTTTAAGCCAGCTTCAATTAACCAGTGATAGATACAGCACTGCTACATGCAGAATAATCACACTGTTTTAAGGCAGGGAGGGTGCGTTTCGGTAGTGCTGGCTTCCAAACTGAATGAGTAACTTTACTGAATAACTTTTTGGCAACTTATTTAATACAGAGTGACATATTAACCTAACCTATAGGCAATTCATTTTCCCCCCATATTAAATAACTGTCATAGGAACTTGGCTATGCAGTACACCCTCCGGTGACTTCATTTGATAGTACAGGTTTTTTTGGTGATATCAATGAGTGCTGTTCCTAAGTGTAGTGGACTTTGCAGGGTCAGCAGCCACCTAGCTATGTGCAACCTAGACCTTTGCAACCTCAACCACAGCCGCCATCAGAGGGAGAATTTATTGGTCGTGGACGACAAAGAGGAGCTCCTAACGTTCCACAAGGTAAGATGGGGGACGGGGAAGTGAAGCTTATTGTCTATGGAACAAGTATTTAGAAGACTTAATGATTTAACTAAGATAATTAAGTATATATTGAAGATGGCATTTCTGTTTTTTTTTTCTCTTCGAAAACTAGTTAAATCTGAAGTATTGAATTTTTTTCTGATGTGGTCTCATAATGGCACGTTATTCCTCAAACTGCCTGAACTTTGATGGAGCTAAATAAATAAAGCAAAGCTTACCATTGGGCAGGGTGGATAAAAATCAATAATTTAAAAAAAAAAAATTTTTTTTTTTAATTTAAATAGGTTTTTTTGATAAAATGCTTTTTTTGGGAAAACAACCTATCTAAAGATAGTTTTTTAATTAAGATACATTATAGCTCAAAGATATTTCATCATGGAATAGGGATTATAAATTCTAATTCTATAGTATGAGACAATATATTCATGTAATGCTTAAGAAAAGTTTTGTAAATGAGTTCCAATAGTTCATGGATTAGGGACCGAATCTTATGGGGTTCCAAAGGCTTCTTTATAGATTATTTAGGTTAATCTTTCTATCTATCCAATGGGACTCAGTGCTCAGTCTAGAACAGGGGTCGGCAACCTTTCAGAAGTGGTGTGCCGAGTCTTCATTTATTCACTTTAATTTAAGGTTTTGCGTGCCAGTAATACATTTTAATGTTTTTTAGAAGGTCTCTTTCTGTAAGTCTATATATTATATAACTAAACTGTTGTCGTATGTAAAGTAAACAAGGTTTTCAAAATGTTTGAGTTTTCATTTAAAATTACATTAAACTGCTGATCTTACGCCACCGGCAGGCTGAGCGGGGCCTGTGGCCGGGACCCTGGCTGGCAAGGGGCTGGCAGCCAGAACCCCAGACTAGCAGTGGGCTGAGCGGGGCTGGCGGCTGGGACCCCAAACTGGCAGTGGGCTGAGCGGCTCAGCCCACTGCCGGTCTGGGGTTCAGTCTGCCGGCTCCTGCCAGCCAGGGTTCCTGCTGCCGGTCTGGGATCTTGGCCCTGCACACATAGAGTGGGTACCTACCTTCTCCCTGGTTCTAGCCCATTCTCTTCCTCTCCCTCTGCACTGAGCTGAGGGTGGGAGTGCACTGAGCACAGGGTTGGGGTGTACAGTCTGGCCAGGAGCTAGAATGAGGGAGGGGGCTAAGGGTTGGGGTTTGGGTGTGGAGTGCTTACCTGGGCAGCTCCCATTTGGTGTGTGGGGTGCAGGTGGGAATGTGGGGCGGTGCAGGAGCTCCCATTTGGTGCTCAGGGTGGGGGTGCGAATGTGGGGGGTGCAAGAGTCAGGACATGAGGTGTGAGGGGGCTGGGTATGTGTGGGGGTGCAGGAGTCAGGGCAGAGGGCTGGGGGTATGTGTGGGGGGGTACTGGAGTCAGGGCTGTGGTCGTGGGGGGGGTGCAGGGCAGGGGACTGGGGTGTGTGTGGGGGGGGGTGCAGGGCTCAGGGCAGGCGGCTGGGGGTGTGGGCTGGGGTCGTGGGGGTGCTCCCAGCTCCCTGCCCAGAGCGGCTCATGACAGGGGGCTGGAGGGGATATGCCCTGATTCCACCCCCCTTTCCCCAAGGCCCCGTTGCCACCTCGTCTCCGCCTCCTCCCCGGAGCAGCGAGTGCACTGCTGCTCTACTTCTCTCCCTCCCACTCAAGGGCCATCAGCTGATCGGCCCGGAGGGAGAGGAGGAGGGGCAGGAATGCAGCACGCTGGGGGAAGAGGCAGGGGAGGGGGGAGCTTGCCTGCCCTGCAGCAGCAGCCGGCAGGGGGCGCAGAGAAGAGCGGACCAGGGCGGGCAGGATTTTTAACGGCACGCTGCTGCCTGTTGGGGTCCCGGCCTGGGTTCAGCAGTGGGCTGAGCAGGGCCGGTGACTGGGACTTGGCAGGGACAGCGTGCAATTAAAAATTGGCTCGCATGCCGTCTTTGGCACGCATGCCATAGGTTGCTGACCCCTCGTCTAGAACATACCATCAGAGATGCTTAGTTTTGCAATTCTCAAACTGGGGGTTTGTGTCTCCAGAGGTAACATGCTTGTTAACAGCAAAAATGTTTTAAAATAAATATATAGAGGTGAGAAATAATAGATCTCAACTCTGTTGTCCCTCTGCAAATTTGTGTACACAGTCAATCCCTTATCTCTCTCTAAAAGAGAAAAGTTTCAAAAAGTTCAATGAATAGAAGATTACTGGGGGCGGACTAGATCTGGACAAGGAGAAGAAGTCTGGAGATACATGTGAGAAGTGAGGGACATGTAATATTTTAACAAAACAAGCATATGTTTGCTGTTGAAGATAAAAATGCAAAATATGTAATGTTTGTTTTTAGTTAAATAAAACAATTTAAATGTCTGTCTAGTGATGTTCTCCTAATACAGCATGGCAAGAAAAACCTCCAAATATTAATGATTAACCTGTTGAATTGAAGATATTTATGAAGTCATTGGGAGGTGAACTGTCTGTTTCAATTACTTTTGGTAAATGAAATAACCAACCAACCATTCATTTTTCTGATATAGCTGTAAAACTAATCTGAAAAGTTTTCAAAATAAATCACTGTTTAAAAATGTATAGTGTGTACCTTCTAAAAATGAAACTTACATCTATCTCTGAGTTGTGAAGAATATGTATTAAGGTTGTAACAACCAACAAGAATGCACTTTTATGTAGAAAACCATGATTAAATCGAGTCTTCCTGACTAGTGATTTAAACCATGATTTTAAATCAAATCCACCCTGTCATTGGGTCCTGCTTATTCTACAGCCAGGCTCTAGTTGTCCTTGCTGTAATAGAATTAATAGTCCTGAGTGTATCCCTTCACTTTTTGGCAAATGGTACAGATTGAAAGCTCTGTGTAAGAAGCTGTTTTTCAGAGCACATGGTTTTCATTGGTTTCAGAGTAACAGCCGTGTTAGTCTGTATTCGCAAAAAGAAAAGGCGTACTTGTGGCACCTTAGAGAATAAATTGGTTAGTCTCTAAGGTGCCACAAGTACTCCTTTTCTTTTTATGGTTTTCATTGGTTTTGCCAGTTGAGGATTGATATTAAACAAGCAGACTGGAATTTCTTGAGATTAGGAAATGGAATATATTTACATAACTTGTTTTACCTGTTCCATTTTTTCTATCCTGAATTATTAGTAAATACTAGGGCTGTCAAACAATTAAAAAAATTAATCATGATTAATCACAAGATTTAAAAAAAGTCACAATTAATCGCAGTTTTAATCTGTCTGGAGCAGCTTGGTCGGGGTGGCTCCATGGGGGGGAGGAGGAAGGAGCAGCAGTGGAGCAGGACAGCAGGGGGAGGGGCATCCCTGCCCTAGAGGCATGCAGTGGCCCCCCATGAGCGTAACACCCTGGGTGGTGGCCTCCTTACCCATTCCTAAGGCTGGACCTGTCCAGCGGGGAGGGGATGGTTCGGGGGGGGGGCCTGGCCTCCTCTCTCCCCCGGCAGGTTTTTAACCAGCTCTCCCAAATTGCCCACAGACTGTGGCATATGGTCATGATCAATTAGTGCAGTGGGGGAGGGGGAACTGATGGAGTCATTCAGGGGGTGGGGTCCTGAGGCAGTGGCTCCAAAGCACCCTTTCCCTGCTTTGCATCCTTGTGGCTGCTGGTGATTACCCTTATCCCTCCCCATCTGTAAAACAAATCAACAGGGGGATGGGGTGTGAGACCAGCTCAGATGAATTGGGAGGCATTTCAGTAATCTGCCGTTCTGGTCTGGATATTATGGAGTCTCACATCCCCGCTGCCTCCTGCTCGCTGCTGTACTTGGTGCTTCCCTCCCCACCCACCTGCTGCCGAGTTCCGTCTCCAGAGGTGTGCAATTAAAGCTTGTTAAAAATAAAGTGATAATTTGTTTTGAGTTAATCGCATGCGTTAACTGCCATTAATTGACTGTCTTAGTAAATACTTACATTAGGATAGTAGCAAAGGGCCCCAATGGGGTCCCATTGTGGTGGGTGCTGTACAAAGAAAAGACCATCTCTGCCCTGATGATGGACATTTGTTCTCTAAGAATGGCCTGTGCTGTTCTCGGCTCCTGAGATGCATGTGTTTACAGTGCTGCAAGTTCATAATCATCTGGAAAGTGAGTATTGGCGCCATACACAGGCCCCCTTTTGGATTTGAACAGTTCTTGCAAGAGATCTAAAAAGCTTAAGTAACTTGGATCTAGTGAAGTCTGTGTTGAGAGAGGCCATAGACAATGTCTCTCTGTTCTTTGCAATGAAGTCTTTGGATTGTATCCAAATTGTTTCATTTTCCTCTTTTTCGCCATCAGTAATTCATGTTTTGGAGGTTTTAAGATATCTCCTGGTACTGGAGAAGTTGATTCCCCTTCAGTGCAGAACTTCTCCCTCAAGCCTGTCTAGTACCTTAATTCTTCTATAGGTCCACTGTTGGACTGAGATTCACTTATTCAGCAGATTGGCCTAACAAATCTGTTTGGCAAAACATTCAGCAACAGTGGGAAACTCAGGATGATCTCATCACAGTCACTTCCTGCGTTGGCCAATTCAGCTTACCTTAGTTGCACACTTTATTTATAATTTTTGGTTCTTTTCTTATTATGTATTGGTCTCTCATTTCCATGCTAATTCTCCTCCCCGTCAGTTGTTAGTTCAAACCAGTTTCTTCTAGCTGCGTGGCTACTTTTATTTTCCTCATCAACATGATTGTTCTGCATCTTTGTTATAGCCACGCAAACAGTAAACATGATTACTCTACAATTTCTTACACATGCACAGTTCTATTAAAGAGCATGCTGTTAAACCTTGTCAGAATAAATTCTTAAAATTCACAGCTGACTTCTTATTCGGCCTAAATATGCCCATGCTCCCAACATCCTTCTTATTCTTATGAATCCTTGGGAGTCTGGCATTAGTGGGCAGTATGGTTAGAGGAAGTGTCAGATATGTAAGGAGACTTTTCAAATTCTCATCACCAACAGGCCACCTTATCTTCAATGAGAGTGTTTTCTTTACTTGGATACATTTGAAAGATGATTTGATGAATGCTTTTGAAGAAGGGTTATGAAAAAGAGCATGCCGGTGGAAGCAGAAACTGCCCCCTTTTCCTCATCTGATGGACAAGTGGAAATCACTTCAATCTCTGTCCCTCATAACTTCTTGGAAGCAAGACTGCTTGGGGTGTATTTTTAAATATATGGATAATGAGCTCTTTATGATCTAATCCCTCTGCCTATTTTACAGAATATTAGGGTTGGAAGAGACCTCAGGACGTCATCTAGTCCAATCCCCTGCTCAGAGCAGGACCAACACCAACTAAATCATCCCAGCCAAGGCTTTGTCAAGCTGGGCCTTAGAAACCTCTAAGGATGGAGATTCAGCCACCTCCCTAGGTAATCCATTCCAGTGCTTCACCACCCTCCTAGTGAAATAGTTTTTCCTAATATCCAACCTAGACCTCCCCCACTGCGACTTGAGACCATTGCTTCTTGTTCTGTCATCTGCCACCACTGAGAACAGCCTAGCTCCATCCTCTTTGGAACTCCCCTTCAAGTAGTTGGAGGCTGCTATCAAATTCCCACTCGCTCTTCTCGTCTGCAGACTAAATAATCCCAGTTCCCTCAGCCTCTCCTCGTAAGTCATGTGCCCCAGCCCCCTAATCATTTTCGTTGTCCTCCGCTGGACTCTCTCCAATTTGTCCACATCCCTTTTGTAGTGGGGGGACCAAAACTGGATGCAGTACACCGGGTGTGGCCTCACCAGTGCCAAATAGAGGGGAATGATCACTTCCCTTGATCTGCTGGCAATGCTCCTACTAACGCAGCCCAATACGCTGTCGGCCTTCTTGGCAGTGAGGGCACGCTGCTGACTCTCATCCAGCTTCTTGTCCATTTTAATCCCCAGGTCCTTTTATGCAGAACTGCTGCTTAGCCAGTCAGTCCCCAGCCTGTAGCGGTGCATGGGATTCTTCCTTCCTAAGTGCAGGACTCTGCACTTGTTCTTGTTGAACCTCATCAGATTTCTTTTGGCCCAATCCTCCAATTTGTCTAGGTCTCTCTGGACCCTATCCGTACCGTCCAGTGTATCTACCTCTTCGCCCCCCCCCCCCCCCATCCTAGTGTCATCTGAGAACTTGCTGAGGGTGCAATCCATCCCATCATCCAGATCATTAATGAAGATATTGAGCAAAATCTAAATTTGATAATTTAGAAGTGGAGTATGTGGCCCTTTCCATTAAGAAGGCCTGATTCAATCATCTTGTGATCTCAGGTGTTTTCCTGCATTTATTTTTCTCGTCCAACAATAGGTAGGCTTGACTGGATTCTTTAGGCCAGTGGTTCTCAAGTAGGGGTTCGGTACCTCTGGGGGTATACAGAGGTCTTCCAGGGGGTACATCAACTCACCTAGGTATTTGGCTAGTTTTGCAACAGGCTACATAAAAAGCACTAGCAATGTCAGTTCAAACTAAAATTTCATACGACTTTTTTATACTGCTTTATACAATACACACTGATAAGTAATACAATATTTATATTCCAATTGATTTATTTTATAATTGTATGGTAAAAATGAGAAAGTAAGCAATTTTTCAGTAATAGTGTGCCTGTGTCACTTTTGTATTTTTAGGTCTGATTTTGTAAGCAAGTAGTTTTTAAGTGTGGTGAGACTTGGGGTACGCAAGACAAATCAGACTCCTGAAATGGTATAGTAATCTGGAAAAGTTGAGAGCCACTGCTTTAGGATTAGGTTTAAGTATTCTTTACGCCAACTCTGCAGAGGCTTGCAAGAAGCTCTTTACTAACTAGGAAGGAAGTTATGCTTGTTAGTAGCATTACAGCTTAAATTTGTCCAGTATCTAACAGTACTGGTGAGATGACTTTTCTGACTAAGGCTGGTTGTTTATCACATACTGTGTGTTGGGAGGGGGAGGGGAAATGGAAAACTCGCATCTTAAATCCAAAGCAATGTTATAGTAACTTAATTAAAATATCTTAAAACAGTTTCATAACTCATAGCTTTGACTTTAAAAACAGATTACTATTCTACTTGGCTGGATATGCATAGATCCAAATTGGTATTTTTAAAAAAATATGACAGCATGTTCCCTTTGCGCTAGCTTATTCAGTAATAGGCTGGTTGGAATGAAAAAGACCATGCTTGGAAAATCCAATCACATTTTTATCACAAAAATCATGATGTTGACAAACATTTGTCCCTATATTAATGAGGGACAGTTTGTCTCTCTCCTGGAATGTTTTATAAGGTATGCAAAGACGGAAGCAAAACAGATTATAGCTGAGGGCCACAGCCTCCGAACAGGCTCTGGGTTGCCTGTGTTGTCTCTGTAGCTGCAAGCATGTCAGTCACAGCAAGGATTGGAATGAGGTGCCCCTCTTGGTTGAACTCTTGCTTCCTATTGGAGCCAAATTGTGGTGCCAAAACAATCAGTTAAAACACCCCACCATTTGGCCTTCTTTAAGTTACCCTGTAAGATGGGCAAAAAATTTACTCTGAAGAGGACTGGCACTTGATACTGTATTCCGTCTCAATCCTTGATTGACAGATCTGATAGAAACAGTTGGGAGGCTTACACAAGAGGGTAGTATGTGGCTATTATGTCTTTAAATGCACTAGTTACAATATGGCTTGCTTTCAGCGTTGCTTGGTTGAGGAAGGTAGAAATGATGCAACGCACTTCTAGAACTACTACAGTTTCTTCTCTTTGACAGCTTGCACATGCAACTATAGTTGTAATAACTACACAAATTAGATGAAATTCTTTTAAAGTGTCACTGAATTTAAGAGTTAACACTCTTAACACTGAGAAAAATTCAAGCATTTAATGTCTGTATATGCCCCCCAAATAGTTTGATGTTGCCACTTTGATATCACTGCTCAAAGAGGTTCATGCTCTTTAGGTTCCAGATATAGGCTCATTCCCAGGAGATCTTAAGGCATACTAGTACTACACAAAGCAGGCTTGTTTTGCTGCGTATAGAAAGAAGAAAGTGATAACACATTGGCTCCATGTAGATACTGCATATGGACCTGGAAGGACAGCCAATCTAATCAGAGACCCATGAGCCTTCAGGCAATTACACACAAGAGAAAACAGTTCTTAATAATAGTAGAATGGATCTGCCTCAGTTCACGGGGCCCCAGACACCTGTAATAGAATGACAAGTAAGTCTTAAATCTTGGAAAAATAATAGTGCAATTTCAATCCATGTTGCCATATTTCTCCAAAGGAGTTTTGAGTTTCTAGTATGAGTGCAGACAACATCATTTGAAAACTCAAGTTACAAGTAATTTTTTTCCCTTAAAAATTTTGTTGAAATGCAATAGATTACAGGAAAAATATCTGAGAACCTAGGTCGAAATTTGGCATATTTCATAATTGAAATTAAGTTTTAACGAGTAGTACTAAATCCCAAATTGGAATAAGGAATGTGGTGAAAATTAGATTTAAAGTATATCCAGCTCTCGTCATTGCGATTTGAACTCAGTGTAATAACTGTCTCAGTCTCATCCTTAGCCTATAGCACTTTTAGAGTTGTAAAATACATTTCAAATACCTACAGATATTTTTATAATGACGTTGTTCTGAGAGTTGAAGCAACCTTGAGGCTTCTTCAGATTGATTGTGCTATGGCAACTGCTCTGGCTTCTTCTGTTCAAGGGTTCAGTTCTTAGCATCCTCAGCATTCTGTTGTTTGTATTTCACATTGTAGTGGTTTGGTTAATTTTATCATGATTTATATTAATTTATTTATTTCCCCTCTCCCCAAAATTCCAGGACATGATATTTCAGTTGGTTTTCAGGAACTGTCATTAGCAGATAGGGGTGGACGTCGCCGAGATTTCTATGACCTCGGGGTAAATACTCGGCAAGCCATGGAACATGTTAAAGAGTCAAAAACAGGCAAGTTAAAATTATATTGTGGTTTCAAATATAAAATATGCTCATAGAAATATAGTGTACTATTTTCCATTGGCTTTGTCTCAAGAGTTGTTAAACTAGGATTATTTATATTTCAGTAGCACCTAGAAGACCAAATCAGCGACCAGGACTTCATTGTATTAGGAATGCCGTAAAAGACAGGGGAGAAATAATAGGAAAAACTGGCCTTGCTCCAAAGGGTTTAAAAAAAGTTTAACAATTAAATTTTGGGGTGGGTGGTTCATTATTTAAAAGTTGTTGAAATGTAAATTGGAAAAACTTAATTTTATAACTAGCTATTTTTGTCATTTTAGGTACTTCAGGTACCACAATAAGATTAAGTACGAACCATTTTCGGTTGACGTCTCGACCACAGTGGGCTTTATATCAATACCATATTGACTATAATCCTCAAATGGAAGCTCGTCGTCTTCGCTCAGCTTTACTCTTTCAGCATGAAGAACTAATTGGGAGGACACATGCATTTGATGGAACAATATTATTCTTACCAAAAAAACTAGAAAATAAGGTGTGTGTGTATGACATGGTGCTACATTCTATTTGAGTTTTATTCTCGTATAGTACTTTCATTCTATTTGGGGTAAAAAGAAAAGGAGTACTTGTGGCACCTTAGAGACTAACAAATTTATTTGAGCATAAGGTTTTGTGAGCTACAGCTCACTTCATCTATAGCTCACAAAAGCTTATGCTCAGATAAATTGGTTAGTCTCTAAGGTGCCACAAGTACTCCTTTTCTTTTTGCGGATACAGACTAACACGGCTGCTACTCTGAAACCTGTCTATTTGGGGTGAAACTCAATGAAGTATGAGTAGGATTGCTGTAAAATATGCAGCTTTTAATTAGGTTGAGTTTCCAAGAGTTAATTATTTGACTTGAAGTATGGGAACTTGATGGGCTAATGAAACTCAAATCATACTAGCCCACACCCAAATTCTTCAGGCCCAAATAATCCTGTATTTCTGCTCGGAGATAATGGAGTTGAATCAAAACTCCTCTTCTTTCCTCTAGTGCCTTTAGAAGTTTGAAGGTACGGAACAAAAAGAGCATCTTGAAGTCTTAAGACTGACTGACCTGGTGCCTGTCCAGCCTACAAGCCTGGGCTTCTGGTAATAAGCAAAAAACTTATCTACGCTCAGCACCAAGCCACCTTCTTCTAAGCCCTCTGGGTACTGCCACCTCTTGGCTCAGTACAGCCATGATGATGCCAATACTTCAGTTTTGTCTAGTCTGGCAGAGAGAATAATCTCCGCTTTACTGGCACTGAAGAACTGGTACTGACTATGCCTTTAATTACTTGTTTGTTACTGTCCCTGTCATTATTGATGATTTCTCTCAGTACTCTTGATGCCACAGGCAGGTAGGACAACTAAGGACTTGATGACACCCTGACTCTCAGTTGCTTTTTTTTCTCAGCTTGGTGGGTGGTAGTCAGGAGTACTGGTAGAGACTTTGGTGCATGAGCCACCCAGTATGGGAGAAATCTTCTGAGGTTATTCCTCTAGCTACTCTATCTGGTACCACCCTGCTTTCACCAGAAGATTATTCTTTTTCATCTTCTGAGTCAGCCAGGAGCAGGGAGGAATCTCCATTACCATACTTGGGCAAAAGACACTCATCTCCCATAATTCCTGGATGGGCTTCCAGGGTGGAGTTCTAACACTCTGGGCATAGATCTCATTCCAGGGAGTCCACCCTGCTGACTTCCAGTGACGTAGGCCGGCCAACCTACCTTGGCTTTATTGGGCACCCTGGGACATTTTACGGTCCCTCCAGAACAACCTCAGCAATGCCTCACAGCCTCCAGTTTCCAAGGTACAGCCTGAGGAGGAGCTAGAAGATGACCAGCACAAGATGCAGCTGCATTTATCATCATCCTCAGCGGCTGAGGTAGTTGGGCTGATTCTAGTCCATCCCTATCTGTGGACTACAAAGCATTCCAAGAATTGATGAGGAGAGCAGCTACAGCATTAGAGCTATCTCTGGAGGACATTCAGGAAAGCGGTATAGAGTCTTGGACTCCTTACACTCTGCTGTCCCTGGCCAAGTGATGCACCCTATATATAAAGGGCTGTAAGATCCCACCAATGTGCTATGGCAAACTCTTGCCTTTATAGCACCCACCCTGAATGAGGCTGACCATTGCTATCCGGTTCTGGCACAAGGATTCAAACAGTTCTTTTCCGATGCTGGGGTCTCTGGTGGTAATGGCATCCAGTAGTGGACAAGGCAGGGTGAGCAAAAATCTACTCCCAAGGATGAAGGGGAAAAAACTGGGCTTGCTTGGGAGAAAGTTACATGACAGTGAGTTTGTATGTGAAGATTGTTGCAAAATACGATTTTATTAAGTGGAGTGCTCTCGCTATTCACTGAAACTCTGAGGAGCTAATTGAAGAACTCAAGTCTGTTGTGGCCAAGGGCTAGCTCGTCTCCAGAACATCTCTTCAGTCAGCTCTCGATGGACCAGAGAAAGCAGCTTGATCTGTGGTCACAGCCATTGTAACGAGAAGATCATTGTGGTGAACACCTTTGGTATCCCTAAGGAAGTGGAGACAGCTACTGAGAACCTTCACCTTGAGAGAGACAACATTATTCGTGGTAAGACAGACAAGGCCTTGCACACCCTTAAGGACTCTTGTGCAACCCTAATGTATTTGGTAGTAAAGTTGATGCCTATACTGCTTCCTTCTGAATGGAAGTACATACGCCCCCAATCACTCTCTTATGCACCAAGGCTGCCTGAACAGGCAAGGAAAAGGCATAAATTCCCAAGTCGGAGGTAGTTATCTGTTCCTGCCTCAGCAGTCTCTCACCCACAGCAGTCTCCTAAACAGTAGATTTGACTGCCTCCTCAGGAACAGAGTTTCAGTTGTTTAAAACCCATTTGGGAAGCAGTTGTACCATTTCTGCAATGTCTGAAATACCATCACCTCAAATCACTGGATTCTAGATGTGGAATTGGGATACACCACACAATTTCAGTCTCTGCCCTTCACCATTTCTATTCAGGAACTTCACCAGATTGCATTGTTTCAAGAAGTGCAGGCTCTTCAGTCTTGGTGCTACCAAGGTGCCACCCTTCCACAACACCAGGGGACAAGTGTTTTATTCTTGTGACTTCAAAAATAAAAAGGAGTTAAGGCTCATCCTACATCTGAGAGACCCGAACATCTTAATAAAAAAAAGTTTGGGATGGTGTCCCTGGCCTCCCTCATTCCTTCCCTCAACCTGAATGACAGGTACACTGCTGTCAATCTGCAGGACACTTATTTTCATGTGGCCATTCTACCCTGCCACAGAAAATTCCTTATATTTATAGTGGGGGGTGGGGGGGGAATATAATTACTTATATACACTTTTACTATTTGAGCTATTATTAGCACCTCAAGTTTTCAGTAAGTGTGTGGCAGTACTAGCAGCTTATCTAAGGCATGTGAGCATCCAGGAATTCCCTTATCTGGGCGACTGGTTAATCTGTTTCAGAGTAACAGCCGTGTTAGTCTGTATTCACAAAAAGAAAAGGAGTACTTGTGGCACCTTAGAGACTAACAGTCTTTTCTTTTTGGTTAATCTGTGGCTGCTTCTGCCAGCAATTCACAGGGAATACTTGTCAGATCCGGTGTCTTTTCAATCACTTGGATCAGAAAATAAAAAGGGACAAATCCATATTGACACTTGGGCAGAGAATTGAATTCACCAGTGCTTTTCACAACTTGATAACTGCAACCACTTATTTTCCTCAAGAGAGATTTTATTCCCTCTTCTCCCTGTATGCTAGTCTCCGGTCTCATTTGTCAACAGTCAGAACGTGGGTTGCTTGATTACATGTGACATCCTGTACATATGTGACGCTGAATGCCAGTCTGTACCTGCAGTGTTTGCAAAGCAGGTTGAAGTCTGTATGTTATATCCTTAATTCAAGGAATGAGGATATGCACCTCCAACAGTACTGGCTTGAATGCACACACATCAAAAGTGAAATATATATGTGCACAATACATCTCAAGTACCACAGTTACTGTACAGAAGTGTTTCTTCTCTTCACTAAAAGGAGGCTGTAGGTTAAATCCTGGAGCAAGATGGATGGGGAAGTGTAGAATCAGATGGGTGGAAGGAAGCAAAACAGGAAGGGCGCTCTGACCCATCAAGGTGTACTCATGGCAGACTGATTACTTCTAGCTTTACTGTGAGGATTTAGAGTTAGTCTGACCATAATATTACTAGGCTGAGACTTACAAAGCAGTCCTAGGGGGTTTAAGCATAAAAATTAATGGAATATAAGGCTACATTTTCTAGACTGCTTTGAAAAATTCAGTCATAGCTTATGTTTACATAACTCAACTTCAGTAAATACTCCCTTTCTTAGCTTACTGAAGTGTTCAGTCAGACCCGAAATGGAGAGAATGTCAAGATTACTATCACCTTGACCAATGAGCTACCACCTACTTCACCTACATGCTTGCAGTTTTACAACATTATTTTTAGAAGGTTAGCTTTTTATTTTACAATTCTTATCTTTCTTACAGGAAGCTAATTGAAAAGTTTTGGGTTTAATCTTTGGGAATGGGGGGGCTTTAACTGCTAGTCTCATGGCAAATATTACATTTTTTTTCCTTCTCTATGGTGGCCAAAGGAAAATGCTTGTCAGCTATCCAATATGGATACTAATCATAAACAGCTACAGTTTGGCAAGTGATTAGATATATCTGTTGGCGTACCACTTTGAAATAGGTTGCTTCTATATTCAAGAATAACAAGTAGCCTCTGATGTTAACAGAGTCCTGGGTGGGAGCTCTGCGAACAATTTCTGTTCTGCTGGGGGCATTAGCTTATTCTTAAAGGCCTGGATGGCAGTATAGCGCTTCTGAAACTGGTATGTTTCTGTTTGTGACCTGGTCTTTCTGCTCATTTTGATGCCTTCATCTGAAGGGGGGGGGACCTGCTGAGACCGCTGTCAAGAGGCATGTGACTCAGTCCATGATAGGGGGACGTGTTCTTAATTAGTTTTACTACAAGAACTGAAAGATTAAATAAATGCTTACAGTTTGTTTCGGTATTACTTAAAGGTCACATTGAAACAAAACTCTACATCAGCATCTTTGTTCTAGCTTAATATAGCAAAAGCAAGGCATGTAGCTCTAAATGTAGGCCTACAGTATTTTGGATGTTTTGATAAACTAAATAGTACTATTTGCCAATTACTTATTCTTTCCCAACTTCTTTTTAGGCTTTTGAAAATAATGAACTTGCAGCAAATTGGACGTAATTATTACAATCCAAATGACCCAATCAGCATCCCCAGTCACAGGTTGGAAAATGAGATTACAAGTCTTGCAAGGGAGAAACGATCTTTTGATATTACTTCAATGATTTATCATGTATTAAAACGATTTTTTTCGACTTGTATAGTTTTGTGTTGAGACCTCTCATGTACCTAACTTTCAGTTTCTTCTAACTATGGGGGTAACTCTAAAATCTGACTTGACCTAGATCCATCCTTGTGAGTTCTACGTAAGCAGCTGAGTAAAACACGAAATCTCTCATCTATCTATTTCTAAGGCTTATTTTCAGCTGAAATGGAGCCCCTATGAGTATTTTCTTACCATCTGCTACATAGGCAGCAAAAAATGTAACATTATAATATAAGCAAATAGTGTCTTGTAGACTTGTGTACAAAGTAATGATATTTAAGACATTTATTTTCGGGTTACTTTCATTAGGTGATTTTGTAGTCTTAGGGCTAGATCTTGAGGTTGTCCTTTCAGTGCAGCTTATATTGCTGCATCGCCAGACTAACAATCTTGCATCTTAAATAGATCAGATAGCTACATAAAACATTCTCTAGAGATGAACAAGACACAGAGGCTAAGGAATCTGAAGTTTTTGTGGCTTTATGATTTTCCAGATTGTGGGGGAGATGTAAAGAAATAATAATTAAATAAAGGATAGAGGTATTTTACAGGACTGCTGATGTTAAAGCATGCCTTTATTAAATTCCTTAGTTGATAATGTTAAAGTGAATTCTAAATCTCTCCACCATTTACTTTTCCACTTCAGAATGAATTAGCTTTGGTAAGTTTCTTGTACCTTGACACTGCAATATTGGAGTTGCAGATGCCATAAGGCAGTATTTAAATTAAAACAAATGACTGTTTGACATTTTTAACTTAATAAAAATCTTTAATTTGTGGTTCTGTAAAACTAATGAAGGTAAACTTGATCATCATTAAAATCTATAGAACAAATTGGTAGCACTGTTAGATATATGAGAAGCCAATTTGTGTTATAAAATATTCTGTTTTTTTCCAACAGGTTGATGATTTGGCCAGGCTTCGCTACTTCTATTCTCCAGTATGAGACAAACATCATGTTGTGTACAGATGTGAGCCATAAAGTTCTCCGCAGTGAAACTGTGTGGGATTTTATGTACAACCTGTATAAGCAGGTTGAAGAACAAAGATTTAGAGAAACTTGTGCTAAGGAACTGATAGGGCTAATTGTTCTTACAAAGTAAGATGATAGTGATTATTTTTAAATAATGTGACCATTAATGCTGTTTTGTAACTGAAGCACAGACTATTTCAAAGATATTTAGGTGCCTAGAGATGCAGATAAATGCCTAATGGGATTTTCAGGCATCTAACTTGCTTGGGTGCTTTTGAAAATCCCCTAGGCACCTATCGGTATCTTTAGGTGCCTAAATACCTTGAAAATCTGATATTTTAGAAGTTATTTTGGGATTTTCACAAGCTGATCTTAACTATAGCAGGTGCAATGTGTATCTGTTTACCATGGAAGTCTTGCTGGGCTCTTAGGGCTGGATTTTTCAAACAGCTGGTTTATATTCATATTTTAAGAATCTGTCTCTTTCCTCTTTGCAGATAAAATAAATTTTAAGCATTTAGAAAAAATTCTAGGCTTATTCTTGGCACCGATCTACTGATACTAGAACAGTTCTAATTCCATTAGTATTATAGCTGATAGCTAAACAATGTTTTACATGTAAAAATCATGTAATATAAACACTCCTCAAATGTTCAACCCAGCCTTACCAATTTAAGCTGATTTTAGGCCTTACTGTGGCAAAAGAGGACTCTTAGTGATCCAAGATGAGACGTCATATCATCCTGGTAGATGCAGGCTCCCTTATGTTGAGCCTACTTCTCTTTCCCTTGTCTTCTTTTTGAGACTTTTCTGGGGTGTTACATATTTTGCAGGGAACAAGTGGCTAACAGAAGGCATGAAGCTAAAAAAGCTCTTAGTCCCCTGCTCAAATTAATGGCTAAACCAAGTTGATAGTGTATGAAATTAACTGTATATATACCAATCTGCTTCCTGACATACTTAAAATCAATTCTCAGTGTATTCTAACATAAACTGCATTTGAAGCTAAAGTGTGTCAATTGTAATCTGAACATGGAAGTTATTATCAGCAATAAAGTAACAAAATTTCTATTAAAATTTTAGATTACTAGATATTTTCTGTAACTTTCTGCATTTCTCTCAGTCCTCCCTGGCCTGTTTCCATGCACCTGTGAATAAACTATTACTATCTACATGTAAGACAAGATCAAAAGAATTTTTAAAAATTTTTATTCAGGTATAACAACAAAACATACAGAGTTGATGATATTGACTGGGATTCCAATCCAAAATGCACCTTTAAGAAAGCAGACGGTTCTGCAATCAGCTTTGTAGACTACTACAAAATGGTATGAAATTATAACTAAAAATGTCATTTTCATTCTCCTTACTAGATTTTGTTGGACTTCAGAGCGTCATCTGTGGATAGCTATTACTAATTAATTAGCATTCTATCAGAAGACTATGCATGGTACTTTTTTTTTACTTTCAGATGTTAGTTGTTTACATAACCATGCTTCAAAGTGATTTCTAGTTGTCCAGATTTTTAGAAGTATCTTGAGTTATACACCTATGGTCATTCTTAACAATGTCAACTATTCTAAAAATCCACTAAATATGTTCCTTTTTCTAGGATTACTAAAGGGACAGTATCAACTATATATCTGTTTTTTAAAATAATTCCAAAAAATTCTGGCTCGCCTACATTTTGAATCGCATGTCATGAAGTGTTTTAAAAATCCCGTTAAACTTTTTTAAGGGTTTTTTTTTTCTGCTCCACAGCTAAACGTCTTTTTTTCAGCAAGTCTAACTTGACTACACAGGAATATATTGAAACTGATCAGACAGAAGGTGCTGTCAAATGCACAAAGTAAACCAACTTAAGTGTTTTTTGGTAAATTCTTTCCTATAGTAATCAAAGGTAATACTTTTAACTAGTAGGTACAAAATTTTCAAACAAGAGGTTTGGGGTTTTCAAGTTAATTCTGTCCCTTTCCACTCCTGATGCCAATATGTATGAGTGTGAATTTTTTTTTTTAATAGCAGTATCCATTCAGTCTCTGCCTGCGCCGTGGACATCCCTGTGTCCCTTTCCACCCAAGAGCGGAGCAGGCCCAGCTATACCTCAGCTCCTTCTTAATATCTGTGGCAACAAGACCAAACAGCAGCACTGTCCACTTCTCTGTACACTGTGCAAGTTCTAATTCTATCTAGTTATTGAAGTTAGTGTAGTCATTAGTATTGTTTAAGATAGGGTAGTTTTTATGTCCATTACGTAAAAAATAAATACCCACGCTCTATAATTTATTCAAAGTTTTTCCCATACCATAGCTGCTCTAGGATGGCAGAATATAAGTCTCCAGGATTTATATTGTTTCTCCTTTAAGGCGACGACTTTCTGTCAGTGATGGACACTTTTTTTTTTTTTTTTTTTTAAATACTTCGTACTCAGTGAAACACACATCGCAGATAAGTGTCCTTTTATACAAAGAGCAACATAAAGCAGAGGACTTCTGTCTTAGTCTTAGGCCTTGTCTACACTACGGGGGGAGATGGATCTAAGTTAAGCAACTTCAGCTACATGAATAACAGCTGAAATCAACATACTTAGATCTAATTACTGCAGGGTCCATGGTACACTATGTTGACGGGAGACGCTCTTCCGTCAAATCCCCTTGCACATCTCATTCAGGTGAAATACAAGAGTCAACGGGAGAGCGATCTGCGGTTGATTTAGCAGGTCTTCACTCAACCCGCTAAATTGGCTGCCGATACGTCGATTCCCTGGTAAGTGTAGACAAGCCCTTAAACTCCTCTTAGCATGCTCCATGAGGGCCGCCTCTGAACCTGAGCGAAAGAAGACTGCCAGACTGGATCAGACTATTTCAGTGAGTGCTCCGATAAGCTCCGGGTTTACCCTGTGCACCAGGGTGCTTTTTCTTCCTGAAGTAAGCTGCATACTTTCACTACTGAGTCTGGGCAGAAGAGGACTTAGGAAAAGTATCTATAGTAGGAAAGAGCACTACTCTCAAGATTACAGCAGACACAGATTTCTTTCTCCAGAACTGGGTAAATCAAAGCAGAAATCTTGCCATGTATCTGCTCCACCTCCTGCTCCTTAGCTAACTGACAGCTCAAGGCCCAGATTGAATCCAGCTGATGCTTCTGCACTAGCTGGTCACTGAACAAGAATGGTGCTGTCGGAGGAGCATATCTTTTCCTCTTTCAGTACTAACATGGGCATGTGGCACTGCAGCAGTGTAGTATCTGATGAAGTGGAGATTCTTCTGGCACTAAGCTTCTAGGTATCTGAGATGTACGATCCCAAGAGACATCTCTCCCTCTTAAGCTCTTGGCCTCATTATTCCCTGCAGCTGAGTCCTCTTATTACTAGTGGAGGACGGAGTGGTCAAAGCTGTTCTGGTATTTGGTTTTGATGAATCTGTCAACAGTGTTTGATCTCACACTACTAGTTCAGTGCAGTGTAATTTATTCAGAATGGGGTCAGATCCTACATCCAGATCTAGCTAATGATCCCAGACAGAACATCCTCCACTGAAGTCCAGAACACTTCAGCTTTTTAGCAGGAAGGACTTCACTAGAGTTACTTTTGCCCCAAAATGGAAGAGGTTCTCTAGGCAAAAATACTACAAAGATATTTACTTCCCTTTGAAAACTCTCTAGAGTGACTACTGATTGCTTGTTAGCCCTAAAACATTTCAGAATCTGCATCAGCTCCATAATAACCTATTTAGCACTCTCAGATCATCACCTTTCTGTTGAAGGCCACATAGGTTTCTCACACCTGACAGTTGCTAGGTTCCTCAAGGGCCTCCTGCATAGCTTTCCTCCAAGCAGAGACCTTACCCTCCTGGGATCTTAGTGTGATTTTAGGAAGCTTGATAGGGCTCCTCTTTGAACCTCTCTCTAGCAATCTGCTCTCTGCCTATGAAGACTGTCTGTCTAGTAGCTGTAACTTCATCTCAACTAGTAGGAAAGAGTCAAGCTCTCTGAGCGTTTCCACCATACAGTAAAACCTCAGTTACAAACACCTCGGGAATGAAGGTTGTTCGTAACTTTGAAACTTTCGTAATTGAACAAAACATGGTTCTTTCAAAAGTTTACAACTGAACATTGATATAATACACCGTTGAAACTTTACTATGCAGAAGAAAAATGCTTTCCCTTTATTTTTTTAATAGTTCATGTTTTAACACAGTACTGTATTTGTGTGTGTGTGTGTGTGTCTTTGCTGCTGCCTGATTGCGTACTTCCCGTTCCAAATGAAATGTGTGGTTGACTGGTCAGTTTCTAACTCTAGTGTTTGTAAAAAGAAAAGGAGTACTTGTGGCACCTTAGAGACTAACCAGTTTATTTGAGCATGAGCTTTCGTGAGCTACAGCTCACTTCATCGGATGCATAGCATATCGTGGAAACTGCAGAAGACATTATATACACACAGAGACCATGAAACAAAACTTCCTCCCACCTCACTCCCCCGCTGGTTGCCAGCGGGGGAGTGAGGTGGGAGGAAGTTTTGTTTCATGGTCTCTGTGTGTATATAATGTCTTCTGCAGTTTCCACGATATGCTATGCATCCGATGAAGTGAGCTGTAGCTCACGAAAGCTCATGCTCAAATAAACTGGTTAGTCTCTAAGGTGCCACAAGTACTCCTTTTCTTTTTACGAATACAGACTAACACGGCTGTTACTCTGAAACCTGTCTAGTGTTTGTAACTCTGAGGTTCTGCTGTATTTGGTATTTCACAATGACAAGACCACACCCACTATTTTTGCCAAAAAAAGTTGTTGGACTTTCACCTGAATCAAGTGATCCATCTTCCAGTTTTCTTTCCTAAACCTTGCTCTAATCAAGGCTAACCATCACACACTGCTGTCAGGACAGGACAAAACCCTTAGGGCTATATGTAGACATGCCCTAAGTTGACCTAAGTTAGGCTGACTTACTGCCACCACAGTGGTTAGTGCGGTGGCTGATATCCACGCTACCCTCCTTATGTTAGTGGTGCACATCCTCACCATGAGCGCTTCCACCCACTGAAAAGTGGCAGTGTTGGGGACGGAGAGCCAGGGCGCTAAGTACACAGCTGTGCCCCTCTGGACTTCTTGCCTCCCAGCTGGAGGTGGGTGGGGGGCGACAATTGACCAGCTGAGAGAGGGGAGCCTCCAGGCTGTGCAGCTGGGCTCTAGCTGCTCAGCTTTTTTGTCAATTTCACAGCCCCACACAACTCATGTAACTAACCTGCTGTTTAGATAGACTGTGTTGCCCTAACTACATTGACATAACTCCACCTCCACGAGAGGCATAGGGCTTATGTCGGTGTAGTAGGGTGCTTACGTCGGGCAGGACAAGGCTGTAGTGTGTACACTGACATAATCAGTGTAGCGTTGACCAGATTAGTGTGTACACTGACCTATTTGTGTAGTGTAGACCACGACTTAAACTCTCCCAGAGTTTCTCGCCTTTGCTGACAGGTGAAGGGTCAATTTACATCCATCCAAAGGCTATTTAAGTAGATGTCTGACTATTAGAACTAACTTACTTAGATTCCAGTCTGCAGATTACAGCCCATTCTATCAGAGGCCAGGAGAGCCTCTGTAGCGTCTCAAGGAGACATTCTGATTCTTGAGATGTAACGCAGCTACCTGGAGTTCAGCACTACTTCTTAGTAGAGGGTTCCAGATTTGAATCTCACATTGACAGAGCTGTCCTGCAACTGTTAAAACAGACCGACCACTGACAACTTGGCTATGAAGTCCCTGCTTGTGAGCTATCAGAAGTGGAAGAATACAAATGGATAGTCACTCAAAGGAACAGTAACTGGTGGTTCTTTGGATTGGGTTGGCCCCTCATAGTCCATGAGCGACCCTCATTTTCCTATTCACAGTCTTTTAATAGCTGGATTCCGTTTTAGTGAAGGATCTCAGCATCTGTTGGGCCTACTACTCCCTCTGCGCTGTTGGGTGCAGGGCACAGGGGGATCTGGGTGCAGGCACAGCTCCGATAGACACTGCTATTCAAAAGAATCTAATCATGTATAGTGGGGTACAAGGCTACGTGCACACCAGAAGTGGAATTAATGCAGAGTAAGTAACTATTCTTTCTTAATGGCAGGAAGGGCAAAATGTGCTTTTCACCCTTCCAAAAGACATTTCCCATCTATCTTTTACCAGTAGTATTGACTTTTAAGTAGAATGACACTTTTACCTATTCTAGTGCAGGATGACTGTTTTTAGGGTTCAGGAATTCATGATGCCATTTTGTTGGCTTGTCTGTTTCTCTGGACAATCTGCAGTTTTTCCTTATAATGCTTTCTGATTGGCTGAAACGTTTTGATATTGAGGTTTTCCAGGAGTGCAAGAGGGTTTAGTGGCTAGAAAGGATGCTTGTTTACTGTCAGCATGCACAACATAGACATTCCCTTTCTAGATTTGGGTTCTATGGTTGGTTGAGAGATTGAACAGCAACTGTAGAATGCAAAGAGGCCACAGGTCACCTTGATTTTTATTGGGGCCTTTGGGTGCTGTCTCACCAGTAAGGCAGTACTGCTCTCATATTGTACAAGCTGGAGAAGGGAAGAATATTAGTGTATTTGGGCTTATACATTAATATTTCAGCATGAACCTTAGTATGTTCTTGGCTATTGGTGACTTTAAATTTTATTTTACTGGCTACCCATCTTAAGCACAGACAGCTTCTGCTGTCTGCTTGAATGGGCGCAGGTCTGGGAAAAGTGCTCAGTCTATGCATTTGATACACAGTCAATACACTAGGTAATGTGTTTCCAAATGTGGCTTGCTCCTTAATATGTGGATTACATAGTTCACCCAGTCAGTAACTTTATGGAGAAAACCTTAGATAGACCTGAGTATCTGGCTTGTTTTGAAATTAAAGATACAGTACTGGTATCTCTACTTGTTAACAGTTGAATGTTTGAAAAAAGTATGATCATTTAGTCTCCTAGAGGCACTTGATATCTGACTAAAGTGTACTATGTAATTTCTATACAGCAATATAACCAAGAAATCACTGACTTGAATCAACCAGTTTTGGTCAGTCAGCCGAAGAGGAGGAGAGGGCTAGGAATGCCAGGACCTGCAGTACTCATTCCTGAGCTGTGCTACCTCACAGGTATTCTATTAATAGCTTCTCTATACAGAAGTACCCGCCATGCAAATTGTATTAAAATATATCTTCCTCCTGCGACACTGATGGATTGAAAACTTTTTGATGAATTAGCCAGGAATATTCATTGATATAAACATAGATTTGGTAATGAAACCTGTAAATGTACTAATTAGAGATTTGGGTGTTAAAGTTTAGCTATTTTCCATTGTTGTATGCGGTGTTGTTGCTGTCAGTCCTAGGATGTCACAGACCAGGTATGTGAGGTAATATTTTTTTATTGGATCAACTTATGTTAGGGAGATAGACAAGCTTCTGAGCTTACACAGACCTGCAGAAGAGATCTGCGTAAGCTCAGAAGCTTGTCTATCTCACCAATAGAAGTTGGTCCAAGAAAAGATATTGCTTCATCCACTTTGCGTCTGTAAAATTTAGCTAAACATTTACAATAGTGTGTAATTCCTTAACTCCACAAAATTAAAACATTTGTGCCCCTCTATAGTTAAGACTTCCTCCTTTAAAAACATTTCCCCCTTCTTTCAGTAACTCTAGCCTTTCCAAATGATGATTGGACAGAAGAGGAATACATTAAGCACAATTATCGTCAGTGACTCTGCAAGCTAACACCACCTTGTTTGATGAATCTAGCTTGTGTATTCAAATCTTGTTTGCTTTTTGTCACTACTGCTTTGTTTTTACTTACCTCTTGTTAACACCGCAGAGTACATTATGTGAGCTACATACTGTTCCTACTTGCACATCAACATTATTTAAATTTCAGTTTTAATCTTCATTAGTGATTTTGAAGCCAGAAAGAACACCACTTCTTTCAGGTACCAGTTTGAGTAGTGGCAGTTAACAATGTTTCTTTTAAACTTTTTAACTTCCTATGTGAGTCAGTGAAGGTGGTGACTTCTCTAGTGCTGTACAGAGGGGGCTCATGCAAGATTTTCTACATTTTGTTTAAAAAAAAAAAAAAGTTTAGATTTGTGGTTTAGGTGGCCAAGTGCAGTCTTTTATGCATTGGCATGAACTGTGGCCTGAGACAGATGTGTGGAGCCAAATGATGTTTTTAGATTCTTGGTGACAGGTAACTTACTGCAAAAAATTAATATAGTCCCCATGCTTTTTCATATGTGTCACTAAGTGCACAGCATATCTCCAGTTTTCTAGAAGATGGAGTTAATAGCTGTCTCCTTGCTAAGTTTCCGTGGCTCTATGTTCAAAATAAACTGAAGACCAACCTTCATTAAAAGGATTTTGCTAACTTTAGGATTGACTGATAAGATGCGTAGCGATTTTAATGTAATGAAAGACTTGGCTGTTCATACAAGACTGACACCTGAGCAAAGACAGCGTGAAGTTGGAAGACTCATTGACTACATTCACAAGTAAGTTACTTCAGAACTTCCGGTTCTTTGGGAATGAAGGGTTTTGTTTTGATTAAAGTTATTTTCTTTTTGGTAATGACTCAGTTGACTCTTTTTAAGCTCCTGTCAACTTTTACTGGAGAATGTCACTTTAACTCTTTGATCCTGGAAAAATCTTTCCCTTCAAGTACAAAATATATTACAATTTAACCAGAAATCCTGACTCTCACTAGGTGCTAAGTGATTAATGGTTTTATAATTTGTTCTTAAATTTTAACAGGGATGATAATGTTCAGAAGGAACTTCGTGACTGGGGTTTGAGTTTTGATTCCAATTTACTATCCTTTACGGGAAGAGTTGTTCAAGCAGAAAAAATTCATCAAGCAGGAAAAGTGGTAAATAAGTAATTTTAATAAATTAAACATCTTTGAACAAAACAGATTTTTTTTTAAAGGAGCACTGTAGGGATGTGATGACTCACCAGCACGGCGCCTCCTGCTGGTTGTCCTGGGAATTTGCTCTTCCAGCCCTTAGCGCCCTCTGCAGGTTGGTGTCTCACCTGCTGCTGGCCCCTGTGTCCCTCCCGGACCCCGGTGCCCCTCTACATCAGGGTTCTGCCCCAGCAGTAACCATACGCTCTATGTCTCCCCTCCCAGGGGAACCCCCAACCCTCTAAACACACCTTGCCTCAGTGGCTACTGACAGTCATCATCTAGCCCCCCCTCACTGGGGCAGTCTGCAGTATAATGGCCACTCATCATTGGCAAGGGGTTAGGCAAAGGCAGCGGGTCCTATCCTCAGGCTGCCTCTCTGCAGCCCCAATACTTTTTAGTCTTAAACAAGGCCTGCAGCCTGGGGGTTTACCAGGCTGGAGCTCCCCAGCTCCTTTTGCCCTTCCCCAGCACCGCTCCACGTCAGGTACCTTGCTCCCAGGCAGCTAGAGTGAGCCTTCTCCAACTTCTGGCCCACAGCCCTCTTACCAGGGCCAGCTGGGCCCTAACTGAGCTGGCCACAGCTGTGGCTGTTTCCCCAATCAGCCTAGCTTTTCCCAGTCAGAGCCCTCTCTAGGGATGTTTTTAACCCCTGCTTGCTGGAGTGAGGCAGCCACTCCACTACAGGCACTTAACGGCAATTCAAAATTTTTTAAAGAAACATCAAGAAATTCAGTTTTTTAGCGAGCACTATCTAAATAGTAGTCCCAGAACTTTTTAAAAGTTCCACTAAAAACCTCTTGAGGGTTTTTCTGTTCAGTTTTATAAAAGACTCTTTAGCAAGGGAGAAGTTGACCAAAGTATTTTCAAATGCACAGAATAAACTGGGAAAAATAAATTCTTAGTCATCTCAGATGTTATAACTAATAGGAAAACTCTTTTCACGCAAACATTTTTAAGTTCTGTCCCTTTCAACTTAGGGGACTGGAACTGGCACAGGACTAAATTACATCAAGCTACGTTGAATTTGCAAGATGGGTAACTTCGATTATGGTTCCCACAGCAAGTGTAAATCAGCATTTTTATTATCACTTGTCTTGCTTTATATTTTATTCTTTAATAAGTAAATACAGCACTAGTTTGCTTGGGACTAATTTTTAGTTTAATAAAACTTGAGACAACTATAAAGTTGCATTGTTCTTGCAATACCTTAAGGCTTGATTGAGCAAAGCACTTTCACACATGCTTATCTTTAAGCGTGTTGATAGTCCCAGTGGAGTCAGTGTGCTTATGTGCATTGAATCAGAACCTCAGAGAATTGAGTATATGTTCAAAACCAGTATGTTACACTTAGTGTAGCTGTTTGACTTGTCTGCATACTATTTTTTATTTGAACATTCTTGCCCATATTTGGGTCAAACACTTAGACAAATACAATTGTATCCATCAAATTTAATATATTAATGTTGTTTGGAATCATGGTTGTTATGCACACACAATACTCGTGGGGGGATTCTGTGCCAAAAAAATTAATGCAAAATTCTGCATATTTTTGTCAAAGTAATGCAATATAATCACACTAGGTTCAATTGTTTTGGTAATTTTATTTAAACTACAATACAGAAAAAAGTCACTAACTATTCAGCATTTCCTGAACATATGAAAGTTAAGTTATGAACACTTGGAATGCAGCATATTAGTTACCAGTTATAATCCTGGATTTTCCTTTTAAAATTACGTTACAGAACAAAACAAAACAAAAAAAGTAGAATGTCATTTTAAATTGCTCAGACTTTCACACATGAAAGTCATACGGTTTTGCTAATCATTGTCCTGGACCTGGGTGGGTACTTGGGGAAGTGCTTGCTTCTGATTGTCCTAACATTTTATTGACTGCTTGGTAAACGTTTTATTTGTTCTCAGTCTTTTTATTTTTTTAAATGAGTAAGTAAAATAAATCCTGAGCTGTAATCTAACCCCATTGTGCCATTTGGCCCAGGAAAAAAGTGAGAAAGCACATAAATCTTCCTAGCTGATGGGCTTGTATACACTATACAGCTAAAAGTTGGGCAGTGTAGCCGCTGTTTGTTGGCTCTCCTGCCAACAAAAACCCAACGAGCAGTGCTATTTCAGTGCTTAAATTTTCTGACTATAAGGATAGTTTTCCTGATATCTAACCTAGATCTCTTTTGCTGAAGTTTAAGTCCATTACTACTTGTCTTACGTTCAGTGGACATGGAGAACAATTGATCACAGTCCTGTTTATAACAGCCCTTAGCATATATAAAGACTGTTATTGAGTTCACCTCAGTCGTCATTTCTCAAGACTAAACAAGCACCCGTCTTCATAGGTCTGGTTTTTTAAACTTATTTTCATTTTTGTTGCTTTCCTCTGGACTCTCTCTCCAATTTGTTTACTCTCCGACCCTCCTCAGAGCTGAGCCAGTCGGACTCTGCACCCAGTACCTTGGCATTGGTGGAGAGTGCTCCTCCCTCTGTGAGAATCTCTTGGCACTGTTCTCCATCGCCAGTGCTAAAGAAAACACACAAGAAACAGTTGCCTGAGGGGGGACTACTAACTGACTCTGAAGAAAGCCAAGCATGGGGAGCACAGCATAGTGCGACTAGAGTCTGGCTACTCCTCTGCGCCTGCTCTGAGAGAGGCACCATTGACTCCTTCATGTATGCAGGTCCATTGAGTCTGGTCCCGTATCAACATTTGGTGCCAGAGGGACAATGCGACACCAGCAAGACTGTAGTACTGTCTACCCCATAGGAGTTCGTTGCAGCCAGGGACTTGCTGGACTTTCAGCAATGCCGTTGATGGAAGTGCAAGCGTTGGCAATGTCGAGCAGAAGCAACCATGTTGCCCTGAGCTCCCGTTGGGTACAAGGCCTCTCAGTATCCTCTAGAGGGAAACCATCCCTGCTGGCCTTGATGCAGGTCTCCATGTCTTGGCACCATTCCCCAGCATGCCTCTCCATGGTGTCCCCAGAGGAAGGCTTGTCATCTGACTTGGAAGTGCACTCATATTCCCAGATCCCAGTACCCCGCTGGTCAGTCTTATCTTGTTGTGGGTCTGGGTGCAGGGGTAGCCCTGACTGCTTAGCACAGTGGGTGCTGGCCTATGCAGATGCAATGGCCTTTTTGGAACCTGTGGGTTTTCCCCCACTGCAGGGGCCCCCATCCAGGCACTCATACTCTGTGGTCTCAGAGGAGAGCACCTCTATCCTATCGAGCAACACCCGATCCAAGATTCCAATACCAAGCCCGGTACCAATTACCAGGACGTAGAACCTTGGGACTGGAGTGGTGCAGAAGAAAAGGACCCTCTGCCAGTGCAGGTCTCCTTTCTCTTCCCCCAAGGCAGTGTCAGGGTTTGTGCATTGCCTCCACGTGATGACTTCAAAGCTTACTCTTTTCGACAACTCCTGGTGGCCTTTAATCTCGAACTGGAAGTGGAGGTAGTTAGAGTCCTCCCACAGCCTGGTCGATATTTTGACTGCGTGGCCACATTGAAGGTGGCTCTCCTGCTCAATGTGGCCATCATGGGACCAGTTAAAGCCCTGTGGCAAACCCCATCCTCACACCTCAAGGAGTGCTGAAAAGAAGTGTATTGTTCCTGCTCAAGGGCATGAGTACTTGTACTCCCACCCCCCTCCTGGGTTCCTAGTAATCTTGGCAGCCAATGAGAGAGACAGACAAGGGCAACAAGCAGTGCCACCCCCCCCCCCAAGAGAAAAGACTCAGACCTTTCAATAGAAAGGTCTTATTCTACTGGGGGTCTGCAGCTCCACATCTCCAGCCAGCAGGCATTGCTGAAGAGGTACAACTTAACTTAATGTTGAAATTCAAGGACTTGCTTCACCAGGAGTCCAGGCAGGAGTTCTCCTCTCTGGTAGAGGAGGGGAAGTCTGTAGCCAGGGCTTCCCTGCAGGCCACCGTGGACTCCGGTGGTTAGGTCCATGGCTTCTGTGGTGATCATGCGCAGATGCTCTGGGCTCCAGTCCTTGGGACTGGCAATGGAGGTCCAGCAGTCCATTCAGGACCTTCTGTTTGAAGGTGCTTCATTCTTCTCAGAACAAACGGAAGCAGAGCTCCCTGGCTTGAAAGACTCAAGTCCCTACGTCTGTATGCCCAGGCGCTTTAGAGGAAGCACTTCAGTCCCCAGCACTCCACCCATTTCTCAGTTCCACTGCCCCATCAGGACCCGCAAAAGAAATGAAACAGGGGTTTTAGTTGCAGGCAGCTGCCCTCATCCACCTGAGCATCCCTACCTGGCCCTCCCAGATACTCTGAGTCGGGGGAGAGAAGAAAGATAAGTGCGGGAGCAGCCAAACAGAACTTCTGCTGGGACGCCCGAGGGTGTTATACTAGTTCCCATGCCACCAGATCATGTCTCCCTTTTGTTTTTGACAGCCTGTCCCACTTCAGTGTGGCATGGTCTCATATCACCACGGACCACTGGATGATGAACACTGTGGAAAGGGGTTATACGCTTCAGTTTATTTCCACGTGCCCTCCCTCCCCATCCCACTTCAAGAACCCTTCTCACAAACAACTTCTGGCCCAGGAGGTGCAAGCCCTTCTCCGAATGGGAGCTGTGAAGGAGGTTCTGCAGGACTTAAGAGGGAAAGGGTTTTACTCATGCTATTTCCAAAGGCCAAGGGCGGTCTCCAACCTATTTTAGACCTGCGTCGTCTCAACGGCGACCTCAAAAAAATGAAGTTCCACATGGTCTCCCTGACCTCAATTATCCCCTCCCTGGATATGGGGACTGGTATGCTGCCCTTGACTTGAGAGACACTTATTTTCACGTCTTGATTTTCCAAGGCCACAGGCGGTTTATCAGGTTCATTGTAAACCAAACTTGCTACCTGTTTATGTATCGGAGGGGTAGCCGTGTTAGTCTGTATCCACAAATCAACGAGGAATCTGGTGGCACCTAAAAGACTGACAGATTTCTTTGGGCATAAGCTTTCGTGGGTGTAAAAACCCACTTCTACAGATGCATGGAGTGAAAATTACAGATGCAGGCATAACTATACTGATACATTAAGAGAGGGGAGTTACCTTACAAGTGGAGAACTAGTGTTGACAGGGCCAATTCAGTCAGGGTGGATGTTGTTCACTCCCAATAATTGATGATGTGGTGTCAACATCAGGAGAGGGAAAATTGCTTTTGTAGTGAGCCAGCCGCTTCCAGTCCCTGTTCAAGCCATAAGAATGGCCATACTGGGTGAGACAGACAGGATACTGGGCTAGATGGACCCAGTCTTTGGTCAGTGGCCAGTTCCAGATGCTGCAAAGGGAATGAACAGAACCATAGTGCACGTTATACACGTCTACTGATGTGTTATAATGACAGTTAAATTTTATTTCAGCTGCTGTTTATCACTGATTGAAACATCTTATCTTTTTTTAGATCAAATCTTCTACATTTTCATTATTGCACGAACAGGAGACTTTGATGTAGAAAAGAAAAGATGTTTCAATCCATGCTAAGTGGCAGCTGTCTCTAATGATTTAAAAAATAAAACAGAATATTTTGTCATATTATGCCCTACTACTTACTGATGTCATTAAATAATATAAATATTAAAATGTAAAAATTCAAAACAAAATTTCAGAATTCCAAAATTAGAAATTTCTGAAACTGAATTTTTAAAAAAAAACTTGTTTCATAGGAAACTTTTTTGTAAATTCTCAGTTTTGATCACCTGGAACTGCAAAGCCAGATGATGTTGCTATATTCTGGAGTATATTAAGACATAGATTTTGTGAAAGTTAGTTGTGCTCCAGCAGGACTTAATTTAAACCTTTCTCATTTCCAGTTTGACTACAATCCTCAATTTGCAGACTGGTCAAAAGAAACCAGGGGAGCTCCCTTAATTAGTGTAAAGCCATTGGATAATTGGTTGTTAATATACACACGGCGCAATTATGATGCTGCCAATGCACTAGTTCAAAATCTATTTAAAGTCACACCAGCCATGGGCATCCAAATGAACAAAGCAATCATGTAAGTACTATAGAAATGTGATAAATAACTTGCTCAGAAACTCCGATAGCTCTTTAAATTTTTCAGTAATCGTGTTAAATGAGGAAGGAGTTCTAATATTATCTATTTCTATAAAACTCTTTTAATTGTATATATCTATTTATCTGAAGGTCTCCAGAGATCTCAAAATTTCAGATGGTTAATTACTTAGTAAAAAGATTAGGTTTTGGAGCTAGTGTTTCAGTCCATGGAAGCTTTAACTGAGGATTAGAGAGGGTGCTGCTGATAGGAAGGATTCTGCTGGATGTTGAAAGTTTAACTGTTCTAATTGGTGGAGCTGCCTTTAATATAAATAGAGCAGCAGCAGCACAAATTCAAGTGTACAGTAACTCCTCGGTTAATGTTATGTCGCTGATCTATTAGAGAACATACTCATTTAAAGTTGCACAGTGTTTGCTTATAATGTTGTTTGGCCGCCGCCTGCTAGTGAGTGGGGGCTTGGAACCAGGGTGGGCTGGCAGCCCCCTATCAACTCCACTCCACCTCCCCCAGTGCCGCCCGCCCGCGGATCAGCAACTCCTCCTCTCTTCCCCCCGCCCCCCTGTCTCCTGCCTGCAGCAATCAGCTGTTTCGCGGTGTTCAGGAGGCTGAGGGGTTAGGGTTAGGGGGTGGAGTGGGGATGGGCCGGGGGTTGAGCACCCGCCGGCACTTTGGAAAGTCAGCACCTGTGCAGCTGTGCATGCAGTGTCCGGAGGAGGGAGTGGTGTGCTCCAGCGAGATAGTGAGAGTTCATCAACATGTTCAGTTTCCGCAGAGAAGTGTTTGTTTGCAGCTCATGCCATGCATCTGTTTTGTCTCCTGCCTCCCTTGCTGCTGCTGTGTAGAGTGCGAGGCTACATTAACAACGTATTAACCCTTTAGGGCTCAGCCGAGTGCTCGTTCATCATTTAGCAGCAAGGCATTCCCTGGGAAATATCCCACCTGATATCAACATGGTTGCTTTAGGAGAAGCTCAGGGAGCTCATGAGCAGATCTCCAGACAATCCTCTGATTAGAACTTTTTTAAACTTTTTTAAAACTTATACTGTATATGTATATAATGTCTTTTGTCTGGTGACAAAAATTTACCTGGAACCTAACCCCCACCCCTATTTACATGAATTCTTATGGGGAAATTGGATTCGCTTAATATTTTGCTTAAAGTTGCGTTTTTCAAGAACATAACTACAACATTATGCGAGGAGTTACTGTATTGTCAGCCTTTCCAAAGTCAACTTTAAAGTATGACCAAAGTCTCCTTTAGTCAAGCTCATGACTCTTTTTAATCTTGATTTTCCTTCATTCTTACGAGAAACTCTGGTTCAGGAATGTTTCCTTTTAATTCTTAAGTGGTGGAGTGAACAACTTAGTACAGTGTGAATACAGTAACTTTGCTAAAAGCTGTAAATTTAAGCTACCTTGTACTTAATTTCTGTTGCAGCTTATGTTCTTGTTGCTGCTTCACGAGCTACTCTAACTTCAGCTACAGCCATATCCCTTTTTATTTTCTTGTTGTTCCCCTTTTTAGGATTGAAGTAGATGATAGAACAGAAGCTTATTTGAGGGTCTTGCAACAAAAGGTTACCTCTGACACACAGATAGTATGTATGCTAATTCCATAATTTCAAAGCATGTTAATCTCTACTTTTGGTTATGTATTACATTAATATCCTAATAATGAAATGAACTCTGTGGATTTACACTTGTGGAGTTACGTGACTAACCTCCCAAGTGTCAGATGATACTTATGAGGCCAGGCATGTGTAGAAAATTATGTATTTAGATAGTGTCAGTGCTTAAATATAGAATTGTTGAGCACCCCACCACCGATGGAAATCAGACCACTAGTTTTAGGCACTGGAACTTAAGCACCCAAACTGTCTAAATATGTCCCAGAAAACACTTGGGATTTTTCTGTTGTGCTGGAACAGGAGCTATAGCAGTGTACTGTATGCAGATCTTTCAAACAAATAATAAATTTGATTCTGCTGTAGTTTTTTTTTAAACTTTTCATTTTAATTTTTAAGGTAGTTTGTCTTCTATCCAGTAATCGTAAAGATAAGTATGATGCTATCAAGAAATACTTATGTACTGATTGCCCAACTCCAAGTCAGTGTGTGATAGCTCGCACTCTAAGCAAGCCACAAACTGTAATGGCTATAGCAACGAAAATTGCTTTACAAATGAACTGCAAGATGGGTGGAGAGCTCTGGAGTGTTGAAATCCCAGTAAGTAGCTGGCTTTGTTTCATTAACCTTGAGTCAGTTAAGTCTTGTGTCCCCCCCGTGCCCCCCCCCGAACTCTGATCACATTTAAAGAAAATACTAGAAGACTTTCTTAACTTGTTTGGTACAAATTTTAAATATTTAAATGAGTGTTCAGAAAGGCACCAGATGATTGATTTACTACTTCTAAATTTCATTTGGTTACCTGTAGTGTATCCTACCCAAAATAACTTGCTTCCAAAAAGAAAATGCCAACATGGGTAAACTTAACGCATAGGATACATGAGGAAATAAGCAGCTGATAGAACTTTTAATTGAGGATGCAATTGGAGGCATTAAATAGTTCAGTTGTAAAATGTAGGCTTCTGGCTGTCAGCACGGATACTTTCAGTAGGCACTCCATAAAAACAGAGTCATCTTAAAATAAATAAACATTTTGGAAGTAACCAGTATCCTGAATAGTGGAAAAAACTGTGATTATTTTTGAAGTTGGTGCTGTGTGTATAATACTTTAGTGCAGATATGATAAATGTTTGCTTTTTGCATGTTTTTGCACTTTTTGTAATATGCTGTGAACTATTTTCTTAAAGTTGAAACAAGTTATGATTGTGGGAATTGACTGTTATCATGACACTACAGCTGGACGGCGATCAATTGCAGGATTTGTTGCTAGCCTGAATCAGGGAATGACACGGTAAGATACTTTTTGGCATTTAGTATAAACTGAAAGAACTTGATGGATCTGTAATCTTAAAGAAAAAGCCTAATGTGATGAGCAGCCATTTAAAAAGTAACCTTGTCTGTGTTGGTTTAACTTCATATTATACATTTTCACGAACACTGTGTAGGCAAAAGCTCCTGATTAGCTTACTACTAAGTAGCTGTACATTATTTTCCAGACTTTTCAGGAATAAGAGGATAAACTGACTGACCATTAGAGAGAGTTCCCTAATTCTCAGGTGCACTGCTGCGTAAATATTGCTTCAAAAAAAAGCATGTAACACTGCCTTGAGTTCAGGGACATATATGCTGTTTGCCTCACCTGTTCGCTGCCTACCGCATTTTATTGTAAGTGTAAATAACTGTCAGTGGTTCTCAGACTTACGTGATGGGGTCCCCTTTCTTTTGTGTCTGCAGTAGTTTACACGGCTCTCAAGTTAAATCTGCTACTGCCCAGCTCTGAATGCAGAGTGGAGTATAGCAGTTGCTGCCTGGGCGACCAGCTCTGAAGGCATCTCTGGGCCATCAGCAGCACAGAAGTAAGGGAGGTAATGTGAAAAGTGATATTTTTCTAATACCACTTTTCACAGCAGACTTAGTCCCATGGCCACCCTTACTTCTGTGCTGCTGCTGGCACCTTGGGGGTGACATCCAGAGTCCCGCCGGCCTCCCAGTGAGGGTTTGGGAGGGTAGGGAGGAGAGCCGGGGTAGTGGGGCTCTAGCACAGCCCTTCTGCATGAGCTCCAGCCACCTGGGGCTGACAGCAAGAGCTCTTAGAAGAATAATAATAATAATTAATAATAAAAAAACACACACAGCTCATGCCTCCCTTGACACATTCGTATGTCTGTCTTGGGAGGGCTGCCCTATAGTTTGAGAACCGCTGCTCTATGTGGTAGAATCTATTATCTGATATATCTGCATGATAGATGAGTTGACAAGTCTTCCTTTGCTGTTTGCATCCAACACAATGAGGATCAAAGATGACCGCTTTTGTATACAGGAAATGGAAAGACAGCCCACCATTAGAGAATCTCTTCAACTTACCACTTTTGGTGGGGGAACAGAAGGCTTAAAGCTTGTGCTTCGGTGCTGTGAACTCCAGAAGCACTTACATGCAAGCCCAAAATACACTGCTTTTATGTCCTCTTGTGAATCCAGATGTTCAGTGCAAGGCTGTAAAAAGGACTGGCTGCCAATGCAATTTTATTTTAATGTCTGCTCTTATCCATTAGACTCTCATCAAGGCCAGCATTCCATAAGGAATACATAATTCTCTTCATATTCTCTGGTCTGTAGCTCAACCAAAGAAGTCCATCTTTTTTTTTTTTTTTTTTTTTTTTTTTTTTTTTTAATGATGCGTCTATACGTGATGCATCTGTGATCCAATCAATTGCTGGTCTTCCTTGAGAGTCAGGAAGGTGAAGCAAGATAGCACATTCATTCTCAGATCTCCGGCCTAAGTTAGACTGATAGACTAAAGAATACGCTATTATTTTTCTCCAGGAGGTGGTAGCTTCTAGTTCAGGGGTGGCCAGCCTGAGAAGGAGCCAGAATTTACCAATGTACATTGCCAAAGAGCCACAGTAATATGCCAGCAGCCCCTCATCAGCTTCCCACTTCCGGTCCCAGCACCCCCCACCCACCTGCAGCCCCACTGATCAGCACCTCACCCTCCCTCCCCATCAGCTGTTTCATGGGGTACAGGAGGATCTGGGGGGGAGGGGCAAGGAGTGAGGGCATGGCAGGCTCAGGGGAGGGGTCGGGAAGAGATGGAGGGGGGGCAGAGCCTGTGGCAGAACCAGGGGTTGAGCAGTGAGCAGCCCCCAGCACACTGGAAAGTTGGTGCCTATAGTTCCAGTCCCAGAGTTGGTGCCTATACAAGGAGCCTCATACTAACTTCTGAAGAGCTGCATGTGGCTCCGGAGCCACAAGTTGGCCATCCCTGTTTCCCAACAGTGGGGCTCTCCAGAGACTGTACTTGACATAGAAAGGAAGGCTTATCTGTAA
The DNA here is from genome assembly GCF_015237465.2 of Chelonia mydas. Lineage (NCBI taxonomy): Eukaryota > Metazoa > Chordata > Testudines > Cheloniidae > Chelonia > Chelonia mydas. Next base: position 21,465,026 of record NC_057856.1, on the reverse strand, counting down.
CTAGCAGTCTCAAATTACTTTAATTCTGCAGATCTATAATTTAAAATTCTCTTTCCTGCTTCTCAGGGAGTCGTTAGCTATTTTGAATATCTAAAATAACTGAGGGAGACTGGGCCGTGGTCCCTTTATGTAGCCTCACATTCAATTTGGATCTATAAAAGGAACCGTAAGTTTGACCCAAGGCACATATCTGCTGCAGGTGTCTGTGGAGATAGTGTACATGTATGGTACTCAAATTCAAGTTAGTGTGATTATTCACATTTTTGCCTGTTGACTGTATAGGACATACTTGCCAAAATTAATTGTTTAACTTTCTAAAGTGATTTAGATTGTAATAGGTTACTTTGATGCTTTTCTTGATTTTTCTCTAAACAGGTGGTTCTCTCGCTGTGTCTTCCAAGAGCGTGGACAAGAACTTGTGGATGGACTCAAGGTCTGCTTGCAAGGTAAAGTTTTCTTCCTTCAACAGAAAAGGCCTAATGGGTGGCAGTTGTTCCTTCTCAGAACAGGATTCTGTGTTCCATTTAGTAAAACATCAAATTACACTTGAGTAAAAATAGATTGGACGTTTATATATTATCACTGACAATTATCAGATTGTTTATGTAGCTTCTCCTAATTTGCGTGGTCCTAACTGATACCTTAATTGCTATATGCAATGTTGTTGTTGCCATGTTGATCCCAGGATATTAGAGAGAGAAGGTGGGTGAGGTAATATGTTTTATTGGGCCAACTTCTGTAGATAGATATAGATATAGATATATAATATATGAGAGACGAGGAGAGAGGGAGGAGGAGGAGGGAGGAAAAAAAAAGAACGAACGAACACTCCTTTTCAGAGAAGACAGTCCAATAAAAGCCATTCCCTTGTCACTGTAATTGTCAACAGGGACGTAAGCTATATCTGAACTACGAGCACCAGAGTGGCACAGCTGTGGCATTGCAGCTATGCTGCTGTAATACTTGATACAGCAATAGAAGGGGTTTTTCTGTTGTAGTAAATCCACCCCCTTGGGACAATTCTTCCATCATCCTAACTATTGCCTCTCATCAGCCTAGCGATGTGTACACTGGAGCTTAGATCAACTTACTTAAGTTTCTCAGGGGAGTAGATTTTTCAAGGCTTCACAATTTATTGCCATTCGTTGAGTAATACAGATCCATTCTGAATTTTAACTTCTGAAAGACATTCCCATTATAGTTGCATAACTTTAATTTGCTTTTCTTAAAGCTGCTTTAAGAGCCTGGTTCAGCGGCAATAACCATATGCCTTCTCGCATTATCGTGTATCGTGATGGTGTAGGAGATGGTCAGCTAAAAACCTTGGTTAACTATGAAGTACCCCAGTTTTTGGATTGCTTGAAATCTGTTGGTAAAGATTATAAGTAAGTCTCTTATGATGCATGCAGTGATGCAATGAAAGGCTTTAGTGATATAAAACGTGCACTGTCATGCTTCAGAAAAGCAATAAGGCTGCTAAAAGATTGTATACCTCTTCTTTACACTAGTGTGCACTTGTATCAGATAATCTAGTAACTGATGCAAACAGCTTCTTTCTTACTCATTCAGTTTTTATTATATTGGGTATTCTTTTACAAAGAGCATACATCCTGTTGATGTGATGTAACTAGATAATTCCATAAGGATATCCTTACTCCTTTTTATGCTTGTGATGTTACGTCTTTGATGTACATATAAATTATGATTTCTCCCTTTGAACTATCCGGTCACACCTCATCGTGCCCACATGTGAATTCTAGGTTAATCATGCTTCCCTCTTTTGGAAGGATTACCAGTTATCTAGTTATTTGCATTCTCATAGTCCTCCATCTTCAGTAGTTCGGGTAATAGCCTTAAATTAGCTCTAAAATCTGTCAGTGCTGGTACAACCGAGTATTGAAACTGTCACTGGAACAAAACAGCATGCTAAACAAAAATAGGCCAGTTGCTGTCAGGGGTGATGGAAATACTTACTTTTTTTCCTCTATTTAGCATCTGGCAATATTTTTCCTGCATATATTTTTAGTGTATATCAATAGATGTGTGCCATGTTGAGTACACCTAAAATAAGGGAGAGGAAGAGAAGAAACCTTATATAGTATAAGAACTGTTGTAGGGGAAACTTCTACTCTTATGGTCCCAGGTGTTTGCAGCTATGCAAGTGCAAAAGTTAATTTGGTACCATGGTAATGAATTATGCTGAAATACCTGAATAGAAGCAGTATATTAAGTGAAGGCTTAAAATACTAAAACCTGCATATTATAGTTTATTTAGAAGTCTGGTTTCTAATGGATCAGTAAAGATGTAGTTTCCAAAATTTATTTTAAAGAACTTTAATGGGAAAGTTCTTTAAATTGAAGTTTCAAAAATTGCTCTTATGTTGCTCATATAATCTTTTCTAGCCCAAGACTGACAGTAATAGTGGTGAAGAAACGAGTGAATACTAGGTTCTTTGCACAGGCTGGTGGAAGACTTCAGAATCCACCCCCTGGTACAGTTATTGATGTAGAGGTTACCCGACCGGAATGGTAAGTAATGCTTTTAGGGAGATAATAGCTCTTTGATGGTAGGAATCAGTTGTTTGGCTTGCATCCTGCTACCAAAAATGGAATCTGATGCTCACTCAAAAGAAATGAGTAGGCCAAATTGGATGTACTGTTAACATGACTGTAAAAATGGCATTGCTAGCTGGCAAATTTATGTAAATAATCTTTCATACTTCCTCATTCTGCAAGTTCTTGTTGTCCACCACTGAAAAACCAACCTGGAATATGTGTACTTCCTGGCTGTTGCCTTTTCTCCCAGTAATAACCAAATTCTGAATGTAGAATATTTGTGTTGGTGTATGAGCCATAAAATAATCCTGTGCACTCTCCCAATATCTCAATTAATTCTTCACTGCTAACAGTAATGAGTTTTAAGTAAAACATTCTGAGTAATAATGAGAGATACAACATTTCTGAAAACTTAGAAGGCAAGGAAAAAACAGTTTCCCTCCACCCCCTCCCTGTTTTTATTGGGGGGACAAATTATGGGGAAAATCAAAATATCTGCAATAATTACTTATCAAAACTAAACTTTCATTCTTTTAAGAATGAGAAATACATTATGTACAGTTTAGCTAGCACATAGAAAGTACTACTATGTGTATTTATAAAAGCATAAATTTTCACATGATGCAGAAATTGGAGTATTCTGAAGCAGACAAGAAGCTAAGAGGAGTCAGAGATTGTGTTGTATAAAGGCCCTGCCACTACACTGTACGAGCAATATGTGTGACAGATTCCCAGATTGCACTCTTGGACAAAATACCTTCATAGGTTCTGTTCTCTAACGTTAGAAAGTACTTTTCTAGTTATCTAGTTCAAGATGTGTTGCTTGTTTAATAATCCAGTCAAATATTGTAACAATGCTAGGCATCACTAACATTACTACCTTTGAACCTTGGATCTAAGAGGTTTGCAGCAACATTCTTTCTATCTACCAATTAAGTCCTTCACTTGTACTTCTTCCTGACTTGTGAGTGGAGGGGCACTTAAAATCAACTGGTTTTGAGCAACTCTCTTAGCTGCAAGTTGAGGAATGTCTGACACAAGTGCTTTGTCTGATTCAGATACTGTGATTGCAGAAACGATTGGCTGTAGTCTTCAGAGAGTTCTGCAGGTGAACCCAGAAATTATCCTCAAGTACAGTGTGTTGTACATTTTAACTACTTTAAAATCTTCTGTTATCACTGTTCCTTGAAGAGTCCTTCTTTGTTTTAATAAACTTTCAGGTGACATCTCTATAGTTCCCCATCTTGTTTTGCTAGAAGTTTTACCATTTTATTCTTACCATGCTTTCCTTACTTTCTTAAAGACTGTATCTACAATATGCATAGTTTTCACATACTTTAGAACTTTTTTGCTGATTCATGGATCTTTTTGAGTGTTCCACTTCATGAAATCATTAAGAAGCAGACTTAGGCCAGGAGAAACACCTCCTACTCCAGTATTATATGGCTATTTATGATGTCCCATGCTGCTTTCATATTGTTGGCATTGTCAGTCAGTCAACAAATAAATACTTTCCCACTTCCAATTTTCTGTAGTACCTCACATATTTCACTACTGATATACTCTGCAGCATGTCTGTTTTCATGCTCCTGTAATCCCTCCGCCAAAAAACAAAACAAAACTGGTTGAGGTGTTATCACAAAGTTTGATTCCTTCCTCCAGTTCATTTGTCCACCCATAAGTAAGTACTGCCAGGCAGTGCTCCACTGATATTTTGTTCTTGTACAATTTGTATTCTACAGTCAGAATATGACTGTGTCAGAGGCTTGCTCAAAGAACATTTGCTGGGTAACAGGTATGATTGCTTTAATAGTTTAAATGCTGCCTGCCAATAACTGTTTTCAGTTACTGATAATGGAGTACCAGAAGCATATATCGCTCTTGCCAGAGCTTGGTCAAATTTTTATCTATTATCAGGTTTCATCTTATCTATAAATTAAGTCATTATTGGGAGTCTTTTGGATATAGTTGATTGAGATAAGATGTTTTCCTGACGAATGATTGATTGAGTTGAACTTGTACAACACTTTCAGACAGTGATGTTGCAGAAGCAGGAGTACTTCTGGATTTAAGAACATTTTGTTGCAAGTACAACCGCTCTGTGTTCCCTTCCTCACGCTCTTCTTCTTGATGTTCATTTCCACTCATGATGGATTTTTTTAATGTCTGCAGGACATTTCATACATGCAGAGATGTTTTTGGTCATCCTGGTAATATTTGGAAATGCATAGTTCCATTGGCAATGTTTACAAAATACAGGTTCTCTTTTGTTTGATTAACTTGGTGTGGAAAAGATTCTTTCCATATGTTAGAAGACTGTCACACTATTTTTGCTGAGGGAGGAGAGAGGAAAAAAAAAAAAACTCCTCCCTACCAGTTGCAATTGGTTCCTGCTGTGGATCTAGGGGGACTCGGAGGAGGATCTACCCCTGCTCTCAAGATTCTCCTCCAATGCCCTGCAGGTGCACACCTCTTGCTATCTGCCCGGCAGGCAGCAGACTGTTTATTTCCCTGCAGGACTGATATCTCTCTGGCATGAGTGGGCTGCTCACCAGGGCCAGTCAGGAGCACCTTTAGGGTAGCAGCTGCTTCCATTTCCAGAACAGAGGTTGGCAGGAAGCAATCCACACGAAAGGGCCCTGTACTCTCTCCTGCTATCTAGTAAAAAGGGCAGTGCACGCCAATGACTGGGGGCTCCAATATGCCCCAGGGCTTACATCAGTGTATATATGGTATATAGTCCTGCTGGTATATAGGAGTTGTAATTGCCTAATACTATAGGATTTGAAATAAAGTAATTTCATTTGAAATACTTATTAGGGGGAGTTTTTTCTGAAAGTTTCCTTCTTATCCTGACCCTCACATCTTTAGTAATAACTAGCAATTGTAGAGAGCTTTTCATTCCTAGACTTCCAAGAGCATGTGTATAGAAGAGGAATCTGAAGTATAAAAGAAATGAATTATCTAGTGTCACACAGGAAGTCAGTTGCAGAGCTGGAAATAAGCAGCTAGTTTCCTGATTCCAGTGTGTTGGGATGATGGTATGAGAAATAACAATTTTTACACAGGCCTAGTCTACACTAAAATGTTAGGTCAACTCAGTTGCGTCACTCAGTGGGATAGACCTAACCTCTGGTGTAGACAGTTCTAGGTCAACAGAAAAATTCTTCTGTCAACCTAGCTACCACCTCTCGGGGAGGTGAATTACACTACTCTGACAGGAGAGCAAGTGCAAATTGCAATTTTTCAGACTCAGGTTGTCCAATTTTGAGTGGATTCTCACATGGATGGCAAAAAGCATATCCTGGTACAAAGGCCACCGCCTATCAGATTTCAAGTCCCAGCTCCAGAGCTTGGAGTTGCTATAGCAGTTGAAAGAAAATATCTCAAGAATTTAATATGGTCAAAACCAATATATTTTTCCCTAACCTCATTATTGGAAGCAGCTGAACCATTTTGGCTGACATTTATAAAACTTCAGCTCGAACGGTTGAAGTTTGACAAAGTTATAAGCAACTGAAAAGAGGCTCTTGTACCTGAAGGTATCAGGCAACCTTAATAGACTGTTAACTGCAGAGCCTATAATGTATACAAAACTTGCTGCCTCTTTCTCACTTGCTTGTTGTGCTTACCATGCTGTGGTTCTACAAATGCAAATAGATTTTTTTTAAAATGTCTGGTAAATTGATTTAAAGGCAAACTTTATATTTTGTGTGAAGGGCTTGGATTTGCGTACAATTCCTGGTTTGTATTTTTTTCTTCCATTTACAGGTATGATTTTTTTATTGTGAGTCAGGCTGTGAGAAGTGGTAGTGTTTCACCAACCCACTACAATGTAATCTATGACAACAGTGCATTGAAACCGGATCATATGCAACGTTTAACTTACAAGCTCTGCCACATGTACTATAACTGGCCAGTAAGTATCTGCTTCTGCAATGCATAAGTGCAAAACAAAAAAAGATGCTTTTTTCCTGTCCAGGAGTGATATTCTGAGTATATCATGTTAAATAGCCCTTATTTTGGGGTTAAGGCTGCAAATCTTCGGGAGAGGGGAAACCATGAATAAAAAACTGCATACTTAATATGCATAGGAGTTTTTGCTTCCAGAGCAATGACCTGGTTATTATTTGGCCTTGAGCTTAAAGAGTTCATGCACCCATAAAGATTTAAAGTGATTTAAGCTGCCGTGCTCAGCTGCTGTCTCTAACCTAAACATTCTAGTCCTTACAGTCTATACATGATCCCATAGTCTCTCACTGGAAAACTGTTTAACTCTGCTCCAGATAATTTAAATACTACTGGATTATTTTTACTAATCTGTACAATGTCAGACATTTTTGGGGTGCTGGGAAGGGACAGTAGTGCAATCTCGTCTCCTCCTGGGATTGCCTTAGGACCTCTTTCCCCATATTTGGCTGGCTGGTTGGTCGGTCTTGGTGGGATAAGGACTCTGGCTCACTTCTGAGAACTTATTAGAGCTGTAGGCATAGTATTCATAAATACTACACTGGAACTTCCATGACATGTTCAGATACCAGTGCAGGACTTACAAAATCAGATCTTTGCCTCCAGAAGTGTGCACCTGTTTCCTTTTTCTTTGTGTGAGCTTTGAAACACAATGGGAAACTAAGTGAAAGAAAAACGTAATTCATTTAAGGTTGTACAGTTAATACCAAGCTTGGGAACTGCAGAAATTAAGGTTCATATGATAGTGCAAACTCAGCCGTAGTAGAGTAGTTTTCTTTTGTTAACTTGCACTTTACATGTATCAGTTTATAATCGAAAAGTGACTCGGGGTTCTGCTCCATGGTTTCAGAGACCTGATGGGGTTTTGCTTCCCATCTTAAACTCCCAAGCTTTTTTCAAATCCTTCATTTTAGACATATTGCCCCTAAGTGGATCTACCTTCTCTGTTCCATAGTGTGAACTCTTAATGAAAAGCTTCACATCATCTTTTTGCAGTGAAAATAGCATTTAGTTCCCATACCGCCAGCTTTTTGTTAGCTAGGGAAATCTCCAAAACAGCTCCTGAGTCCGACCCCAATGGAGAAGGATGTCCAACACTAAGGGTTCTTGGCTACCATACTTTTTTCTGTTGGCTGAAGCTGTGCACTACACTAACTTGATAACAGATGGGCAAGACTCATCTCTGCCAGCGAAGTTCCACTTTACACCATGGTATTTCCACGACCTGGGCTGAGAAAGCTGAGGCCTTCACAGTAGAAATCTGTAAGTCACTTACATGAACCTTGCATCACTCTTCAGTTATCTGCTACCAGGTTGATATGGATAGCACAAACAAACTTAGCTCTTAAAGCTGCTTATTCAATAAAATTGCCATCTCTTATGGGTCTGCTCACTGCCTTCGTTCTCTGGAAACTTGTACAGGATGGGCGATGGAACGGCAAGGGGAAATTACATTCTGGTAATTCAGCTTGTTGAAGCTTGTCCCCCTCTTGTATTAGGAGGAGGAGTTGATTTTAAAGCAAACGAGGGCTGGTGGATGGGGTCTTAAGCAGAGTGGGAGGAGGGACTCAACCAATTGAATCTACTGATGAGTAATTTTTTCTTCCAACTGTAACCACCTTTTATGTAATTTAAAATATACAGACTGTACAAGAATCTAGGAACATGTATGTATGCAATTTCTGACTTGAACTGTACAACCTCAATATTGAATTAATGTGACTTGCATTTGTGAAATGTTTCAGATTGCCTGCCACACACAAGCACTTCTGTGTGGATTTTTTACATATGAAAAATGTATATAACTATACAATATATTTGACACCAAGGGAAATGTCATAAATACAAACTTTGAATTTCAAATTTTTGTTAGTGTTTAGCTTTTACTGAATGTGTTTGTTAAATAGCTTGCTTCTTCTGTAGGGTGTCATCAGAGTGCCTGCTCCTTGCCAGTACGCCCATAAACTGGCTTTTCTTGTGGGTCAGAGCATTCACAGAGAACCAAATTTGTCACTCTCAGACCGTTTATACTACCTTTGAGCTACAGAAGTGGATACAGTGAAGTTTGTGGGACTTTCTATGGTACCTGTTTTTCTTTTTCTTACTGAAGTTGTAGTTTTCTACAAAACTTTTTTGGTGCAAAAATACTAAATGTGCATGGGGAAAATGCATAACTTTGCACAAGGGTAGTGGTGTTTTCATTGTAGACAAAACTAAAATAATAGCATAAAAAGGCAATTCTGAATAAGTTCAACTACCTTTTAAATTGACAAAGCAAAGTTAATATCTTCATACAGCCTACATGCTGATTTAAAAGCATTTTCCGTGTGTGTGTTGGGTTTTATTTGGGGGGGGAGGGGGGAGGGAGAGGAGACTACAGACATCACAGTTGCTCTTGTGGGAATCTGTGCTTACGTGTACTTTATGATTTGAATACACTGGACATAAGTTGCACTAAGCTAAAGCAGACTTATTTGGTTCCTGTACTAATTGTTGACTTAGTAAAGCTAGATACGGCTATCAACTATATTGAAAAAAGGCAAGCTGTTGACCCTTAAATTTTGCATACCAGCTGTCTCCTAAAAAAGTATAGGCATTCTGCCCAGTGTTCTTAGTTATCAAGGCTCATTTTTGTGATGTTTCTTCCAGTCACTGTAAGCGTGACGGAATGTCACTGTACTTGTCATTCTGATTTTCCTCTTGCATATGCTAATAAAGTTAAAATATTAAAAACTGGTTGGTGCTAGTTTCTTGCCAGTCTTAGCAACTGGAAAACATAGGCTTAACCAGTTACACCAAATCTTCTAACAGAGGTGCTCCCATGGACAATGAAAATAAAGTCATTTTATTGGTTAGTCAGACAATAGAAGTTAGAAATGAAAAATACATATTTGAAATGGACTGGATGACCTGCAAGAGCAGGACTGGTTCCCACTTGTTGGCCCAGTCTACTTTGAAGTCTCATTGATGGGGCTTCCACCAGTTCCCTTGAGCAATTGGTGGAACAGATAAAGTCAGTGTTCTCTATCTGCATAGAGACAAAATATCCATGAAGATGTAGACAGGGCCCTCAAATGTTCTGTGATATTTAGCCCAATTATCCCTTTCTTAATTTCATCTCACTACTTCCGATTACTCCTTTATGTGATCCAAAATAACTTCTGCAGCAGTTTCACTTTTTCGTGCTCATTGACTAGCACTTGGTGTTGTAATATTTGGGTTGCTGTGCTAATATAACATGGACATATGAAAACTAAGACTTTTCAAGTATTTCCATAACTAGTTTAAAATTTAAAGTAAGTTGTATAAATTCTGACATGAAGTAAAGTACTGTAGCTTAGAACCACAAGTATCATCCATTTGTTATTCTTTCAGGTACTTCCTGTGTACTTTTTTATATAAAAAAGCATCACCAAGCAAAATCATAGTAGCTTACTTATGTGGATGTCTTTTGGATTAGTTAAGACTGTGTTTTATTAAAAAGGTACATTAGTTCTAATTACTACAATGAGCTTATATTTAAACAAACTTGAAAGTTCTTCCTTTCTCTTGATGATAAATTTCAATAAAGTTTTGTTTAAAATATTGCATTTGTTTGCTCATATTACTTTTATATACAAATATAGTCTGAACCATACAAGAAGCCAACCTTTTAAATGCCCTCCTATGTGAAGGCCCTGTAGCATCTTCTAACATGTGTACAGCATCCATCTTTGCGTATCCCCTTGTTTAAAGCACAGATTTGTTGCTTAAAATCTGGTGGTTTTGGAGAATGGCCTAAATTAAAATGACACCTTATCCATAATCTACTGTGTTCAGTCATATCTATCTGCTAGTTTTAGTAATAAAACAAGTTTTTACAGCAAGCCTTTCAGTGCCTGTATAGATAAGTAAATTGATGTATTCTAGTCCTCATTTGTATATTAATCCAAGTTGAATCTGCAGGTCTGGGATGCGAGTGAGGAAGGGTGTTGGAAAAATATTTAGACTGAGCAAATGCAGTTTGGTATATTGAGTATACATGATCTGGAAATCATTTTTAGAGTTGCTTTTGGAGTAGAATTCTCCTTAAGATCAGAATTTTATTGTATATATTGCAACCAGTACTGGTGGAATGCAAAATTGCGCTTTATCTGGATGCACCATTTGGAATTAGAATGCTGTATTATCAAACTTCATTCTTCCAGTAACTGTTAAGGTTAAGTAGATATAATAATTTAAGAGTCAAGCCATTACAGACATTTCTGTAATGCTTGAGTTTTGAGATACAGTTACAAGTAAAAGCCATTACAGGGATGTTTTAACTTAAGTTTAATGTATTTTTGGTCTGAAAACATCCTGGGTGCTTTATTAAAAATTTAATGCATGGACACTAACATTATCTTTGATAATCTTCATGCTACTAGAAATAAACCAACAAGCAAATCAAAGTCAAATCTTTAACTTCTGGGGCTAGATTCAACAGTTCATTCTGGCCTTTCCCCATCCTAAACAATCAAAAGTGGTCAGGGAAATTGCAGTAAAGGGCACTCCATTTGTGGAAGACACATAGCTAATAATGGGTAGTAAAGAATGATGGTGACATGTTCAGGAGTTGTGGTGAAATACAAAAAAGGGTGATGTTCCTAGTTATACCCATTAAACATTTTTGGTGGAAGGGAAGCATTTGACTCTCCATAATCTAAAAATATCTATAGGTAATTCTCCCATACGTTTTGCAGTGGAAGGTGTTCTGATGATTGCATTACAAATTGTAGATGGTCTCAGGTTGAGTGTCCATAGAATTACTCATCCTTTGAGCCAAAGCCCAGACGCTGTTAAAGATTAACATTTTAGTTTAGAGCTTGGTCCTGTGTATCTTAACTTGGTCTGTTGGCTTGTTAATGGTAAACAAATTAAAGCATCAGCATTTGAACTGCAAACTGAGAAATTTTAGAACCCAAGGGCTCACTTAAGTATTCACGTTACTTTAACTGTAGAGTAGCAATATACATACTGAACTGAACACTTCCACTGTTCAAAAATGCACTAAGTAAATAGTACCAAAAAAGCAGAACTGCACATAACAAACAATGCGTACAGGCATGGTCTACCCAGTTGTTCTGAACTTAAGGGAACTGGCTTCCCCAACAAACTCTACTGAGTACGGTGCAGCTTTTTTACTCAGATGGAAAGGCTGATATGAAACAGAGGGTCAGGGAGAAGTGATCATCAAACAGTGTTAAGTGATAGAAATTATATATAAACACAAATATCCTGGACCAGGATTTTTTTTAAAAAGAGTCTAATCTTCAAGGGCAGTTAATACATGTTACAGCTATATTGTCACTGCAACAAATCTGTCAACTAACTGATTTTCTTTTTAATCAGTAGTGGTCACTATAAGCTCCTTTATGGAGCTTGACTCTCTTGTATTCTTAGGACCTTCTTTTCTAGATATCTGGAAGCAGCTAGTTAGTTAAAGAACTTCTTTACCTGAAAATTATTCTCTGCATTGCTGTACACTTGTCTGAATACCTTAACAGTGTTGGGATACAGCCTGCCATTAGCTAGTGTAATGTTTGATGTCATGCGTTTTTTTTTTTTTTAAGGGTAAGGGAAGGCTAGCACAGTGACTATTTAAAGTAACAAACATCCAGAACAAACATTCTACAAAATATCAAATTTATTTATATAAAATATTTTACACATGAATAACTGTACACATGCACACGCCCACACAATACTTTACCACAAATTTAGGCCAGTAGTTTTCTTTAATTTCATAAATCTAGCACACAGTATCTTACAGTAATTTACATTATAATTCTTTGAAGACACAATGGGGAAAGCTTTGATCGTTCATTTATAAACCTTCCATAAATTACAAAAGAAAGGCAGTCTGAAAAGTATGTATAAACAGTAAAAACAATTTACAAATGGACAAGAATTACAAAATAGTAACTGCCAATGTCTGCCAGCAAGATTGTTTTAATCAAGAAGCCAATATTAGAATTAGTGTTTTGAAAGATTTGTACTGTATTGGTAGAGCCTTTTAACTGGCTACAGCTTGTGTGTATAACATACACCTCTTTCATTGCTGCATCTAGGACATGCATTTTATCTTGATTCTGACATCAATAACATGAAAAATGATTTTTTAAACTTAAAACTGCACTTCCACAAGAGAGAACACTTGGGGAGCAAAGATGATTACTGTTTAGAATACTGAAACGTTCACACTAGTGCCAGGAGCTATAAAACAAGATTTTGAATTATTAAAACACTGTGTGCATTCTCTGGATAGTTTAGGCGCTACCTCATGTTAGTATACTGAATGTTTGCTAAAGGAACTCATACAAATGTTTAAAAATTCATCCTGCACAACATTTTCAGCCTCCAAAAAATTACATCAGACATTAAATGGAGTCAATAACACATTACTTGATCTTAAACTACCATGTCTGTGAGGTTGAAAAGACATTTGAATACACAGTACATAGAAAGTATACGCTGTATATTTAGACAGTACGAATCATTGTGTATTAATAAGGCAAAACATCAAGGCTGAGTAAACTAGGAGTTTCAAGACCATTTTTGTTTAAGATAAACGTTAGGCTAGTTTGGAGTGAGCATTTTTGAAGAGGGCTCAAATAAGATTTTACTGCTTCCCCCAAAGTTAAAGGAGAATAAAGGCAGAGATTTATCCAATATTGTTAGAGGTGTGGAGGTGCCTTGAAATAAAAAGATGATATCCTTCTAGTCTTAATTCCTCAAAATCTTTTTTTTGAAGAAAAACAGATATTGACAACATTGCTCTTTAGTAGCAACAAGTCCACTTCTTTTTTTCTTGCTGTTTTGATCAAACAAGTCACATAATTCTCTGGTGTTAAAATGCAAAGGTTCTGTAAAGATGTACGTTATAGTCATGAAAGCCCTAGTTTGAAGGGTTTTTTTGTTTTTTTAAAAAAAAAAAAAACCATAGCTTGGAAGCTTTACAAGTTGTCCAGAAGTAAATGAATCATTTCACTGCACCCAGCTTTTTCAGCAGTTTCTTGCCTTTGGAAAGCAGCCCCTTTTTCTTTTTCGAGGACATTTCCCTGCCTCTCCCGGGACTACCAGAACCCATAGATGACGTAGGTGACCCAGAATGGAGATGGACTGTGGGAGATGGTGCTCTCCTTGATGTACCTGTATTCTCAGGAGGAACCTATTAGGTATATTATTTTAGTTTATTGAATGTTTGAAAGCACTCATCATCAAGAAAGTTGGTAACAATTTTTGTCCTATTACCCACTTAAAAAAGAAAAAAAAAAAAAGGGCTGGCTCAATTCTTCTTTCAATAGTTTTAAGTATGCCATAGGGAAATACAGACAATACATAAATACAGCTTCCCACAAATAAAATTGTGAGCAAAGGTATAGACAGCAAAAAATACACACTTCAGTGGGTCCTCAAGTTGGTACATTTTTGAACAGAGCTGGAGACTCTTAACTTTGCCATCATTTTGGCAAAAATCACAAATTTTGTACTTCAGCACTCTTAAAATTAAACAGCAAAGTGGATTATATACTATAGATCCATCTAAATACACCAAACAGTTTTCAGAAGGAATTACTGTATGTTCAAACTGTATATGATTATCACTTAAAATTTTTGATGTCCTTTGAACACGTTTTCTTAAAACAGGTTAGCATACTGTATATACGTATTTGAGAAGATGGCACACTGGTTGAAAGAAAGAGGGGAGGGGGGAAAAAAAAAAGCTAAAATGAACCTTAATTGCAATCAAAGAAAGCTTAAAGACCCTGATTGCTTGGTGTGTGCTGCAGCTATATGATTGCCAGGTGAAGCTAAACCCTTGTTGTACAATACTTAGAACATGACAGCATTCCTAAATATTTTAAACAAAGCTATTTTAATCATCAAAAGCACTTGAATGAAACTACTAAACTATTTATACGCATCCTATTGCAACTACTGTGCCCTGCTGACAAAATGTGGTACTGTATGTTGTTAGATGATACTGTGTAGTATAAACCATGCCTCAGGGATCCCTGTTATCTTTAATGCCAGTTAAGACAACATTAATACATTTAGCAGTTTGCTGTCTTATTGTGCAACAGTTTATTAAGCAAAGGGACTTCAAGCCTACTTTGATTTTTAAATCAAGGTCTAATTCTAATGAAAAACAACTTGGTAAAGCACCCCAACGTACACCTGAAGATACCATATATTTAGTCTAATGCATTCATTGGGTGAGCTGCATGTTTCATATTGACACTTTTTATTGCATTGGTAAACCAAACCACTGCTAAAGTGTTTCATAAGCATTTGCACTGACACGGACAGTCCTAGTAAACTGTGGCATATGGGGGCGGGTGTGTGTGTGTGCATTATTTCAGAATTACTGAATGGATATAGTCATAGCAAACTGGGGTACAATTGATTGTGGGAAACAGATTTTAAGGCAGACAGTGTAAGCAGATATTTGTGATTACGTTTCAGAACTCTATACCCCTGTAAACTTCTGTACTTATCTGCTTACAACTCACTTGCTTATTATTTAAGGGTGGGTGTTGTGCTTTTTTCCTGTATTTAGGAACTTTATCTCAGGTTAGCTAACAATGCAATACGCAGCTTTTGTCTGTAGCACAATTAGACATTGAACACTTCTTTTGATGTAAACAGAAACATTTAGCTCATGGAGAAATATGTTCCAAGTGCTGACTTTCATAAAGTTAACCCTAATTAGATGGGGAAAAGAACCCTTAATAGCCATGTCAGAGGATTTCTTTGTCTCATGCAAACACTGAGTTACAAGTACATACAGTAAATGTCTGTATCCTGTTACTTTGGGGCCATTGATTTTGGAGACATATTTCTTTTTTTCACAGTTAAGTTTCAAGACTGTTGCATTAGATATTGTCAAGTGGCTTTAATTGATATCTTTATTGGTATCTTCAGTTGCTCACTTACGTGAAGGCTACATTGCCTTATTAAGGTGTGAAATGAACACTCTTCTTCTGTTTCCAAGCAGATGAGCAAAAAAATAAAAATATATATAAAATATATAATATATAAAAATATTGCAGTGATGAAACAAAACAAAAATGAAATACTCTGTACATGAATAATCTTTCATAAAGTGGAAGGTTTGGGCAGTTAACTGTTGTTAGTAGGACTAAATCTTAAAAGGGTTAAAATTATTGTTAATCAGCTATCTTTACATTTTATGTTTCAGGGAGTAGCTGTCCCACTCCTTCCCCATCCCCAGCTACTTTTCCTGTTTTAATCTAGGTAATGTGTATGTGTATAGTTTTAAGTTTGAGGAAGTAAGAACTTTCACTAGAAAAGGCTGATGAAGTTAAAATTTTATTTCATTCACCAGAATCTCTTAATTTAAAATTAGGTTCATAATTATAAATGCTCATGATACATTAAAGATCAGTGCAATCTTTCCATATTTAAGATGACTCTTAAAAATACCTAAAATGGGTATGTGGATTTTAAAATGTCATAAATAATATCCAAACTAAATGAGATGGTATAACATGGAAAAATTGAAAAAAAATTATTTTTTAGTGGAGTTGCTTACCCTTTTTGCTTTTGTACGCAGTGGTGTATCCTGAACATATCGTGATGGTGCATCAGAAAGATAGACTTCTACATCATCAGGCACTTCTTCAAGAAAGTTTGAAGGAACCAGCCCCTTCTGTCCATTAAGTTCACCCTGCAATATGATAAACAATTGCTTTTGCAGTTATTTACAAATATGAATGCCTGTAAACATGCAACACTCCTATGAGATAGAGAGCTACTCGTCTGTATTTCATGAATGGAGAAATGAAGGGAGCAAAGAGCAAGTGACTTGCCCAAGATCACACACAAAATCTGATGGAGCTAGAAACAGAACTGAGATTTCCTGGCTCCGATCCTGTGATTGAGGTGCAAATTATCTTGCAAGAAAAGAGGCTAAAGAAAAGATAGGAAGAAAGTGTTCTGTAATTTCAGGTGAAGTTTATGGGTCCAGTATATTAAAAGAATGTGTTTAGATTACCTATGGTTAAGCTATGCGTCCACGTCTTTGACAATATTAAAGTCACTGTGGGGGCAGAGAAGGCTATGCCATATATTGAGTAGCTAAGACCTTTTAATATCTTCTTTTGCATTTATTTTTTTGACTTTGCAAAGGGATGTGCAAGGCCCTCCACACCATTTCTGCCCTAGATAGCAGATGCACAAGGAAAAACAGGTGAAGCAGCCTCTTAGGGGTGTTTGCCCATTTCCTGTCCCTCCTGTGCAATATAGGATAGAGATAGATGGAGAAAAGGTGCCATTTTCTTGTTTACATGGATCCAGGGGCTGCAAACACCTTTGCAGCTGCTGGGGAGGGGCTGTGGCTCTAATTTCAGCAGACAACTGTTATTCCAGCTGCTAACCATGGGTCAGAGGGGTGTATTTCACCACCCCAGTTGCTCTGCACCTTTCCGCCATAAAGCCGTAGTGCACAGGCTTTATGTAGATGGAGTGGATTTCACCCCATGCAAGTAACCATGGTTAACTAACAATCTCAGTGCAGTTCTAATCTGTGTCCCTTTACTGACTGGAGCCTGCAGCAAAAGGGTGGCTAGAAACATTTGATTGGAACGGTGTTACTTCAGCTGTGGTAGTTACAATTTTATTAGCTATTTGGGCATATATTCACATTGCCATGCTTCTCCCTTGCAGTTCAGATACACTTATTGCAGCTAAAGTCACTAGGCAAATGTTCTTGTTACTTGTAGAAATGTATGAACACAGCTACAAATCTGAGATGCAGGAACAGCGCTATTTACATTATCACTGTACCTAAGAATTAGGGTATAGCATCACTAAGTGGCATGTTTAATAAATTTGCTGATATAGTAAATATTCAAGATGAAATGATAACCTGAATGAAATCCTCCCAGATCATACTTAAATAGTAATTGGAGATGCTGTTAGTAGAATGAGCTATTAGAGACACTGGGACACTGTGCTTGATGTAGTTTAAGAAACCAAAGAAAAGAAAACTTACATAGTAAAACCCATCTTCATCTATTTCACCAAAGACAGTGATAATGTCTCCTGTACAAAAGGTAAGCTCAGCCTGTGGAAAGAGGAAGGTGACTGGTCATGCTGTGTTACTGTGCAAACATTAACATTTGCTGCACTGAGGGCACATCAGGTTCATAATTTTTTTCCAATCATGTTAGTAGACAATTGAATGAATCTGCATGTTGAATTAGAGAGCAAAATATTCTTCAGAACAAACCAGAAAGCTTTTTTTACTATCATACACTCGGCATTTTCTTGACAAACTGAACGTTAAATCCCTGGGTTCAGCTCATCCTAATGTGTGGGAGGAAATCACAGTAAGGATCCCCTTGTGGAGTTGGGGGTGAGATATGACCTCCTACTGTCTGCCCCAGGATGCTGGTAACATAGCTCTATTGAAGCTGTGCTACCAAGGACACTTCCTCGCTGCAGCAGCCCCATACTCTATGGGAGGTCACTCTTTCGGGGAATCTCTGCGGGGTCGGACAGAAGACACTGCATGACCACTTTGCCCCTGCCCAGAGCTGGGCACAAACAGCAACCTTTTTGGAGAGGCGGAAGGAGGAGATGGGGGCCAGTGCTCCTGAAGCAGAGGGAGAGCTGAATGCAGAACTGTGGGGACAATCTGGGCCCTGTTTATTTAAAGGCTTTACAGTTTTTCCAGTTTACGATAACAGAGAGAATGCTACAGAGTTTGAGAACTAGATCTGATTAAGTGATGGAAATAATATGAATTAGTAGGGTACCAAGACTTCCAAAGTGCCCTATGTAGAAAACTGTTCCACAGACAGGCTACAGTGTGTTTTAAGTAACAAATATGGGGAGATTGCAACCTTGGTAGGTATATTTTGCTTTGCCACATAACTTCATGAGTAGCCTGCTACTCCTAGCACAATGAGTTTGGCCTGCTCTCAAAAGCATGCTTCAAATTCTGTTTGCTGGAGGTGGAGGAGCTCCAAGATGACACTGAAGGTATCATACGCAGGGGAGAGAAAGAGAGCCTGGTGGACTGGGCCTAGTGCAAGACCCGAGGCCTGAACCATAGTCAGCAAAGTCAGGCCATATATTGAAGCAGATGCTTCCAGTTCACAGGAAGTTGGCACAGGCACTGCTAGCATTGCTGAAACACCGGCACTACTAAGAAGTAACAGATACTGGGTATGTGTGTGAACACACTCCGAAAGATTAGCACCAGATAAAAGGGTTTGACAGAAGTGATGAATAGGGGATGTTTTGCCCAAGACACCTGGAGCAAGACACAAGGTGAGGTAACAAGCAGATGTCATGAAACCCATAAATGGTACGTAAGTTGTGTTTGTCAGTCTATAAATGTTGGGGTGTTTTGCCTTAACCCTTTGTCCAGCCGAGGGGGGCAGTGGAAAGTCCCGCTGCTGAGCTGAGTCCATTGGGATGGGCATACATATTAGTGTATCTGTGACAATGGACAATAAAGCCGAGTGCCTTTACCACCGAGCTGCGTCTGTGGTCTTTCTGGGTAGTAATACCAAGGTCTGCTGGGCCAGCTATCTGCCCAGAGCTGGTACAGCACATGGAGAGAAGACACAGACACACCAACTGACAACTTCATAAACCGGCTTCATTGCCTGCTTTGTTGCTGATGGGAAATGTATGAGGGTAGAGCATGGGTTCTCAACCCATGGCCAGTGGGTCACTTGTGGCCCAATCAGCACAAAGCTGCAGCCAGGTAACAACCTCAGGGCCATACAGGTAGTATATATATTGCGTGGATGTGGCCCACATAACACACACAGCTGCATATGTGGCCCACAAGTAAATAGGTTGAGAACCACTGGGGTAGAGGGAGGATAGACCCATGAAGAAGATTTGGGAAACAGTCCATAATTTCTTAAGATACCATTAAAAGGGCATGATACAGACAGATTACACAGAGAGTTAGACATCATACATTTCCATGAAGCCAAGTGGATCACTAAGGGAGAAAATTTGATATTTTATGAATGCATGTGTTAAGGATTTTTTGCATCTCCATATTTCAAAATCAGTTGTGCTTCCAGCTACCTGCTTTTTGGAGTGAGTTGCGACACTTCTGACAATCATACTCTCTTAAGGAAGGATGGTAGGTGCATTTGGGATAAATATTCTTTCCCTCTTCACTTTGGAAAATGTTTATTCCCATAATTTAAAATAATTTACCATATTTTCAGGTAGGCCTGTGATATAATACAATCATGATTTTCTTGGATCCACAAGGCAGCACAGCGGAGCCGAATACTGAAAGATGTTCATGAACATGTGTTTAAACCAAACCCATGAATTCAATGGAAATATAAATGACAAACAAAAAAATTGTTTTTGTTTAAATCAATACCTCCACGTCAACGTTAGGAGAACTTTCTCTTGGATCATAATCGTATAGTGCCACCATCCTCCGTGTTGACACAGAATGCTGTCTGCCACTCCTTCTGTTCCTTTCTGTTCCAGTTAGAGGGAAAGGGGAGGAAAGCTATCAAAGTTATTTTGAAGAAAAAAAACAGCATGGTGCAATTTTTTCTTCTTGTTATTTTCTCAACAGTGTAGTAATCAACTCAAGACTATTTCTCTAGCAAGCTGGACAGGTGACCAGAGAGACATACCAAATCTATTAACATAGTCACGGATTCCTGATGCAAGCTGGACATCGAGTCCAAAGCAAGTCTTTAATTCTTAACAGCTGGGTTGATCCTACTGTTTCTAAATCATCTCAGCAATATATATATTGAAAGCTACTATTTGTTATGCCTTTTTTTAATCTTTGTGGTTAGAAGAATCATCAGGTGCTACTCCCCAGGCTTTTGGATAGTAGATGTTCAGGATTCTATCCTGTTTCACTTCAAGCAGACTGTCACTTTTACTCGCTGGTCTTTTTTTCCTGCTAAAGCCAACAGGAATTTTGTGCCTGGCATTATTCTTCCCCTTCTTGGCAGGGTAGTTGGACAAGAAACAGAACTGTTCTCACTTGATCCAAGACAAGTGATTTATCAGTTTTTTTAAATGAATCTGAACGTTTCCATAGTCTTGTGGTTACAGAAACACACTTTCAAGTATTCCATGAGTTTACAGCTTTCCTTAGCAGGCGACAGAAGGAAGGCGGTGAAACTTACAGCTTCCAGAAATTAGATGAAATGTTTATTGACTGACATTAAACATTTACAGGGAAGTCTGTGATGGGCTTAATTTTAAAACTGAATGAGAGCAGCATGATTCTTGCAGATGATGCCACAGCAAGAGAAACATGCTTGTTAGTGTTACTTACAACAGGCATAAAGGGCAGTTCTGATGAGCTAGAGAAGAGCATTATGAAGTGCGATAAAGGAAAACTGGTTAGGAGCAGCCTTAGGACTCTTGGTCCAATGAGCCTGGAGCATTCTAGGGTGGGGTAAGGTAGTAGGGGAAGACTTTCATCAGTGGGGAAGTATGCAGCATGCATGCACTCTGGCTTTCACACCTAATAGCTAGGAATGAAGTATTCAGTCAGAGGAGATTGCAGCACACACCCAGTCAAGGGGAACGTAAGCAATCTCAGCTGCTGATGCAAGGAGGGATTTATACAGAGTGCAAGGAGAAGTCCAAAGTGAAGGGCTGGATTATTACATAGTTAGGATCCAATTCTCTTGTGGCTTGGACCAACTCATAGTGACTGTCTTGAAGAAGCCATGGGTCCCTTTGACATACTACTCTGCTAGGACAAGGGAACGCCTGTTCTCCAGTGCTAGGGACCTCTCTGCTTCTAAAAGATCAAAGGCATAAAAAGTAAATCTAGACAGCTCAAAGCAATTCAGCTAATTTACAGCTTGAATCAAGTTATTGTTTCTTAGCACAGACCTCTTTTAGACTTTCTGGATCTGCGGTGTACAGAGCGTGTGCTCTCTTTGAAACGGTCACAGTTGACTTCAGGAAAGGAGTGCATACAAATAAAAGAAGAGGAAAAGATATGAAGCTGTTCAAAGTTCTTAATTTTTAAGGATTTAATGTGGGCAAAGGATTAAGCAAAATTAGTCATAGCTGAACACAGCATGTTAATTGTTTGATTTGACATTCAGACTGAAGCATGTGTGATAACAGCATAAAACAGACTGGAGATTTAGGGCCTGATCCTGCTAGCAGTGTTGCGTTGGCAGACTATGTGACAGAAGGGGGTCTGGAAATGTGAATTTGTTTGCACATTCAGGCACCTGGTTTGTATTTAATTCAAAATTAAGCCAAACTCTCCGTATTCTCTGAACTCTAGGGTTCATTGTGCATTTACTTTAAAGTGTGACTAGAAAACTTTATCCAGATTTAAGAGAAAAGCCACTTGCTTTTAAAGTGTCAAGATATTTAAAGGTGAACTGCAGTGGAGGGGAGGGGGTTACTAGCAGTTAGCCCACTCTGGAACATTCCAGACTAAGAAAAGTATGCTTACAGATAGAGTGGCCGTTTAATACAAGTGCTTTCCCCCTCCTAGAAAAATCTGAGATGCAGACTTCTTCACTGCTCCGTCAGCATGAGGGACATCACCGGTAGCATGTAACAAAGAAGCCAATGGCGCTTGCAAAAATAGCTCGCAGGATCAGATCCTTAGAATGGCCACAATCTGCCAGGTCTAAAGTTAGGCTTCTAACATTGTATTTAGACACCGAAATAAACGATCTCATTTTCAAAGATGGTCAGCATCTACAACTCTCACTGCCTTTGACAGGAGCTGAGTGCTCAGCACTTTTGAAAATCAGGCCACGCTGAGATAAGTGTTTTTAAATATAGAGTTGGGGTAAAAGATTGCAGAAGTGCCTAAGGGTATGTCTGTACAGCAAAAAAAAAAGAAAAAAAACATCCGGCAAGTCTCAGAGCCTGGGTCAAATGACTCAGGCTTGTGGGGCTCACGCTATGGGGCTAAAAGTAGCAGTGTAAATGTTCCCACTCGAGCTGGATTCCAGGCTCTGAGATCCACTTCCCACACTGGGGTTTCGAAGCCCAGGCTACAGCCCACATGGGAACACCTACACTGCTCTTTTTAGCCCCATAGCCTGAGCTCAAGTCAATTGACCCAGGCTCTGAGACTCACTGCCACATTTTTGATTTGGGTTGGGTTTTTTTTTCTGCGTGTAAACAAAGCCAAAGAGACTAAGGGCTTGTCTACACTTAAAATGCGCAGCTGCAGCACTTGAGTGCTTCAGTGAAGACACCACTTACGCCAACAGCAGGGCTTCTCCCATCAGTTTCGGTACTCCACCTCCCCGACAGGTGATAGCTAAGTCGACACAAGAATTCTCTTGTCCACCTGGCGCTGTCTACACTGGGGGTTAGGTCACTTTAACTGCATTGCTCTGTGGTGTGAGTTTTACACACCCCTGAGCGATGTGGTTATACCAACCTAATTTCCTAGTGTAGACCAGGCTTTAGGATCCTAAGTTCTGTATTCAAAAGTGACTTAGTGCCAGATTTTCACATATATTTAGGTGCCTAAAGATGCAAACAGGCACTTAGTGAGATTTACAGAAGTACCCAAGTGGGTTCGGCACCTACCTCACATCAACTGCAAGGAAATTAAGTGCCTAATCTACCCAGATGCTTTTGTAAAACTTACTAGATGCCTATCTGCATCTTCAGTTTCCTAAATACTTGTCAAAACCAGGCATTTAGGAGCCTATATCCCAGTCAATGACTCCTAATTCACTTAGGCACTTTTGAAAATGTTACCTCTAGGCACTCAGGTTTGAAACTTTTACCCATGGTTCTTTCACTCCCTTTGTTTGTTACATGTCTTAAGTCCTTTTGCTCTGGCACACAAATGGGGAAATAGTGAGCTGAGAATTCTGAGGATCTTAAAGGGCCTATAATTGTTTCATTTTGTGAAAAGTACTTTAAAAAAAACCAATGGTAAGACACTATTTTCATTTTGTAATCTTGCAAACAATTCTGGAGAGATTTTTTGTTTGTTCGATTGTTTTTGTTTTTATGTAGCCACATTTACAGTTCACGTTTAAACAAGATTGAACCAATGTTAGTGGTTTACAGTCTTTTGTTTTATTGCTCCTTTGAAAGATTTAAAATTTGTTGATGGCGTTTCCTCAAAATATATTTGTATATAACTACAATATGTCTCTGTACAACATTGAACCACTGATTTAAGGTTACTGGTTCAAAACAGGAAAGGTTGGTTTGTGATCTCAATATCTTTTAAACTTTTTGACTATGCAATGTTAATCTGAATATTGTGAGGCATAACCCTTTGCCACCATCCCTTTAAATTTATGGTAAAGTAGATTAAAGTAGAAGAGTAAAAAGAACAACAAACAAGTGATTCTTTTTATGCTTTCCAGCAGTGAGCATAACATTTATCAAACATGTCAGCACTGCATATGCCAAAAGCAGTGGGATCTTGTTCTGTGTCTAGAAATCTTTCAGAAAACCAGTTTCTTAAAAAAAAAAACAGTATGTGCAGTACTGAAATGCAAGTCCTCATTTGTGTTGTCAATAGCGAAAATGCTTAAATAGTCTGAAGTTTTTTAAAAACACAATCAAGATACTGACACAGAATGTATCCCATAGTGTAGCAGACTGCTGTAAAATTTAGACACACGTTTCAAATCATCAAAAAAGCTAAAGCGCAAACAGCCCAGTTAACAGCACTAAATCGCTATTTTCTATACATATATTTTCCCCTACCTATTTTTTCTACAGGTGTATTCAGAGGAAGAAACCCTTGTTTCAGAAGCTGATCCATCATTTCTTCATCATCTGCTTGGATTTCAGAGACCATATTACATGGAATGAGGCCGAGTCTTGTGCAAGTTTCTCCTCGGTAGAATCCATCAGCATCTTTATCTCCATAAACCTAAATATTGAAGGCATAAAAAAATTGATCCATCAATGTTGTTTTAATATTTGGGATTTATTACAAAACAGTCCCTGAAGGATCGCAAGGTATCTATGGATTTGGGTTTGGGTTTCTTTACAGCTACTCTGATTTTTCTTTTTTAACAGAGCCCTAGGTTTTTTTTGGGTACCTCTGAATTGTCATACCATACATTTGAGCAGAAATCAGCTGTTTTGTTACCTATGACATAAACATAACTGAGGAACACCTTTAAAAGCTTCCCCGCCCCGCCCCCCAATAATTCTTAATATTATTTGCATCACTATTTATGGTGGTAGAGGCTATAGTGAGCATTTGAAGAATTGGATCAAGTTTTATTATTTTAAGTAGATTAAATTTTTGGCAAAATCAAGGTTATACCAAGAAAACATTTTGTGTGAAATATGATGTGTGTATCTAAGATTTATGCATATCTCACATACCAGATGCATCTGAAGAAGTGTGGTTTTTTACCCATGAAAGCTTATGCCCAAATAAATCTGTCTTTTTAGGTGCCACTGGACTTGTGTTTTTGTCACATACAAGAACGTATTTTACCTATAATAGAACTGTATCCGAAACCCCATTCCCAGTAACAGGTGAATCCAAATTAAATCAGTTTGTCCCATCTTTCATACTAACCAAAAGCTAATGAAATGAAGGTCACAGTAAGAAACTGTCTTTGTGAAAATATTTGAAAATTCAGTACTGTATGATTCATTTATTATTTTTTTGCTCACGATTTGTGCCATGCTAAATTTGGGTGGTAACTGGAATTCAATTAAAAGTCACAAACTGCATTTTCAAATTGTAGTTAATTAAATAAAGTCTAGTTAAATGTGTGGGATACATAAGAAAAAATAAGTCTATCAACATGTTTTGCATTTAAAACTAACTGATTTAAGAATCAAAAGAAGTGTAACTGTGGTTAGTGAATTGAACTGATTGTTTCTGGAGTTCAGAATTTTAGAACCCAATAGATCTCCTGATCATACTTCATTTTTATCCATAGCCTGGAAGAAGAAAACAAACGTTCCTGTTTTTTCAACTCCCAGTTTCTCAACTTTGAATGAACTAGTCATTGAACTGAACTGGTTGGATACACTGAAATGAAGACGATATTCTCTTTGCACCTGCAGAAGAAAGTACTGCTGTCAAAATCTGGTTATCATGTCAACAAATGCTGATTCCAGGTGCTTAGCCAGTGACTTTCGTCAGTTCAGTGGTTTGACTTTCTTTAAAGTTTTGGCCGCAAACATGGACTGCTTGAATATTTTTTATTTAAGTTATTTTAGTATATTGTAGTAAATTAGGTCCTTAATATGGATTGTCATAATTTCACATTTAATTTAAACAGGTTAATTTTTTAAAAAAGTATTTAACTTAAATAAAAAATGATTGAAATGAAAAAAATTGGATTTAATTTCAAAATATCATCAATTTTTATCCACTCTACCAGGAAAGTACCGGTTCAGCGTGTTTGGGACCCAAACATAGCAGCCTGGTGAGTGTCCAGAAAAGGGAGGCTGCACGGGGCTGGCATCATAACTGCCAATCCTGCAAGCTCTGCCTAGAATTTGAGAGGCAATGAAAGAATTTGGGACACTCATTGTACTGCACGAGAAGGGGCTTTGCTATGGCCCTGGTTCAGGAAAGGAAAACAGCACCTAAGCCCGTCCCATTCATAGAGATTAAAACACATGCTTAGGTGGCATCTTGTCTAAGGATTTAAGCACATGCTTTCCTGAAGAGGGGTTTATAAGCTGTTTCATAAGCTCCCCCCTGGAAGGTAATTATTAATCAAGCCTTATATTTATTGTAAACAGTTATTCTCCTAAGCACTTAGTAAAATATACATTTTGTTTTCAAGAGTGTAATTCATGTATTTTGTATCTGCTAAACAAACACATAGGGCCTGATCCACCCATTGTTACAGTCTTTACAAGTAGGATGTCAATTAGCTTCCGTTAGGAAGCGAGTCAACGTCCTTCTCATCTGGGAGTGGATGTTTTGGGTGCACAAGAAACGCAACATAAAGCCTTAAGAGTGCCTCAGACCACTGGCAATGCAGGGCTCGTACAGACTAGTGGTGTGGTGAAGATATCTAACACATATGCAAAAGGAGACATCTGTCAGATCCCTCAGCAGGAGGGCCAGATGCAGTCTACCCACAGCAGTGAGGACATCACAGCACTTGCACAAAGACAACTGGGGGCATTGGGAAACATAGGGCAAGCATGAGCAGGAACCACATTTTTTCAGCGGCTGGGACATGGGCTACTTAAGGGGCTGACCTGGCTTCAGTGTTTAACTCCAGGAGAGGAGAGAAACACCTATTATCAGCTGGGTGGAGCCGGTCAGCTGCATAGGTGCCTATGCCCCGACCCTTTCCGGGACATTTTGTGCTTGGCTAGTGTAGGTGGCTCCCTGCTCAGCTTACTGGTTTCTGAGAATCCCTTTCTTAGGTGCCTAACTCTCCCAAGCACTGTATGGGGAGCCTAGCTCAGGACTGATTATGCCAAGTGGTAGGTCACCTAGGGGGTAGGTACTGCAATGGTGAGCAGAGCACTGCCTAAGCATCTTTGATGACCTGCGCCTAAGTAACTTCAGAGCCTGCCATGAAAAATGTATGGGATGTAGGTGCCTAAATCACTTAGATGCTTTTGAAAATTTTACCCCCACTATTTCATTTTTTTAAAGCCATCAGTACTAGGCATGAGACAGTTCTCAACCCTGTGATACGTAAATGTGTGTGGCTCTAAAGAAAAGGTCTTGGCACTGATCCTAGAAACTCTTGTGTGAATGGACCCATGAGGGCCAGTTTGCATGATCAGGTCTTTGGTTTGCTTTGCTTTTAGATTCCCACCTTAATGATCTGTCCTTCTTTAAATGGTAGCTCTTCTTCTGCAGCATCAGGATTGGGGGACATTGTCAGTGGATCATAGTCAAAGAGGGCAACAAATATTCGAGGAGAAATATCCTCTGTGCCAGGATCTGTTTCTGATTCTTCATAAATATCTGGAGAAAGATGGTCCCGACTACAGTATCCATCTGTGAAAGTAAGATCAGAAGGGAGCAAAAATTCAGCAATGCAAGTCAGAATAATTTTTCAACTTGTTCAATTTAGGTCTGAAATTTGTTCCTATATCTCTGTTTGAAATGGGACTAAATTACTGTGCACTCGGGAACTTATAATGTGCTCCAGCAGGGTCTACACAGGCCAGTTAGGGCGTAGCCCGCTAGTGCACATTAGAACTTGCATCCCTCTAACATGCACTGTGTAGACAAGCCCTGTGTTTGCAGTGCTCAGAGGAACGGCACTAGGACCCGACTAGCCATAACGGTGTTTAAGCAAAGTTACTGCTAGCATGGTCCCACCCCTCATGTGAATGGGACTAAGGTTCAACAAAAACAACAAAATACGTTTTTGATCCAGCTGTGTTCCCATACAGTTGTTTCTTGCCTACAGTTGTGTTGTAATCCATCTAGACCTTTGCATTTAAGCCAAATACATATTGACTATATATATATCTATATATAGATATATAGATATAGATATATAGATATATTAAGACACTGATCCTGCATTGAACTTTGTGCAGGTGAAAGAGCCCAGTGCAGGATTGGGAATTACACCTTTGTCCAATGCATAGTAAAAGCCAGTCCCTTCAAAGTACATCAAGTTGGGCACCCAAAACACAAACCACCTAAATCACTGCTGAAAATCTTGGCCCATCACATGTTTAACTTTAAGCATATGCTTACGTCCCAATCACTTCAACAGGGAGTCAACCTCTTGCCTCAATGTTTTACTGAATCAAGGCCTTTAGCTACATCACATAGTCTTCCAGAACTTTCACTATTATCAATTTTTTTTCTGAAGGCCTACTTTATATGTTAAATATATATATATATTTAGGCCCATATTTCTGCTTTAATAATATCTGCATAATAGAGATTTTATATTTATTGAAATAATTTAAATGTTTTACTTAGGATTTAGTATAGAACTTTTTTTAAGATGACCCTCCCCACTTTACCTACTCCTAATGCCGGATCACTGTTAAACAATTTTTTGTAATTAAAAAAAGGTCAATTTAGAGGGGCACAGCTTCAAGGGGATGGCTACTGAAACTTGTGTCCAGAACACTAGAAAGAAGGTGGATAAGGAAATGCAGAACAGCCAACGGGTGGGAAACACAGTCCAGCCAGGAAGCTTCACACAGGCACAAAGCACAGAAGGGAAGTGGAACAAGGACAGGACATGGACAAATGGCAACGGAGATTTCCCCCCAGTTGAATGATGTTTTATTTCCACTGTCACATGGACTGGAAATGCAAAACAGGGTTTTTCTTCAGAGTATTGCACATTGTGTTTTTTAAGTGAGACAGGTCAAATTATGCCCTCCTGGACTTCAGCTGGAGTTAGTTACAAGCATGAGTTGTGCACAGACTTTATCAAAACAGTTCTGAACCGGAATGATGATGATTCAGGATGGTCACATGTCTGTTTCAGGCAATCAGACATCTTGTGAGCGGCTCAGTTATTTATATTCTGCTCAGAGGCTATATATATGCTGCTTGACTGGCTGCTGTAGGCCAGATTTTCAGCTGATGTAAATTGGCATAGCTCCATTGGAGTCCTTGAACTATGTTGATTTATGCCAACTGATGATCTGGTTCAAAATATTCAGAGCTTTTTGCTCTCAAACCTAAAAAACAGATACCTACCTGTAACTGTTGTTCTTTGAGACATGATGCTCATGTGTATTCCATGTGGGTGTGTGCGCATCCTGGGCACCGTAGCTGGAGAACTTTGCCTAGCACTATCCATAGTTCTCCACACACTGGAGCCTAGCCCTTCCCCTGCCCCAATGTTCTCAGTTCCTTTGCACCGAACATCAGAAGTACAGACTCCGATGCCGAGGGGACAGAGGATGGATTGTGGAATATACGTCTGCATCACATCTTGAAGAACAGCAGTTATGGGTAGGTAACCATTTTTAGTTCTTTGAGTAGGTGCAGTTGTGTATTCCATGCAAGCAATATTTGCAGGAGGTGGGGCACAGAGTCTACTTAAAGGAGGACGGCAGGACTGCCTTCCCGAAGTTTGCATCTGATCTGGACGTAGCCGTGATGGCACAGTGGTTGGCAAAAGTATGCACAGAGGACCGGTTGGCCGCCCTGCAGCTGTCCAATATAGAAATGTCCTTTAGAAATGCCATTGACGTTGGCTGAGCTCTAAACTAACATTTAAACTAAACCTAATGTACTACTACTGCTATATACAAGAAAAGGTCTCAGAAAACAGAGCAAAAGCGTCTGGTGAAGACACCACACAGCATTCTGACTCCAGCCATGGGCGGAGAGAAGGAACTGAGGGGGTTGGGCCAGCACTGCTCTTATGCAGCCAGAGGAGGGGCTAAGGCTGCATCTACTCAAAAAAGAACACTTTTTTATTATTGATTTGTTTAAATGTTTACTTTGGCTTCTTTTTTGCTTCATTTGAAAGATGAACACAAAACTTAATGCTTCTCCCAGCTTCAGACCTGGCCTAAACTACTTTTAGGTGGGAACTGTGTAAAGATATGAAAGGCTGAGAATTTTGTACAATTATGCAATGGCTTCTTATGGGGATGAAGCAGCAAACACAATCAATAATGGGTGGGAGATAATTACTACCTTACATACGTCAATTAGCACTTGTAGCGATACAAGTGAGTACACATACTTTTTAAAATAAATTTTATTTTTACTTTCACTGAAGGTCTGATCCAAATCCCAGTGAAGTCAATGGCAAGGCACCCATTGACTTCCAGGGGCTTCAGATCAGCCCTAAGCCAAACCAATAAACTAGGAGTAATGCTTGAGTAGTGCTGCTTCTCACTATGGAACGTTTGGTGATGATGAACCTCCCCATTTTGGCTCTGTCTAGTGCTAGATTTACGAATCAAGTTGAAAGGTGATCTTTTTGATCAATGAGTGTTCAAAGGTGCATACATTAGATGTTAATTGATGTTAAACAGCCATGGAGGATAAAGGAGTAGCTTCACAGAGGTTCATGCAATGCAGTGTGCTTTGACTTTGTTTCACTATGGAAAGCTGGTTGCATGACAGTTATCAGTAGATGACTAAGGGCTCTTCCTCCCTTACAGCTGAGCTGAGCTGAATAAACTTACCTGGAAGCAGGGCAAACAGGACTTAAGAGTTAGCTCCCCTTGCATTCTGCATTGCATGCAATGTTGTCATACAGAAATGGCACTCATTAAACACCCAGCTCTAAATGTGTCTGTGTCAGAAAGGAGGAAGAAGGGTCGGCATACCGTATCTATAGTCAGAGGCCATGGTACGCTGCTGAGACCATTTCTTGTGTCCATCAATGCTGCGATAATAAGCTTCTTCTTTTACAGGTGAAATATTTCCCTCACTACCTGACCGAGACCGACCGCCTTCACTGTTACTGTCCATTGTAATTTCTATGGAGAAAAAGGGAACGATCTATTAAACATACTTTATAGTCTTCTCAGTGGAGGCTCCTGTAGGACAAGCTTTGCCTACCTTCTTTTCTGACTCAGTTATAGCAGGATGGTTAACCACCTGCAGAACTGTGTGTGGCAGTTTTACTGACTGATTCTCCAGTGATTCTTCTACAGCAGAGGCACACAGAAAGGGGAGTTTGCTTTTTAAAGGGTCTTGCCTTCGTGCTTTTTGAAACTTGCCTGGATTTCTGGAGGGTAAATGCAGACTCTGAGTTCTGTGGGCAGGAAACTATATTTTTGTTCTGTGTTTGTACAGCGCCTAGTACAATGGGATCCTGGTCCATGACAGGGGCTCCTAGGCGCTATGATAATACAAATAATAAATAACAACAATCAGTGTTGTAATCCTATGTCCCACTTTAGCAAGGTCAAGGTAAAAATGTAAAATACATTTCATCTTTGGAAGTAGATTATCTAAAACCAGAATTAAGTTGAAAATTTTCTGTTTCCAAGGAGATGTTAATGGAAATATCTTTGTAATCTAACAGGGAAATAATCTAAAATAAGTTTAAAATTGGAGGCCTTTTGGATAAAGATGTGTCCCAGGAAATATTTATCCTAGAAGTATCACAATTTTGGAGATCCCTCCTGCTAACTATTCCTTCTGGAGTTGATTTATCACTTTTATGGATTTCCTTTCATTTTATATCATGCAGGCAAATTAATAGCTGGAAACTTCAGCTATCACCATAAAATTTTAACTGCGTTGTTGATTGACTTGAAGCTAATTTTCAAGGAGAGAACAACATATGAACAGTCAAACCCTTATAAAAACAATATTACTGACCTAAGAATAATAGTAACATTTTAGTGATGCTGAGCAAATATACAGTGCTCAATACATTTCTATAAGAGAATAAACTGTGACACTGTAATTAAACCCATACTGATAGATGTAGGCAGCCCTATGTTCTTTGGGCCTTAATGGAATAAAACCTCTATTAACTGCAGTTAACGGGAGTTTTGCTCCAATAAAAACTAAAAAAAAAAAAAAAAGGTTGGGCCAAATTCTAAAGAACTCTCTTTTTGTAATGACAGAGCCATAATATCTGTTTTATTCAGTCCTCACTCAGGCAAAACTTCCTTGGAAGTCAATAGGAGCTTTGCCTGAGTGAGGACAGTGTGATCAAGTTGGTACAATGATCTGTTACAGGGTTTGATCGGATACATTGGTTTTATTCAGTCTATCTGCTCTGCAGATCTATTCCCCGTCCTCTTGTCTTCTGTAGCAAGCCTTCAGAGGATGACTATTTTGTGATTTTTACCCAATCCTTGACTTGACTGACGTACATTATTGACGTGGGTAATTATTACATCATGGGTACTTATTTATCACCAATTACATTTTTAATAGCTAACGAATTGGTTATGTTGATTTTATTAAATGCCCTGATGAGTTAAGAGAGCCATGTGTACTGCATGCCTGGTAACGCAGCTTCACATTAGTTCTATTCCTGTGAACACTATTAGAAACCTGTTCTCTTTGTTTAAACATGGCAATACCATCAAAGAAGTCAGCAGTTAGGAATCCTGGACCATAACCACATCACATTAAGAATGATACTGGATAGGATCTTTCATCAATTTCACAGAAGACCAGAGGGTAATTCTTTCATTAGATACTGAAAATACTGCCACTGTGGGTTATGTCTTATCAGTGTTAGACAATATTGTAATTCAATCCTTATGCGACTTCCCCAGAAAAGCATTCACAGAGCATACTTACTGCAAAATACACTAATGCATTCTTGAACTCACACTAAAGAAGCAGATTAGAGCCTTATATTTTATTCTCTGTTTAATTATCAATTTGAATGTGGACTGATTATAAAAAAATGAATTCCTTCTTATCTACTTCCTAAAATGCTGCTCTTTAGTTACTGAACAGTGAAGTCATTATTTAATAGTTCCTTGGGTTCCAATCTTGGTTAGAGAAAGCAAGGCCTCCTGTATTTAATCAGGCCCCTGCCCAATCCACATCTTTCCATTACAATCAGAGTTAAAGGAAAATCCAAAGGATTAATTTAACCAAAATTATTTCAAATCCCACCCCCAACTATTTGTTGTTAAATTATTTTAACAGGTGATAAAAATAAAATCTTAAATGCACAATATATTTTAAGTATTCCAGGCCTAATTCCCCTCTCCTCCCCCCACAAAAAAAATTACTCTTGGGGGGGGGGGAAAGCTACAAAAAACAAAAGGGAGACACTGATCATGCAAACATCAGCCTAAACTGAGAATGTTTATCAGCTGATAATTATCTGGCTCAAATAAGTGTCACAGGTTGATATTTGCATATGCACTTTCTGGACCTGATTCTCTCTTTACACCTTTCTTTTTTCTTTTAACACCAGTAATTCCATTGAGTGAAGTTACTCCTGATTTGTAAAAAGAAAAGGAGTACTTGTGGCACCTTAGAGACTAACCAATTTGTAGCAGTGTAAGTGGGAGGAGAATCATACTCTCTACATATTCTTATTAAAGGCACTTGGAATGCTTTTATGAATTACAGTTGTATTTTTTTAAAATCCACAGTTGTTATAAATTATTATTGTGTCCTTAATATCCATTAGTTTTCCCCTTCAGAGCAAAATCTTGCTAACTTTACAAATCTATAGAGGGTGCTGTACACCACAGAAAGGTTTCTGTTTAAATTTCCTATATGGTTATTCTGCTGTGTATCCATTGGAGGAACTGGGAGAAAACATTTCATGTTTAACAATTAAAAAACCCGTGTTGCTTATATTAAGTATCACTATGAGGTTGCTTTCTGTGTGGAAAGTTTCTCATTCACAGATAAAGCTTGAGGACAGAACTGCTTAATGTTGCCTTGAGTTGTCTGGATTTCTGTGTATACTGTTAATAAGGAATCTTCTAATGTAAGCACAGGCACCGGAGGAATTACATCCCATGAAGATTTTATTTCTGTACATAGCTACAGTTCTCCATTTACACGCCTGTGTTTCTTGCGTTTCTGTGTGGTTGTTCCTAGTTGTTTGTGTGGTGTGCAAGTTTTGGTGAAAGTGTTTTTGTGCTTGGTGTCTTGATTCCATTATCTTGTCCGCAGTACTTTTTGGAATTTCTTGTACATGGCAAAATATATATTTTAGGTCATGATTTAACCAGAACAGAGATGGCTTGATTAGAAAAAGCAAATCTAATGGACATACTTCAGTCTTACTTTGCTCATTTAATTTAATAACCTCAACTTTCCTTGCTGAATTCCAAAAAGTAGTTAAGAGAATGGAAGGTGAAGGCAAATTGATGGTAGATGAATGGAATGATGGATGGATGGATGGATAGGTGAGTGGGTGATTGCACTTATTTTAGGTATCATATTCATAGCATGTCCACGCCTTAACTTATTTTAAAGAATGAACCTACTGTAGGTTTTAAATTGTAGCTATCATCAACCAAAGCACAGATCTTGATCCAAAGCTCACTGGAGTCAATGGAGAAACTCCCACTGACGTCAGCGGGTTTTGGTTCAGACCCTTAAAAGAATCTTCAGTACACTCATATTTAACCTAAGACAAAATTGGTTTTAATCTTCGTTCATCTTATATAAAGGATTTAGAGTTATTGCGGTTGAAGGGTTTTGGGCTTTGTTTGTTTGTTTTACCAATCCCCCAGCTCTGCGGCTGTAAAGAATAGAAATGCACCAATCAGGCCAACTAACCAATGGAAGGGACCAACATTGGTCGAGACCTTTGTGGGACTGCACTGGCATGAGACAATCTTCGACCCGTGTGCTCCACTCTGTCAGGTCGTCCAGTAGATGATGGATTCCCTAAAAGCTAAAAAACAAAAACAACAGGTTTGCAAGTTACACAACTGGGTGCATAAAAAGGGCATGTTAATCATGTCAGTCACTTTCAGAAGCATAAGCTCTAAAGGCAACTAAACGTAGTTTTTAACTGAAAGGTTAGCTGAAAAGTTCTAGTGATGCCTCCTAAACCTGCAAAAGAAAAATGGTTCCCTGAAAAATGGCGCACCCTTTGTAAACAGCAGTCACACATTAGAACAAAGAAATAATAATAATAATTTTGGAAACATTCTTTTGCCTTTGTCATTGCTACTAACTTGGCTCAGAGCACTTTTAACTCTCCCTGAAGAGGACTAAGACCACTCACATTAGAGCTGTGAAGACAGTATATGATGGGGTCAGGTCAGTGCATTTAGTTTTTTTACCTAGATTGTTTTGCACGCTTTGCAGCACGTTAACCAGTATATGTCCTTCTCCTCTTGGGGTCTTTGAGAACACTGCTCCTCTCAGAATGCCTTTTGTGGTTACAGGCTTTTTAAAAGTCACTAACCCTTGCAGAAGAGATTCATACAAATTTCACCTCACACCACAGCTGGTTCTCTTTCTGTTCACTAATTTGCAATAAATATTATTTTAATGCTTTCCAAGGTATCTCTTTCAACAACTGAGATTAAATGCAGCCTTGGCACCAATTTTAATAGGAGAATTTTTAAATGATCAATTCAGAATAAACTGCTGGGCTAGGCATACAGCAGCAGCTGAATCTACTCTTACATATGACATTAGATTGGAGACAGCCAGTCTTTGGACAGTTGCAGACTGAGAGGCTAAAAAGCTTGTTTAGTGCTCTTTGGGAACAGAGAGGCCTAAAGATGCAGGTTCATGAAGGCTCTCTTGTGGGCTAATATACAGAAATGCAAATAGGCAGAATCACAGAGGCACCCTTGCGGATTAAGATGTGGAATGGCATTGGCTTGTTCCTCTGGAAGAAGCTGTTTGCCTGCAATCTCATTTGGAGATGCAGTCTGCAACTTCAAAGGCAAGAAGAGATGGTCTAAAAAAGAGGGCAAAGAAGTGACAGTGCAGGAAGAAGGTGGAGAATGGAAACACGGTGAATCCTGTGACTCCAAGAAGCTTGCTTGGTCACTGTCACTGGGGGGAGAAGATATTTTTTGGTACTTGCCCAGAGAGAAGGACTGAAGATGAAGAGCAATTCCTGAAAATCTGGGAGTGAGGAGAGCAAAAACAACATGACAAAATGGAATCTTTAAGACAGACCATCAAAATAAAAATTCGTGAAATGCTTTCTTTTTTTCCAGTTAAAAATAAAACCTATTTTTACTTTTTAAAGCACTATTCTGATAGTCACTTTAAAGATAAAAACAAACTTTTGGAAAATTATAGTTCAGCTAACCCTTAATTAAAATTTAGATTCAGTTGTCCTTTAACAAAAGCAGCCATTATTGTAATTTGTTCTGTGGGAAAATCATTGTTGCAAAGCAAATTAAACTGATTTCAGCATGCTACAAAAGAAGCTTGTGAAGCAAAATGCAGATTAATAAATAAAAAATCATGGGGGGAGGAAAGAAATAAAACAACCCCCAGTAGATAGGTCCCAAAGATGGATTTTAAGAAAAAAAAAAATCAAAAGAAGAGGGAGGAGGAAAAGAAAAGAAAGAAAAGAGATGGATTTGACAGGCAGATGTTAGAAGGAAGTTTTATTTCACACACCAGAGAGTCTTCTGCATCTCTGTGGGATGGCTCTGCATGTGGAACAGCTGCCTTAGAGTCATTCACTTGTAAGTTGATCTTCCAGACTTGTTGAACATCTTTGCTAGTCAAATTATCTGTTTTATTGCATTTTTGAGTCTCAGACTTCTCATAACTGGGCTTGGCCTCCTCACTTCTGGGCTCTATAAAGGAAGGACCCAAGCCATCAAAGTCTTCTTCAATGCTGCTTTGCCTGGTTAAAGTTTTCCTGCGAGCAAGCAATGGCCTTGTGCTTTTTCTGCATGAACAGTTATCTGTCTCTGCACAACAGCTAGGCGCAACATTGGCAGAAATCAAATCATAAGCATTTCTGAAAGTAAAACGAGATTCTTCTTCCTCACTTCCACAGTCTAGTCCGCTGTCAGGACTTCTCGTTAAGGATCTACTGTAGTTATATCCTTTGTCTTCTGAAGCAAAATCCTTCGTGCCCGAAATTCTGTGCTTGGCTGGGTACCAAAAGTTGTGCTGTTTGTCTTGATCGTAGGGTCTAGGTGGTCTAGTGCATCTAGCGACCATAGGTTTCATTTTATAGGGCATACCAAAACCCTGTTTGTGCAATAGTTCAGAATATTCAACATCCTCTTCGGCTACTTCTGGGATACTGAAAAGCTTTTTACTGTGGTGTATCTGCTGTGAAAACTCAGGCTGTTCCAAAAAAGCAGCTCCAGTGGCCCTATTCTTAGAGCATTCCTTAACAGTATGTAATGTTAAAACCCAGGTGGGGAACAAACAGTGCGTGATAAAAATAAAATGGGAGGGAAAAGGGGGAGGAGGAAAGAAAAATAAAGACAGAATTAGTTTTAGAGCAATGGCAAACATAAGGCATGCAGTTTATTCAGTGAGGGGGGATGTCATGCTCTGAACAGGAATCTGGAAATAAAGACATGATTAAATTGGCTTGGTGTCAGCTAGAACACGGGAGGTCAGTACAAACACCGCTGATATTGTGATGCTTTAACAAGAATAAACCCATGCATTCAACACAAAGCAATAAAAGCGGCATACAAGTTCAGCTGTGGTGAGAGTGGAGGTGAAGTTAGAATATGGCGCGAGTGCTTAGTGTTCTTTGTGCTCTGTGCCAAGCTGGAACTGTTCTAGTCCGTGGAGTGTATCTCGGAAAGCGTTCTACAGCAGAGTTTTCTCTCTTGCTTTGCATCAGTTAAAATATCCTAGGTGATTAACAAGAAACTCCACAATGCCATCCTGCCCAAAGACAGCAAACTCAGGGCAGGTATGAAGTCATAAAGGGTGCCCTGCAAATGTCAAAATAGGAGTTCTTGTGCCCTCCACAACCTCATAAAAATTACACCCTTTTTAAGCTTGGCTTCCACAAAAAAGACCCTGAGAATTGGGGGCTACCTGCAGCCACTGGTCCACGCTGGATCTGTCATCCTAAATCGGCTTAATAAAATTCTTACTTGGCAAGCAACCTGTTACTTGACCCAAATATAAGTCTCAGTACATACCAGATGTAAGTAAGAACTACAATGGACTGGACAAAATCTGAACAGCTTAGATAAATGAAATAAAAGACACATTTTATTTTTAGGCTTACAAAAATTGAGGAATAGTGTAATTGAAGGATCCTATGCAAATGTGTCTCTCTGGGACTCTGAAGCAGATGCTGGGCTATCCAAATTAATGAGAAAAGAGGTGTTGGCTTTGATCTATGGAGTCCTTAGCTATTTGGGTCATGGACACCACCCTTCTCTGTGCTTTACCCCAATGACAGCAATCAGCTTGGGACTTCTGAGCAGACAGTGCCTAGATTTATGCATGTGGGTAGTGAGGGCAGGATCTTCTTAGTGACTTTGGAATTCTCCTTCCCCTTTGGTCCAACAGAGCCTTAGTTTGCTGCCATTCCAGGGACATTACAAAGCCCGTTGCTCAGGCTGTCTCTGAGCAGACAGATTGAGCTGGCTTTTGCTTTATTTTTCTTCAAAGGCTAGGGAGTTTTTAAAAGAGTTAATTTTTGACACTACAGTAGAACCGTAGAGCTACAAATATCAGAATTATGAACCGATCGGTCAACCATACAGCTCACTTGGAACTGGAAGTACGCAATAAGGCAGCAGCAGAGACAAAAAAACCAGCAGTACAGTACAGTGTTGTGTTAAACGTAAACTACTAAAAAAATAAATGGAAAGCAGCATTTTTCTTCTGCGTATTGAAGTTTCAAAGCTGCATGAAGTCAACGTTCAGTTATAAACTTTTGAAAGAACAACCATAACGTTTTGTTCAGAGTTATGAACATTTCAGAGTTATGAACAATCTCCATTCCCGAGATGTTCCTAACTCTGAGGTTCTACTGTATTCGTGTGAATTATTTTTGAATACACTTTTTAATTGTCTATCATGTTCCCAGAGCTTTTTTGAAAAGGTGTCATAAATATGGAAAAAATATAAATAAATGTGCATTAGGAATAGTTTTGAATAGACTCCAAACATCCTCAAGTTTCATGGATGCTTCAACCTGATATTCAAGTTTGGATCTCTTTCTAGATTACACATCAGCCTTCATCTGAAGAGCAACTGAAGGGAATAATAACCGCACAGTAAAGTGAGTCATGCATCTGGTACACTTTCCTTTAGGATAAGGGTATCTATTAACTTGGTACAGAAAATACTGAATGTTAGCTATCTGCAATCATAGCTCGAAGTGCATGGGTTGGTGTACTTTCAAATGCAAATCGCATATGCATTTGAAAGAGTTCAATTCGCTCAATGTGTTTTTTGTTTCTTTTTTAATTACAGCAGCTGCAAAGCTGAATTGGATCTAGCAAAACAGGGACACAAGTGTTTTAGTTCTAGAACCTGATCTAAAACTTAAATATAGTTATAAATGCAAGTGGTGAGTGTCCTCCAAATTCTAAACTTACTCCATCTGCCCTAAATTTATGTGGCATTCTCACATTAAATTCTGCTTCTGCACAGCCATTCAAACAGATGTTAACCATGAACCTTGGGGCAGATCCTCAGATTGCATTAAATCAGCATATAACATAACTGACTTTAACATAGATATGGTAATTTACCCCAGTTGAGGATCTGGCCCATGTGTTCAGAGTTGGGCTGATAGTACTGTTAATGCTGATGTAAAAAGTAGTAGTAAATATGCTACTGATTCATAAAGAACTAGAGAGGTCTAGGGATAATTAAGTGTCTGCCTAGTGGCAATCGGAGCCATTTCATTTTCAAGCTTTTACAAGGATACTAAAGAGGAGAATGAAAGATTTTTTTCTGAAAATGTACTTGACAGTATCTCTTTATAAGTTGCATACAATCCTAAGTCTGTGTATAAAATATATAGAAGCAGTTATAGCAATGGTTACAATATCCCTATGTATGTACTTTGCATAAGGGTATGGTATGTTCTTTAGTAACACAGCATTTTGGTTGTGGGAAGAACGACCTGTAGGTTTCTGTATAGTTTTAGTCATCTGGCTTGTTAAGAAGAAACATCTTAGCATGGTAATGGTATACACATAAGAGGCAGTTATTATATGTCATATTACAGAAAACAGAAATTCTATGTTGGGAAAGTTTAGTGTTTGCAGTGTGTATTTTAATCAGATGAATAAAATCACCTTGTAGGATGAATGCTCCCATGCAGTGTTTGGGACTTCATTCCTGACATATGTTCGCCATTGTCTGCTCTGCCACCAGAAGCTCATTAATGATCGCGACACTAAGATTCATTGACTATGGGCTTTATCCATGCTATTGGGAATCCATATTGCACCGAATAAAACTCCCCAAATCCGTTACCAGCATGCACTAGAAGGATCCCGTGGGGGTAGTTCCAAAAACCTGGTCAGTAATATGGAGAGGATGTCCACAGGATATTTAAATTCAAAGACTTGTGCGTGGATGTGCACGCATGCACACGTCAGAAAACCTCTAGTGGTCTGGGTGCACGTTCCATATACTGCAGCACAGCAGCACCCCCAAATGTGCAGCAAAACAGATAATTGCATAACAGCCCAAGGACAGTCTTCAATATGTGACGCTCTTGGCTAACACCAGAGAACTGAGTATTAAGTGGACTTCATAATGGGGACTTTACATTATGAACAGCATTCATCCCAGTTCTAGTCTGTAGGCCACTGTGAACTGTAACGTCCACAGCAGACTAACAAAATGATAGTGCGTGGAAGAAAGGAAGAACTTGGCTTGCCCTTCTCTGACGCTTAAGCCCCCCTTTTCCGTCACTCTTACCTTGAGTGTGTTATGTGATGTTACACTGACTCGTCTTCTTCCTCCATCCTCCAGCTGCATTTCTGAGTACAGCTCTTCTTCATCTTCCTCCATGATATCGGACAAGTCGGAGCCCCTACTGCTCTCCGTGTGGTACTCCTCACCCTGGCCGTAGTGCGGCTATTGGATGGGATGGAAAAGAAAAAAGGCTGCAGGTTTAAAATCTGAAGTGACAGTGCCCCCACAAATGGGGGGCAAGGTAGCAACTGGCAGCTTGAATATTGCAATAATACCTTGTGTAACCCACATTAACCAGGTGCAACTCTCGGTAGCCCTCAAGAGGCTAGATAATATACAGAGATTTATTAGCTTGCTCACACTTTAAATTCCAGAAATCGCGGATTCAGTCCCTACATATGACCCAACCAGGGGCATCATTACACTTGCACTTCCACTGCACCACAAACCTCATGAGACCCCGATTAAAAAAAGCTCCTTGATTTACAGAGGCCCTGCACGTGTCAGTGGATTTGCTGACCATCTGGTGAAGGCTCCAGCTGAGATCGTGAATTCCATTCACATGTAAGCTACTCTTCATTGTCATATCTGATGTTTTCTATATCAAACTGTAAACCCCACGTGACTCTTCAAGAGCACCATTTAGTTCTTACATAATGTTTCTATATTGTAAATTTTCACTGGCTGATGAGGGTCAATGATCTCATTCTATTCAGGCATCTAGGGAGCAGAATTGATAGAATTTTAATGTCCTTCTAGAGTTAGTTCCACTAAATTAAGTTGTCTGTGTTTTCAACTAGGTGGAACGGACGGAAGAAATGAGCTATGTTATTGAATTGTTGGTGTTAAATTTAATTGTCTTTGGTAAATTCTTGTTTTGTTTTACTAGTGTCATGATTTATATCCACAGTCCAGATAACAAACCAAACATTACTGTGATTCTACATCTACAGGTACATTTTTAAAATGAAAAGGAGCACTTGTGGCACCTTAGAGACTAACCAATTTATTTGAGCATAAGCTTTCGTGAGCTACAGTGAGCTGTAGCTTATGCTCAAATAAATTGGTTAGTCTCTAAGGTGCCACAAGTATTCCTTTTCTTTTTGCGAATACAGACTAACACGGCTGTTACTCTGAAACCCATTTTTAAAATGAGGCATCTAATTTTCTGTACAAAATCACACTGGTGCTTCAGGTCTGTCAGCAGTTTCATCTACTTGTGCAAATGCTTAAGTCGAGGCCTACTTAAAACTTATGGGCCCAAAAGTTTCACACATGCACTGCATAAAAACTAAAATGCAAATCTCAATGTAGCCGCTAACACATCTTCCTACTTTGTTGGTGTAATCTTCCCATTCTCAAAATACGGACAGCAAAAAAGTCCAGATCTTTATATACAGTTTGAGTCTGAAGCATAGCAATTCAGGATAGGATAGGCCCAAACAAAAATTCCAGGTCTGAATATACTTGAAATGTGAAGTTTGGCTCCAGATCCGAATTTCATGGGGCTCCAGATCCGAATTTCATGGGGCAGATCCTCAACTGGTGTATTCCAGTGTACACTGATTTATGCTAGACAAGGATCTAGCCCCACATCTCTATAATGGGCCAGATCAGAGGCTCGAATCCAAACACCCTTCCGTCTAGATATGTTCAGATTCAAATGTGAACTACATAGCTCAGTCCCACCTTCAGTGTCAAGGAAGTGGTACTATATGCTGTAGAGACAATTTCCAGGAGTAAACCTATTTGCCTCAGAAAAAGGATATTGGAGAATAAGTTACTGAAATACTAGAATGTCAGGGAGCAGAAGTTACTCTCTTTCCCCAGAAGAAATACTACAGCAGAAGCAATTTTCGTAGACCAGAATCACTTCCTATAGTTCCATAATGTATTGGCATCAATAAACTGCTGTAAACTTCCAGAAATGAAATGAAATGTCTGCAGTAAGCAATTACCCTGAAGTGAAAATATGTTCACTCTCCAAATATTACAGCAGACTTGCACTCTCTTGATCCCTAGACAATAGTTCTGGAGATCTCAGTGTGTATCTCTACAATGTGCCTCAGCTGTTTGAGATGTTCATTAATGCTAAGCTCCTTCTTTCATTACTTATGGGAGCCAGCTTGGTCCAGTAGATCAGGCACTGGCCTGGGAGGCAGAAGACCATAGTTCTCTTCACAGTTCTGCTGCTGACCTGTATGACTTTGGGCAAGTTACTTCTCCTCTCTAAGCCTCCATGTCCCCTACTGTAAAATGCAGATAATGATACTTACTTTCCACTGTAAAATACTTTGTAGTCTATGTATAAAAGCTAAGGATCGTTATTATCGAGGGTTCTGAGATCCAGCCTTTTATGAACACTTCGTTGCTATCCAAGGGAATGGGATCAAACCCATGAATGTTTTCAGTTTCCCTCAGCTGTATTACATGAGGGGGTAATTTTAAGAATAAAAGCCACTGCAGGAATTAATACTTTCAGTTACTTTATGAAATGAAAGAGTCCCAGAATTTGGTCTGATGCTCTCACTTTCACCCATGCCATTCCAATGGAGTCTTGCTTCCAATTTCAGTGAGTCAAACCCTGTTCTCAGTTATAATACGGACAATACAAGGGAGTTCATTGGGGGCTCCACTGTGTAAATGAGAGCCGTGATTGTGATATCATGTAGATTATCAAAGGTTGTTATTGCCAGAGAAAAGCTGCACAGCTACATAGCAGGAACCTTTCAAACTATCTCCAATGCTTATCTGCTGTTGATTTAATAACAGAGGTGTCTGTTAAATACCCACCAATTATTTAATGAAAACCTTCTAATTGAGGTGTTAGAACTTGTTAAGACATGTAATGCAATTAGCTCAAATTTATGTAAGCAATAATTGTACAATTACATTCTGTGTTAGTAATAGATTAATTCGTTACAAAATATTGAAGCATCTAATGGGCATGTAACAAGATATTGAAGCTCAAACAATTTGAACAGACTTTTAAAAAATCATTGTGTTTTGGGCCCCCATCCTGAAAAC
Organism: Chelonia mydas; assembly: GCF_015237465.2. NCBI lineage: Eukaryota > Metazoa > Chordata > Testudines > Cheloniidae > Chelonia > Chelonia mydas. The sequence goes on along the minus strand of NC_057856.1, from coordinate 21,421,267 downwards.
ACATATGCACATCCTTAACTTGAAGGCAGTGAGTAGTTGCAGTGAAGTCAAGGGTAAGCCTTGAATATTTTTATTTCAATGGTAGTTAGCCTTTAAAAATCCTAATTGCCTTGCCCAAAGTCAGACAGGAAGTCTGTGGCAGATCCAGTGACTGTTTTGATTTGGAAGGGATGTGAGCTATATAATCACATATGGAATTTTTTAAAATCCATATATTATGTTACACAGTTACAGAAATATAGACCGCAGCAGCCACCTCCATTAGTATCAACAGAACACCACTGCTGAACAACATCGTTTTAACCTGTATTTGTGGTTGCCTGCTTTGATTTCTTTCTTTCTATCTTCTTCATGCATGAGACACATCAAGTGAGACTATGCCAAAAGCTTTTAACTGGGCATAAATGCACAGTATGGCATCAACTTCAGAATACCAATGAGTACACACAGACTAAAGCCACACTATAATAAGCTAACAAACTATTGATTGCCTTATAGTGAAATAAGCTACCAGATTCTTTCAAAATCACAATTACGCCTAAAATCTTATTAAAAAAACCCTCCTATTAAACTTCCTCGTTAGGTCTTGATGTAGTAGAATTACATACAAAAAGTACAGAAATTGGCTCTTTACTAACAAATTACGCAGTACAATTTTTCAGTTTTCTTAAATAGTTAAAATGAGCAATTAAGCTGCAAGTAGGTGCCTCTCTTATATAGCTGAAATATAAACGGGTAATAATCAATTTGTATTTAATGAACACAGAAAAGCTGCCTCACTAAACAGAATTCCCTGGTAATTTCTATGAGTGTCCAGTGGTTAAGGGCTGGACACTGCAGGGGAACACCATAAAGGGGTATGGGGTATAGCTAACCTGCAAGGCAAAGCAAGGGCTGGCATGGCCCTGAGGAGATTGTTTGGGTGGTGTCACAGATCTGAAACCCAGTTAAGAACAATCAGTCTCTCTCTCACTGAGATGGGGGTTACAAGGAGATTCACAATCCTGGGTACCCTGAGAAAGTGTCACAATGGGTTAATGTTAGAAAGTGTTAATGTTAATGTTAGAAAGTGTTCTATCTCTAGAACTCAGTAAAACAGACAGGGGTTTCAAAGTGGGCTTACAAAAATGGAGACAACCAAAATCTTAGTTTTCTATATGACTCCCATTATTGCAGTGTCTGAACAGCTTAGAATTTTTAATGCCCTCTCAACACCCTTGTAATATAGGACAGTGCTACTGTCCCCATTTTACAGTTGGGGAAACCTAGGCAGAAAGATATTGAGTGACTTGCCCAAGGTTACACAGGACGTCTGTGGCGTAGTAGGGAATTGAACCTAGCTCTCCAGAATGCCAGGCTAGCACCTAAATAATGGAGCAGACTTCCTTATGAAATCAATAGTCGCTTTAGAAAATCTTTGCCTAGATGCACATAAAATAATTTTAAATTGTATTATATCTATTGGTTTAATCAACCTGGTGCACCTTTAAATTTCACCTGCAAACCGCTCATTTGCTGCACAAGTCAGGTAATTGCATGTGCAATCAGTTACTTCCATGTACCAGTGTGTTTTGAAACACAATTCCCATAGCTGCAGACTCAGATGCACCTTGAACATGGGTCTGGAGAGCGTGTATATAGTCTGTAGGTGCAACCTGAGTGCAGGAGTTCTACAAATTTGAACTACTGCCTCTACAGATGGAACCAACCCCCCCAAGTCAAACATCTTTGAGGGGATTTGAAATCCAAAACAATATCAATATCTTACAAATGCCACTCTCTTGATAATGAGCTGAACCAAAATCCCAGAACACTCAGGAAACCTGTGCGTGCAAAACAAATGTCACTGCTTGGACTCATCTGTAGCCAATGTTTTTTATGTGTTGTTCATTTATTGTGTGATGTTATGATTAACTAACATTCTATGTCATATATAATCATTGTATGCTAAATAGAGTTAAATTGTAAGATTATAGAAGTATAAGCTTGATCTGTAGTTAGAAGGGATAAGTATGCATTAGTTATCTAAGTAAATAAGGCTGAAATACAAGGCTTACAGGCCTGTAAGATTTTAGCTTAGCCATACTAGACCATTGGCTTAAGAAATGTTTGACATAAGTAAGTGACCAAAGAATGACCCTATGCTACAAGATTATGGGAATGGGTGATATTGCAAAAAATTAACAGTAAGAGTAATTTTTTCTGTTTACAAGATACCTGACAGTCACATTTTTCTAATACATACCCTAATTGCAAGGTGCATGATGTGCCTAACTGCTAATGAGGTACAGTCAGAATCACAGTAGAAAAAGAGGGTGCCCAGATTAGGAAAACTGAGCTTCCTACAAGAAAACTCCAGCAGGAACCATCCCTCTACTGATGATCAACCCATGAAAGATCCATCAGACCCTAACATTATCTAGGAAGATGTGAGCATAACCATATTTGTAACTTGTGCATAGGTCTGTAAAGAATTTCTATATGCTTGGGCAATCATGACTTTAATTGTGTAACATTAACAAAAACTTGTACAACAGACTAGACCTTGTACTTGTGAATGTGTGTGTGGTCACTATCCTTGGTCTTTATGTGTTACTAGAGACTCTAAAACTGAAGCAAGTAGCAGAGGTGACTTTCACTCTGTTAAGCTTGAAACTGTAGCCACCAGAGTGGTGTAATACCACATTGAAAAATCACTTTAAATAAAATGAAAGGCTAAACATCTCTAATTATGTCCAATATCAGAACTTGGGAGTATTCTGCCAACAAGGTATTATAACATGCTAAGAAAAAGTTCCAGCCCGATTTTTACTTTACTGTAATAGGGGGCTCAGCTCACTTGAAAGTAAAAAATTAAATTGTCTTGTAGTGCTTTCAGTAGGGTGAGGCTGAAGACTGGGTTTAGGAAATTCTTCTGAGAGCATCTTTCTCCCTGCTGCAGCATGCCAGGAACATATTGTGTTAGCTCCTTGCTTGTAAGGAGGATATTTCATGGCTTTCAAATGACACAAAAAATTCCAAGCCCTTTTTTTGGTCTTATAGCACGTCAATATACGTAAAAATAAAGTATAATGCAGAGAAAGCCCAGATTCAAAAATATCTCCACTTACCTTCTTTTTCAGTATTAAGGTTGTTGCTAGTTGTAACTATCAGAGATTCATATATCACCCTTTATAATGAGCAAAGGGCCAGACAGTTACAAAGACTTCCAGCTTCTAAAAGGCAGTATAATGCTGTAGGAGTAGAAAAGCCTATTCATCGAACTCGGTACAGGTCTGGCTGCTTAGCCATAGAGCATATCGGTTTGACAGTCAGCAGAATGATAGTGCTGTGGTTAATGTGTTGAGCATCATAAAGTATTTTCAATACATTGCAGACCTGCATCTCTCCTTATTACCATAACGAGGTCACATTAATTACCTGCTTTCCAAGCTCTGAGCCTTTCAGGAAATCATCAACTGAAGCCCCTCTCCTTTTAATGCTGGGAGAATCGTAGCCATCTTCCTCCTCATCTGAGTTTGCATAATGCACCGTGTTACTCCTTTCGCTAAATACACTCCTCCTCTCCATCTGGCAAAACACCAACATGGTAAAGAAAAGCGGGCACCCCCCTTCACCTCCATTGTTCCCAGCAAGCCAACAAAGAGATGTTAATGATTCCAGGTCTGCTGCCTCTACGACTCCCCAAGAGCACATTTAAATATCCCTATGGCTTAAACTCGAACGATAAACTTCTGGTTCCTTTAAATCATAGCCCTTTCACTGGTCTCACTCACCAGCATATACCTCCTTGTGCTAGAATCCCATCACATTTCATGAGTTAAGCAAGCGTAGGCTAGGTGGGTACTTGGATGGGTAATCTTTAAAGAACACCCAGATGTTCCAGGAAATGGCGTAGGGGATGCAGTAGGTAGAGCTCTTTCCTTGAATCATTACTGAAATAAATGTCTCAACATGATGTTGAAGGCACAGTGTTTTCAGAGAAGACATAAAACCAGAGTTCCGCCCCTGAAGATGCTGAATTTAACTGTGGACATTACTACTCAGTGCCTCGACTCGTGTGTGTTAGGACTAAGTGGAGAACAATCTTTCCTTTTGCATGTGCCACTTTCCTGAAAAGCACAGGACTTTGCACCCATAGGGCACTCACTCTTGGGGAGAACAGAGGGTGTTTCTTTTAATTTCTATTAAATCCTTTCTTTAATCTCTCCCAGGGGATCCCACGGGAGTCCACTGGCAGAAATTGCCTAGACAATGCACACATGGTGAAATTCAGCACTATGCAGAGGATCAGCACAATGTCTGTGCACGACCGAAACCTCAGTAACGCTTTCTTATTGTGAAGGCATAAGCACTTGTGCTGATCCTCTGCACCAAAGTGAATTTCACCCTCAATCACTAGATCCTGCTGACCACAAGCCCTCCTCAGTCCACACCATCCAGCTTTCTGGTTAGAGGTACGTGAGGGCTCCCACGGCTTACACCACCGCCACCCAGTACAAAGGGGACTTTCCACTACTGAGGACTATGTACCATAGGTGTTGCTCGCAGAACTTGGCTTACCCCAGAGTGAATCTAGCCCCTGAACTTTTGCCCAGTTCCCTGCATTGAACCTTCCAAGATTTACTAATGACTAGTCCAAACGTGAATCTAATTAAACCTGTTTTGGAATGTAGATCAGTGATTTTGCAAAAACTAAAAAAAGTTTCTCAGCCCCCTTCCCTTAAACTGTGGTCATTCTCTAGCTAATCACCATTGCTCCATCCATCTTACAATCAGTCCAGTAGCCATCCAAAACAGACCCACTTGTGCTCCTCTAATACATAGCCTTGTGTCCAGGTCATTGGGCCCTTCTTTCTGATTTGCCATTTGCTTTTTTAAAAGGCTCAGTGGTCATGTAATTGGCATCCAAACTTGCTTGTCATTATATAACTGGGTTTGGTGTTTTTGTTTTCCTTTTCCCCCGACCCCCTCCTAAGAATTTAAATTTAGGACAGAATCTCATTCTCATGAGCTGAGCTCAGCTGTCAATCAGATAAGGTTTGTGCACTTTTGTTTTGACAAACAAATCAAGAAAAAGGAGGCTAATCCATGTGCATTGGCCCAGGTGGCTCTTCTCGTGTTGCATTCAAGCTGTAGCGTTTGAAGGTCTCTTCTGTTGCATGAGGTATCCAGAGAACCTACCATTAATAGGGTTTTGCAGCGTTGTGTATAGCAAGTCAAATAAGAGAAAATAAAATATTTGGTGTTAATGTGAACCAATGGGCTAACTTGACTTACACCTCAATCCTGCAAACAAACGTTTAACTTTATGGACCTGCATCGCTCCACTGAGGTCTATAGGACTTTATTCTGGTGGGCCAAGTTATGCCCACGCATAAGCGTTTGCAGAATCAGAGCCTGAGTTTGCTCACCCATTTCAGTGTGCAGTTTTAAATTACTGTCTTAGTTGTTAGGACCCTGTTTAAGCAAAGCATTTAGGGCTAGATTTGAAAGATATTCAGGTACCTGAGGTGCCTAAAAAACCTTTAAAAATCTGAAAAGTAAGCACTCGTTCAACTTTTCTCAGACAGGCACAAGTTTCTCTTTTGACTTCTATGAAATATCCCTCAATGCTTTGCTGACCAGAGATGGACATAAGCATGTGTTTAAGTGCTTTGCAGAACTGGGGCCTATAATACTTGTTCCATCCCACCTCAGGGAACCTTTCTCACTGCCCTCTTCCCAATCGCTCCACTCATCCTCCTGTCCGCACTTGCACCATTGCTGGGGTGACAGCCTTCTCCTTTGCAGCTCTGCTGTGCAGAACAGCCTCTAGGTGAGATCTCTCCACATCACTGACTGCCTATCGTTTTCGAAATCTCATCCAAAAATATATACCCTTTCCCCCTACACTATATCTCTCCACTTTACTCTCCTTCTGCTGTTAATTATTGCTCTAACACTGAAACTGTCTTATTTAATTGCCTCATGCATTTGTGGGGATAGATTGCCCCGAAGACCCTGCAGCATTGTATCATTTAATAGAATTCATCAAAACCAAGAAACCATTCTCGAGAACATGAGCCACGATACACCAGCACTCCTTACACTGCCTCCATTTCTGACGTTGTTCCCTGTGGAGTTTGGATGGTAAACAAAGCACAGCATGACAGTCATGCAGAGTTATTCCTAGACAGAGCATACCCATGTACTAATAACTTAATTTAATTAGTTCACAAGGAATTTCAAGCAAGCTGTGGTCTTGGGAAATTGCCCCATGTAGGAAATAGGAAATGATCAACTGTTTTCAGGAATGTTTTATGGTGGGTTTGTTTTTGAGACTGTCCAGTTCATCTGCACTAGGCAACGCCCCGCGACTGCCAGGCAGATTAATTTGAGAGCAAGGTGAAAGCAACAGCTACAGGGTGCTAGTTTCATCTCACTCTATAAGGGTTTGTTTGCATGGTTCATTGGTCATCGAGATGAGCACGTTGATTCAGCCCTTTTGGGGGGGGTTTGTTAGATGTTTACCTCAGGATTCTATTGCATAAGGGCCAGATTCTGCCCACAAAAGTAACAGCAGCCTATGGAGATCCACATCAGACGGGACAGGTTAGTGAAAGAAATTTGTTAGCCTTTGGGGTTACAGAGCTTCAGCCGGTATCTAATGCAATGAATCATCCCTTCACACTGACAGGAACACAGTGCTCTGCACTACCTATTCACATCTGGTGGTGTTTGATGTGTCAGTGATGATGTAACAAGCCCTACATGCGTGGGTGTTTACACTTTTAGAATGTAACACGGGCTATGAAACGTCACCTCTCACTACTCTCCCTCTTAGATGTTATATTCAATGAGACTGCTCTTGATGTCTGTTCCTGGGGCTTAACTCTCTGAGACTGCAATTGCAACCAACACAGCGATTTCAATGAATAAAGGGCCCGCACCTCTGCAACCTGCTCTCTCTAGTGACCTGCCAGAGCTCAGCATTAGTGAGCTCCAGGAGCTTACTGTATAACAGCTCTTTGTTGGTCAAACTTTCACAGAGATTTTTCTTGTTACAGATCAGGTGGCTCTGTTCACAAGCCTTGAGGCTGAAGGCTTAGTATTTTGTTATTGACTGTTTTAACTGAGGTAAGAAGCCCCAGTGACATGGTGTGGGGAGCCAAATGTTGAACTTAACTGGCCAAAAATAAACCAGATTTTTTAAAAATATATTTCCATTTTTAAGAATCGTTGGGGTTATCAGCAAGAGATCAAAGGATAGCACATTACAATATCTCTGTGCTTCATGGTCAGAGTATCCACTCAAACATCTGGGAGTAGATTTTGGTCACGGTTTATATTAGTGTTGAATTTATAACTGGTTTATAAAAAGGTTTAATCAATTATGCAAGCTTTAGATTTAATAGATTTCATTCACATAAGATTCCATGTACAGATATGATGTTCTAGGTGCTTGTAAGTACATCAGAAGAAACAGTTATAGATTGTTATTAGACATAGTTATAAATAACCTACAGACCTAATGGACTCTATAACAATTGATTGACTTTTTATTAATCAGTTATTAACCCTTTATAAAGTATTTATAAATGGAACTTTAATATAAAAGGTGATTTACTTTTTAAAACTAAATGATTTGCAACCAAGCCACTCTATATGACAGGGTGTAAGAAAGAGCTTGCCTTACCCTGTTGTTCTCTGCAACCCGCTGGGCAGCTTCTCTCGCCATGGCTTTAGCAACAGTGTTGGGGATGGGTGTGCCTTGCGGCTGAGGGAGTATTCGATTAGGCGAGGGAGACCTCCTTCCTTGAAGTGGGCTTTGAAAGTTGGGGGCAGGAGGCTCCAATGTGTGTCCATGAATGGGGGATGCTGAACGAGTCTGCTCCCATGACTCATCCATTTTTAAATGTGGACTTAAATGTTCATCTTTGGTATCTGGGGCCCCGGCACTTGCTAATGGCTTCGTTTTGGGAGCTGTCCGAGGGTGAGGGATTGGAGGCACCAATAGGTCAGGTGGAATGGCAGCAACACAAGAGTCCTCAGATTCCCCTTGTGCAGAAAGTGTTCTCACGGTAACTTCCTTAGCTTCTACATTTCGTATTCTCATTAGCTCCACGAAGGTGTTCTCTGCTGTTGGAAAGATCACCTCTGCCACCTGAATACATAAACAAGCAACTTAAAAGTGTGAAAAGACATTTCTTCCCATAGCCACCTTGAAAGGCTTCCTATGCTCTTGCAAAGTGTTGCCCATTGGCTGCAATAATCAGCACCGCAGGTCTGTATCGATTCGCACCAATCAGCTGTAACACTTCCGCTAGGCATGTCTGAACAGCTATGTCTTCCTGATGAGTTTACATTCAGGAACTCCACAGCTAACTTACAAACCAGGCAAATAATGAAGTGACAAAATAGCTGCAGTGAAACCCAGAACAACTCAGCAAACCTTGAACTGCTGCTTTTACCTGGTAATCTATCTGCACACCTACAGCTGCTGATCACTCTAACAAGCAAAAGAAACCTTACCCTTTGGCCTTTTGCGTAAACACCATAGCCAGTAACATTTGCTCCATTGGAGGTCCCTGTGGATGTAAGGGTTGGTGGTTTCCAGGACACCTGTATAGTAGCTGGTGTGGACCCAGCCTGTATGGTAATATCTTGAGGTGGAGCTGGAGGACCTAGGAGAACGAAAGCCTTGTTTACCATTCAATTCTTTTAGGTTTCATGCTTTAAACTAGACAGACCACTTCAAGGTCTGCTGTGAATCTTGAGGACTGCGGATTTTTTATCACCCTCTCTGCATATAGGGAAGATACATTTTCATACATAACAGGGCTAACTGTCCTCACACCTTGAACGGTGGGAAAGGTTTGTATTGAGTTCATTAGCCAGACAGGCTTTCCTTGCTTTTTTTGATAATGATTAGGAAAATATATGGGTCAAATCCATCACTTTTAATTTGGGTCCATGATTCTCAAAGCACTTTAACAAAGGAGAGCTAAGTATCACTAGCCCCATTTTGTAGAAGGGAAAACTAAAGCACCGAGATGTGATGTGACTTACCCAAGATCCCAGAGCAGGTTAGTCATGGAGCCACGAATGTGAACCTAGAAGTCTAGTGAAACCATCTACCAGACCCTGCTCCCTCTCGGTTGTTTTAATCACAAAATGGAAAGGGAAATACATTGTTTCTGCTCATGTACTTACCTTTTCCCCTAGCTCTTGAACAAATGCTTCAATTCTTCTGAATGTGGGGAGAGGTAAATATTAAAGGTGGTGGGAGAATTTGGCAAGGAGAGGCATCAGTGTGTATGGAAACCTGTTATGACTGGCTACAGACTCCCTGGGGCCTTGCCTTTGAAACACAGATCAGTACAGAACACTGCGTGCTGGGAGCTGATTCTGAAATTTCAAAGCACCACCAGTAGAAGACGCACATGAAGAGGAGGAGGTGGTGGTAGGAAATGAACCAGGCTCCCTGCAGACCAGAATTTTCTTGAGATACTTGCTAAATACAACAAAATTACAACGAAACAGACCCATTTCAGCAGTGCTCTGAACCAGTGAGGCTGATACACAGCTGTTTCCTCATCCCTCCCCACCTTACCCTTTGCAATATCAGCAGTAAACTGGTGTTAGTTTAATTACCAGCAGAAACAACTCGCCTAGGTGATTTACACTGGTGTTTGTGGTACAGAAGAACCTCAGCGTTATGAACGCCTCGAGAATGGGGGTTGTTCGTAACTCTGAAATGTTCGTAACTCCGAACAAAACATTATGGTTATTCTTTCAAAAGTTTACAACTGAATATTGACTTAATAAAGCTTTGAAACTTTACTATGCAGAAGAAAAATTTTGCTTTCCCTTTTTTTTAGCAGTTTTTTTTAACACTGTACTGTACTTGCTTTTTTATTTATTTATTTATATTTGGTCTTTGCTGCTGCCTGATTGCGTACTTCCAGTTCTAAATGAGGTGTGTGGTTGACCGGTCAGTTCATAACTCTGTTATTCTTAACTCTGAGGTTCTACTGTACATAATCACATGCCCTTTGTTCTGCAACAGTGATACCTGGAAGGCTGCTGCAAGGAAGGGCTGGAATAGTGCCTATATTAGACACCATCTTACTGCAAATATTACTGATTTCTTTTCCGCTTAGTGGGTATTGTGGGAGGGCTGTGAGGGCGGAGGACAGGAAAACATTTCAAACCAGCTATTGCATGAAATTCAGAAGCACCATGCACTGTATCAGATTGCTTCTTGCTGAGAAAAACACAACATGGGGGTCCTTTGCCTGCAGAAAGTCCTTGAGTAATATGCCTTACAGAATACAGCTCCATTTTAAAAATAATACATGGGCTACTTACTGTCATTTTTATTATGCAGAGAATAACTTTTCATATTACCTGCCATTTTGGACACAATCGTGGTTTAATTTGTAAAGAAAAAAATAAAAACGGTGAATGCAGAAGTCCAGAAGAAAGCTTGTGTCAAGAGACACACAGAATGCCAGCCAAATCCAAGGACATGGGGCTATGGCTTTATAAAGGATGGGATGGACCATGGCTGGGGATAGACTGTAACTGCGCCTTGTGAAAGGCTGTGTATTGGAGGGGCCAGAGGGATGAAAGGGGCAGGCTGAATCCTGTTCTCATAGTGTACATGAGAATTAGGCTCAAAGCCTCCACTCTGCACTGGAAAAAAAAATTAAACTAAAACTCAGCCTTTTAAGGCATTTAAAGGACATTAACCTACTAGCATGTTCAGTACATCCCTAATTAAAACACATTACTGAACCTACTATAAATAGCCCCATGTTGGCTGGAAACCCAAAGTAAAAATATCTTGGAGATTATTAGTTCATGTATATTTCATAAAGCCCGCTGTGTTAATTTAACTGTCAAATCCTGGTAAGTTTATCACGTTAAAAAGCTTGCAAAGCTTTCTGGAATTGCTGGTGGAGGACACAGCTGAGCAGTTGCAAATTTCTTTTTTTCGCCATAGAACTTAGCACAACCAATTTCAATTCCTCTATCAAGGGCAACACAAGAACCAACACATGTCGTTCCTGTGTGCACTCATTTTCAGAGAAAAGAAAATGATGAAGCTGTAAACTAGGTAAAACATGGGTTTTGGGAAGCTGGCAAGAAGCCAATAGGGCCATCGATGCTACCAAGTTCTGTCCTCTAGAGGGCATCAGTACACACTGTAGCCATTTCGTTACAGTTCAGGCCATTATAGGCAGAAGGGGGCTTTACTTAGGTACGGTCAGAGACAACTAAACAGCCTCTTAGCGCACTCCCTCCCCTCCCCCCCCGTAAAAATAAATATGGCGTGATCCATGCTGTGTCTTTTCTCCTGTGTTTTTGGTTAGCAAGGTGGTTCTCTGACTACAACGGTGCTTGCTTGTAGTGCTTCTGTGAGCAAAGTCCACGTGCAAGCCAACCTTCCAGTTCGCGGGAAACCACAGCTGAGGAGAGGAGAGGGGGACAGGAAATTTTTACACTGAAAGATGCGGTGGCTAGTTCAGCTTCTCCAGTGCAAGTCAATTCCTTACGGCTCAGCCCGCAAGGCAAAGGAGAGCTGTTCTGTTTTCACGTCAGTCCATCACAACCCAAAGAACCTCTTGAGACTTGTACTAATTCATAGCTCCATGCGGGCGGCAGTCAGTCATGAAACCTGCGTTTTAAATAAGCACTTTGTAGGGCTTTGTCTTTAATTGTAAGTCTAATCACAGTCGCTGTGTTTGCCAAAGGCTGAGGAATATGTGGTTTATAATGAGTGTCCTCTCGGCTAAGTATATTTAATAACCTCACAGGCCCTAATACAAACACCACAGAATTTACACCTCCAGGGCCTGCTTTTAAGAGGTGCACTTAAAACTCCACAAGAAGTTTGTATGAAATGGGGGTACCCAGCACATGAAAATCAGGCAGTTAGTCACCACCTCAGTGCGTAAGACCCCCCCCCCACACACACACACACACACACACTAAACTGGCTCCATCACACTGGTGGGAATGAGTCAGCCAAATCGATCAGCGGTGTGGAGGAGTCGTTGGGTGAGCAACTTTTAAAACTGACCGGCTCACGTGGCGGGTAACAGACATCAAGACCAGATTACAGTAGGTTACACGTTTGAATTTTTCCATGGCCCTGATTCATCAAAGTACTTGAAGCCCTGGCTCACTTTAGCATGTCTGTAATCCCAGACATCAGAAGGATTGCTCTCATGCTTAAAGTTAAGCCTGCCTCCTGTAGCTGTGTCTACACTACGAAGCGTGGGAGTCTGACGCTCTGTCAGCTTCCAAAAGTCAGCAGCTGCATGACTGTCGCTTGAGCCCATGCACTTGGCAGCTTGCACTGATGCTGCACAGCACCTCACAATAACTTGTCGCATCAAGAGATGATCTGGTGCATCACGGGTAGGTACCTTACTCCGGTGTAATGCCTTGTGGGAGATTTTTGCAGTGCTTTGTAGGATACCAGCAATTCACCCAGGGATTTCTGAAAGCTAGGGGTGAAGTTCCCACAATGCCACTTTCTCCATCCCATCATGGTTATTCTAGCCCATAATTTTTGTGTCTTGTAAAAACTTCCCCCAGTTTCATGTACTGCTTTTTAATCTCTGCTATCTCTCCAGCAGAAGCGACTCTGTACAGCTTAGTGCAATTCTCATGTCTGTTGCTAACACAGGACACATGATACCCCTGTATCTGCTTCAACAACTACCACTACAACTGGTGATCTGATGTCGAAGACGAGATGCCAGAGGACAAGGAATGGATGATGGAGACAGCGAATAAACGTATCATGTTGTCGGAGGCATCCACAGATTAACTCCACATAGTGGACAGGCACTTCTGGGTCCAAGAAATGAGCACTGAGTGATGGGATCACAGGATAATGCAGATTTGGGATGATGAACAGAGGTTGCAGAACTTTCAGATGTGAAAGGCCGAATTCCTGGAGCTGTGTGCCAAACTTGTCCCAGCCCTCCAGCGCGGAGACACCGGAAAGAAAGCTGCATTGACAGTGGAAAAGCAAGCGGCGATCACGCTGGATGTCTATCGGTCAGCAGTTTGAAAATCCACAGTGGGAACTGCTGTCATTCAAATGTGCAAGGCCAGCAAGCATCTTCTGTTGCACACAAGTGTGACTCTTGACAGTTGGCAGGAAATAGCAGAAGGGGATTTGAAGCAACGGGGTTCCCGACTGTAGCGGGATGATAGATAGGATGCATCTCCTTATTCTAGCACCAATCCATCTTGCCAGCAAGCGCATAAACCAAAAGGGATATTTTCCATGGTTATGGAAGTGCTAGTGGATCACCAGGAATGCTTCACTGGTATTAATGTGGGTGATCAGGGAAACTGCATGACACTTGCAGTAACGTCAGAAACTTACTGAATAACATCTTGGTTTGTCTCCGATTTAAAACTGTTGCATTATTTTTGCAGTTCTCTTTTTAGTTCCATTACAGTTTATGCTACAGTTTGACCTTCTTGTCAAAATAGAAAAATCAGTTACACCAATACTTTTTCAAGATCTTTGCAAAGGGAGAAGGTGAAAAGCACAGGAAACAAAATATCCTCGATTCCCATAGCAGGTATTTCTCCCTAGTTCAAGGCAGCAAGTGGCTAGCTTATGCTGCATCATGTGTGTTTGTGTACGAGTCCTCATACAAATGTCTAATTCCTTTTAAAGTCCAGCTAAAAGGACTTTATGTCAGCCTTAGTGTCAGCAAGTCCCACCAGCTGATTACGTGTTGTGTATAAAACCAATAATAATCCCAAAGCAACACAATTATTTCCTTTTGTTTGTTTTAAATAACCTTTCAGTTTCATGGGCTACCTCCTATTCTTGTATTAAAAGAAAGGGTAGATAGGAATGTCCAATTTATCTCCTCTATATCAATCATCATTCTGGATACTTCTATCATGTCACCTCTTAACTGTCTCCTCTCTAGATTAAACAGTTCCAATCCTTTCAATCTCTTCTCACGTGGACATATTTCCAAATCTCGAATTGTTTTCCACTGTCCATCTCTGGACATCTTCGCTATCACGGATATTTCCTTGGTCTTGTTTCCCTCTCCCCCAACCCCTCCAATCTCATTCAGAATTTTGTCCTTCCCTGTGAATTAAATGGCAACTTTCTTTAGCTGCTAATTGAATTCCCAATAATACCTGCTAAAAGGGATGAAAATAGTGCTATTTTTTAAAACCAATGAACTGCCTCCTGAAGTTTTGATCAAACTACATGGAGAATCAAAGCCTTAACAGTGGCTGAATTAAGCACAAGGCAATGTGTGCAACTTCTGCCTATATGGGAGTTTGTCAATCCAAAACAAGTCAGTTAGTGCCAATTGTTAATTATGCTTAGCCATGTCACACAGCTATTAAAGTACATGCACCGCATTGTAATATCTTCAGAAGCTGGTTTCTTGAGTTTTTATACTGTACCTAATTTCATGTGAATGACTGATTATGCTAATAACAAATTCATTGCTAAAATTAAGAGCGGTTTTCCCTGGGAACATTTGTTACTGAGCAGTTCCATTATCAGCATCAAAGCACAGTGGCAATTCATTTTAAGGGACAATGATGAGCATACTAGGGCTTCTTTTATTTATTTTAATGTAACATCAACACTTTCAAAGAGCTTAATCCGCTAAACAAAGGCACTAGGGTGTGAGAGGAGAAGAAACAATGGAATGATATAAAATACATATGGGTGACACGCAAATATTTGTGGCAGGTGTTTACTGATCAGGACATGCCGTTGAGTGAGGCATGGGTTAAAGCAGCAGATCATAAGTTTATTAAGATAACACTGAGAAGGAGTTCTAGCTGCCCCATTTTCTCGAACTCTCACATACCAGGCATTTAACTGAGTCCAGTGCAGGAGTTACAGGGCTCCCATCATATAACCCATAACTCAGGATAGACTCTCCTGAGCCTACCCCGATGATTAAGGTTACTTTTCTGAATCCTCTCACCCTTTGCCCGGCTAGGGAGACAGACGGTACCAAAGAGGGACCTTCGTCTGTGAAGATTTCAGGTCTCTCCTCTCCCACAGGCTCAAGGTCCACCAACAAAATTCCAGGTGTCTTAGTTCTGGGAACTGGCCCTTTCGCCTTTCATCTGCACTGGACACTGGCTGCAAGTTGCGATGAACTAAACATTAACACAAATGACTAATGCCTAAATCCTACTCCTATTTAATCTAACTGTGCCTCCTAGAAGCTGACAGGTGAAAAAACCCACCAGACCGCTGCCAATTTGGCCCCAATGGAAAACTCCTTCTTGAACCTAAAATTGGTGATTGGTCAGACCAGATATCCTAAAAACACAGGTTTCAGAGTAGCAGCCATGTTAGTCTGTATTGGTTAGTCTCCAAGGTGCCACTAGTATTCCTTTTCTTTTTCCTAAAAACAAAGTTCCTATACTACGACGACATGGAGGGAAGGTGGGGCAGGCAGCTAAAGTGGAGCAAGAAGAGCAAGAGGCTCCAAAAGATCCAGCCAAAGGTTTAAATTAAAGGAGGGGAGGGAGCAAAGGACTAATCAGTGTTTAAATTTAAGCACATGCTTAAGTACTCCGCTGGACCAAGAACTAAAGACCAACCTTCGCAGCACTAAAGAGTCACTTAAAAAGCTGTTGACCAGATAAAGAGGATGTGTATTTTCAAGCATTAACCATGCAAGCATATGACTTTTTGTGCTATGACCGGAATCAGTGAGGGGCAGCCCCTCTTGGTCCTGTATTTGAAGGCAGTTGCCCTCTACTGCTCTGGAACGTGGCTGGTCGCCTTGTTCAGCTTGCTAAGAATTCACATAGCACATTTCCCCCCCCTTTTTAGTTTCCAGAAAGTCTCTTGTTGCATCGTCTGTGATCAGCTGTAAGGACCACTATTACCCCGTACAAGTGGTTTTCCCTTGAGAGGGTACACACTACTGATCAGGGCAGGAGAGCGTGAGGCTTTCCAACCTTCCAAGAAAGTAACACCAGTAGGCACCTTTGAAGCCCTTTGGAAAATGCCAGCATGAAAGTTAACAGCTGCCTGTGGCCATTTATGCTGTGCTTCACTCTGCACTGTCTACTAAAACTGACATTCGCTATGGCAGCACTAGACCCTGGGACACCTACTCACACATATGCATCTTTCCTCAAAGCAGCACAATAAGAATGTGCCCTTCAGACAAACTATCTTTATTACTTTCTCAGCATCTTTTAAAATAATCTTTGAAATACGTTCCTTAACACTATAGATCATAAGGTTGTGGTTTAGGTGGGGGAACAGTCCAGGGTCACAGAGTAAATCAGTACATATAAGATGGTAAGAACAGCCCTATTAAGACATCTGACTTTCTTTCCATCCATGTTCGCTTTCTCCTCCTTTTACCTGGGGTTTAGAAGCAGGGAAACATGGTTGCTTACTTCTGGTAATACCTGCAAGAGAAAAACATGGAATATGCTGTAATTTTAACTTCTATTTCTGTCCCTTATTTCACAGAGATCTCTCCCTTTGTTTCAATATCTATAATGCTGAAATTCAAGAACCAAACTGTTAGCTGTTCATCAAGGGCAATTTTACTTCACTGTGAAACAATCAGAAACTGACATGGATTTGCAACAATGCCCCTGGTTGGGTCATCTGCTGCGACTGACCCTGGGGCACCTGGATCTCAAAGCATGAGTTTTTGATGCCTGTTAGCTCCTATGCAGTAGCTGCCTGAAACCACTTTACATGATCTAGCCACTAGGGGGAGACAAAGAGCTACACGGGCTTAGAGCCGGACACGTAGTGTCATCAGCACTGAGTACAGTGAAATTTGGTGAGCCTTTTCACCAGGGATGTCTCTCATCTGCGGAAGGGTTGGTAAATACTGATGAGGCTCCCTAGCCACTAACTGGCCTTATCCGATTCCCATTCAATGACTTCAACTGATGCCATGCAGGATCAGGTCCAGTGAGCTACATACAGTCCATATAATTTCAAACACATTTGGGGCTTTTTAAAGCAAAACTGGACATTAGGATAAAATGCACAAACCTTCCATTCTGACATTTTCTATTTTGATACAAATATTCCACACAGCCCTAAGTGTCACATGCCAAGTTTCTTCCCCTTGCTGCAATTTACTCTCCTTGGTTGTTGAAAGTACCATATTCATAGGCACCATCACAGCATGCTTATTTGGCTAGCTTTGTATAGCATTTGGGACTGGGAAGTTGTCTCTAAGTGGGTCTCTTCAATGTATACAGTCCTCTTCCTTGCTGTGTTTTGTGGGTGAACGGTCAAGCTACCTTCTCTTCTTTCATTGGTCTTTATGATGAAAAGAGATATTATGGGAACACTTCAGATTGCTAAAGAAATGGACTGTACTCAGTTACTGCTGTAGAGAAAATGGTATGGGGATATCTGTGGGCTAAATCTCCTCAGATCCTTCATTCTGACCCCATCCTTACTGAGGGTATGTGTACACTTAAATCGCTACAGAACCACGCCTGCAGCACTGCTGTAGCATAGACTCTCACTGCAGCAACGGGAGGGGTTCTGCTGTTGCTATAGTTAATCCACCTCCCTCAGAGTCGGTAGCTAGGTCAATGGAAGAATTCTTCCATTGACCTAGCGCTGTCTACACCAGGGCTTAGGTCAGTATAGCTGTGTCTCTCAGGGGTGTGTATTGGGAGGAATAGCTACGCCGCTGTCAATTTTCAAGATAGATCAGCTCTCAGGCAAATTCCTACACTTCAACAGAAATTTGCCTTAGTAAGACAGAGTAAAAGCCAAGGAAGGCCCTCGGGATTTGGACCTATACTATTAAGCAGCACTTTCTTCTATGTTCAGCATATGAAATACAGATAATGTTGAGAGAGTGACTTGAACTCACAAAGCAAAACAATTCAGAGCTGAACCTGAAACTATTTCTCTGCTAAAAGGGCTTGCAATGCACCACATACAGAGGTAACAATTCCCCCTTGGGAAAGTATGTCTGTGTTACCACCAGTAATGTCATTGGAATTTACACACCTGCGCAGAGAAGGGTTGGATGAGCCAAAATCCTATGCCAGTATGATGCCATGATATGGTGCATAGTATGTAACTCACTAGGATAGTCAGCCAGGCAGGGGCCACAGCATCCAGATGTACTGATTCAGAGCATCACCTGGGCAGCCTCTGCTGGCTCCTGTAGAGCAGAGGTTCCTCAGCCTTTTTTGCTGCACCCGCCCTCTCCATGGGAGTCGCATAACCAACCCGTCTGGGGCACAAAGTGGCTCAGCAAGGGGAGCTGACAGCTCACTCCCAAGGCGGTGACAGGACCCAGCTGGCTCCATCCCTGGAGAAGCCCATGGCACAGCAGCATGGAACGGATGGGGGCTGGACTCTGCAGCCTCTATTCCTCCTGCCCAGAGCCACTCACTCCCATGGGCTCAGGAGAGTTTAAATGACATGAGGCTGCAGCTGACCAGGTGTCCGGGCCAGGCAGGGCAGCAGCAGGGAGAGCCAGCAGGGAGTCCCCAGCAGTCAGAGAGGGAAAGAGGTGAAGAGCAGCACCTAGGGATGGGCAAGACTGGGTTGTCGTCCCCCGCCCTCCGAGTACTGGGGGGACACTGTTCACTCTCCCTGCTGCATGCCCTGCCCGAACAGCCCCTAGCTCCACCTTGCACCTCCTGTTAGCCTCCCCGCCCCAGGCTGTGCACCACACAATATAAAAGGCAGTGCAGTAGAGTTTACATCTGCCAGTCCCCCTCCCCTACTGCACAAGGCATAGGCAGCGCTGCCACCTGCCCTCCCACAGCAACAAATGCACATTCCAGCAGAGCTGTCCCTGTGGGCGTACGGGTGTGCATAATACACCCCCCGCAGGAAGGTTGCGGGGGTGGGAAATCAAGCCCAGTGTTTGTGGAAGTGACCAAAGAGTCCAAGCTGTCTTTTATGTTACTCTTTACAAGCTACCAAAATGATTTAAAGCTGCACTTCTTACAACACAATTCATGCCTGAGCTGAGGATATTTTTGTGCAAAGTTATAAATCAATGCACTTTCAAAACCGTTGAGTTACAATCCTACTGGCAGCCTACCCAGCACCGCTATTATCCTGCATGTCTCCTTATACGTAAACCGAGGGGAAGACAGAATCGACTCCAGTTACTTTGTGGAAATCTTATCACAACAGGCAGTCAATCAAGTCACAGAACAGTACATGCCATTGGACTGAAATTTCACTCACCATGAGCCACATGTAGTCCATCTCTCCTCTGAACCGCATCCAAGGCAGTCAGTCCTCTGAAAGTCTAAGTAGATGAGGAGTTCTCTCCTTGCAAATGGCTCCTTCTAGTAGGTAGATGAACGAAGGAAAGCAACTGCATTGCAGTGCAGGTGGATTCTTGCCATTGTCTTTATTAGTGGTGTTCCTCACTGGAGAGCTGTTTGAATTCTTTCAGATATTGTTGGCAATGATCTCTGGATCGTGCTGCTGCTCACGTCACACATACCATTGATGCTGTGACTGTCCTTACAAACCATTTTGTGTTACATCATTTCAGCTTCATTTCTGAACCATTCCTTGGTCTCCTTCAATTGCTGGGGCAAGTTTGATAACGTCGCTCAAACGTTGGTAATCAAACACAACATGGAATAACACAGCCAACTACCCCTGGCTTTTTAAAGTCTGTCAGATTTATTAGCTTTAAAAATTCAAGTTGTGCCTGTGGACAGGGCCCCAGACGGGAATCAGGAGAGCTGAGTTCTACTCCCTGTGCTTCTGCTGACTAGCTGCGTGATCTTGGAAAACAGTTAGCACCTCTGTGCTTCAATTTTCCCTATGGGAATAAAGATACTGACCCACCTTTGTAAAGTGCTTTCAGATCTACGGCTGAAAAGCACTACAGAAATATTATTAACTGTAAGCAAAGAAAATGGCATTAAAATCGGTAGCTATTCACATTTCTATAGGTCAATCAATTAGAAACCCAGGGAGATTATTCCGTGCAGGCGCTGAACGTGCAGCATAAATGAACACAGTACTTATGGGCTCAATGATGATGATAAACTTGGCTGTCTCTAATTTATGATCTGGCAGGGGTATCTTCCTGAAACACCCCAGTCTCTACACAGAGGAGTGGACAATGGTGTAGTAGCTGGACAGGGATGAACTAGAGATGCCCTACAAGGATTTTTCCATCTCTAATTTCTAGGCTTCTATAAAATGAAACATTGTCTACTACATTTTAATACTGTGGGCCCGTTAAGCTCAATTAGCAGAACCACTAAGGTGAGCAAGTGTTACTTCATGTAAGGGTTGCAGAATCAGGCCTTAGCGTTAGAAAAATGTTGATGGACAAGACCCCTGTAATTCTAATATCACAAGTATTTTTCAATTACTAGGAGCTTTGTACCAATCTGAACCAGAGCCGTAGGTGCAGAAAACAGTTCAAATGTTATCCATTTTTTTAAAATGATGATCTCTTTAATATCAGTTAGTATTTACTTCTCCTCCAATCCCTCACAGAAGTCATGGCACAAATAACTGCAGGATTATGCAACTTGGCATACTTCAATTATGCTAATTTACCACTCTTGGCAGTGAAGTATTTTTAGTAACATAATAGAAATCTCATTAGAAAAGCGATTATCACTGTGAGATGCCAAGGTTCAGGAGCTTTGTTGCAAGCCACTCAGCTCTTGTTTGTTACTTAAGATGTGCAAAATGTATTTACTTAATAAATGTCTGATTTTCATTTTCTAAAATCAAAGATTAGTTAAAACCCATTAAGTTCAGTGGAATCAGACCAACTTTAGATCATTATTAATAAAACCTCCTGACTTTTCAGTGCGTTGAGACTGAGAAATATGTGATGGTACACACAGTGTTCTAACAACAAGGGCGAACTACGGCCTTGCTGCAACTGAATCTACACGGGCAGCTCCAAAGGCAGGATCATGGTCTATACTATTAATTAATATACAACAGTGGGAAGGAATGCTTTACATTACTATTTTTGTGCATGAGGAGGATTCAGAACTTCAACACTAAAGGAGTTTTATTTGGACTAGTCTTGGTGCACCTGGCATTTCTAGAGCAATTGTATTGCAAAGTTAAGGGACAGGAAAAAAAATATCAAACCTGCTGGCAATGTAGAAAATTCCACAAAGGCTTCCTTTTTTTCCCGTTGCTCCAGAGGAAGCTGCCAGGGCATCTGATGGGGCTTTGCCATGACCTTCACCTTGTAGGCCATGTTGGGCTTCAAATTAAAAAACTGGTACTTGTAGCTAGCAGACTTGACAATGTCGAACTCTTCTTCATTCAGAAAGATCACATGACTGTAGTTACTATTGGTAGGAAGCCAGGACAGCTCAGCGGAAATCTGGGTTATGTTGTCCACCTTAAGATGAGAGGGTGCTACAATTACATCCTTCCCAACTAACAAAGTGCACAGTAGCTCATCTGAGGTACCCCTGCTCGTAATGCTCTGAATTGATATTCGGTATGTGCAAGTAGCAGTGTTAAGTTTTTCTATAAGAGCTTTAGTTCTGCTTCCAAAGGACACATTCATCCGTATTTCTTTGTCGACCAGGACATTGTAGCTATTAATGGTTCCCCATCCAGGTGGCACTACTGGTGGCTCCCAGCCCACAATAACACTTTTGGCTAGTTGTTTAATAAGGGTGATTTTTCTAGGATAAGGCACAATGTCTTCTCCAATTTCATCAATGTTCATATCAAGAGTTCCCGTGCCATTGTTGATTACACTGGACTCTATGTGACTCGGCGGATTGAGCTCCAGTAGACTATCTCCTTCCAAAGCATGACCCGAATGGTTGATAACATTCTGATCCTGCTCGCTGCCTACGGTGCTTGACAAACGGGACTCATTATCTTGAACGAAATCCACAAAGTTTGAAGGGACCAGTCCTCTTTGTCCATCTAGAAGTTCACCTGGTGAGAAAGAACAACCCAAATATCATTTGCAAAAGAACACACCTCTCACACTACTGGCCAAGCTGTCTTCTAGAGCAGTGCTTCTCAAGCTCTCTGATGTGGGGGACCGGCAATTTTTTTTTCCAATGTGTGCGCAGACCGGCAGCCGATGGCTCGCGGACCGGCACCGGTCCACAGACAACCAGTTTGAGTAGCGCTGTTCTAGATGACTCTCTCCTCTGGTAGTGTTGGGTTGAAGAAGTACATTAAATAATATGAAATACTGTAGATCAGTTTTATTAGGTGAAGATGAATTAAATCAAAGCTATGCTATTGATTAAAATCCCGTTTAAAGGTATAAGCAACAATATTTTGCATTGCAGGTCATTGCAAGGCACTGAGAGGTCCCTGGTGAACAATGGGTTAACTGCAGCTCAGATGTCCTCCTTCCCTGGCAGAGAGGCTCAGAAAAAGTGCCTTAAGAGGCTGGTTGTGAAAGTCTGCTTTCTCAGACAGGAATCAAAGGACTAGGTTGAACTCCAAAGGTAGGGCGTTTTCTGTTTATGCTTCTTTTGCTTTTTGTTCACTTACTTTGCTCTCTTGCTACAGACATTATTCTTTAAGAAAAACAACTCTTTTGTTCTGCTGAGTTACTGATCCAGCTGAGAGCTCCAAGTGGTTATAAAACTCAGTAGAATACTGCTAATATCCATTCCCCAAATACACTCAGACTGGAATCTGCACACTAAAGCAGATAGCCTCTCCGCACCTCCCATAAAAGGTTCGATAGCAGTGTCCTTCATATTACAAAGACTCCATTACTGTTACGCAATTAAACCATGTGCTAATCATTTTCACTGAAGTCCATGAGAATCTCAGGCATACAACACAACCCAGGATTCAAGCAACACGAACAGGATTATTTGATCTCTCATATTGTGAAGTTGCTTTGAATTTATTATTGTGTGTCTTTTCAGTAGCCCTGAGAGGCCTCAGCTGAGATCAGGGCCACGTAGCTCTAGGCATTGTAGAATTACACAATAAGAGATGATCCTTGTCCAAAAGAGCTAAAAGTCCAAATAGACAAGACAGACAAAGACTGTATCATCATCCCTATTTTAGACGTGAGTAAGTAAGGCACCGAGAAACTAAGAGACATACCCTGAGTCACCCAGGGAGTCTGTGGCAGAGCCAGAAATTGAACCCAGGTCTCCTGAGTCCCAGTCCAGTGCCTTGACCACAAGGATTCATTTCAGTGGGGACCTCTGATTGCCTGTGAAGTCATATTTGTATACGAGCATGTCTCAGCGACTGCTAATTGGATTTCATTAGTGAAATACCGCACATTGGTGGGTCTTTCTGAGTTCAAAATGTGTATTAGCAAAAGTCTATAGTTTTCATTTAGGCCACCAAATAATCTGTTTTGTCACTAGCTAATACTGAGTTATTTGAGGTACAAATGAAGTTGATATATTTAGATAATGAAATTACTTATCAACTGGTTTATCATTGTGAATGTTCATGAAACAGATGCCCAGCCTTAAATGTAGGTATTAGGGAAGCAAGTTAAAAAATGGATCAACATGTGTTGTCTCGTACATACCTTCCCATGGGAAGCAAAAATAAAAGAAACCAAGGCCCCAGTTCTGCAGGACACAATCATGTATGTAATTTTCCTGATATGCAATCCCACTGTAGTCAATGAGTATGTCTACACCGCAAGGTAAGCCCAGGGTTCAAACTAAGGCTCAAGCCTAACCTCTCTTCTGTCTACACACAAACCACACTAACCCAGGGCTCAGACCCCGGATCCCACAGGGGTGGTGGGTCTGAGCCTGAGTCAAGCCAGGACTCAGGGTTCAAACCCTATTGCTTTGCCGTTTAGATGCAGCCCCACTGTTCTCGTGCTGGGAGTCCAACAAAAGTATTCCACAATCCTATGGGCTGACCTTCTTTGTCCTCTGGACAGTCGGGTTGGTGGACAGTCAAGTTTTCTCACACTGCACCACAAACAAAGGGTTAGAGCAGCCACATTTTGGGAGGGCACAAGGAAGTCTGGGATATGGGTTGTTGGACTCAGGCCTACACAACGCAGTATAGATGTTGGAGCCTCAGGTTGGGCCTAAGGGTTCAACCATTTCTAACTGGAGTTACAAATAAGTGTAGATGCTCAAGCCATAGGTTAACAAACCCAGAGTCTGCTAACCTGAGTTTTACTAAACCTGGAATTACAGTGTAGACATACTCAACGAGGCTACTTATCTTAGCCAAGCTATGCATGCACTCCAGTGCTTTGCAAGACTGGGTCACAAGAACCTTTATCATATTGCTTAAGTTGTCAATTCAGAAAAGTCATTGCGTGCTAATGATGTTTGATATCTGCCACACTGCTCAAGACTACATCAGCTTAAGTGAAGAGCAGCCACCTGTGGAAAAGATAAGATATGAAGTCGATGTTGCAGGGAGCAACTTCAGAATGAAAGGGAATGAAAAGTAAACAGTATTCAAGTGTCGTTAATCTATTCGTATCAAACCGGTACTTGCCACCTCATTCCAAGATGACTTTTTATCAGTGTGTAGCAACAGGAAATTCTACATAGATTAGAGGAATCAAACATTCACAGCTTGAGGAGAGTCAAGGATCTTTGAGGCAAAAACTGAAATCTCACTAAGCTTTCTTGTCAGCACAAATCTTGCCAAATAGGAAATGCTGATGGTTCACGGAGTCTTATAAATTAGCTATAAGTGGAAGGAGCTGCTTTGCTGGTGTGTAAATTCTCTTAATTAAAGGGATGCTGATGGGGGACTTTATCAATTGATTTTGGTCGTAGATAAATCAGTATGGGAGTTACATTGTTTCAATTCAACTTAAACTAATAAGATATATATAAACAAAACCTTCATAGAAGCCATCTTCATCCATGTCTCCATACACATAGAGGTATTTTCCTGCTGTAAGGGGGAGCTCTGCTTCTGGATTTTCATTTGGTCCATCAAACGGGTTGTAACTGCAGTGAAGCATAGATGGAAACTTCATTCAGGCAATGAGTGTTTTGAGTGAGTTACAGCCCACACACCACTGAATAATAATCATACAGCAGAATGTAGTTCTAAAAACTGCACATGAGAGTAGCTGTAGAGTCCCATCTTCTTGCCTCACCTTTTGAAATACATATTTTGGCAGTGAGCCTAGAGGAGTGGAGTCCCCTTTATATTACATTATTATTGTTATTTATTATTTGTATTACTATGGCACCTAGGAGCCTTAGCCGTGGAGTAGGACCCCACTGTGCTACGTGTACACAGAAGAAAAAGAGGGTCCCTACCCCATAAGGCTTACATAAGAACGGCCACACTGCGTCAGACCAATGGTCCACCTCAGCCAGTATCCTGTCTTCTGACAATGGCCAACGCCAGATGCTGGATAGGTAACGAACAGAACAGGGCAATTATCGAGCTATCCATCCCCTGTCGTCCAGCCCCAGTATCTGGCAGTCAGAGGCTAAGAACACCCAGAGCAATGGGGATCCATTTTGTTTGTTATACCTGCTGCCTATTAATTTCATTTCATCAGGTGACCCCTGGTTCTTGTGTTATGTGAATGGGAAAATAACACTCTGCCTTATTCACTTTCTCCACCCCACTCATGACTTTATAGACCTCTGTCATATTTCCCCTTTGTCTCTTTTCTAAGATGAACAGTCCCAGTCTTTTTAATCTCTTCTCCTATGGAAGCTGTCCCGTCCCCCTCATCATTTTTGTTGCCCTCCTCTGTACTTTTTCCAATTCTAATATATCTTTTTTTTGAGATCAGGTGACCAGATCTGCACACAGTATTGATTTATATAGTGGCATTATGATATTTATTCTCTTACCTATTACTTTCCTAATGGTTCCTAACATTCTGTCAGCTTTTATGACTGCCGCTGCACACTGAGCAGATGTTTTCAGAGAACTTTCCACAATCTCTTTCTTGAGTGGTAACAGCTAACTTAGACCCCATCATTTTGTATGTACAATTGGGATTACGTTTTCCAATTTGCATTACTCTGCATTTATCAACACTGAATTTCATCTGCCAGTATGTTGCCCAGTTTTGTGAGATCCCTTTGTAACTCTTCGCAGTCTGCTTTGGATTTAACTACCTTGAGTAGTTTATCATCTGTAAACTTTGCCTCCTCACTGTTTATCTCTTTCCAAATAATTTACCTAACTAACCCTTTTAGGCTCCTTTGAATATCCCAGCCTATGTCTTTACCGAATTTTAAAACAACCACACAAAACCTTATATGGGTCTTTTCCTAAATCATCTCTAACAGGATCTGCTAATTTTCATGAATTACTTTTCTCCATAAATCCATCAATTATAGCAAACTCTGACTCACACTCAGAGAAAAGCTTTTAGAAGGCATAAAGCATTTATCAGATATTTGCACTACATTATGAACTGGCAAATCATGCTGAACACCCATGATGGACAATCATGCTTGTAATAATTCCTTGAAATTCTTGTGCTCTTAGTAGGCCAGCAAACAGTTTATACCTTTGCATCCATCAGAACTTCAGGATTAAGGGAACATTAAGGGCCCAATACAAAGCCTACTGAAGTCGACAGATATCTTTCAAAGGGGGCTTTGCATCAGGCCTCAACCCCTCCCCTCCCCAGTATGCATCTGTGTACATAAATAAAATGACAAAAATCATATCCCCGCCCCCGCCCCCGCCCCCTTCCAGCCCTGCTCTGCTTTTGCAGCAGGAGGAGCTGAACTCAATCCTTGCAGATACCATGAATATCTGTGTTTAGCACTATTGCTACCAACTCCTAAATAGCCATCGATTTGTTAGGGTAGCCTTATTGCTCATGGAGAAAACAAGATGGTGCTGCAAAACAAAGCCTTTTAGAAGGAGAGCTGTACACTGTAGCAGCAGAGCACTCCATAAATTCGTGTTTAAATGGGGAACATAACCAGCATATCGGAGAATAGAATTTTACAACCCCTTCCCTCCAAGTTGCAGAGTGTGACAACTAAAGGGAAACAGAAAGCTTCTTGTCCACTGTTTCGAAGTGCTGCCTTCCCATAAACAGCTTATTAACATTCATGGCAGCCTGATGGTAGAATAATTGCCCAGACAGTCTTAAGGGAACAAGGCAAAAATGAAAATCTGTTTAAAACAAATTCAAGCATTAAAACCAGAGTGAAAGCCTATATGCTGAAGGCTGTAGCCACAGCAATACAGTTATCCCCAGCCTGAAAAAGCTCAGTGTGTGTGTGTGCTCTTCAAAGAGGCAATTGCTCTCTGACATAACCCAAGAGTCAGTCCGAACAAACTGCTTTGGTGTGCATGTGTCTGTCTCTCTCTGTTTTGTGCATACACACATAGTTACTTTATGCTATTTATTGTTTATTTTCCACAAACCCTCATGCCAATATTTGTATTTAATGACTCTCACCTCATTAATGTTTAATGAAAACTCTGACCACCTATGGTGCTGCTCTGACGGGTTTGTGAGCCAATTTAAATGTAAAAGATTTCCTCTCTCTCCCCCACTCCCTGGACAAATCCCTCTTATTTTGTAGCCAACATTGCCAATGCAATATAAACATTATTTGCACTTTGCTCACAGGAAAATGGCATAGGCTAAACAGCACATTTCCATGAGCACCACACTGACTCCTGGCTCTTGAAATGAAGACATTTTGATGTGCTTGTAGCAAAATACGACACGAGTTTACTTGCTGACTGAAACTGCATGGGAAGCATACACTGATTATACTTTCGCAGCTGTTAAGTTATTAAGTTTTGCTTTATTTAAGTTCACGGGTGTGTTTAATTACCTTGAAATAATCTCTGTGCACCGTAAATAAGCTAGAGTGCAACATTTAATGTATCAGTTTTTGAAAAATAGAATAATATTTGATCTATAATAAAAACGTCATCAATGAGAAGCAACTAACAGACATAGAAAGTTGTATAATAATAAGAATATTCCACACAGGATTTGAAATTCACCCCTGTGCAGAGAGGTCCATTAAAAAGGGTGGTGGGATTTAAGAGATGCATAGGCCATGTGCTGGACTTCCGCACCTTCCATATGTGGATCAGGAAAGCATTTCACATGCATTGATGGAAGAGTCCTTTCAATCCCTCTCTGATGAGGTAGGCAAGTATCATCACCCACATTTATACATATAAGGAATGTGAGGGCCAAAGGGATTATGGGCCTGCCTAAAGTCAAACAGTGAGGAGGTGTCAGAACCATGATCAGGTT
The DNA here is from genome assembly GCF_015237465.2 of Chelonia mydas. Lineage (NCBI taxonomy): Eukaryota > Metazoa > Chordata > Testudines > Cheloniidae > Chelonia > Chelonia mydas. The sequence continues at coordinate 21,393,080 of NC_057856.1, read as the reverse complement.
CTAGGTCTCCTGACTCCCAGTTCCTCTGCTCTAACCACAACACTGTGCTGCACTTGGAGATGTTGTTGGGGGGTGGGGGGTTGTTGGGGTTTTTTTTTTTTTTTTTGGGCATTTACAACAAATACAATTTTCTGGTTCATTCCTTTTCTCTTTTTAAAAAAAATATTGTCGAAGTTGAACGTAAATGTTCTGGCTATGTTGAGCATGCCATGTTAGACTTGCTCCGATGTTACAAGCCAATGGAAAGTGCATTATTTTAAATCTAGCATAAATGGAAATTGCACTGTTACCTACAACAACAGGTTTGGGTTTGTTTGTTTTTTTAAAGCCAACAAAGAAAGCAATCTTCATCTGTTCTTTTTCTCCTGGCTCTTCAAGTATGACTGCAACCACTTAAAGTTGATATATAAGGCATTTAATCAATCAATTAATAATCTTTTAGTTTCATGCTGGTTTGTTTAGGAACTTTCTTCAGTTGGGTGAGCTTTATAGTACTTGTTGCAGAAATGAAATCATGTTCCTCTAGAGAAAATGAATTTAATTTGAGCTCAGCATGGGCTCTGCCTTCCTCTGGGCTCTGAACTGTCTCCTCTAAACTCTGCAGTGCACTGAATATTACACTGTAATGGAACTGGGACTGGCATGAATCCTCCTCTTTGTTAGCCAGGTTCATTCTGGGGAAATTTAGACTTAAATTGAGTATTAAAACATTTTGATTACTGAAATTTGCGGTATCAGGGAGTGGCACTCGCGATGGCATTCCGCGCCAAAAAATTTAAAATTCTGCACACAATATTTTAAAATTCTGCAAATTGTATTTGGCAATAAATAAATAAATGTGGAGGCTCCAGCATGGCAGGGGGGAGCACAGGCCACTGACTGCACAGAGGTAGGAGATAACCCTGTATCCTCCTCCCCCGGACAGGGACTCGGAGGTAAAGTGGCACTTGACCCTGAGACAGTGCAAGGACCAGGGCTGTCCCAGAAACATCCCGAGGCCCTGCCCCTCCATGCCAATCACACCAGATGTAGACAGGCAGGCTCAGCACAGCAGGATCCAAGAATGGAGGGGCTTGGTGTAGGGAGATCCAGGTGTGGGGTGATGGGTGGGGCAATCTGGGTGGGGGTCCGGGTACAAAGGCGATCTGGATGAACACGGGCTCATGGGGGGGGGGGGGGGGGTTCTGGGTGCAGACACAATGGGACTCTGCAGGGGGGGTCTAGGTGAAGGTGGTGGGGTTCAGCACAGGGGATCTGGGTGTGAAGGGCTCAGCAGGGGGGTCCAGGTGTTGGCTTAGTGGGGTGCAAGTCCGGGTACTGGCTTGGTGGAGAGTGTGGATGCGGAGGGCTAGTCAGGGTGGTCCAGGTAGGGTGAGGTTTGTCGGGATGTGGGTTTGAGTTCAAGGGGGTCAGTGTGGGGGCATTCTGGGTGCAGGGGTGAGATCCAGATGCAGGGATGTGGGGTTCAGTTGGGGGGGCCTAGGTGCAGGGGGGCTCCAGATGCAGAGGGTGAGTGAGGCTTGTCAGGATGTGGGTTTCGGTTCAGGGGGGTCAGTGTCGGGGGTGTTGGGTGCAGGGGGTGAGGTTTGTTGGGGCAATCTGAGTATGAGGTGGGTCTGGATGCACGGGGGGTTGGGCAGATGGGGAGCAACTCCCCATATAGTGACCCCTCCCCACCACGGCTAAGGAGCAATGGGGGCAGGAAGCGGTGGAGGAGGGAGGTGCGGCACTTCCTACAGCCTGAGAGGTTTCTGGGGGTGAGTCTCACCCAGCCCTGGCTGCCAGGCCCACCCCTTGGGATGGGGGAGGAGGGGGAAAGGGGGCAATTGCCCAAGGGCCCTTTTAAATCACCCCAGCAAGCCACAGGGCTCCTAGGCGCATGTGACCCTCTGGCCCCTGTGCTTTAGGGGGCCCCGTGGGCCGGCATAGTCAGTCCCAGAAGTGATGGCATCCCCGGAAGTTGACACATTCGTCATTTCCGCATAGAGCCCCACTCCCCCATCCTTCCCAGCCCAGCTCCTTACAGAGGAAGAGGAAGTCCCATCCTTCCCAGCCCAGCCAGGACTAGGTGAGCCTGGTATAGGGTAGGAGACACTGGCTGGCACATCCTCCTCCCCAGTGATTTACCACTCCATTGGCTGCTCCCAGTGCCTGAAACAACGCACCCATGTTTCTGGGGGGTGGTGCACGACTATTCTTGCGGCTTCCCTTTGCTTCCCTGTCAGAAAGTCATTTTTTGGGGGGAAGCAAAGAAATCTGCGGGGGAAATGAATTCTGCACACACGCAGGGGGACAGAATTCCCCAGGAGTAACTGAGTGCCAGCAGGCTCAACACACCCAGATCAGTCAGCAGACAAGCCACACTTTCACAAGAACTCCCATGCCATCTAGAGAGCCTGTGTGCAGGTGCACTGCGGGCACTGCTCCTCTCAGGAAGGAAAAAGAAAGAAGAAGCAGAGAAAGCACTTCTAAAAGATTAGGCTTGCGTCTCTATTGAAAACCTTTCTGTAATGGTCAGACACAGAGCCTGAATTAACATAGAATGTTATCATTTACATTCTGAGACTACCCTTTACTGATCTGAAGCTATTTATACACTGAGAAAGACACTGATTAGCAGGATCCCTTCTGACAAACGTTGTTTGCTCTTCCCTGACCTCTATTTCCCAGGCCAGCTGGTCAGAAAATGACCTGGGCACAAACCTGACCCCCATCTGTCTGTAGGCATGTACAACCCAAAAGGCAATGAAAAAACTGCATGGTTCCACTATGCAAGAGCATGGGGGTAGGATGCGGAAAGCCTGCACAAGAAAGCCTGCACTCTCTGTGAACCACACAGCTGTGCTTTGTATTTGCTTAGGTGAGCTCCATCCACTGTAGTCATGAAGTTGCTTGGGGATGAATGTGGGAGGGCCCTTTGCGGATACGAATTCACCAGCCAAATCCATTTGCATGGACGGTGGGACACACCATTTGCCCAGGCTGTGGAAGTAGGGTGTGGTTAGGATCCCGTCTATTTCCCTGAACCCCACTGTGATCTGCCCCCTTTACTTAGGGTTGTGTCTGAACAGGACTGGGGCCTGGACATTAACTACATCTGCAAAAAAAAAAAAAAAAAAAAAAAAGTGAAAAAACCCCACAATTTTGGAATTATATTTTTTTTCCCCCAGCTGTTTATGTTACCTATAACGGGCGATGCAAAGATGGACTTTCCCAGAATATCTTTGCTTTGAGGTATTGGAATTCCGTTCATTATCCATCTGTAAAAAAATAAAGACAATAGGATTTATACTGTTGCACCCACTGTTATCCTGAAGCTATCCCATATAAACTAGCCTGAGTACATGCAACACTCCATATGACATGAAACAGAGTCAGATATAGGCTTTCAGCAATTCATTTTTATTTAGAAATATGTAGACTAATAATTAATAGTAATTTATCCAAAGTGTGCTGTTTTATTTTAATTAAAACTTCAGCAAGTTAGTCCCAAGATGACTTATTGTAAATGATTCACCTAGCATTGTGTAGTGTTAGTTGCCATTAAAATGTCAACATTTACACAGTTAGCTCATAATGGCATCCTATAGTTAGGACAGGAAATAACAGTGGTACCTTAGATACCACTGACTTGTAACTGTAAGCAAACGTTGATTTTTTTAAATTGTGACCAGTATTAACTGAAGAATCACACCAAATAAAACTCTTCTAAACCAGTCCCCATCTGCTGAATTCCATCCGCTCCACTAACCCAGTGGAAAAACATATTAGCTCTGAATTCACCATGATGCTTAATTCAGCACAAAATAGCAAAGCCATAATTTTGACTCCACCATGAATTAATGAGTAGAAAACCTAGTGAATAAACTGTTTTGCTGAGTCAACATAAACAGGTCCCATGTATTTTGCACCTGCACCAGATACGTTCTTGAAATTCAGTGTACTGAAATAATAAAAACTCTGTCTCTCCTGCTTGATACTGGGCAGAGTTCGTAAAGGAGGGATACATTTCTCACTGTCCCATTTTACGATTTGCTAGACACCTCTAGGAGAACTGAGATAGCAACTTCTCCTTAAAACAGAAGTACCAAGTTAGGCTGTGGAGTCAAGCAGGGAAGCTTTCAGAGGGCTGGATGGTAACCCTATAATCCAGGCGACAGGCACGTACCAGACTGTGATTCGGAGTCACCCTCTTGTTCCTGCTGCCCCCTGGTTCCAGTTATGAAACAATGTGCTCCAGCAAAAATGCTGGTGCAAGTCACTTTCTTCTCTGCGCTGGCTTTGGGGCATGGGCTGCTCTCTTGGTGGGCATAACCAAGACTCCGGACACTCCCCATGCTTGCTTGCCTGCCTACTTGTCGGCCACCACATGGGAATGGGAGTAGCAGTTGGCACTGGTGATGTGCGTAGCCTGTACAGTGGTGTATGGAGGCTCCTTATGTCCCCTGACTCCCTGCGCAGATGTGTGCAGCTTAATGATTACCCTAGAAGCAGAGCCAGAATTCTTACTAACAGTCATGGAAGTTGCGGGGATGTCTTTGTGGAATGGACTGAGCTCCCTTTTGATGTCAGAAATTACAACAGCAAGTACCACGCTCAGATTTTATATTTCAAAGGCTGATTTCCTTAAGGTGTCATTTATATACTTTTCTCCTTGGATACTGGATATGGTACCCTAGTCTGTAACTAAACTTCCGTGTGTATGTGAGAGGTATGCAGGGACCACATAATTACACTTAGAAAGGCAAACAACGAGCAATTCAGTTAAAAACTGCTTGGCATTCTCAGTGAGAGACAACTGAAAAATAACAGAAGAAGGGAACTAAATGTGACATGCACTTGTTCTGTTCTGTGCTGTTAGTTCTGTTTCCTTACGTTTGGTTGCTATGCTGCCTTTTCTGGCTTCACTCTTCCTGATGCAGCCTATTCACCAAGCAGGGGCTGCTCACACCTCCCACTAATGGTATTAAGAGTTTATCTGTATGAGTTTCTTGGTCAACAGACCCTGAGATGTGGATATTGAGTGGCATATTAGTAGAAGCTAGTAGGAATCTAATTCTTTTGTAGAATATCCTATATTACACTTGGAATTTTAACGATGTCCACAAGCATTTTGATGCAATCAACTTCCTGGGGTTCAGCTGCAAACCCTATGTTATAGCCACAGCATCTGAACACAATTTCACGCTATTTACTTTTAAAATGTTTGACAGAGGGAAAAATCAGCACTGTATCCAATAAAATATCATTACAACCCTCACTTTATTATAGTTCTGTTTGCCCTCATGGAACAGTGTTACAGAATTTAATGTAAATAATAGCCTTTTTATAGATTTTTTAAAAAATCATCCCATATATGTTTTTAATAGATAATGAGATCCCACTGATAGAATTCTTTAGCCTGGTTAAGGACACCTACAGATAGGACCTTATTCTCTATTAAATCTGATTGGGATTTAAGAACATTTTTATAGAACCCTATAACTTTTCTACAAGAGGCTTTTGGGTTTCATCCTTATTCAAGTCTATAGGAGTTTTTTATGTGGGTGTTGAGACTGTGCACATGATGAGATGAAGGAAAAGGAGTCATAATCAAGTACACTGAAGAACTTGAATGGTGTTTCAGTGGATTTCCTGCTAGTCCTGGGATGTGCAAAGATTAGCAATAATAAAATATTGTAAGATCTCTGCTGAATTTTTCAAAAACTGCAATTAAATGCAGATAGGAAACTGGATGGCTGAGGGGATTCTCCAGTTTACAGGCTCAAATTCAGCTAAGAATGGTACCCTAGAAACTGGTCCAGGTGGCAATATCATTCCAGTTACTAATGAGTGGATTTCCACATCATGAAAACCAAGCAAAGAACAGGTCAAAGAGAATGATCCACTTCTCACACCTAGAAGTGGCCTTTCTAGAAGAGCTGAGGCACATTGGCAGGGCATCGGGTGGAATAGTGCTCTTACAGGTGCATTATCTGTCCTGTGAATAGAGGATTTATGTCAATCTAGCACCACTAATGGGCACAAAAAAGATCGACAAAAATGTGATACATTTCACAGGGACTAAATAAACAAACTAAGCAAAAGACAAGAATGCAAGGCAGTCAGCAAAGATAAAAAAACATATAGCTGATTTTCATCCTACATATATATGAGGCTCAGAACAGAACAGCAGTCTAGCTATAAAACACTGCTTAAACCATGCTGTCGAGGGCTGGGATTTTCAAAGACATCTAAGGGGCACTCAACACTCTCATTGAATGAGTGGGATTTGGGCACCTAACTTGCTGAGACTCCTTTGAAAATCGCAGCTCAGGTTTCCTAGGTGGGATTTTCAAACGCCCTATGCGATTTAGATGCACAAAAATCCCATTATTTGTGCTCCCAAATCACTTGGGTGCTTTTGAAAATCCCAATCCTTGACTCTTCAGAAGTGCAGTTAAACACTGAGGTGCAGCAAACCTGTCCCATTGAAGAAGGAAGGCTCTGGCCGATCAAACACATTCCCAATGTCATCAACCTAAAAAGACTCACGTCTGAATCAAATCTGCATCTTGGGCTGCCGGATCTTGACCTGGACAGAAAAGTAGGTTTGACGGACAACTGTTCCGGTTTGTCACCGGATATCTGCAGGGGTCGTATAAACTCCGAAATCACACAACGACTTCCAGAGGGGCTTTCGTTACCTACCCGTAAATAAAAACACAACAATTGGTACAAAGTGGCACCCTGGTTGGCAGTCACAGCAGAGGCATCATATGCTGAATGGGTCACAGCGTGTGAATGACCATCCGGCCCCTATTAATGGCCCTTCCAGAGAGGGGCTGACAAAGGGTAGCGTGGAGCAAACATCCATTGCCACTTCCCATTCTGTACCTGTTCAGTGAACTAAAAGTTCCGAAAAACTTCTAATGGACAATTATAGGGAATGTGAAGAAATTTTTAATTTCAAGATCAGAGCTAAGGAGCAAATAAACATGAACCACATCCCAATTTTTACCGACCAGCTGGAAAAGAGAAAAGGTTACTATATGAGATGACTATGCGTTCTAGTAGTTTCACACACATGCTAAGATTATTTTTCATGTTGGCATGAAAAAAACCCAACAAGCCTGCTTGTAAATACTGTCTATTTATTGGCAATAATAATATTTAGCTTAGCACTTGCATTAAAAAGTTTTAACTAATTAATGTTCAATACCCTGTAGGGAGACAGGTATGCACTACTGGTCCTAATCCTCATTTACAATAAGGCACTTTTATGTCACCGTGCATGTGCAACGGGACTTAACCTAAGTGAAAATATATACGCAATTTCAGATCTTTTCACTGCCAGAGAACAACCAAGTCCTACTATCTCCATTCTGCAGATCAGGTAGCAATGTCGGGTAAGTGTCTTGCCCAATGCTACATGGTATATCAGTGTCAGAGCAGAATTAGAATTGGGGTTTCTTGTTCCACAGCCCATATTCTAAGGCACAAACACAATCATTAAACTGTCTAAAAAATGCAGGAGACACATTAAGGGAAAAAGGAGAAAATTCTGGAGACACTTTGAACATTTTTTTCTGCTTGTAAAGATGATGCCAATAAAAGATAAAATACACCACACTGTTAAAGGAATAAGAGACCTGATCCTGCAAGATGCTAAGCAGCCTGAAGTATTCCCAGGATCAAGCCCTAAAGGCTTGTGAAATATGCTTTTAAAAAATGTGCTACCCAAGGCTGCAAGGGGGATTGGTAAACGTGGAATATAAAACGCTGCCCTATGTTTTCCTTCACCAGTCATACTACTCCTCTGGAACCACAAGAAAGAAAACAGGAAATAACAAGCTAGGGATAATTATATTTGAAACAGCAGCAGCTGCAGCAAAGCCAAGGCAAACAATTTGGGCACTGCTGCCACAATCCGATTTCTCAGCCTTCCTCTCCTTTCTTTTTAATACAACTAGTCCATGCCCTTATTTTCAAGTCCTGGTCACGTGTGAGGTTGGCAGCTCCTCTCCAATTGTGCTAGGAGTTTGAAACGTGGTGTTTTGTTCTTGAAGTGCCTGCTTCCTCCGGTTACATGCCACTGAGAATTGTCCACTGTACCACAGAGGAGGATGAGCTCCAAAAAGACATTGTCAGAGGGTTTTTCGGTATGTTCCTTGGTCCAACTTGATTCATTCACTCTGCACCACTTTAATTTTACAGCACGTCCGCTTAAGCACCTTGATGGCAGGGAAATATACAAGGCCGAACAAAAGATTTATTGCAACCAGCCCGGGTTGCAGCAATCTCCATACTGGCAAAGGGCACATTTTTTATTTTTGGAATTTCTTTCATACTTTTAATAGAATAATGATCCCCTTTCAGAAACCTGTCAGTAATTTGGCTCCTTCCATTCACTGTTAATGCGTTTGCCACACCAGACTGTCATTCTAGAGTCTACAAATAATTGCTCCAACTGCAACAATACATGAAAAGGAAACCAGTTCTGAGGCTCATGTCTATTGGATTTTCCTTGGTTTCGTTATATACACTACCGTGTGAGCTCTTCCTAGGCACCAGACACCGGGGTGAGTGGAAAGTTCCTTCGACACCCTACCCCTTGCTGTGTACCCAATACAGGGGATTGGCCAGAATCTGAGCCTACATTAGATCAGAAAGAACAACACAAAAGCAAGATCCTGGAACACTGTTCATGCCATGGGAATTGATGGGGAACTCAGGAAGGGATGTTGGAAGAAAAACGCTTTAAGGAGGTATATGAAGGAGGAGAGAGGTTGCTCAGCAGGAGATAACAAGGAGCAGCATGATAGAAGGTCCAAGGCTGAGAGTGGAAACATGAGATAAAAGGCAAAAAGGATTGGGAAAAGCAGAGAGAGAGAGAGAGAGAGAGAGAGACGGGGAGGTGGGAATAAGTGCCCAGATGAAGAGGGGAGCTAAATTATGGGGGCTGTGAAAGTCAAGACATGGTGCTTGACTTTGATGCAGTAGAGAACAGAGAGATGCAAATGCAGATGATGTGGTTGAAGCAGCAGAGGACTTTAGCAGCTACATTTTGGACAGACTGGAGAGGTGAGAAGCACGGAGGTAAGAGAAGAGGAAAGATCACAACAGTCAAGGCAAAAGATGATTGAGGCATGGAGAAGGATTTTAGCTGTGAGGGACAGGAAGGTAATGTGGGTTTTGGTAACAGAGAGGAAGAAGTGACAGGACTGAGCAAGAGACTGAATGTGGTGGGGGGAGAGAAGAGAAGAATCACTGCTCGATTTTAGAAAGAGGCAAATAGAAAGAAATTAAGTAACTTGCCTTGAGCTCACTTCATTATACTGGATCAGGCATGCACCTGAGAGACAAGAGACCTGAGTTTTAATCCTGATTCTGACACTGATTTGGTGTGTGACCTTGGGCAAATCACTCCTACCCCTTCTGTGTCTCATTTGCCCCACCTGTAAATGGGGACAATGATGTTTTCCTACCTAGGTCAGCGCAAAGTGGCAGAGGGAGACACTTCAGCAGTACTTCCAACCATTCAAGAGGGATTTGGTTTCCAAATCTGATTTACTGCTTCCTGAAATGTCACTTCCCTCTCAATTCCCCCTTCGCATTCAGCTACATCTGCAAGATCCTTTCTCCCTTCCTCTAATAAGTCCTACCCTGAGTGCCAGCAACTGTTAACTTCCTCTGCAAGAGTTTGTGAAATGACGACTGCTGCTCCTGAAGAAATCCCTCCTCCCCGCACTCTTAGCCCTACAGGGCGTCTTCCATCTCAGACTGTAATAAAAGCAATTTCCTGAACCAGCTTAAATCCATCACTCTATTTCCATGATACTGTACCATACTAGGTAAAAAGATGAGAACAAACTATGGACTAGCTACAGTGTAGATTGTTAGTTGCTAGCTATTGGGGACTTTGCACAATGGAAATCATTCTTTGTTGTTGCTGCCGTTTAAGGTAATGATTACTTATTTTTAAATAAAGTGTCTTAATTTGTCCAAATTCCAGCAACCATGTAGAGTTTTATGTTTTTTTAATTCAACAGAGATTTTATAAAAAGCTACCGTAAGTGCAAACGACTTCATTAATAACAGTCAACATCTTACCAAAAGGCAAATTGAAACTCATGTGAAACACGCTGTAAGCCTCTTGAACTCTCTTGCTCTTGGAGTTCTATAGAAGAAGCCAGCCCCTTTGGATTAGGTATACATAGATATAGTAACATAATGCTGCATCTGTAACTAAGACTAATTTTACAATCAGAATATGCTGGGATTGCAAGTTAAATTCTCTTCTCACTCTGGTGCAATGACAGTGGCTTCACTTGGTTTGCACCACAATAAGTACCAGGAGCTTTTGATCTTATATGGATGCTTCTCCATTTATGAACTCATTGGAGACTAGGAATATATACATCCTTCCCCTCAGCCTAGTAGTCTGAAAAGTAATAATAATGATAAGGATTAACGATAGAATTCACTGGAGGACAACAATGCGTATATGTCTCCTGAAGGCGAGGGTATTGGCCTGGGATGTGGAAAATCCTGGTTGAAGTCACTGCTCTACCTGATTCTCTGCAGTTTTTCATATCAGATCAGTCCCAATCAGGGAGAGCAGGGACGTGATCCTGGGTCTTCCACATCCCAGGCCAGTGCCCTAGCCCCACAGCTTGAAATAATCTCTCTCCCACCCTCCCCTGCTCTGCCTTATCCAAATACCCCTAACCCCTTCCTGAAACAATATGATGGAAAAAAGATACATCTCCACAGAACATTTCAGCAAAAGTGATCCAAACAGCTCTAGTTAAAGGTTACGCAACACAAAGGACCTCTCCCAGGGGCTTCTCGTAGCAGAATGCATCATTCTGAATCCATGACTTGAGATCCTTTCTGAAGTGCAGACTGGTTTGAATGAATTGATATAATAACAGCAAATAGGCACGGAAAGGTGTGAAAACCATAAGTGGTGACCACATTTTCAACAGCTGTTTCCTGTCAGGAAGCTTGCAAGTGTAATATTGGTATGATAGTATGCAATGCATGGTGCTAAAACACAGGTAATAAGGATTCCAAGGAACATCAGTATTTTGATAATATTAACTTTAGAGTGAAAAAGGGTCCCAACTTCCTGATAGTCTGGCTGTAGGTTATTTGACTCAACTGAATTTCCCTCTCCTCCTTCCTCCAGTCACTGTTTTCACTTAGGGCCAATTTTTTTTTCCCCGAGTCCACATTACAGTGGATGGAAGAGAGGGGTGTGGGGCAGGCAAAAGGGGTGTGGGCGGCATTAGGAAGCTACTTATGACTTTCTGGTTCTAAGGGCTGTTCTAACCTGCACCAGCTCCCACTAGTTGGAGAATGCTGGAGTGCACCAGGCTCAAGCTACTCCTTTTGCTGGCCCCTATCTGCCCTTGTGCTCTGGGAAGGGAGGTGTAGGAGCCAGTCACCCCAGCTCTATCCCTGATGTGCCACCTGACAGGCACAAAAGGAGGGGAGTGGACCTTCACTCAGAACATCAAACCCTGTCTCTTCAGCTTGATTTGTCTTGCCAGCTGAGCTGCTTTTTTCTTGTTGGATAAAAGAACCCGCATGCATGTATAAAGTTCCAAAATACATAGACCTTCTCACCAAGAGCTCTCGTATAGGCTGTTTGTAACCAAGGCATTACGAGTCATCCTACACCTGTCGAAGTCAATGGGTTTTTTTCCTTGACATCTGTAGGAGTAGCACTGGACCCATAATACCTTAGTTACTAAACACAAAACTAAACTTTCCTGCTGCTGGAAGCCTCAGATACATCAGTCACATAACATTTTGTCATGGCTGGCAACTGACCAGTGGAGGAAGTTTCAAGAATGATCTTCCAAGGGAAAAGACAAGGAAATGCTGCCGATTCCTTCATTTAAAGGTCTCAGGACACAAAGCTGATCATACTTAAAGTGGCTGGTCATGGACCAATTACACCGTCTATTCTACTTACATTACTATTGACTGATCAATTACGGACTACACTGTATGTCTGGGGAAAGAACATTAAAACACCCCTGGTTTCTGACATTTGCTCTGTTTTGAAAGCTGTCCTCGTGTTCTCTCCTACCCAGCAAACAAAAAAAAAAATTCTGTCCCTAATTCTGAGAGCTTGATGAGAACACCACTATTATGGTGAACTGGCTGATTTCAACAACTAAAAACACTGCCCGCTTGCTTAAGTATTATGGACCAAATCAATACTCAGCACAACTTACTGATAGCAATGGAGTACTGGTTCAAATTTAAGTCTCACAGTTGCTCACTTGAGTAGACCCATAGGTGAGTAGGATGTGAGTAAACTTTTGCAGGATAGGGCCTTTAATGACTGGAGAGAGAACCAGGCTATATTTTCAAAGCTTTCATTTGAAGACATGTTGTTCTTAGCCATTTCAATTAGTGATCAGCAAACATCAAGAAGTTGGAAGAGTTTGACTTAGTTAGGCCCGAGGGTGACCAGACGTCCCAATTTCATTGGGACAGTCCCAATTTTTGGATCTTTTCTTATATAGGCTCCTATTGTCCTCTGTCCCAGTTTTTCACATTTGCTGTCTGGTCACCCATTGGGCCCCCAAAAGTTTAGGTGCTTATTGGAACATTTTGGGTCTATTTAAAAATTTAAAGATTTTTAAAGATTTTAACTGAACCTTGCATATCTGCCTAAGGGGATTCTGATGATTAATTAAGTCCCTTTAAAAGTAATTGCTGCTTTGAAAATCCTACCCTTACAGTTACTATTTGACATTGAGGGCCTGATCCTGCAATCTTTATTATGACAAAGCTCCCACTGACTTCCCATTGACACCAGGAGATGGTATTCTGCGTTCTCCTTCTAATTCACCCAGTTTGGTAGGAATGCTCTAGACACACATAAGCCTATAAACTATTATGCAGCACAATGAGTGAGATTGCAAACACGTCTCTTCTGTGTTAAAGAAAAATCACAATGTCCCACCATCTCTAAAGAAACCACTGAAGTGAACTGAAAAAAGAAAGTCGTCTTGTTCCATTTGACTTGGCTTCACATCAAGTTTGTCAGCCTTCGATGAATACAGTTGCTCATCTGCAGTGGTAGGGAAATGATTTGTGAATCACAGTACTTTTCCTGACGATAAAAAATGGGTCCCCCCTACCCCCACACACCCTTTCTTAGAAACTCAGGAAGATGACATACAAAACCCAAATCTATTTTACTTTTCCAGCTTCTCTTCATATTTATTATAAAGCAATTGTTCAAGAATCCTCAAAGCCTGATAAGACAATGAAAAATTCTCTCACAGCAACACAACAGCTGTGAGCATTCTATTGTAATGTCGGTATCTCAGAGTGATGCCTGAAGAACATTACAGTTTGGGTGTTATCGATCCCCAAATATCAGCGCACCAATTGTCCAGAATTGATTTTCTTTTCTCCTCCTCCTTTTCAATTGGTTTATTACCTTGCATCATGGAAAATGCCTCCACTGACAGATCCTTCTTTCCTTTAACGTAGGTAGTTTTCTTTGTGACAAAATCCACCAAACTAAGTCAGGAGGTGTTTGGGGCCAGATCTTCTTCTGGTGTAAAGTGGTGTAGCTCCACTGACTTCAATGAGGCTATGCCGATTTACACCAGCTGATGATATGACCTGTTAACTTAATTGCAGCCCATTCTAATTACTTATTAGGAAGGAAGGAAGGAAGGAAGAAAGACAGAAAGAAAGAAAGAAAGAAAGACAGACAGACAGACAGACAGAAAGAAAGACAGAAAAAGAAAGTCCATGATAGAGAACAAATGTCACTGATTATGCATTTTTTTCATTATTATTTGCATTGCCATAGTACCTAGAGGTCCCATCCAAAGACCAGGGTTCCCTTGTGCTAGGCACTGTATACATTATCACTGCGCTTTTCAGCGCTGACAGTCAGGCAGCTGGGTGGAAACGACATTATGGGTCCCTTCCAAGTATCCTCAGATAACCTCCTGACCAATGATACTGCCTCAGTCTTTGAAAATTGTTTATGCATAAGAGGCAGTGAGCAAACTCAGCTAGTCACAATGAGTCGTCCCCTTTGGCAAAAAGAAAAGTCACCTGGCAAAAGCTCAACACGCCTCTTTGGGAGACACACAATGAAGGGAACAAAGTAAAATTGAGACAATGATATGGACCACCCTTATGAAGCATTTCGAGATATACGCAGAAAACCACTGTATAAAAGCTAGGTGATTATTATTGTTATGGTAAGTAAGGAATGATGAGAATGGAGCATATTTAAACATACCTTCCTTATTTTTAAATTAAATTCATTCATTTAAAACCTTGTTTTTACCTTCTTTTTAAATTAAAATAAAGGGGCATTTTCAGCCAAGTTTCACTGTGGCTAAAATGGCACTTTAACCCATCATCACTACACTGACCACATCCTGTTAAGTATAATCAACATTCTAGGGAAAAGTAAAAACCCAACAGATGTTATTTGCATGGAGGGCTTCTCAAAAGTATTCCATCCAAACTTTTTGGATGGAAAACTGAGTTTTCATCAAAACTAACATTTTTTGTGGAAATGGTCTGCTTTCCTCATTTTTATTTATTTTTCATCAGGTTTGTGGTTTTTTTCATAAGTCAAAATTTTCTGCTGAAAGTTTTGACTAAAAAGAAAATATTTTCTTTTTTGTTGAAATTTTCCACAGAACACCTTCATTTTTCAATCCACTCTACCTACAGATTCCTTTCACAGAAGGAAAGAGAGGGGAAAAAAAGCAAATGTAACTGACACTAAGTCAGGGTGAGTCTCTGCCCCCCTACAGTCTACTGCTATCTCCAAGCTAGCGAGACAGCTCCTTTAACCCAAGGATCTTCTATATCCAGAGGTCCTGTGATCAGTTCCCACAGACAATCCACCCAGGGGATCGTCACACAAGTGGTGACCTATACTGGGATACGAACTGCTCTTGATCTCTGACACTCCAGACAAGCTTCCCAAAGGGTGTTTTTTCACAAATAATGAGGAATGATCGTTAGGTCAAATTTTACTCTCAATTACATTAAATCTCAGTAAATCCATTGTAACTCCAATGAAGTCAGAGAGCTACTCAGAAATGGCCCCAGGGTATACAACTGAATCAGGGCCAAATTCTGCTCTCTCTCACACACAAGCAAAACCCATTGCCGTCAATGGGATTTGTTTATATGAGGGTTTAATTTGACCCCTAATGCAGCAAATTCCTTCAAATAAAAGTATCAGCTCTTACCTTTGCCTATGGAGGTGGCTATTCCGTTCATTAACTGGGACAGAGATTTACTAGGGGAGCCAAGGACATCTGAGGATGCCACTGAGTTACTGCTCAAGAGATCAATCTTTCCAGCTTGCTGCCGAAACTTCTCCAGTTCCTTGGAGAGGAGGTTAAACTGTTCACTCTGTGTCCGACATTTCTCCTCTAGCTCTCGTACCTTGGCCTGCACAACCAAGACATAAGAGATGCATCTGAATGGGATCACAGAGAGCTTTGGTCAGATCAGACTGTCAGAGAGTATCAAGAAGCAGGGATGGGCAAACTAGTTTGGATCACCCTTTTCCTGCTCCTAAACAAACATTTTCCCATATTTAGAATCACACCCTTTGGGAGTCGATAATATGCAGGTAAATATTTTTTTCACCACCAATTTCCAAGCAAGAGAAAGCTTGTTCTCATAGTGTTTTCAGTTAGGACCAGGAGTGGCACTGCTAGTAAATTTGCAAGATAAAGCCTTGTTTTATGAAAATTTTCAGCCCAAATATTCCTGATTCAGAAAAGCAGCCCAGGTTCTCAATGATTCTCCAAACCAACCCCAAAACCCGGATCTCTTTTTCAGGTTTGCCCATCCTTAGCCATTAAATCACAGCGTCCTTAATTGCTATACTAATGTTCATAGAAAAGCAGCGGTGGTTCATGCAGAATGTTGGTCTAGCTGTTGGCTGAATTCTATTTCAGAATTAATGTACACAACTAGATGTGCCCAACTGTCCAGAAGTAATCCAGACACCAGCCAACAGGGTATTACTCATAAGCTTGAGTGTAACAAACATTTGGTCATTGGCAGGCTTTGCCTTTTTGTTTTAATTCTGAGGCATCAAGCTGTGACACAGCAGAAATTATGTGGAAATTATGTAACAATCTGATGCATTATTTCCTAATCTGATGTTTTATCACATACCAACATTCTTTTCATCCCGTTTATCCTCCTTCCCCTCCATAGCCCTAGTAAAACAGCCGTGTTAAGGAGTGTAAACTGGCTATGAATTAGATCCATTTTCCCCCATTGAATTGTTTCTACTGGAACTTTTTTTTTTTGGGGGGGGGGGGGGGGAAGAGCAGAATTTTTCACGTGGTGAATGGGAAAGACAGCTGAATGGCTACAATTTTTCTACATAAAAACCATAGCTGTATTACATCCAGATGCCTCACTGTGGGCACCAAACAATTATATGACTCATGGTAAGGCTAATGATGGAATTCATTCCAGGGCTCTCCTGACGATGTGCCTCAAGTAATTTAAAATGTTCAATAGTTTCACCCACATGCCCCCTGGAAGAACACATGCATTACAAGGTCCCAGTTTCCTGATATAGAATGGAGTATTATTTTCTCATTAATAAAATACTTCTAAAAATACAAGCAAATCTGAACATATAATTAATCTCTTCAAATTCATCAAATGCAAATTGGTTTAATCTTGCTATAGAAATATGAACACATTTGGCCAATGTGAGTATTCTGAATGGAGTAAGAGATAATTGGAAAAGACAGAGACAGCGTGAAGAGTTCTAAACAAAGTCGAAGTGCTTTTGCCTTTTATTCTTCCACTGTTGTCTTAGGGTATCCACATATGAGCCTTTTCTATTTGTCACTTTGCACTTATTAGCAATTAGTTGAAAACTGGCAATAGGGCTTCTGCATGCAATTTGAAAAGAAAATTAAATAGGCAATAGCAGTAAAAGGATTTAGGTTTCTAGAATCCCAGTCTTTCCAATGGAGAGCTTTGGGACTAGTTATCAACTCTTGTGTGCAAGAAATACCCTGAAGCTTTCCAGTATACAACCCAAGCATTCAAAAAGCATGAGTCAGTCCCTGAAAAAATCATAAGATTGAAAAATAAACAAACAAACATGGGGTTCTTTTTATTTGCCTTTTGGGCTTTGAGTCATTAGCGTTCACAATTTGAACTTTTCTCGGCAACCTGGAGGGCTAGAAGCTTTTTTTACTTTTTAAATGGAAGAAAAGATTCTGATATGATCACAGAGCTGATGCTTTAAGGAGAAAAAGTACCATGAAACTTGCAATAAAACTGAGAGCTGGCAACCCTGCATGTGCTTGTTTTCTAACACTGGACAACTAGTTGCTTGACTATTAATAGCTAAAAATGAAATTCAGATCTGTGCAAGGACTCAGCCCAAGGCCTATACACCACTTAAGTCCCATTTAAGACCTATTATGAGGACTTTAGCGAGATTTAAATGCTGCGCAGACCTTCTGCACAGGGGTGAATTTCACCCCACTAAAATAATGTCTACAGAAATCAAAACAGACCTTCAGAAAATTACACAAACACATCTTGCTGGCATTGATAATCTCTGACTCATAACTTAAACACAGCTAAATAACTGACACAGTCTTTTCATTCATGTCACCATCTTTAATATTATATGTAATATTTTAAACAGGACTTAAATTTATGAGCAGATTTATGTAAAAATGACTGTTCTTGGCATACACCAAAAATGGCTTTAAACATCACACTGGTAATCTGCTAACAAATACAAATATGGATTCAGATTACATTCTAACATAAAATACTCCTGTAAATATTTGAAGTTATTTACCGGTTTCTGATGTATGTTGAAAAGCTCTGTAGATTTCATTTATAATGATCTGATTTTAAGTTAATGCTCTTGCCCTTCCAAATCTAAATAAAATGGCTCAGAAGAGGTTGCTAAATGGCAAAGGTCACTGAGTTCTTACTGAAATTAAAGTATGAGCTACAATTGTTTGAAAAGTTGCATGGGAAATCTGCAAGTCAGGAATGTTTCTGGTGGTACTAAACAAAACACAGTAATGTGATAAAATAGCACTGAAAAGCTACACAGAAATAGTTGCATTATTATAACTCCGCCTTTTGCTAACAGAAACCACATGCTAACCTCCCTGAAAAAAATGTAACAGTCTTCCCCCCAAAACCACAATCAGCATATACTCTCTCCTACTTCAACTCTGCTGCTCACTTCCCATTTCCAGATCATTCAGACAATATTGGCAACCACGTTCCAACATCACATGGCATCTGCCAACATCCTAGATGCTCCCCAATTGTACTTCACTTGGCCATATAGCAAAACATGGAGACAGCCCTAGTGGCACTAAAAGAGGACATCCTTATGGCCAAGGAAGGAGGCCGCATCTAGAAGCTCATACTACTTGACCTCTAAGCAATTTAGGATGCAGTCACTCACATTCTTCTGTTGGCCTTTCTGCATGACAAGGCTAGAATAGAAGGCCTAGCATTGGTACAGTCATTCCTCTCCAACAGGACTAAAAATATGGCAATAGGCAAGTGCTCTGCTCCCTCAATTGCCTTCGCTTATGGAGACCCTTTGGGAGCTACTTTGTCCCTGCCCTCTTGAATACTGAAATGAGACTCCCTGGAAGATGTGGTAAGACGCCATAGACTGAGCTGCCAACAATACATTGAGAACACCCAGCTGCAATCAACACCATCATGAAGATGTCACCATACCTAGAGGAGAGCAACTCCTGGTTGAAGAGTAGTTGGCTCACACACAATCTGGGCAAAACTGAAGAAACTCTTTGAAGAACTAGCTAGGGTCCATATGTCCCCTGTTTCCTGTTCTTCAAATTGGTGAGAACCCTGACTAGGGTGACCAGACAGCAAGTGTGAAAAATCGGGACAGGGGGTGGGGGTAATAGGAGCCTATATAAGAAAAAGCCCCAAATATCAGGACTGTCCCTATAAAATCAGGACATCTGGTCACCCTAACCCTGACAGTCCTGTTCAAAACAGCAATTAGCTTAGAAGACCAGTTGGCATCAGTGATATTGAAAACTGCCTCACTAAGAAGCTTCACCTCTTACTGCCAGATGGGGACTGTGACTCACTGTCTCTGGATCTCAAGGTAGCATCAACGTCGAGATTCCAGCTTGTGCATAACATGTTTCTCACCTTATCCCTAGGCACTGATCCTTCCACTCGCTCCTAATCTGCTGCTGTTGATAGTTCCAGGCTTTCGTCCTGATCATCAGAGCCATCTACAGGTCGGGACTCAGCTACATCAATGACTACGTTTCCATCCACCACTCACCAAGACAGCTGTGCTCCTCTGGGACAACACAGTTCACAACACCATGGGGGCAGCCACAGACAATTAGCTCTACAATGAGGGGGACTGGCTGTGGAATGAGCTGCCATACACCAGAGTCTTGCCACCTTCAGGGTATGCTGCAAGACACTCCTCTTTGACAAAACTTTCCCACCATAACAAAATTAACAGGAGGGGGAAGAAGGAAAGAAGCAAAAGCAGAGATTTCTGTACCAGGGAAGGGAGAAAAGCCAAAGACTCTTGAAATCCCTTAGGGACCTTGCTATGAAGTCCTAATTGATCTGTGCAGTGATCAGCAATATAAAAAAAACTAATAAAAACTACAGATAGATAAATTCGCCATATTCCATATTGATAAATCACTGTTTACACTGCCTTGTATCTTCTATTAAATAAGAGCCACCTGCAGGATCATAAACTTCTGGAGTCTCTGATCTGAAATCCTGAGCAAGTGGGGGTAGTACAGTATGTGACCATAAGAGGCTACTTAGTTCTTTATATAGCACTTTTCATCATTAAAGAGCTTTACGTTTGTCAGAGCTGTCAGGAAAGAGATCACAGCAGCAGAGACTTGTCAGTAAGGAAATGGGGATTAATAATATGAAGAAATAAAAGCCCAGTGATGTGATTTCTGAGAGTTCTTTCAATGTGTATCTTCATTTTCATAATACGTATTTACAGTTAGGAAGATTTCTAATAGGCACTGTTTGTTTAGTGCCAAATTCTCTCTTCAGATGGCCCCATCTCCCTGAATAACCAAAAGGATTGATATCACCTTCCATATTCAAGACGTGATCCCCTGAAATTGTGTGTCTCCTTCAAAAGCATAGGGGCCAGATTTTCAAAAAGAGCTTAGTAACCAGCAGCTTCTATTTTGGCACCTAAATGAAATATTTTCAAAACTGTTCATTACTTTTGACAACCAATGGGGCTGCTGGGTCCTGAGCACTTTTGAAAATCTGGCCACTTAATTTAGGTCTCTAAATTGGAACTGAACTCTTGAAAATACAGTTTCAGATTATAAAAAATAAGAGCAGAGTTTGGTCAAAAGTGGGCAGTTTACAACAAACCTTGAAGATCTTTCTAAGCTACCCTCTGAAACGGGTGTCTCTCTAATTCATTTCCTAAGCATAAAGCAGACACCTTTATGTATCAAAAACAGGGAAGGTGTGTGAAGGATCTACTTGGCTACAAGATTTTTGCCCCACTTTTTGCTGTATTGGAGAATCAAATGGAAAAGTAATTATATACTCACTTTTCAAGTACTCAGATATCAGGTGCATTTCTGACATAACCTGGAAAACTTTGGATTCTTAAATCAAGGAGTAAACCACCCTGATTCACATATACATAGTAGTATATGATAATGCATAAGTAGTGATCAGCAAGCCACAAAGGTATTGAGGTATAGTTAACCTCAAAAAGTGTAGATATCTAATAAACTGTGAATATCAGAAACAAAGGATTGTGATTCCATTGGAGGATAAAACAGAAGCCAGAGTGTGATGGAGAAAACTCATCACAGATATGCTAAATTACCAGTAGTAGCAAGGGAAATACAGGAAATCACAACAAAAGTAAATTGCTTTTTGTACAAATGTACAAAATGTTCAGATTTCAAGTTTTCTTTTATGCAAAAATTTATGTTTAAAGATATTTATATGCAGTATGGCAAAAATACCTTCCATCAGCTTCAACATTAGCTTGTTATATTCTGCTATAGTTCTCTGATGACTTAAAAAAACTCATCAGGCATAGACACTCAGACAGTGTCACACCACTGACAGTTTTTAGGAAATATAGAATGCACATTTTACACTTCCGATATAGTGTTATCTTGATGCATTAGGATTTATACACATAGGAGAGCATTCATCCCACATAGAGGACATACATAAGTATGCTCGATCTCTTATGATGCCAGGGGCCTCGCTGATTGCTAAATTTTGTTGGGTGTCTGGAAGGCATTTTTCTCATATGGCAAAACAGGCAAATGGCTGTGTGGGTATTTTCCACCTTCCATCCAGCATCCCAGAAGTCCAGCTCCGGGGTTTACAGCATTACATTTGTTGCAACTTTGGCACGTTCCAGTGTGGTGGTGGGTTAAAAAAAAAAAGGGGGGGTCTGATGTGATTCCTTGTACCCAATGGGCTTCTTGGGCATGGACCCCAAACACAACATGGTATGGTGAAGGTGTACACTTCTCTGTCTTGCACAGCCAGGGATTCCCCACTACTCACCTCTCCACTTCTGGTGAGGATAAGGGGAATGAGTTGGGACTCTGGCTTCCTGCCAAGGTCCCTGGGCAGCCTTGGTTCTGTAGAGGCTGTGCCATTTGTGCCCAGCTGAATTCCACACTGGAACAACCCTCCTGGGTAGCTCCACCAGTGGTTCCTCATTGGTTAAGAGTTTAATAAAGTTGCTGCAGCCACATTTAACCATATGCTGGTGGGCATGTCTCATTGTTTCTGTATCTGCCTCAAAGTATCCCAATGCACAGAGGCAGCACAAGACCTAAGGATCACTTGTGAATTTGATACTCCATTCCATAGCTTTTTCTATCCAGCTCAGCCCTAACCAAAATGGGATACTAGTCCATGGTTTCCTTAAATTAGAGACCACTTATTGTGCCCAACTGTGCAATGGTTTTGTGAGAAAGCGATTTTCCACTGCAGACTGGATTGAATCTATTTCACGTGTGACTTTCCAAACTTCTTATATAAATATTATGTATAGTGAACACTGCTGCTTCTAAAGCCTAAAATGGTTTCTAAAATCTAGAATGAAGCAGACTTCTTCTATTATAGGATAGATACTGTTTGCACAAGGCAGACGTAAGACTAGATGAGACGCTTTCCAGGTGGACAGTTTGAATTCAGGCTAATGATGAACTCACATTTTCTGCTCCCAGAATATCACTTTGTAGATTTTATCTTTTCATGTAGCCGCAGTACCTTTTGGTGAGTGGCTGAATAATTTAGCCACAGGTGAATACATTCTTAAAGTACTGCATTGTAAAATTTCCTTTACATTAACAAAGAATCTATCTGAATTCAGACACAATCCACACAGTCTGAAAGTCACAACTTTGCATAAAACACTGAACCATTCTTACGGAGCATACTTATAAGAACACCACTTCAAGTGTGGTATCTGAGCTGCTATTAAGAAATCATGCCATGTTCAAAGGCTAACCTCTTGCAGAAAGAGCTGGTGGCTTTGGTAATTTGACTTGCCTTCCTCCCCGGGTTGTAACAATACCAGTGCCAAGCATGCTTGCATAACAATGGTTCTATCATGTATTCCATGCAAGGGAAGGCAGGACTATCACATACATTTTGAATGGAGGGGAATAGGGAAGGGAGAATTTATGCCCTAAAATACCTGCATGCTGTCCAAGGTGTTCTGGGTGAAGTGCAAAGCAATAAATTCCAAACAAGACACAGTAAACAAAGAGATGTGAAATAAAGAAAGAAATAAAATACAGTTTTGAACACTTTTTTTTACATTTCAGAACAAAATATTTTGAAACAGTTACCACAAGTAAAAACATGCATTAATGCAAATCACACTGTACATTTCAGAAACCAGAAATCAATACTGCTGCTGATCTTGAATCTCAAAAGGCAGATTTAATAAACACAATGGTAAAATGAATAGGCTTAGTGAAACAAAACAAAAGGCCAAGAAACTTTGTTTGATGGGGTTATGCAAAACAGAGGTAGCAGACAAATCAGGTAAACAGGAATTTTGTTTGGCTTTCAAGGTATATATATTATCATTTGTCTGCTTTATTTCCACTTATTTCCCCTGGTCTCACATACTTTCCAGAAGGCACTCAATTATCTTTTTAAAAAATCAAATATATATGATAATAAATCAAGCATATGAGTAAAGCTTTTCCTGTGGAGAAATACACTTTTCAAGGAAATAATACATAAATAAATTAACTAAACAGAATCTTCTTCTATAGATGAGCACTGCACGAAAAAGTTCTGTCTTCCATCAACACATGGGGAGGTAGGTGCATGGATGGAAGAACTGGTTGCACAGAAGAAAGGGAGGACTAGAAAATATATATTTTTTTCCAAATGAAGCATTGACAAGCATTGAAAAGGTAGTAGCTGCAGCCAATCTATTTATGGGTATCATCTTTCTGATGAATTTATATATTATTAAGTGGTCATTAATTCATAGTGACTTGTGTGATATTTGTCTCAGGCAGAAAGAAACAGTTTGTTACTCATCAGTGACAATCTATTATGTATGAAATAGAAATGAACAATAAAAAGAAATCTGGCTGCAATTAGAGTGCCATTTTACTATTTCACATATACTTATATATGTTACCCATCCAAGTGCTACAAATAACACAATAGGAAGATAAAACAAAACGAGAATATGTAGTGACCAATACTGAAATTAACTGAGAGGTGTTGCTTACCACAGGGACTTATTCATAGCACCCAAGTGTATTAGTAATATAGACCTCCACAATCTTTTCAGCCATCATAGGACTATGGGCCAGAAACTGTCAGGTGCTGAGCACCTTCAACTGCTAGAGAAGTCAATGAGAGTTGAGGGCACTTAGCACCTTGTAGGAGGTATTCTACACTTCCAAACATCAACCATTGACTCAATGAGCTTTTAATCAGTCTCTAGCAGACTACATTACTACATTTAACTTTCAAAATCAAAAATTGTTTAGAGCAGAAAAAACAGAATTTTAAATTGGGACTATTTAAAGAAAAATCCATTTTTTTTTTTCAAAATTAGAAGTTTGTCAAAATCGATCCTTTCCTGCAAACAGTTTCAGTTTTGACAAACTGGCATTTTCTGATGAAAAAATGTTTTGCTGAAAATTTCTCGACCAGCTCTAATTTCTGCTGCCTTTGGTTGCCACTTGCCCTGGTCCAGCATAATATTATGGGCCACCTCACATGCCAAATTAACGACACTGGGAGGTAAAAAAGGTGAACATTAATCCCCAGGAAATGCTCTGTGCAAGATCATAATTGCTATGAGAAGTTGTTAATGAAGCAAATATAGATTTTTTTAATTCTTCCTTTTTCCTCTATTCTCCCTCTCTTTAACGGTACGTGCAATTTTAAGGGATTTATGGTGAAATGTGTAAAAAGCTTGATTTAAAGTAAAAATAAAGAAACTTTTAAACATATATTTCTGTATTTTTTCTCCTGATAGATGACTAGAAGGAGTTTTGATGGACACATATTGCTAATGCAATCTTACCATTAACTGTTATGAGCTATAAACTGACCTTAGACTCTTTTGCAACAGAATGATGGAAAATAAACAATAATAATACTTATATAATAGCACTTCTCATCCATAGATCTCAAAGCAGTATACAAAGAAAGGTATCATTATCTCAATTTTATGGATGCAGAAACTGAGGCACAGAGACATGAAGTTACTGGTGGCCAGAGAACACAGGTTTCTTGGACTCCCAATTCAGTGCTCTAGCCATTGGACCATAACAGCATCCTCTAACGCATACATGAGTTAAAAATGAAGAGGAATATTTACCCATGAATTACTACAGCGTGCTAGAAACAATCATGGTCTTATATTACTATAATGAGAAAGGAACTGGTATAACGGCAACCAGAACAAACAATGGCTTCCTTACCTCTAGCAGCTGAACTGCGCCTTCATGTTCTTTCTTTGCTTCAACCTGAGCCTTTTTTACAATTAAAAAAAGGAAGAAACCAGGTTACTCAGTCATGCCATATTCATTTTGCACTAGAATAAAACATAACTAGAGGTTTGCCTGAATATGATACTTTTAAATCATATTTTTATAGTTTTATATTCAGATAAAATACAATTAAATCAAGTTTAATAATCAGAGCCAGCACTATAAAATATATCACTTGTTAACTCAACAAAATGCCACTGATTACTATCCTGTATATGGGTCTGATCCAAAGTCCATTAAAGTCAATGAGGGCTGGACCTGGCAAAACGCTGAAGACACTGGCCACAAACCAACACAGTGTATGCTTAACTTTAAACATAAGTAGTCCTATTGAAGTCAAGTAACAAAACAATTCATAAAATGCTGCAATGCCATCAGACGTTTTGTGTCAATGTTATTGAGAGTGCAACATTTAGGGTTCACTTCAAATGTGCCCTGATTGGATTATGATTCAAGAAAATGAGAGCTGTCTTGTGATCTGTTGTAACCTAAAACCATTAGAAGATTTTTAACTGTTTTTTTAATTTAATTTTGCTACACAGCAGATAGATATCCTTTTTGTTTTGAAATTTAATAGATAAAGCCTTAAAATCCTAGTGTTTGATGGTTCTCACCCTTTTTTATTCCAGGTCCATACTGAGACCCCCGAGATACACCCATCCCATTGAGATGGATCCTTTATCCATACAGCAGTGTGAGAAGGGTAAAGCTATTGTTAACAATTCCAAACTTTGCTAACAATGTCTCTCTATAGCATGCCTCACAGAGGTTGGTTTTAGCTTTTCCACCAGCAAATTCAGCTCTAATTGGTTTTCTATTGTGCCTTATTAAGGGCCAGTTTAATAAAAAAGTTATCTTATAACTACGTTCTGGAAATCTGAAATGATGCAGAGGTGCTGAAAAACAACCATGTGCAAGACTTGAAGTGGAAACCAGTTTTATGTTAAGAGAATCTTTCCCTGCATCAAAGGAATAATTTAGGTAAATTACTTCTTGCCTCACTAATAGGAGTAGCCCCATTAGAGTCAATGGAAGTAGCAGCATGAGGAAGACAAGACCTTAATAAACAGATATCTGTGTCCCCAAGTATGTCTGCATGTCAGTTACAGACAGCTACACATTGATGGTACCTGCAAAACTGCACGTGTGAACAAGAATGTAGGATTAAGAATGATCTGAAAGATTAAGCCTAAATATCCAGGACCTGATTCTGGGAAAATTTTGCCTCACAAGGATGCAGACTTTGGTTCCCTTATTGTTTATCTGTTATCTCTGAGAGAGAAATATAGGGTTCTACTGAAGTTTCTGAAGTCAAACTAAAACTCATTTTAAAAGCCCTGGTATAGCTCATGTTCATTTCTGTCTCTGCAAAAACTGGACAAATCTGCAAATTTATGATTATGTGACAGGCATCAGGGATACATGGGGAAATGAAGTCAATTAACTGTTCTTAAATCAACTTTATGGTTTCACTGAAACTACCATTCAATAAAGTTTTTTTTAACGTAACAGATATGGCTGGCTGCCTGCTTCATCACTTCTCGGTAGGGTCTCCTTTAAAACAGAGATTTTGGATTAGGTGAGAATGAGTGTGGCTCTGCTCAAATACTGAAAAATATTGTCACTGCTTAAATAAACTAAGAGAAGGACCCTGGAGATGCTACATGAAAGGCCTCTCAAAAATTCAAGTAACAAAATATAATGGCTAATAAAATCTCTCTATAGCTATATAGGACTTTAAAATAGCATTAATATGCTAATGTTTCAAAATGCTCTATGAAATTAAATTTTAATTAATGAATCCAAGTTATAAAATGTTTAATCTTAATGAATGGATCTTAATCAAATGAAAAATTTTGACGAAATCAGCTAATTAAACTAAAGCTATTTTCCACTGGCAATACATATGGCATGCTTTTTAAAAAACAAACAAACAAAAAACAAAACAACCATTAAAATCATCCCAGTTAAGTGACAAAAATTGTTTCCAACAATAAATTTCATGCTAAAGGTGTTAAATGGAATAGAATTTTGCCACACTGCAGAAGGTGGTGGGCAATTATGTACAACAACATTCAACTCAACAGTATAAAAACTGGCAATAGTTAACATTTGCTTTAATGGGGCTGTTTGATTATTGGTAAAAGTGTTAACTGCCGATGAAAAAACGTTCAATTTCATTGTAATAAGATATGGACATTTAACTAGTGCAATAGATTGGAAGCAACATTTAAGACTAATGCCTGAAGGACATGACAGCTTAAATGTGGAGGAAAGTTTCTGCCGCCAGAAATTCAAAGAGAAAATGCACATGTGCATAACACTTATTTAGTCTTGGGGCTCAAATCCAGTAACAACAGGTGGGTCCTAATTCAGCAAAGCACGTAAACACTTTGGCATCTTAGCACACGTCAGATGCATTGCATCTGTAAAGACCTTTTCAACTATTAACTATTTAATCCTTCCCTGACCAATTAGCTGTTTGCATGCCTCTAGCAAGTGCTTCATAAACCACAGGTGGCCCATAAACAGTTTGGGAACTGCTATTTAGGTTATAGTTTAGTTAAATTAAAAAATATAAACATACTAATTGTAAATGGGGCATGTAGGTTTCACCAATGGACAGCATAGAAGATTATATATATAAGTAAAATCTCTATGCCCATGAAAATATGGCGAAATTCAGTTAAAACATCAGTATCTTGACAGGTATCCCAGTTTATATAAAATCACTATCTGAATTTCACATATTTAATCAATAGGTTTCAAAACTGTCAGTGCATTTGGACAAGTCTAAGTTTAGTTTCTGGGTCCTTGACAATCTAGGTTGCTACAACTGTAATTTCACAGAAAAATTGTACAATTTTAGCAGACATATAGTGAAAATTCTACCCTAGGTTTACTCCAAATTGAATGAACTATAAAAGAGGGATTTTTGGGGGGCGGTGCACGTACATACTGTTGTGGTTATATAAACACTTTGTGTATTTGGAAAGTTTACCCAAGCTAACACTAGTCAATATAAACATGATCTTAAAAAATAATAATGCTCAGTGGAGTAACTACCCAAATGCAGTAATGGGCTACATCATATGTTAAGGTTATATTGCACATTACAAAGTAAATAAATGTATGTTGATTGATCTCTCTGAGTTAACACTTGAATCAACAGCCTTCTTAAACCAGAAGGGGGTGCTCTGGTACAAGATGTGTGTTTTTCAGAGGCCGTGTGGCCATTAAAGATCTCAGAACATTAGTGTCCTGGCCAAATTACAATTTTATAGTTTGTCTATCTAAACAACGCCTGCATTTCCATTTGTACTTCCTGTCTTTAACAGTTGTGGAGCATTCTTGCGCACTGTTCCACACCACAGGTGACTGTATTTCTAGTGAGCAAAATTTTATCAGTCTTTCTCTTTCCTGTGTGCTGGTGCATTTTGGGGGATTAATTAACATTTGTAAATTGTTTTATGATCCTTAGTTGAAAGATGCTAGAGTGTGATCTTTTGTAAGGGAGGTAGGCCTAAACCTGAGCTTTTGGTAACACTGAAAGAGGTGGGATGAAGGGGTTCAAGAGGAGAGACTGTGGAGCATGGGTCGACCCCCCCAAACACCACATAAGTGTTTTTCACTGTACAGAAGTGAGAGACAGAGAGAGAGATGTCTAGCATAGAATTTTATGTTTTGTCCTGCCAATCACAGATTCAGCTATCTGAGTCTGGTTAGGGAGAGCCAATGGCTTTAAAGAAACCTCAAAGGAATCCGACAGGTTTCAGAGTAGCCGCTGTATTAGTCTGTATCCGCAAAAAGAAAAAGGAGTACTTGTGGCACCTTAGAGACTAACAAATTTATTTGATACATCCGATGAAGTGAGCTGTAGCTCACGAAAGCTTATGCTCAAATAAATTTATTAGTCTCTAACGTGCCACAAGTCTTCCTTTTCTTTTTTCAAAGGAATCTGCAGCAGTCAGTAATTTCCTGCTAACCTCATTTTATCTCCCTTTCAGTTTTTCATCATGAACTTTAACGAAATTTGCTCCAGATTTGTGAATCCGTCAAAACCTTTTGTTAACCATTATGCCAGGCAGGCAAAATGTATCAGTGTGGCACACTGGCTATCATTGGACCCTACACGCCTTACTCCTGCACATACACACCATTATAAGCAATCCTCATTAGGACAACCATTTCCTATAAACATTCCAGTATAACAGGGCAGAACCTCCACTGATGTACATCAGCGCAGCTGCACTAACTTCTCTGGATTTGACCCATTGGCTACAAAGGCCCGATCCAACTCTCATTAACATCAGTGGAGAGACTCCTATTGCTCTGTATTGGTGTTGGATCCGACCTTAAAGGCACGGTAGAGGGCATATACTGAAACTGAACGTTAATCTGTTGCACGATAACATCTCCCTTGGCACTGATAAATATTCATATTTCTTCTTGTACTATAATAATAAGTCTTCTTGCTAGCATCTGATAAAATATTGATTCCTAGAGTGTCAGGAAACATATTATGACAGGTAACAGAAAGCGGCGCATTATCAATCATCACAAGTTTAATAAAATCTATCCAGAATACAAGCTCTTGATAAATGATCAGGAAAACTGCATCAATAGTTAACTCCCCCTTCCATTGCACAGGCTCGTAATAAACTTTGCTGGTGAATCACCGTTTTATCTGAGTCTGTATCACAATAAAGTCTGGATTAACAATATTATGTTCTTCTTTTTGGAGATTAAAGGACTGGATAAACACAGCGTGACGGGGATAAAAGCATCCATGTACATATAAAAAGAAGAATTACTTATTATTCTGTCAAAACAATACAGCAAAGGTACCAGAAAGCAGCAGTTATTGGCTTAGTTTAATGGGGCACATTACCTTGGAACCTCATCATATTAATGCTGGTGACATGCAAATTCCAAATCTACCACACCATCACATTACTTCCCCATGCATGCTGGTAGTATTTTAATGTGCCTATCTAAAGCAATTAGATATATCCAGCAAAAACAAGGGGCAAGGTGAACCTAATGAGAGCCTAACAGACAACTGGAGAGGTTAGCCCAGGTTTTGAATGTGAGCCAGTGCTGAATCTTCAGGGAGCAGATCAGTGCAGCCCTAATGTTAACCTCTGTTACTAATTAATTTAGATGCCGTTTCTCACATTGCTTTCAGCGCATGGAACAGCCTCCCAGCTCTGGTCAATCTATCTTAGTACTTATATGGCCCCTACTACCATATATCTCAGAGCTCACAATCTATTAAGGTATTTATTTTCACAATACCCCTGTGGGGTATTAGCTCCTTCGTAGAGACTGGGAATTGATGCACAGAGCATCAGATTTTGAAAGGTATTTAGATCCCTGAAGATACAGATAGTCTCCTAGTGAGACTTTCAAGAGCACCAAAATTGGTTAGGCATTTACCTCCCATTACAATCAACAGGCACAAACCTGCTTAGGCCCTTTTGAAAATCTCATTGGGCGCCTAAATATCTTTGAAAATCTGGTCCAGAGGAACGAAATGGCTTGCCCAAAGTCCCCCAGGATATCAGTGCGGGAGCAGGGAACTGACCCTAGGTCTCCTGAGTCTCAGAGTAGCACCTGAACCACTTGGACCTCCTCATCCATCTGGTTTGCCAAACCAGGCCCTGCACTTTTGCATTTCTACAGAATATTTGCTTTAGTATTATAATTATTTGTATCACAGGAGAAGGTAGAAGCCTCAACCAAAATCGGGTCCCAAGGTGCTAGGCTCTGTACATACACACAGCAAGAGAATATCCCTACCGTAAACAACAATCTAAATAGAAAAACCATCTCTAGCCCTTCATGAATGGACACATTAAGTTGTCAGGAATCTGTGTGATGAAAGACAATGGAAAAGACACACTAAGAACCTCAATTATATTGTGAAGGAGAATGTATGGGTCAAATTGAAGCCAGAATGATCAATGTGCCAATTATTGATGCTCGCGAGGGGGTGGTGGTGGAGGTTTGTTACAGACCACCAAATCAAAGCAGATAACAGGATGCATTACTCCTTAAACACCTGTCTGTTGTATGTGAAGGGAAAACAGTGTTGTTTTGGGGGACTTCGATTTGGGAGACATTTGCTGGAGTCTCAGGCAGCTAGTAGTAAATCATCATTAAAGTTTCTAAAAATTATAGACGATAAATTTCTTAAAAAAAAAAAAAAAAGCATTGCAGCCAACATGAGCTACCTATTTTGGACCTCATTATGATGGCTAAAGATGAATTACACTGGACTGGAAGTTGGTGGTCGCCTAGATTTCAGAGTAGCAGCCGTGTTAGTCTGTAGCCGCAAAAAGAACACAAATATTTGTGGCTCCTGCTGATAATAGCTCATCTTAACTAATTAGCCTCTCAGTTTGTATGGTAACTTCCAACTTATCTGTATGTGTGTGTGTATATCTATCTATCTATCTACTTTACTATATGTTCCATTCTATGCATCCGATGAAGTGAGCTGTAGCTCACGAAAGCTTATGCTCTAATAAATTTGTTAGTCTCTAAGGTGCCACAAGTACTCCTGTTTTTTTAGGGGGATCCAGTGGACATAGTGTACTTAGATTTCCAGAAAGCCTTTGACAAGATCCCTCACCAAAGGCTCTTATGTAAATTAAGTTGTCATGGGATAAAAGGGAAGATCCTTTCATGGATTGAGAACTGGTTAAAAGACAGGGAACAAAGGGTAGGAATAAATGGTAAATTTTCAGAATGGAGAGGGGTAACTAGTGGTGTTCCCCAAGGGTCAGTCCTAGGACCAATCCTATTCAACTTATTCATAAATGATCTGGAGAAAGGGGTAAACAGTGAGGAGGCAAAGTTTGCAGACGATACTAAACTGCTCAAGATAATTAAGACCAAAGTAGACCAACATAAAGTAATGCACATTGGGAAAAATAACCCCAACTATACATACAATATGATGGGGGCTAATTTAGCTACAACTAATCAGGAAAGAGATCTTGGCGTCATCATGGATAGTTCTCTGAAGACGTCCAGGCAGTGTGCAGCGGCAGTCAAAAAAGTGAATGGGATGTTAGGAATCATTAAAAAAGGGATAGAGAATAAGTCGGAGAATATCTTATTGCCCTTATATAAATCCACAGTACATCCATATCTTGAATACTGTGTACAGATGTGGTCTCCTCATCTCAAAAAAGATATACTGGCATTAGAAAAGGTTCAGAGAAGGGCAACTAAAATGATTAGGGGTTTGGAACGGGTCCCATATGAGGAGAGATTAAAGACACTAGGACTTTTCAGCTTGGAAAAGAAGAGACTAAGGGGGTGATATGATAGAGGTATATAAAATCATGAATGATGTGGAGAAAGTGAATAAAGAAAAAGTTATTTACTTGTTCCCGTAATATAAGAAGTACGGGCCGCCAAATAAAATTAATGCGCAGCAGGTTTAAAACAAATAAAAGGAAGTTTGTCTTCACACAGCGCGCAGTCAACCTGTGGAACTCCTTGCCTGAGGAGGTTATGAAGGCTAGCACTATAACAGGGTTTAAAAGAGAACTAGATAAATTCATGGAGGTTAAGTCCATTAATGGCTATTAGCCAGGATGCATAAGGAATGGTGTCCCTAGCCTCTGTTTGTCAGAGGGTGAAGATGGATGGCAGGAGAGAGATCACTTGATCATTACCTGTTAGTTTCACTCCCTCTGGGGTACCTGGCATTGGCCACTGTCGGCAGACAGGATACTGGGCTGGATCGACCTTTGGTCTGACCCAGTATGGCCATTCTTATGTTCTAGGGAGCAGTGATCATGATATGATTACATTCAATATGGGCAAAGAGGACAGAGGTGCTTCAAAAGGGCTAATTTCCCAAAGCTGAGAAAATTATGAGAAAAATTGACTGGGATGAAATATTTAGAAAGAAAAATTTGAATGAAAATTAGGAGTTCTTTAAGAAAAAAATTATTAACTGGGCAAAAAGCCACAATTCTACAGTCAAGAAAGAGGACAACTTTGGTTAAAAACCCATCCTGGTTCAGTGATGAAGAGAAAGCAGCAATTAGAAATAAAAAAGCAATATACTACATATGGAAAAAGGAGTTAGGAAATTCAGAAACTTGATAAGGGAAGCTAAACACATCAAGGAAAATTCCATGGCTAGCAGAACTAAGGACAATAAGAAGGTGTTTTTAAGTATATTAGGAACAAAAGAAATTCTGGCAATGATACAGGACCGTTACTAGATGGAGATGGTCAAATCATTAATAATAATGCAGTAAAAGTCTGTAAAAGAAATGTTCATTAAATATTTCTGTTCTGTATTGGGAAAGAAGAAGGATTTTATCGTATGAGAATAATGAGATACTTTTCAGTCCATTAGTAACTGAGGAGGAGATCAGACAAATCTGCTAGGATTAAACATTTTTACATCAGCAGGCTTGGACAACATGCACCCAAGAGTCCTAAAAGAGTTGAGTGAGGAGATCTCTAGCCCACTGTTGTTAATTTTTAATAAATCTTAGAATACCAAGGAAATTTCCAGAAGACCGGAAGAGCACTAAAGTTGTGCCAATCCTCAAAAAGGGCACCTGGGATGATCCAGGTAACTATAGCAGTTAGCATGATATTACTCGTGGGCAAAACAATAGAAAAGTTGATATGGGATTCAACCGATAAAGAATTAAAAGATAGGAATATAATTAGTGCCAGCCAACCTGGATTTATGGAAAATAGGTCTTGTCAAACAAACTTGATTTCATTCTTTGATGAGATTACAAGTTTGGTTGATAAAGTTACCTGCGTAGATATAATATACTTAGATTTTGTAAGGTTTTTGCCTTAGCACTGGATGAGATTCTGAAGTATTGGTCTTAAACTACAACAAAGAAGATTTAAGTTAGACATTAGAAAAAACTTCCTAACTGTAAAGGTAGTTAAGCACTGGAACAAATTATCTAGCGAGGTTGTGGAATCTCTGTCATTGGAGGTTTTTAAGAACAGGTTAGACAAACATCTGTCAGCGATGGTCTAACTAATAGTTAATCCTGCCTCAGTGCAGGGGGCTGGATGTTGAGTTTCAAAAGTTAAAGCTTTATAGACACTAAAACACAAATTGTCAACATCACATGTCAAAATATAGAAAGTAAATATCCTTAAATCAAACTCTAATATGTTCTCAAGAAGAATGTCTCTTACTTTGCTTATGTGTAAATTTCAAACATCATCAATGGAAATATTTTTTCATCTCTTTGGGTGTGTACAGTAAAATAGATTTTTTACTGATATTAAAAGAATAAAACCTTCCAAGCCTAAATATAGCTATCTAAATCAAAGACTGAGACACACATGCACTACTACTGCACGAGAAGTCAGTCTGAACATTTTAGAAAAAGAGGAGACTGAGTTTTGGAAAGTAGATGCTGGTTAGATGGACGCAGATTACACTCAGCTAGACTCAGAGATCCATTTCTTTACCCATGCCCAATCACGGCAATTTGCCATTTTACTTGGTTTTCATTTTCTTCACTTACCTTCTGCAGGAGTTCAATTTCCTGCTGTTTTGCGTTGAGAACAGCCAAGGCTTGCTCATGCTCCAACTCTAGCTGTTGCCGCCGTTCAGCAGCCTCTCGCATATGCTGTATTAGGGGAAAGAAAACCAACTCATCAGTTTTTAATGTCCTTTTCTGAAATCAGATATGCTAACATTTTGAAGCATGATGCTGATCTCAATAAAAAATCTCTTTGGTATCCAGGGTATGCAAACCAGATAGAATTTTTATTCTATCAGGCCACAGGGGCATATTTCCACTGCAGTGCATGGTTAGCTTCATATGAATCTCCATTAGTTGATAGCAATACATGGTCCATGGCACACAGTTGAGCTGTTCAAATTCCATCCAGTAGAGGGCAGAGTTACTGCATACCCTAGACACCTCATCAGAGCACTGTAAACTGTATCATGATAAACAGTTTCATCTCAGGAAAATTTTAGCTTGACAAATTCCCTAATTGATTCTTTATTTGGAATCCTGTTCTCTCATTTGCTTCATGCATGTTTATCATAAAGAAACATTCTGACCTTGATGCTCTAACTGCCTATTATTTATACCACCACTTACACAGCAAAAAGAAGATAGGTGGATTTGGATAAAATTGATTACATAGTACTGAAAAATATAGGTTTTTTTTAAAAGAAAACCTTCAATTAATGACCCAAACTAATATGATGCAGGACTCTTCAGAAGGGCAAAAACTGAAGAAATCCTTTGTAGATACTAATCTTTTTCATTACAGGATAACAAAGTTCAGCTTCATATTACTATACTTTCAAATCACCTTGTGCAATAAATGGGAATTAAAAAAAGATCTCTTCCTAGATTCTGATCTCCTCCCTGCTGAAGCCGATACTAAAGATTGAGAGCACAAACACAATATGGTACTTGTGGAAGTGAGGGTTACTACGTGAAAACCATAGTAGGTAACTGTGCTTGAGGGCAGAAATGATACTGGGTTGCCACTGACTATAATGGGGTCAGAATTTCTCTCACCGTGTATAAGAGAAAGGTCTTACCCAAATGGGTCTATTGTTTGTCTTCTTTAATGAGTTATCGTTCTGGGCTACGTGGTATTAATAACAAAGGGGGGCAGTATAAACAGGCTGGCTGGTACCAATATGGATGTATTTGCTAAGAAGACAGCAATATCTTCAATATTCTACCTGGTTTCACTTTGGTGGTTGAGTTCTTTAATATTTACTTTTTATTGATGAGTTAGTGAAAAACTGCAGCCCAAGATCTTCAGAACTACTGATTTGGGGTTTATGAATTATTGGGTGGGTGCCCAATCTGAGACACCTTAAGAAGTCCTGGTTTTCAGAGGGTGGGTGCTTATCACTTTCTGAAAACTGGGCCCGTTTTAAGTCATCTCAGCGTGGGTGACCAAAAATCAAGGCATCCAAAAATCATTAGTCATTTTAAAAAATGTCGTTTATGTTGTGTAACTTTCAATCTGTTAAGCCTTCCCCCAAAGCTAACATAGCCTAAAAGCTGCTCGTGTGGGTTTAAATCTGCTCCACCATCCCCAGCACAGACAACCGACTATTCTGTTCATTTAAAAGTTCCACAGGGCCCATCTGAAAACAACAGCACCCTGGGAATGAGTTAGCAACTTTTTGTTGTGCTCTGCACCACTAGTTCTCCCACTGGTACTTTCCTGCTGACGTTTGCGAGGAAATAAAGGAATGATTCAAAGTGGAGCACAGCTCTAGTAAATAAGAGCAAGAGGATTTAATATACTTTGTTACCTAGAGTACATGACTTGGAACAAGAATGCAGCTTCCCCTATGTCTTTAAAAAAAGACTCTGGCATTAGCCATTTGAATGAATTCAAGCAAAGTTAAGTGCCTATTTCAAAATTCAGAGTTGACAGGAATACACCTTCATTTGTGGGCTAAGAATCGAGAACAAAAGGAACTAAGGGACCAGGGCTGGAAGTGGTGGACCAGCATTTAAACAGAAGCTGATTCGAACCATTCCTTGTACGAGTAATAAGCAGCTGCTGAACAGCTTGACAACAGTGACAAGCATTAATTAAAAACCCTGTTAGTGGTTAAAAAGCCCACATTCTGTGAAAATAAAGCCCTTCCTATTCCTGTAGATTTGACACGGGCAGGTTGTTTGCATGGTCTGTTCAGATGCCACTTCTGGTGGAATTAGGTGAAGGCGGTGGAAGGTGTGTGTGCAAATCACGGATTCACACACAAATTGGGTTCTCAGATGGCACCCTGCTTTTCTAACCTTCTGCGATGGTGTTTGCAACCTACTTTTAAGCAAATGGCTGCTGCTGAACTCTAGTGTCTAAAAATATTTCACTCTGAGAAAACTGTACAGCACACTTAAGTTAATTTTACTTTGGAGACACTATTTTTTTTTAAACAGCCAACAAGAAAGGAGAGTCCAGGAATATCTTGTTAATAGTAGACACACAATGCCCAGAATATTATCAGTGGAAGAGAAATGTTA
Source organism: Chelonia mydas (assembly GCF_015237465.2). Taxonomy (NCBI): domain Eukaryota; kingdom Metazoa; phylum Chordata; order Testudines; family Cheloniidae; genus Chelonia; species Chelonia mydas. The sequence continues at coordinate 21,355,972 of NC_057856.1, read as the reverse complement.
GCATTCCGACTGTATCCCTTTAGAGAAATGATATTATTGAACCATCAGTCACAGAGGCACGTGAAAAGGCACAACACAGAAAGCCAATGCACCTTATCTGCCTTCAAGACAAGTCTGATTTCATCCCACAATTTTGCACTTCACGGGAGCCTATTCTGAACTCTACTTAGGGTTTTGTGCAGTTTCTGTGGAGGATTTAGCCTCTTGACTGCAGAGTTTATAACCAGGGCTGCAGGCTTTAGATCCTAATTTTTTTTTACAGAGTTACCCCCCGGATATGTCCATGGGAAATACCTACTCTTCTCAGCATTTGGCTATGGCCAAATATTGTGGGACTGATTCTCATCGCATGTACACTGGGGTAACTCCATTGACATAGAAAAGTTACTCTTGATTGACATTAGAATCAGACCCTGTGTCTTGTACCCAGGTGCTTTCAGCAGCTCTCGTGTAGATGCCTACAGGACTCAGACACTGATGGCGCGTCCTCAAATTTCTTACATTAAGGGCAACACTGAGGCAGAATGTACACAGTACAATACAATTCTCACTCGGATGATCTGCAAAGACAAACATTCCTACAAAAAATGCAGTAACCTCATTCCACTCCTCAAAGATTTCATAGCAGATTTGCTGTAGCTCAGTCTGATGTTACTAGGACTTAACAATTTTTACAAAACCTAATACAGCACATTTACTAGTATGCTATGAAGAACTATAAATAATTAATAATATTAAACTAGATCTGTAAAAATAAATGGACAAAGTACATATGGCAATGCAGGGGCCCTATTCATTGAGCTTTTTTCTTTTCTTTTGTCAGTTTGCTCACAATATTTGGTAATCAGCAATTCATAGAGTCTATCACAGTGGCAGAGCTGTACAAAGGTGGTTGCATTCCACCTGTCCATGCTATGGTTGGCCTTAGCTAGTGCTAGCATGCTAGAACTTCACTAAACATGAATATTCATTCTCCCTTGCCCCCCATTCTCTCCTCCTCTTAAAAAGGATTATTCAGTTCCCAAGCATGGAGTCATTCAGATGTCATGAAGAAAATACACATTTAGAAGAGCACACAGAAACCACGGAAGAGCACACAGAAAACACGGGGAAGACCACACATTTAAAAACACTAGGGCAGGTCACTTCTTCCTGCAGAAAAAATGTGGGAAGGAACCTCAAGGTGGAGTAGAGGGGGTGTCAGATCTTGTAGAGTTTCCCCCAGATCAGAGACAGGATTCCCACTCTGGAGCAGACAGTGGGTTTGCAGAAGCCTCTTTATTGCATCTTAGCCCTGTGCAGCTGAACTCCAGCTCCCTGTCTGCTTCTTCTACCAGGAGTTGCCTTTGGAAGCCCCCTTTAAGGATGCAGAGGGGCTCTGCTCAGGAGAAGCCCTGCCTGTGTCAGCTTTTGCGAGCACCCCATCCCTCACAACAAACCTGCCATAGGGGAAGAGGTTTTGCAGAGGAAGCTGACATTATGTATCACTGCAAAAAAACTTGTAGAAAACCTTACCCTGGGAGCAGAATTATTTTTAAAGCCCTGATATTTATAACTGGCTGTCGACATTAACACTGACTCAACTGACTTTCAAATATCAGAGCCTTGTTTCCTAACGATAAGTAGGATGTGACACTGAATGCGGTGCAAACTTAATTCACACCAGAACATAATGATCAAAGGGCTTGTCATCTGCTCTTGCAGACACTGCTGTCACGGCAGAGTGAAGGGGAAAAGGTGGCCTAGTGCACATCAGGAAAAAACTATATTCTGTAAGAGGCTACCTATATTTAACTTTTCAGAGTGTTAGCTAATTTAGCACATTCTGGTACTTACTCCTCAGCTGAGTTAATACATCCTGACACGATAGAAGGAATAACTAATTTTCTTTCTTAACATGAAAACCAGACTTAATAGTCTTCAAAACTTTTCAGAGATGGGAAACCAGCTGGCCATTTTTAAGCTAAGTTTTTCCAGGGTAAAATGAAAATTAAATAATACCCAGTTAATTCCATCCATTTCCTGATGTACATTAGGCCAAACAGCATGCAAAAGGTTGTTGTTATTTGTATTGTAGTAGTGTCTAAGAGCCCCAGCCATGAATCAGGACCCCACTATGCTAGGCTCTGTACAAGCAGACCCAAAAGATGGTCCCTTCCCCAAACAACTTACAACCAAAGTATAAGACAAGAGACAAGGCAGATGGAGAGCACAAAGAAATGGGGAGACAATATTGATCAGTATGATAGGCAGTGGTCTCAGCACACTACTTGCCTGCCCACTGCAAATTTTTTGTAGGTATCTCAGCACAGGCGGATTTTAAGAAGGGATTTGAAGGTGAGCAATGAGCTAGGTTTGTGCATATTTACAAAGAGCTTCTCCCAAGCAGTTAACTTCAGAGGTTGACCATAGATCTGTGAAACTGGGGTTGAAATTCATATCCAAACCAACTTTCTCATGCTACTTTCCTGATTCTATTGATAAAAATGGTGCTGCACAGGTACCATGAAACCTTAGAAATATTACCCTATTTGATAATGTGATTTGTACATAACTGCATCATTTATCATATATAATACTCACATTGCATATGTTAATGTCCCTCCCAATACAGAAATAAGACAGTTAAGTACAGTCAGAAAAGAACATATATATTGGAAACTGTAAAGCTGTCCCGACCATTGTCAGTGGTTAAATATGTGATTAAAACTTTTAAACTAAGAGGAGTTTTTATCATATAAGCCATTCAAACTGTCCACATCTCTTTAAAAATACCACATATTTGCAGAGCTACCTGGAGAGCAAAGCCTCTGGAGCAGTAAACTGCCTGCTTCTCAATACCAGTCCCCAAACTATGCCTCTGCTTTCCCAGAGAGCTCTGGGAACTTTTATCAGGGATTTTCTTTCAGTACATGAGTTGGAAAAGATTAATTAAACCAGAAAACTACAGCTCAGAGTATTTCGTTCCCAGCCAACACTGCAGAGAATTGATATGCAATATCGTGAATGCTTGAGGTGAGGGAAGAGGAACCTTAATGAGAGAAGAGTTCTGGGAGAAAGGATAAGTAATCTAACCCTTTGGTTCTATGACAGTGTTTTCTAATACATCTCCCCAGTTGCTGGCCAACAGAGAGTAACTGCAACTGTGAGGGGGAAACGGCAGGACTACTATACAAGTAGGCTTGGAAAAATTAGATTTTTATCAGTAAATATCTGTAAATGTTGATTTCGCCGTACAAACACAGATGAAAAGATATCTCCATCGATAATAATCAAAATTTACAAATACTCAAAGTAAGGAAAATGCTGCTTGAGAACTTATTGATAATTTGATTTAAAGATATTTACTTTGAATACTTTGACATGTGATGTTGACAATGTATGTTTTAACTGTTATAAAGTTTGTTTTGAATCTCAACATTTACTGCCATTAATTAAATATTGTCAGACCCTACCCCATTCTCTTATCCCCCACAAATTTCCTGCAACTGTGAAAGTTTAAATTAATAAATATAGAAAAATTCTTAAAATAAACAGATATTATTCATCAAAATTATATTTTTTTTGCCATGCATATTATATATATGCGCCAAGTAATTTTTTGTGTATTGGTTAGAAATAAGTCAGAGCAAAACAAGTCCACCTGCACTCAGCTTCCAGTGTACCACGACTGCATCATCATGTCATCACTGACTCTTATCATCCCATCCCCCCATGACCAGTCACTCCAATATCACCAAAACCTTCCCTTTCCTCATTATCCTCAGGGCTAAAGCCCTTGTCAATGCATTGAAGATTCAGCCTCCTTAGCCATCCTAATTTTTGCCTCTGACTCTTCCAAGCCAAAAATGTCACTGCTGAGATCATATTCCTCTCCCATCACTGAGACAACATCACCATCTCCTTCCTTAGAGGTTTTTAAGGTCAGGCTTGACAAAGCCCTAGCTGATGATTTAGTTGGGGATTAGGTCCTGCTTTGAACAGGGGGTTGGACTAGATGACCTCCTGAGGTCCCTTCCAACCCTGATATTCTATGATTCTATGATTGTTGGAAGTCCCTCGGGCCATTTCTAAACTGCAAAGGGAACACAGAACTCACTATGGAATGGCTTCCAACATAAATGTGCTCTGTGTACATTTTGCTAAACTAAACTACTCTGGTAAGAGATATTCCCCAGGATGCAACTGAGCAGAGAGACCGAGTAAACAAGTTTGCAGAGATTGAAAATTACCTGGGCCACAGTAGCACCACAGCCCTGGTTCTGAGCATTACTTCACTGATTGTGACCTCAGCTTGCAATGCTAGCTAGGGATAGGTTCCCTTAAAGGTATCAGTGTGAGCCTTCGCTTACTCCTGTGAAAGTCCCTAACCTCCCTCCTGCCTTCATGTACTACTCAGAGCTGCTGGTTTGCTGCAAACTATGGTCTATGTGCTGAACTGCGCCGCAGGGTGTAGAGAGGGGCCAACTTCAGAAATCTGTTGACTACAGTGCAGAGGGCAGGGATGCAGTGAAATCAGTCCCTTCTATGTCCGTCCAGGCCAGGCCAGGACTTAGGGAGAACATGTGTCATGACCCTAGGAAATACAGTCTCTCACCAGTCTGGAAGTTAGAAAGCCACGGAGAACGACAGAGTCTTTTACCAGCTGCACGGTAGTACCATAAATGTGTCATGTGGTGGATGCACTACCAGGTGCAGTACCGCTTGTTACTGCCGGGGGTCTTCTTGTGCGTATGGAGCCGCTCTAGCCTGAGTCCCTACAGGCTGCAGTGCAACTGGCCGCTAAAAGTCCCCTGGCCTCCCCAGCACCTAGACTGCAGGCAGCAGAGGAAGGAGGACAGAGCACGGAATAGAGGCTCTTGTGGGGCTAGCCACCGTAGGCACAGTAAAAGTCTATTTGCTCATGTTCCTGCAGCCCCAGGCCAGGAATCCCTGCAGCCATTGAGCTACAAGCAGACAAGGGTTGCGGCACAGAGCAGGGAATATAAGCTTCTGCAGGACTAGGCATTTTTCCTCATAGAAACGTATTTGTGAAGGAAAAATCTGACTTAGAGGAACATCACAAACACTGCCTTTGCTCTGGCTTTTGAGCCGTAAGAGGATCCAGAGTCCCCATAGTATGTAGTAAAACCACAGTCAGTGGCTTATGGGACCCAAAGCTACTTTAGGATCTTTAAACAACTGAAAAAACTATGTATCGTCAACAAGCTAAACCTCATCTTTATTCAATTACTTCCTCTTTCTCCTTGGACAAAAAAGCATTGTTTGCTTATGCGTTACAAAGCAATCTTTCAAAGAAATGTTTGTGTACTGAGACAATGTAGCTACACGATAGAAGGGATGGGAATAGTTCCCCATAATGAAAATACTGAAAAACACTTATTTTATAAAACAAGGAGCAAACACTGTACCTGCTTCACTCAGATCCATCTGCATAAACTGAACATTGGGTTCAGAAGCATTCCCTAGAAACTGGGAATCATGAGAACCATGTGAAATGAAACATGCAAAGGGCCACCACTAACAGACAAACTCCTGTCTTAAAAGATCACCCCAAGGTATCCCACAATGTACTGACTACTGTGATACTCAGGACTGTTCCTTTAAGGGCTGAGCTTCCCAGCAGTGAGTCCGAGCAGGCAACTGGGAAGCTCTTGCTGTTATGCAGAACCAGTTGGAACTAGCACAGAATAAGGCAAGCCCCTTAACCACGGAGTGATCACTGAACACCGCAAGCACCAGCGTGCTCCAGCTTTATCAGAACACCCATCTCTTTAAGTGGCCAGTTTCGGTGGCTGTTTAAAACAGGCTACAAGAACAGCCGTTCTCAGCTTGCCTTTTAGCTAGTGCTCTACACTTGCTGAGTCATCCATTCCCACCTATCTCCCAACATAGCTTTGATGCCATTCAGCACTTCCACAATCTTTGCTCAAAAAAAGAAAGGAAAAGAGGCTTGGGCTTGAAGCCAAAATCTAAAATGTTCTCTTAATACACTCTGGCTTAATACACTCCCACCAGGTCATGATTGAGGTGAGCTGGGAAGGAGCAATCTGGCAAAAATACTCTCTCTTTAACAATAGCCCAGAAGGAAAAAAGAGATTTGCTTTTGGTAAAGGCTCAACAACGCTTTATCTCATTCCTTAGAAAACGAGCCCCAGGAAATTTCAAAAAAGAGCTATGAAGCAGACTATAAAAAGTGACATCAAGATTTAAGGTCAGGTACATGAGGCCAGTTCCTCATCCCACCAGCCACCAGCTCGCAGAGGTTTAGCTCTAATAAAGACAAGGCATTGCTTAAAAAAAAAAAAAATCCATAAAATAGAGCATCCTGAATAAGTGCCATTTATAAACTGAAACCTTAAGAGCTTTTTGTCCAGAAGCTAAGGAGCCGCTCTGAGCCATCGTCTGTTTTTAATAACTTTATATTGGCTTAGCATCTTTACTGAGAAGTCTAGTAAAATATATGACACATTTTGATGACCTCTCATGACTTTACTGGAGCCATATATGAAGAAAATAGGGCCACTGGAAAATAGGGAAATAAAAACTGCAGACTTGAAGGGAGACCTTAAAATAACCAATTGACTTGGTGGATGAAAACTCCTTCAAAGAGGGAGTAACAGTGGCTTATCCACTGAGGTATGGCAGGAATAGTCATGCCAAAATAAGTTAATAGCCGATTATCCTGTTACTACACCAGAAACTTCAGAGGAAGGAATAAAATGCCAGACACTTCACAATAAGGTGTGATTTGTATAATAGTACAGTATGAGAGAAATAGCCTCCTCGCTCCAAATAATAAGCAGCTTATAACCTGTATATCAAGACTTTAAATTTTGTTCTGATTAATATAACCCGGGATGCTCTTCTTATCCATGTATATATTTAACCCTGCTTTAATCTTAGTAAATTATTTGTCTCTACAATAGCTTGCAGTAATGAGTATCACAAGTTAACGGTATGTTGCATTAAAAAAGTATTTCCTTAGAATTCCCAAATCAATATTTTCAACCACCCAAATATTCAGTTCACCCACTTTCCCCAAAGGCCGGTAAAAAACGATGGGCTTTGCATTATGCATGCCCTGAAGTCTAAGAGACCCAGCACAGGGAATCAATTTCCAAAGTCAAGGGGCTCTCCTTCTGAGCACCTGTCCACTACCCTTTCCTATTGAAAGTAGGGGAGATCCAGCTCAAGCACCAATGCTGATTGCAACTGCGGCAGTAAAGAGCCAGCTAAGCATACAGAGGTCCAGCATGTAGCACACTTCCTTCAGCGTTTATTGCATAAGAGGCAAGCTGCAGCATGTTCCATTAGCTGGAGCAGCTCTGTGGCCTTTGCTTTCTTCCTTAGGTACAGTACATGGTCACATTTTCTTTGGACAGACCCTGTGAATCCTTTATATTGTTTTCCCATCTCCATATCAACATCTCTGCCTGGGTAACAAAAAAAGCGCAGCTTTATAACTGTGCTCAGGGAAGACTGAATATGACCCTCTAGTTTCTTTCTCGGAAGCCACAGATTAAATGTGTGTTCATGACCATTCAAAAGACAGATGGAAAGAGGGTGGGGAGAGACAGAAATGTGTATCTGACAGGGAAATAAGCATTCACAAGTGGGGCTGTAGCTCAGGTGTGAAAGAGGGCTACGTGGTAGAAGTCACAGAGGAGAGATTTTAGAGAAACAGTTCTGTTGGTTATAACATCTTTAGTAAATGAAGCATTACAAATTACTTTTACTTTTTATTGTCAGCCTGCAGTATGCCAAACTTCTTCCTTAATATGAGGCTTTGGGGAATTCAGCTATGAGAAAGTGTTTCATTTATGGAGGAATACATGAGATTTGAGAAGCCATAAACTGGAGGGAAATTGTGTGGTTTACTTAATTTAGCTCCTAGTTTTTCACTTTTGGATTAAACCTGAGAAGAATAAATGCGCCGTTACTTTGATTAGATAATTGCATATAAGTCTAAAATAGATTATTTTAGCCATAACATCTGACACAGGGCGCACGGCCAGTAGTTACAGGTTTGACTGAGAGTAAGAGTTCAAGGCATAGCTGAGTCCCTAGCAGATCTAAATGCAGCTTAATGCTCTTGGCTCAGGGACTCATGGAAATATATTTTAAAAGTTTGTCCTCAGAACCCTTTAAAGACAAAATGGGAATTTAGGGAGCTCAGCACCTCATAGGATTGGCCCCTAAAATAGCCCTGTTGGAAGATGTTAGATCGACAACACACTGAAGATATCTATTGACAGAAGAGCCAGGTGACAGACAAGCTGAAACAGCAAAACAAGTTTCCTCACACTACCCCGCCAATGCACCTCAGCTTTGACCTGGAGCATCCATCTTTAGAAGTACGACATGGTCAATCTCTTTGGCTCATTCTGTCTTTAGCTTTCCTGCTAAACTGCCAACAAAGGGGTCAATCAGTGCCAGTCATGGTGGTGGCAAACGTGATATGGAAAACTGTTACAGGAAAACTATTACAATAGACAATCATTACAGTAGAAATTTAATCAATAAAAAAGTCTGTGGGGAACATGCTTTAAGTTTAGAGATGGAATAAGTTACAATTACCCTCAGAGAGGTCACTTTTATGAAAATTAACTGGATAACAAATGGGTATGGAAACATCAGTGCACTGCAATATTAAAAAGCATGCCTGCAGCTTCATGTGCCAGGAAACTGCAGCAATTCCATTATCCTCTTTTGGAACCTTTTTTGCCTGCATGTTACTGGAATGTGCCTTGTCTGAGGACTCTTGCTCCCAAAGACTCTTCTCTCTCTCTCTCTCCCCCCCCCCACCCCTTAACAGCAAAATAATTGTAAGTTTTGCATGTTTACTACAGCTATTCAGAAGTTTTTTCACAGAAAGCTCTCTCATTCAAAATAAATGGGTTTCTTTAAAAACAATTTTTTGGAGGAAAAAAAAACAGTTTTGGGAGGAAATATTCATCAGCTGAAAACCACTGGCTTCAAAATGAAAACTTTTCTGTTTTAGTGGCCAAAAACCTGAAAACTGGTTTTATTTTAATGAAAACCTGCTTTTTTTTTCTCCAAAGGGGAAAAAAAAATCACCTCCCAACCAGCTCTAACATTTCACATCATTTGAGAGGCACAAACACTTGTCTCTTCTTTCAGTGCTCTCTCTCTGGATCGTACTGCCAAACCATCACCCATTCAAACCAGAAAGCAGCAAGCTATAAACGGTGCCCAATCCTGTAAATGGCTCTGCCCAGACACTGCCCTCTGCTTGTGCAGGGCAGCTTGCAGGATCACTGCCTGGGTATCGTTATTATCTTTAGCATCACTGGAAGAGCCCAACCATGCCGCACTTTACTACTGAACTCAATGTGAGTCCTTATTGAGTAAAGAGTGCCGGATCAGCCCATTAGTGTGCAAACATAGGTGTTAGTGAGGGTTGGACTAGATGACCTCCTGAGGTCCCTTCCAACCCTGATATTCTATGATTCTCCCAACCTCCTCTCTGCAAACCTGAATAAAGTAATTACACCTGAACTTTCAAATGTGTCCCCTGAGCATGAGTGTCGTCAAGTGGACAGGGCACGAGACTGAGAGTTAGGAGATCTGGGCTCTAATCCCAATTCAATTACTTACCTTGTGCATGATATTAAGCAAGTCACTTTACCACACTCTTTCCTCTCCCATCCTTTGTCTGCCTTGACAGTGAATCCTCAAAAATCAGACTTGTGAGCTCATATGTGAAATTTCTGGCAGTCAAAATTCTAGCTCCCTGTGCTGATGCTAGTACTGTTGAGAGAAATTATAGAGCTGGATCTGAGCGGCAAAATTCATAAGAGAATCTGAACTTCCCCAAAGTTCAGGGCTGTTTGGATACAATGATTTGATTCAGCTGACCATGTCATTCAGATTCAGATCTAAACATCAACAAAACTCAAGGGTGGTTTTGGTTCAGGTACCACTTTATCAAATTGTGGCTGGGGCACTTTTAAATACAGCTTCCCTGGATGAAGTTATCAAAGAAAGTCTCTTTTCTTGTAAAAATTCCAATTCCTAGCACCTCAGTAGCACACATTTATCAGAAATGCTGATTACTGCCACACAGCAAAAAGGAGATACGGCTCCACATGTAATGGTTTGCTTCTTAGGGGAAAGGCGATAGCACAACAAGATGTTGCTGCTTTGCTGCAGTCCAGCCGATCTTAAGGAAAATATTTAACCAGATGGGTTGCTTTGAAGATCAGAGAAAGGGAGTTTTAAATTTCACACATATTAATTTATTTCACCTGTATTTCCAATAGATTTCAGAAGAGAACATAAAATGCATTCAGTTGCCCATAGCAGCAAATCCACCGGGGTCATACTCACTTTTGTCTCATACAAAGTATCAGGGAAAAAAGCATGATAACATTACAAATGTTCTTTCAGTGGAAACCAAATCAACAGCACTTTCAAACAAAGACCCTGCATCAGGGTCTGCTCTACAACGTTATAAAATGGAGTAATTCAATTCAAGTCAATGTATGCTAAATTCCAGATCCAAGCTGTGTTGAGGTGCATACTCCATCAGATTACCTTCCTGAACTGTGTGTATGTTCTTTACTCTTTTTTTGCAATAATAACCAATAAATAAGCCCTCAGCTTGCACCCATCTGCCTAGCAGAGTTGCAAGTGCAAAATATATATCTATGGATCTAGTAGACGAAATATATACTGAACTAGAAGACAGGTTTTACTGCTCACATCAAAGTCTACTGATGCACAAGCCCAGCCAATAACAGTTCTTATTTTGACACTAAACTTGATTAAATGCAAATTACTGTCAATTCACAGCCGTCTATTTTTCAGCCGTCTCATGAGCCATGGATTTACAGTTCATTTCCTTTTTTCTTTTTTGGTTTTCTTCTCTCTGCTACATGCCCCTGGAGTCAGTGAAGTTCTGCATCTCTCTAGCTTATGTCCCAGGTTCATTACATGGGGATCCCGGCCAAGTCCCTTGTGAAATGAGCTTTGGTTTTCTGTCAAGGTCCATGTCAAGTGCTAGAGCACTAATCAGAGTGGTGTAACACATCATTCAGCCGTGTTTGTGGAGCTGTCATTTTTCTATTCCCCAGAAGCCCAGGAAGGAAATAACCCAAAAAGTAAATTAGCTTGCAGCCCAAGAGAAGGCATCCCTTCTTGCTCAGAGGGAAGATCACATTGGTCTCAGGCAGAGGCAGTACATCATACCTCCACTCGAGTATGCAGTTTAATTTTCCTTTTCCATTACATACATTTTTTATTTGCACTGTAATTTTCAATTCGTTCTATTGGTGCTGACTGCCCACTGGCAACTAGAACACTATTAATCTCCTTCAGAGAAATATTCAGGGTAGTGAAGAGCCTGGGCCTTATCCAGTGAGTGACTATGGCTCAGGCCTCCTAAAGCTTGCTGGGGGCAGGTCTACACTACAGTCAGGATCGACGCTCTGAGATCGATCCACCGGCAGTCGATTTAGTGGGTCTAGTGAAGACCCGCCAAATTGACAGCAAATCGCTCTCCTGTCGATCCCTGTACTCTACCCCCCGACGAGAAGAGTAAGGTAAGTCAACAGGAGAGTTTCTCCAGTCGACCCCCCACGGTACAGACCCCGCAGTAACTCAACCTAAGGTACGTCGACTCCAGCTACATTATTCACGTGGAGTTGCATAGAGTAGGTCGACTTATCGCAGTAGTGTAGACATAGCCTGGGACGGTTAGGCTTGTGCAGCAGCCAGCTTGACTCTGACATTCCCACAGTTCCTAGTGGTTCACTGAGATGTAACTTGTATCCATTATTGATCCCCATCTGCTAAATTGAAAGCCTTTTCTTCATCTCTCAGTCAACACTAAACAAAAGTTATGGAGAGAAGTTTTGGAATGGCGCGTTCATGAAATTGCAGCAACACAATGAGACTTCTCCATGTTAACGATTAGAGAGGCAAGAACCTGCTTTCATCATCACATGTATCTCCAAAGACCCAAAAACAGCTTCCACTGCAGCCAATGGCAAAACTCCCATTGAGGTCTATGGGAGCACAAATCAAGCACCAAGTCTTTGCCAAACCCATTTCTAAATACATGGTTGGCATCTACAACTAGAGCTGAGTGAATAATTGATTTTTTGGTTTAGTGGCCAAACCAAAAAAATCCAAACAATAATTTGGCTTGTTTCAGTCCTAAAGTGGATTTTTCCAATTTCTCTCAACAAAATGCAAAAATTCCCAAAATTTTATTCAGGCCAAAAAACAAAACAAAACCATTTTAAAAATGTCATTTTAAATTGGCATTTTGTTTCAGAAATGGTGATTTGAAGTAATGTTGTCTAAACAGTTTGTTTCAACTTTTCTGAATTTTTTGTTTTCAGGTTTTTTTGTTTGTTTGTTTGTTTTTTTGGCCAAAACTATTAGCCAAATCGGACCAGAATTTGTGAATAGTTTCCATGCATCGAAAAAATATTGCCCAGTTCTACCTATGACAAACATCAGCTCGAGCTTGCCAGCATTATTAATCAAACATTCTTTGCAGAAAACTCTTATTTGTAACCTTGAGAGTTCACTGAAGAACTCAGTCCATCTATTTTTATTCTACTTCAGATACTTGCCTCCTCTTCCTCTATTTCATCTCTTCTTTGCTCACTGCTTCAGTGGTTTGAAAGGGAAAACTTCAGGTTTTTCACCGTGTCAAACAAACCACAGCCTGGCACCCTGTCAAAAAAAGCTCAACACTGGATCAACATTCCATTCGAACTGTCTGAACATATCCTTAGTCCTTCCAGACTGTGAAGGTATGTCTGACACACAGGCTGTGTTTACAATGTGCTTTTCTCTTAAAAATTACCACTGTAGCACTACCAGCAATGCAGCTCCACCATTGTTAGAAACAGTGGTAGCTCTAAGGTTCCCGCGTTTTTATTTCTGTGTCATGTGACTCTTTTTAAAACACATCTAGATGATGTGGTAAAAACCATGGGAAAGGCATCTGTAAACTAGAGAGCCACACTTCCTGCCGCAGGGAGAGCAGAAGCCATTCAAAACGGTGTTTCTGAGACCATATTCCTGGCTCATCTCTCCAACAGGACCATGTCACACCCCGCTTTGCATCCCTCCCCGACTCCATTTTTGCACCCCCCCCCAGACACAAGGTCCTTGATTTTAAGGGCCATTTAAGGCCCTTCTTCATTTAGTCACACTCTCCCTATCAGACCTAAAGGCTTATCTTACTGCTAGCCCTCGCCTTTGCTCTGCAAGTGATGGTCCGCTTGCCTGACCACTTCTCACTCAAGCACATCTGTGCTTTCTCTCATGCTGCCCATCTTTGCATTAGAAAAGCTCCCTGGTAAAATCCCTGAAGGTACCACCTCCCTGGCAAAATCCCTCCTCAAAAGCTAACTCTGCTGCAATATCTACAACGGCTGGGCAAGTGATGAGCTGTGGCTTGTTTTTCCTGATCAGCTCTGTTTTACTGTTCACTCTGACCTTATCCTCTCAACTCATCTCCACTCTGTTTGTCTGTTTCATCCAGATGACACAGCCCATCACATACACACTGGGAGCTCTCCAAGTCAGAGGCTGCCTTCGTCGTTAGATGTCTGTACTGCACATAGCGCAATAAGGCCCCAATCCTTGACTGGGGTGCCTAGCCCTTCCATAAAAGAAACAAACAACAACTGGGGGGAAATTTAAGAAAAAGCTCAGAGAATTCAACACCGTGGTTTGTTGGTCTCCATGCTGAGAAAAACTGGGACCTCCTAATTAAGACTCTTGCATCTTCAGTACAGCCATAATTCACATTGCGTTATACAGATGCAAATTACAATGCTGTGAGAGGTGAACATTATAAGAACAGAACAAATGATATATAAAGATTCATAACTCAATTTTACAATTAACATGAATAGCCAGATTCTGACAAAATATGTGAATAAGGGTATCACAATTTGGCCCTAACATCTGAGTCTATTAAAGACATACCAAAATAAACCACCTATGGAGAACATTCAACAGAATTCTGCCTTTAGTGAATCAGAATACACATATATACACTTTAAAAGCTACAGTGTGATAGGATGCAAATATTGACAAATCCGGACACAGCAGAAATGGACTACTGCTATCTGTGTTCCTACAGTGTGCAGCCACTAGTGGAAAATGAAATTATTTGTTGATTGAATTATTTAATGGAAGCAATGCTACACATACTATTATACGATCATCATCTAAACAGAAGTATGTTAGTGCCCTTAACATACTATAAAATCCCAGACTGAAAGGATCAAATGTGTGATTAAAAATAAAGAGAATTTGTTAAAGTTTAAAAGGAAGTGCCAAACTGATGACTCTGCAAAGTAAAAACCTCTGTGTCTCTACAGAACAGCTGGAGCATGGACACCGGCTCCATAAGCAACTCCCACAACTATTCAGCCTCAATCTGGAGGGATCACATCTGGAGTAAGAGGACATATTAGTCTCCATGGCTCTCTCAGTCCTTGAACACTCTTGTAAGACTTCTAACAGTCATGGAATTAGATCCAAATGTGGTAGTGGGCTTTATTTGGTGGGTTGTGGACACCTCTCCATAAGGAACTGGACTGGCACTCACTAGCTTAGATCACCAGGTTAGAAGGAGCATTCAGCTTGCAGTGACCTTCTATCACTATCCACATGGACAAGATTTGACCCCATGACAATCTCTATGCCACTGACATCCCCGAAAGTGAACCACTTCAATCCTTTACCCACACAGCTGATTTTAATACTTTCCTCCTCCTATCAACTTGATTCCCATTCAGTAACTATGAGCTCAAATCACTCGAACAGCAATTTGTAAAATCCTAAATGCAGCTAGAATTTAGTTTACATCCCCTCCCTTTTTGTTTGATGACTCCCTCAAAGTGGTATCTTCATTATTTATTTCATTTTATTCCAAGACCATCGGGGGGAAAAATAGTAATATAAGTCATCTTTATCTAATGGTCAGGAAGGCCCCTATTTAGCAAAGCAAGTAAGCACGACTTATTCTGTGTCTATTGTGCAAAGCACTTAAGCACATGTTCAGGTTCCAGTGACTTCAAGCGCATGCTTAAGTGTTTTGCTGCATAGGAATGAATTTACTTGTGCTTGAAGTAATCATCATCAACATGTTCCCATAAGTGTTTTGCTTAATTGGGATGCTATACAGGCAACAGAATCATCAGAGAAAGCATATTTCTTCTAGAATTCTATTACAGCCTCTTACATTTGAAATGAAGAACATAGGCAAAGGTATTAGACACTGAGTTACCAGACTTCATTGTATTAGCCATACCTTTAGGACCTGCTCTAAGTTCTCCAGCTTGGCTTGGAGCTGGTGTTTCTCCTTCACAGCCAAATCTCGTTCTTTGGTCACTATGGTGAGGGTTTCTCTAAGCTGAACATAGTCTGATTTCACCTAAAAATATAAAAAAAGTAAAACAAAATAAAAAAGAAGCGTGAGAGGTAAAGTACTCTCAATGTAGACAATTTACCAAGAGAAAAGCACATCTGAAACGAATACCAGTCGCTTGTGCAATTCTGCCCAAGGCCATCAAATGGGGACAGGAAATAATATAAAGCAGAAAATAAGAGATAAGAAACAAAAGCAAAAATTGAAATTAGGTAAGGGGTTAAACTTGAGTGAAAAAAGGAAACAGTAGAAAAAGGCAATTGTGTGAGTATATCATGTGCGTGAACATACACACACGCACACAACCTCTCTCATTTGGTACAGTTACAAACAATCTGATAATCAAAATGTAATTGGGCATAAGTTAAAAAACTAAAAGGAAAAGGCTAATACTTATACCAGTAAATGTGCAAAATAGATAAAAGTAACTCACATCAAACAGTTTTGTTACACCTCACTCTACCCTCACCTTTTTGTCTGTATGTCGTTTATCTGGGCTCCAAACCTGCACAGAGATCTGTCAGTGTAGATCTCTGATACCGTGTTACTGCAGGCAGATGTAGGGAGCTGCTAGACAATGCAGCTGTTTGCAGGATCAGAACCCTCAACTGTGAACTCTGAGGCCCTGGTCTCGCAAACATCAGTGAGTAAACTTATTAATGTGGATATTTCCATAGATTTTAATAAGGCCACTTGGGTGAGTAGAGAAACACACATGCTTAAGTGTCTGCAGTATCAAGCCTTGTGTTTGTAAAGTGCCTACCACACTGGGGTTCTATAAATAAAAGCAACGTCCTAAGATTCTTCCTCCTCATCTGAGGTTGCAGAGATGTAAGTATAAACAGATCACACGTATACCATTTCTGATTTAATCTTTTGACTTCATCAAGTCAGCCTGTTCTAAATCAATAATAAGCATGAGCAACAGAGGAGAATTAAAATGTACAATCAAATTATTTTCCGTTCTGAAGGAAAAGAAATATTCACATGCAGCAAAAATTGTGTTTTCCCTTAAAATCTTTGCACATGTCCTATTTCCAAATAAGATAATGTCATGAAGTTAAGTTATTCCGCAAATAAGGCTTAACTTCTTGTTTATTTTACCCCAGAGTTAGCTTAGCCTTTCAGTGCAAGTAACTCAGTACAAAATAGAGCATTCTGGGAACCTTCAAGTCTGCACATAATATGGAGACTATGTAATATGTAGTACACATATACATTGTATATTTAGAAAATAAATTATTCCATCAATATTCCATGGACCAGTTCTCTTCCCTGACCTTTTGATCCATATCTTCAGCTAGTGTAAACTGGTTTCAATGGAGTGTACAATGTGAGAATCTGGCCCTTTACCTCTCAACACTGTCTAGGTTTAAGCACAAACGATGAGTCCTGCAATGTAACAATTACAGAGTATATCACCTCAGGAATTGAAATCTTCAGAACATAACACCACAAAGAACATTAACAATTCAAATCCACTACTAATAGATACAAAGATAGATATATAGCGTTCACATACACGTGACAAACACACATCTTCACAACGCTGCTTGCAAGGACATAAACGAAACAAAGCCCGTACCATTTTAGCTCAATAAGAGTCTGGACAGCATCTGTTTTCTTTGTCCAATTGACAATCAGAAATGTAACCGTGAAAGCAGGATTAGTGAATGCAGCGCTGGGTAAGAGAAGGAAAGGCAGTGCAATAATTATAGGGAAAAAATGTGTAGACTTCGATCGTGGGTCAAAGTTAGTTTCTCCTTTCCAACACAGCTATAGAGGGGACAAGTTCTCTTTTTGTTTGATTAGTAAAGCTGCATTTTTTTTTTAAATCCAAAGACATTACACAACTTCCTACGGTGATGTCCGTTCAGAGAAACCCTAGAAAACCACATTTTCCCTCTGGCTCCAGTTTGTTAACTCGTGAATTTCACGATGGTTCAAATTGAATCTAAACTGTTCAATGTAACCCTGCTATTTGTCTTTACAGAGGGCTTTTCAGAATGCAATGGACTGGAAAAGAGAAAGAACAGATCTTATTTTCCATGAGAACTAATGCAATTACCAGCACCCTCAGGAATTTTTTTTCCTCCATGTATATTTTATTTTCCCTTTCCATTCAAAACTCTTTACAGTAGGAGACATTCATTTAAACAATGGCTTTTCAGAAGTTATTAACTTCCTCTGTACTTGGTATGGTCTTTCGCTGCTCAGATTGCTTGATGTACATTGTAAAAATATAATGTGGTGGGTAAAGGGAGGTGATGAGACATTGCCATCGACAATGCAAGCGTGTTATTGTCTGTGATTCTCAGTTGATTTACTAACGATGGATGAACCACAAAGGTTTGGAGCAAGCTCCGAGAAGGGGTGTACAGTTCAGCATGAAAAAAATAATTATTTAATTGAGATAACTGAGCTCGAACCAGGACCAAACTAAGGTCATTACCTGGGGCACCCAATTCTGTCACTAAAAATACATGCCAGGTAAAGAAGACCCACACAAAAACACACACAAAAGAACAAAAAAATCGGGGAATGTCTTGGGATGAGAAAAAGAGAGAGAGAGAGATTAGAGAAGGGAGAGAAGGAGAAAGTATGGATGGATATCTAATGGGTTGGGAGATGGGGGGAAGGGTAAAGAGAACATAGGCAGGACCGGCTCTAGGCACCAGCAAAGCAAGCAGCATTCTGCGCCCCCCCCCCCCTTTTTTTTTTTTTTTTTTTGCTTGGGCAGTTGCGTTCTTGGAGCGGCAAATTTTTTGCTTGGGGTGGCAAAAAACCTAGAGCTGGCCCTGAACATAGGAATGCTAGTCCTGGAAGAGAGGTTGAGAAGATAGTGTCCTGTGATGGGAAGAGAGCTATTATGGGTGGGAGTTGTCATGATAGACATGACAGAAGAGACATCATGATAAATGGTGTCAGAGGAGGGAGGGAAGATTTTGTAAAGGATGTCTTTAGTGGGAAGGACGTAAGGGGAGACCAAAGGGAGAAAAAGGACTTGGGACAGGTTGTAGGTAGACCTGAAATAAAGGGGAAAAAAGCAGGGGGGGGGGGATTACACAGGAACTGGGAGATATGGTATGGGGGGAAAATGCGGGAAACAGAGGAAAGAGAACTGGAGAAAGAAAGCAGAAGTGGAAACATAACAAAAGGTGGGGGAGCAGAACAGAGAAATGAGAGGACTGACATGAATGTAAAAGGGAAAGAATGAAAGCGAAAGGACAATCAGAGAAAGAAATAAAGAAATGGAAAAAGGAAGAGAAAAACACAAGGAAACACGCATTTCTTTAGGGCTATGCAACTCTATTTTGATTTTATTCATGCTGCTATATGTTTTCAGATGCAATCCATAAGGAATGAAGGGGACAGGAAAGGTGATACACCGGGGAAGTCACAGATAAGGGCCTGGCTCTGGATTACAAAGGTAACTTGCCAGCAACTGTGGATGCTAATTATAGCTGAGAGCAGATATTTGGAGACCATGGGAAACATGGCTTTATGGGAGGCAGGACCATGAGAAGGCAGGCGTGTGGTGGCACTGCCTTACCATACACACATGAAACATCACGATGCAACTCTCTTAGTGTTGCATCACAACTAAGTTTGCAAACATTACTGAGGGCACCCTAAATCTTAAGACTGATCTTCTAAAAGGATGAGAACATCTGCCTATTGACACAGAAAGTAACAGCAGTATCTTTATAAAAATAAACGAAAGTAATAGTAAAATAGGCTTTGTGTCTTGAGCTTGTGATGGTGTTGTCTAGTGGCTGCTCCACAGAGAGGATAAGGATAATGCTGCCAACTATGACAAATCTCCCTTAGTCTGGGGGTTAAAAGTTACAAGTCTATTAATTTGGATCAGAAGGACCACAATTCTAGTCTTTGCTCACCTATGTGAGTGATTTATACGAGGACTGTATCTGAGAAACACATGGTTTTGTTAAAATAGGAACTTCCTGCAATAAAGTTAGAAGATGACAAAGAAATGGCAACCCAGCGGTACAGAAAAGGCAATTTTAGGGCCAATTTTTTTTGGTTTTAAGACGTGGGGCTTGTCTACAGGGGAAATAACCCACAACAGCCATTGTGGAATAGCTATTCCAAATGAATTCCCAAGTGGACACTGTCGTTCTGTGCTAAGAGTGCCTTTGTGCAATTTAGCATAATCCACAGTGGAAGTGGATTAGGCTGCGAGTGTGGAATAGCTATTGCACTTTAAATTCACATGATAATTTATTTCACAAAAGCTTTCCTCTGTAGACAAGCCTTTAGTGATAGCCTACTACCCAAAGTAAGCATAAGGTTCGTATCTATTACTGATGACAAACTGACAAGTAAGATGGATTCATAATTAATCCAGCATTTTGAATTAGTAAGAATGTGTTTAACTTGTTAGTGTGGCCTAGTGGATAACTCACTAGAGAAAGATTTAGGAGGTCTGGGTTCTATTATACTGCCACTAGCTTGGTGGATAACCATGGCCAAGTCACTTCACCTCCCTATGCCTCCATTTACTCATCTATAAAATGGAGATGATACTAACCTCCTTTTTAAAATGCTTTGAAATCTATGCATGAAAAGCACTATATAAGAGCTAGGTATTATTGTTATTGCTTCTATCTCCAGGAGATATATATGTGCATATATGCTACATTAAATAGATGACAGATAGATGTATGTATACTTCACTCATTAACAGTTTTCTCAATAAGCTTATTCATAGACAACTATATTTAGTATGATATATCTACAATATAGTTAAGAGATCTAACCTACAATAATTGTATTTGAAAATACAAACTAAAGTCAGATTCTACTCTCACAACCCATTTATACCAGTATAAAAGAGAAGCATCAGAACTAATGTCCTACTTGTAGGAGTGTGCCTTTGTAAATTCATAAATTTATCATTTTCCTTAATAATAAATCTTATTCTTCAGTGTGGCGGACAACATTCCTATTAGATTTTAATAAGGGATTACATGATAATATGGTACGTCCATTTACCAAATGATTTCCAATTTTCTTACGTCTACTAGTAATAATTATCTGGATTTAAAAAAAAAATTATTTGACGTGTGGTGAGCATTCCTTGTTTCTGCTGTGGATTTTTTTTTCACATGGGAAATAAAGGGCCATGGGACCAGACAGTGCATCCCAGAGTTCTTCTGACAATGTACCTTGGGAAGATTTGTATTAGAGATGTGTGGAATCTGCAGATGTTTGATGTACCTGTCAGAGAGAGAATATTTCATCCAAGGATCTCAAAGCCCTATAAAAAACACTTTAAGCTTAATGATTATCCAAATGGTCCTAATAATCTGTATCTAATCCTCCTCCTTTAGAGGTTCAGGTCTTAATAAACAAAGATATCTGTGTATTTTCATTCTGTACCTTGGGAAGAAATGGGGGAAACACATCTCCATAAATAATAATAATATTTTGTACTTCCACAGCACAGTCTGACCAGGACTTTCTCCTCCTGAGGATTTTGCATTAAATCACACAGACAACTGTACCCAGAACAGCAGCAGAGTGTTCAAGGAGTCTATCACTCACTTTTTTTTTTTTTTTTTTTTTTTTTTAAAAAATATGCACTAAAAGTGATTTTAATGATCTCTCCAACAAGCTGTCTGTTTAAGAACATATGGGATATGCATGAAATTGAATTACAGATTGAGCACTTCTATCAAAGCCCCCAGTGGCAAAGACAGTTGACCTAGATAGATCCATAGTAAACAGTCATCATTTCATGAGAGAAACACTGGGAACATTTTGCTCTGTGATGACTCTGCGTTAAACGCACACAAATGTGTGCGTCATCCACAAAGCTTTTCATTCCATATATTACCACACATCAAACACTTCTGTCACTTGGGTCAGTTATGAAATCTATAATATTAATGAAGTACCTTCAGTTTTTTGTAATACTTAAATCCAAAGACTATGGAGTTACTAGAAAAATACCGCACTTTATTTCACTGGTAAGGAGCTCATTTAGCCAAGCAGTGAAAGAACATTTCTCCCTGTGCCAAATACAGTTTACTTACACTGATAAATGCGCTCTGCAGGCCTGCAATTAATTCTGCCATAGGCAGACCACAACTGCTGAGATCAGACTAATTTACCTGTTACAGAGATAAGCACCCTAATACTCTCTGCTTTAATACTGGATGTTAGTGAACCAGCCAACTTCTCATACTACTACTTTCAGAGTAACAGCCGTGTTAGTCTGTATTCGCAAAAAGAAAAGGAGTACTTGTGGCACCTTAGAGACTAACCAATTTATTTGAGCATAAGCTTTCGTGAGCTACAGCTCACTTCATAGGATGCATACTGTGGAAAATACAGAAGATGTTTTTATACACACAGACCATGAAAAAATGGGTGTTTATCACTACAAAAGGTTTTCTCTCCCCCCAACCCCACTCTCCTGCTGATAATAGCTTATCTAAAGTGATCACTCTCTCTCCCCACCCCACTCTCCTGCTGGTAATAGTTTATCTAAAGTGATCACTCTCCCTTGTAAGTGATCACTTTAGATAAGCTTTGAGAGTGATCACTTAGTGATCACTTTAGATAAGCTATTACCAGCAGGAGAGTGGGGTGGGGAGAGAGAAAACCTTTTGTAGTGATAAACACCCATTTTTTCATGGTCTGTGTATATAAAAACATCTTCTGTATTTTCCACAGTATGCATCCGATGAAGTGAGCTGTAGCCCATGAAAGCTTATGCTCAAATAAATTGGTTAGTCTCTAAGGTGCCACAAGTTCTCCTTCTCATACTACTACTGTCTCTGAGAAAACATCATCCCATATAAGGAAGAGGTTACATTTTCCGTTCATAATTGTTCCTATAAAATATATATGTTAGAAACATATTTTGAACATGCAATATACACACTACCCATCTTTATATGTGCATATCAGCAGACAACCAAATCAGAGCCTACATAAACTGCACACCCTTTCTGTATGCAAAACCTGCATATATGCATATTGAAGGATCTTCTCCCCCAGGCAGAGGGCCAGCACAAGAGCTATGCACAATTAAATACCACCTAAGACTTATTTTGGAAGCTTAAGTATTGTATAGTTTCTGTGATGCCCTTTGCATAGGAATGAGTTTTTCACCCTTTGTGCTGTGCACAAAACAGTTAATGGTTCCTCTACGGGTTTGGCCTGTTTTCACACAAAACTGCCCTGGTTGTGTGCAGATATCCTTATTTGTGTTCATAGAATTGCTGCTGCAATTTAGGTGCCTGTTTTTCAAAATTAAGTCTTAATGAGTTTAAAAAAAAACCCTGTACAAAAAGAAATGAAAATGGTTCTTATTGTGATTTGTATGTGACCATAATGAGCTTATTTTACGTGTATTCTTTCTCTTTGAGGGCTGATCTATAATAGTGTTAAAAATCTTCCTATCTTTAATACATAGCAGTTGCGTAGAGATTTACATTTTCAAAAATACTAGACAAACTAATCCATACTCCCAAATCCCTCTGGCTATTATCAGTGAAAATGAGGCACAGAAGGTTACATGATTTGCCTAAGTCCACACAGCAAATCTAAGGATAGAATTCAGAATTCCTAGGTCCCAGCCCTGTGCTTAGACTACACACTTCTACCTCATGGCTGGTTTTTCTGCCTAACATTAGTTTATTTTTCATTACACTTTAAATGTTTCTATTTCACATTTTTTCCTAAAAATTCTTCCTTACACTATACCCTCCAATTATTTATTTTTGCCCTATCAATTTGGAAAAGCAACATGCTCATGGGAGCCTAGAAAAATATTCCACACAGAATATTAAGTATTTTTGTATTGGAATACCTATTATCTCCATGCAGACTTTGAGGAAGGAGTAGAGCAAAAGTATCTCTGTGCATCTGTAATTAAGAATCCTGATAATGAAGTTCACTCTCTTAATCACAGCTATCAGTGAGCCGATTGCCAAGCCTGACTCAGGAAGGAGAGCAAGAACATATGCTAGGAAAATGGCTCCATACACGCTGAAAGCTTTCTCTGTATTCCATAATATTGTCCACACCACCACACACACTCAAATAAATGGTCATAGGTCCATTAACTTAAGTACATGGATAGACCCTCAGCTGGACTAAACTGTCATCACTCTCAGTTGCTGTAAATTGCCATATACATCAGTGGAGCTTTGACAACGTACACTAATTGAGGATCTACCCCTTGGTACCACATTAGCATTGTTTGGTGAGGGGTATTAGCCTTGGCCTCTGATGCACTGCTCTTTTCCTGGTACTCAGTGCAAGTATTTTGAGAGCCTGTTCCTGCTCCCGTTGAAGTCAATGGGAGGTTCTGCAGGACTGGGCCCTAGAGATTTTTAAAAGCCCCGAGTGTGTCTGAGACCTGCTCCACGGATCTCCTGGATGGGTATTTGTGCTTGGCCACTAGCCGTGGTTTAAAGGAGCTCACCACAAGTGCTTCAGCCTGCAGGTAATTGTGCCTGGGCTATGTCAGGGCCTAGCATGTAGAACCCCAAATAATCCATATCTCTTAACTTTAAAAACAACTTAGAATGGTTTTATTCTGAGGAATTTGTTCTCTTTTAGTTTGACTGCTGTTACCCTATTATCTATTCCTTCTGTCCCATTTCAGTTTTTCCTCAGACAACTCATTTCATATACAATTGGCTTTATTTTTATTTTATTTTTTTTAAAAAGGTCTTAGGGGACAGATGATCTTTGAATTTTCCTTTTTTGAAATGGGTGGAATTCAGACTGTAAGCCCTTTGGGGCAGGGACTATTTTTTGTTCTTTGTACATTCCTGGCACAGTGAGGCCTTGGTCCAGGACTGGGGCTCCTAAACACTACAATGCAAATACTACTACTAAGACTGCTAATGGGTTAGTTTTAACCTATAAAGCCCTAAATGGTGTGGGTTAACTGAGAGGTAGCTTCTCTCTGCCTGACATACTGTCACAATCCAGATGTCCGGAAGCAATGGAGCTAGAGCCCCTTTAATCTATATGAGATGGGGCTGCTTGTGGGTCATTCCTGAAGAAGCCCTCTCTTGGTTGGCCAGAGCCCAGATTTGTTAACCTTCAGGCGTGCTGCAAAGCTCATCTTTTCTCCTTCTTTGTTAACACGGCTGAGGAGAGCGTGTGCTGAGGTGGATCTACTTATGGGAAGTCCCCTGTTTATATTGATACTGTCATTTTGAACGTAGGGGATAGGTACCCAGAGCACTACATGAGTTTCAGTGAGCTGTATTCTAAACATCTTAAGAAACAAACAAACAAACAAACAAACACACACAATTGGTGAAATCTGAGCCCACTGAAGTCAATGGTAGTTTTGCCTCAACTTTAATGGGGCCAGGATTTCACCCTCTGAATTTAAATTTGTTTTTGCAAGGTTGTTTAGTACCTTGGGCAAACAGAAGAGCTTTATAGCTATAATTTTTTATTATTACTATTACAACTACAATAAAGGTAATTAGGGCTAACATTCTTCAATACTTTCTTAAGCCTTCCCTGCATTAGCCCCACATGCTACATTTGTCTGAGGTAGAATGTAAACTGCATGGGGTAGGGATCTTATCTTTATGTGGCTAGTGAAGGTTACATTTAGCGAGCTCTGTAAACCAGTGCTTCTCAAGCTATCTGATGTGGGGGATTGGCAATTTTTTTTTCCAATGTGCGCGCAGACCGGCAGCTGATGGCTCGCGGACCGGCATCGGTCCGCGGACCACCACTTTGAGTAGCACTGCTGTAAACAACAGCAGTGGGGAAAGGATGATGCTGGAAAGGTATTTAGAAGAAAAACATCATGAGAGAGAAACACTAGACAGATGGGGCGGATAGATCTAAATAAGCCATATGGCCTCTTTCCATCCCAAAATATTATTATGCTCCTGATTTATACAGGAACCACTTTGATTCCTCTCCAATCTGCTCTGAAGAGCAGAAAATTTCAGTTCTGTTTAGAGACCATGTGCTATGTATGAAGTCACACAGTACATACATAACCACCCTCTATTCTCAACCGTTCACCTTTACCAACCAGTTCTGGCTGGCTCAGAGATTAAACAGCACAAGTTTTAGCTCAGAATTTCAGTCCTGAGTCTACATATTTGAAATATGCACTTCAAAGAGGCCTAAGTGAGGTAGGCAACCAACTCCAGTTGATCTTTGATGTTTGCAGTGTTGTTGCAGTCTCTGATATGAGTTACTTCTGGGGGAATTCTGTGCCACTGCGCATGTGCAGAATTTATGTCCCCTGCAGATTTCTTTGCTTCCCCATAGAAAAATCACTTTCTGACGGGGAAGCAAAGGGAAGACACAAGAGCGGTCATGTGACCCTCCCGAGCAGTATCTTTCAGGGGCCCATGGCAGCCGGCAGAGAGGTAAATCACTGTGAGGCTGGAGGAGAGACTGGGGAAGACCCGGCGGGTGGCTCCTATCCTGCGCTGGGCTCAGCTGCTAGTCCCGGCTGGGCTGGGGAGGATGGGACTTCCCCCCCCCCCCCCAGATTTCTCCCCTGGTGGCAGGAAGCTCTGCAAACTCCCCCGTCCCCTGCTGCAGGGGGAGGGATCCCCATACAGGGAGCTGCTCTCCCATCTGCCCAACCCCCAGGCAACCAGACCCCCTCATACCCAGACCCTCTCACCAAGCCTCACCCCCTACACTCAGAGCTCCCCCTCCGCGCCCCACTCCACTGCACCTGGACCACCCTGATGAGCCACCTGCACCCAGATCCCCACCCCACTGAGCCCCAACCAGCTGCACCTAAATCCCCACCCCACTGAGCCCCCACACTCAGACCCCCCTGCTGAACTCTATTCCCACACACCCAGACCGACCCCCCCTGCTGAGCCCCAACCACCTTCACCCAGACCCCTCTGCAGAATCCCATTACTGTTGCACTCAGAACTCTCCAACAAGTCCCCCGCATCTGGATTCCTCACTGAGCCACCCACAACCCAGATTGCCCCACACAGAACCCTCTCAACCCACACTTGGATCCCCCCACACTTGGATCCTGCCTTGCTGAGCCTGCCTGCCCATACCTGGTGCACCTGGCATGGATGGGCAGGGCCCTGGGGTGTTTCTGGGACAGGCTCAGTCCTTGCATTGTGTCAGGGTTGGGCGCAGCCTCACCACTGAGTCTGTGTCCTGGGGGGAGCTGCACAGTGATCTCTCACCTCTGTGGAGCCAATGGCCTGTGCTCCCCAATGTCGTGCTGGAGCCTCCACATTTATTGACAAATAGAATTTGCAGAATTTTAAAATATTGTGCGCACAATTTTAATTTTGTCGGCGCAGAATGCCCTCGGGAGTAATGAGTTGTGTGCAAGACTAGCCCTCTAAGCCAATGTAAAGTAATACTTTTGGCTCAATCTAAACTTGTTTAGGTTGTGAGTATCCCTTGTGCAGTCACAAAGTACCTCTTTTCCCATTTTATATGCTCCATGCACAGTCACTTGCAGTTGTAACCCCTGCACTCAGGGAAATGCAGGGACAGTTCCCTTGGTGTCCCTCCCTGGGGAAGAGGCACATTGCCCCAAACCAGGTGGGGCTGTAACTCTGCCTCATAGTACAGGGCAGGTACAGCAGCCAACAGAGAGAACTCTCCTAACGGATGATGCGGCTTTCTCAGTTTTTCTGTGCACTGAGCCAGTCAGGATGCAATTGTGCCTTGTTTGGGCACAAACAATCTCTCCTTGCACTCCTTCTGGAGCAGTGCAGCACACCACCACCCCCAATGTGGGCAAATGGCTATATGCTAGTTTGGCCCTCAAAAGCCACAGCTAATCACTCGTGGGAAAGGTTCAATTTATCACCGTTTTCTTGTCAGATCTTGCTCTAGTTGAGGCTTATAGCTAGACTGAGTGCAGCACTCCAGGGGAAGGTTCCAGAAGGACTGTGCCTCAGGAACCATAATCCCTTCCTGAGTTCCTAGGTAGACAGAGTTAGAGCACAGGTTGCACCAGTCATAGGTCCCAGCCTTGCATCCTCCCCAGCCATTTCAGGCTGAGGGATTCATGAACTTCCCCAGACACACTGTCCGCTAGGCAGGCACAAGATGACAGAGAATTAGATGCCAGAGAGTCAAAACTAGAAGTGGTTAAAATGTTTTTTTGGCAAAACTGAAATGTATTGATACTTTGTTAGTTTTAATTAAAAAAATAAGAAAAATTGACAAAAATCAGGGGGAAAATTGTTTTTGTCAAAAATTTACAGGGGCTGGTGGGAATAATTTCCTGACAAGCTCTAGTGAAAACCGCAAACAGCAATTTTCACCCAAAACCTCACAGGAATTTAGAGTACAATGAGAAGATGCTTCAGTGACAAAGCACACCTCACCAATGTTTGTCTGTGTGTCTTAATTATTCATTTTCTTCTAGGGAGTAACATTTGTTCACCAAAAAATACACTGTTCATGAATTCAAATGTGGTTTTAAAACCAAACATTTTAATGTCCTTTGTGGGTCACTAGCAGAGAAGCAGCAGGACTGTGCTGTCTGCTTTTAGCAGCTCGGCAGTGTGGCGTCAGAGATAAATGGATGTGAGAATGCTATTAGCATGTCTTCCGACTGAGACGTTACCTGGTCATATTGCAGTGCTTTGTGGGACAGACTAGCATATTGAAGGCTCAAGCGATTCTTCTCTTGCACAGCATCCTTCAGTTCATTTTCCTAGAACAGAAAAAAAGGTGTTATAGGCCACTCATCGACATTTTTTTAAATTGCATGTATCTTAAGTAATCAATGGGTGTGCTTTATTGGATATTAATACATCCCTATGCATGCAGTCAGGCACAAAGCCGAAGGTCCTGAAGGTGCAAAACCTGCAGGGCTATTATGGACTATAAATGACTGTCACCACATTTTTCAATAGGGAATTTGGAGTTGGTAAAGTGGGTGAATCTGATTAAAGATCGGGGGGGAGGGATAGTTCAGTGGTTTGAGCCTTGGCCGGCTAAACCCAGGGTTGTGAGTTCAATCCTTGAGGGGGCCATTTAGGGATCAGGGGCAAAAACTGGGGATCGATCCTGCTTTGAGCAGGGGGTTGGACTAGGTGATCTCCTGTGGTCCCTTCCAACCCTGAAATTCTATGATTCTCTGAAGGGACATGACTTGACTCCACAGACCAGACAACTGAAATACACAACTCCCCATGGAGTTAATGAAGAGCCCTACCCTGGCAGCAGCATGACTTGAAGATGGCAAGATTCTTGCCCTAGCTTTTCCTGAAGAACTAGAAGGGAAGAGAAACCAGCAGGACCCTCAAAGTCAGAAGCTCACAGTACACCACAGCTACAACAGAGAGTCAGCAGCTACTGAGGAGCAATTATCTCCATTTTCTATTATCCACACACAGCACCTGGATACCACAGTGACAGGCACTTCAGACGTAAGAACAGAAAGATAATATCGCCCCAGATGGTACCTGCAGCTGTAGCTAGGTATACCAGTGGGCAACATGGCTGTAATGGGGTCCTCGGTGGGCCGAGAAGCCTTGCGGTTAGTGCCTGCTCAGTCATGGAGACCGGGCCCGCCCACTCCGCCGGGCTCTAGCAGCATTTGCTCTCCAGGAGGGGCCCTTTGAGCTACCTTCCGTGGGTTGCGTCCTATCACTGCTTCCTTCCCTCAGCTTCTGGTCCCAGATAAGGGGAAAAAGAAAAAGTAAAAAGGAAACCACAACTGCCAGCCTCGGCTGGGCTCTGTTCCTTCAGGGAGACTTCTCCAGCCTCTTTCGGAAGGAACCTTCAGGGCAGGTCTGCACTCCTCCCCAGCCTCCCCTTTCTGAGCTGGGCTGCTCTCTTTTCAAGGCTGTCTGCTGCTGGAGCATGTTCTGGAGGGTTGGCGGGGCGCGGCTACCTGGGCCCAGTATCCTCATTTAACCCCTTCCGTCCCAGTGCGGGGTTTGTATACCCCATCACAATGGCACTATAAGGAGCATGAAATAAAGAAGAGTTAACAAACCACAAAAGATTAGGTGGTTAAAGTTCAGTCTTTGGGAACAAAAGAGGCGATTTCAGGTGACATAACTGAGCTTTTATGTAAATCCTAAATCAGGCAAGGTCCTCTACCTGTTCTGAAAACCTCTCTTTTTGCAGAAGTTTAAGAACAGTGACTATATGAAATCAAAGTCTCTCAGAGCCATCCCAAGGAAAATGACTGCTGAAAGCATTTTGGCAAGGAGTGAGACTTGACTGAAAGAGCTGGGTAAAAAAAACAGTTACACTGCTGTGAATTTTTTCAGTAGGGTGGATTTTAGATTCTGTTCTTTTATTAATAAAACCATATCAAAGTACAACACATTCAGTCAGTTCATTTATTTATTTTTTAATTTAGAAAGCTAAAGTAGGCTGACGTTAACCCCTCATGAAAGTTGCAATCTCGGCTAACTTTAGGATTTTTGCTGACCTACGTAAACTGGAACTGCCCGACACACAGGTTTTCATTATGACAGTGCCAACTGAAAATTCAGCTCAAGTTAGACAAAAGAATCACAAGGTTTGTAAACCTCTCAACAGCCCCACTGGCCCCCAAACGTGGCTCTTTGAAACTCCACTGATCTGCTTGGCACACAGAGCTCTTCTCACTCTACTTAGGTATCAGGCAAAGCAGCTGGAATAGAACTGCTCAAAAGTTTTCACATGCAATATATTGTTTTGTGAAAATTTCTTTTTAAAAAAAGCACACTTTCTGTGAAAAATTCTTCCCATTAACAATAATTTCCACTTTTTGCAAATTTTTCACAATATTTTTAACCAAAGATGTTCTTGAAATTTCAAACAAAATCATTTTCAAAATCACTATCTTTTTTTTATTTACCAAAAAACAGATTTTCAATAAGATGTGCTTTTCAATAAATAAAAAATTCCATTTCAAACTTTTTTCCATGATACTTCTACCAAACATTTTCTTTAAGCAAAATCATTATCCATATTTTGTGTTTACCAAAAACCAGGTTTTGAGTAAGAGAATATGGTTTTCAGTAAACAAAAAATGTTGATAACAATTTAGTTAAAAAATGCCAGTTAAAATAATTGAAAATATTTCACAATAAAATGGAAAATGGGTCCACTTCAAATTATGTAAAATGGAAACAACTTTGGAATTTAAAATTTTGCTTTACATCTCCTCCTCTCCATCTTTTCCCCCCACCCTCACCCCCTTTTACAACCTGCTCAAAGTTGCAAGCTGGAGGGAAGCGGGACTAAAAGAAGCCTAACTGGCTTCCACACTATGTGAAAAAAACCACTTCTATTGAGCTTCCTTGTGCTTGGTTGCAGCCCACAAACACAGCAAACCTCAAGCACAAGGCTGAATTTGAAAGGGGTTAATATTCAGTGTAATTAGCACAGCTAATATTTTACATATTAAAATACCATCCTGACTCTCTCATCCCCAGCACAGCTGTAAGATGTCTTCCCCTGACTTTTTCTGAAGCTCTCCTCTATTAAATATCGACTGCTACTATGTTGAGCATAAAAAGAGAAAGGCTGTAGTTTGCAGAGTATTCAGTCTCCTAGGTGCAGATGTATCATCTCACACATAAGAAGCTCATTAATTATAATTTCTCAAATTCTGTTCAATCCGTTAATCAGGATGCAATTAAAAGTGGCAGTCATGCTCTGTGGGATGCTAGACAGTTCTGTGGGGCAAAACAAGGAGAATTTTATAGTTTGTGTTCCATTTTAAAAGCTGTGAACTAAGTCAATACATATTTTTAGGATATGAGCAAACTGCACAGAAATAGAACACCCTTGGATATGCAATTTTTTTGCATTATTAACCATTAAAAGTCATTTGTACAAAACCATAAATTTGCACTGTACTTTACATAGAATAAGACGTGTCACCTGCTCTTTACATTTTATAGGTCTTACCCTGCATCACCAAAGACGGATGGAGGTTTGCCATTGAGTTCAGTGGATCAAATTCTCAGCTGGTATAAATCAATATAGCTCCATAGACTTCAATGGGACAACTTAACAGCAACTGATTGTCTAGCCAATGAGTGAAGGATCTGACCCTAAGACAGCCACGTCAAATGGCAAAATACGAAGTAAAGGAAAACAGTTCAATGGGAGGGAGAGGGTAACATGCCTTATCCCAGATAGCTTGTGTCTTCAGCAGAACTGGATTTCAATATAGATTCAAAAGGGTGAAATACTGGCTCCACTGAAGTCAATGGAACTTTTGCAATTGACTTCTGCGGGGTCAGGATTTCACCCACACAATTTAAAACTGGAAGAAACTGGCAGTCTGACATTGAAATTAATGTATTACCAAACACATTTGTTATGTGGCATAGATAAAATCATAATTGCTGTAAGATTGTTATGATCTAATATGATCTCTTGCATAACACAGGCCAAAAAATCTCACCCAATGATTTTGGCATTGAGCCAATAACTTCTGTTTGAGCTCTATCATATCTTCTAAAAAGAGAGCCAGTCTTGATTTAAAAACTTCAGGTGACAGAGAATCCACCACATCCTTAAGCAAGTTGTCCCAATGGTAATAGACGTCACTGCTAATATTTGTACCTGATTTCCAGTCTGAATTTGTCTAGTTTCAGCTGCCAACAACTGGATCCTGTTACATATTTTTCTGCTAGACTATAGAGCCATCTAATTATGAGAAATCTCTGCCGCCTATAGGTACTTGTAGAATGTGATCAAGTCACCCTTACCCTTCTCTTGGATGAGCTAAATAAAGATTTGTCGTTTGGAATAGTATAGATGTTTGTCATGCATATTGCATAAAAATCATGCCAGTTGGACAAACTATGAGCAAATTAAATGTGTAGTGTAACACTGGTTACTGCAGCAGACACTTAATCTAGTCTGTAAAATTATTATTACAAGGAAATCAGGCAGAAATAAAAAACAAAATGAATGCAAAAACTAGGCCAGCATGCTTCAGACTGTTTTAATTCTCCAGAAAGGAAACTGGTTTATGAGACAGAGTGCAGAGCAATTGGGCTGGCCCTTAATCCTACCTGAAGGGAGATCTATTTTATCACGTTATTTGCAAGGATGAACTAAAATAGGACAGTAACCATCTCAGTTTCACCGTACCTTAGTTCTAAGCTATTTGTTTGCACTTACATTTGTTGTTCACTATGGTTGTCATTCCTTTCACTGATTTGCTTTATGGAATAAGCCGCCTCATGACATTTGCCAAAGTAAACAACCGCCCCTGCTTCCCATCACAAATACAACTTTAGGGATAAAGAATCATCTGTGACAGCAGCATCTGCTGGCAGAATTCTAGCCTGAACAACATATAGACAATAAACCAGGCCTGGTCTACACTTAAGTTATGTCAATACCCCTGACCAATACCGCGATGCTGACTTAGCCCCAGTGCAGACACGGCCATGTTGACGGAAGAATGCTTCTGTTGATGTAGCAGCTAGCGTTGTTCGCAGAGGTGGTTTTCCTACATCAATAGAAAAAACCCTTTGTCAGTTTAGGCCGCATCTACACTATGCCAGCATAACTATGTCAACCTAGCTATGTCAGTATAGTCTCCAGCGTGTAGACATACCCACAATCACAACAATTAAGATACCAAGATGCTCATGTCTTTTCCTGAAATTTCTACAGTGATGATATTTATTTATAAGCTTTCTGATGGTACTCGTCACGGAAGTATAGGTGCACCACACATACATTAATAGGTGTATTCTTACAACACCTTTATCTTCTCTCTTTCAGAGATGCAGAGCAAAGGCACAAAGAGGTTAAATGACATATCCAAGGTCATACACAAAAAATCAGTGGCAAAGCCAGGAACTTCTGAGGTCTGGTTAACACTTAAAATTTAGGTTGACATAGTTGTAGGGCTCTGGGGTGTGAAAAATACATATCCCTGAGAGCAGTAACTTTGCCAACCTAACCCCTGGTGTAGACGCAGGTAGATCAATGAAAGAATGCTTCCGTCGATCCAGCAAATCACAGGAATAACCAACCAAATCATTCAATACTCCACCTGCACGTCACTCATCAGTTCCCCTTCAAATGCTCCACCACCATCACTCAGAACCTAGACCTTCATCCTGAAAAACCAACACTCGGCCTTAACTCTGACCATATTCGTAGTTACGTGGTATGTCCATGTATTCTGAAGATTAATATAGCACTGGTGTGGCTTTTATAAATTACAAGGTTTGGAGCTCTATTCTTTGGTTTGGACCAATCTGTATTAAGTGAGGTGGGTGTCAGATAAGAAATGGCAGCTGAGAGACAAGTTTTCCTATAATAGTTAGAATAAGTTTTGTTAATGAGTAATCTCTGTTGTTAACTCCCAATGTACGTAAATGCACAATCAATTTGTTAGTAATTGTTCCAAATTTGGTGGTAATTTTTTATATAGAAATTTCAGAACTGAATTCTGGATACACACACATAGGGCTATACACTCACACAGCATGTGTGGTGTGTGCGCATAAGCATGCACAAGCGGGTGTTTTGCATTAATTTTGGAGTTAAGGTTGTGGGTGGTAGAAGAAGTAGCTGAGGTTGAGAAGCGGTGGGCATCAGGGCTGATAGTTATTCATACTGCTAGCTATCAACACTGATACACATATTCCAACATATGCTCCCCCTAGCGTTCTGACATGTCTCATGCTATCCCCACCCACACTTCTTTGCCTTCAAAGGGTGGCACCCCATCCCCTGCACATTCCCTGCTGTATCCCATTCCATCCATGCCCCAGTCATCCCCATGCTTCCTCCGTGCATAGCCCTCTTCCTCTCAGTCTCCCCAAGTGATTGGTCAGAGCACAGACTCTCACTACAGAACACATTCATTACTAAATTCACTACATTTTTTAAAAAGTGCTTTGCTGTCTCTGGATGGAAGGCCACATGGAACCTCAAACTATTATTATTACACTTACCCTCATTATTATGTTTACCCTTCAACTCCTTAATAGGATTTTTGCAACTTGTGGGATGTGCTTGGGACTTTGGAAAAATATATGAGCCTGAAATGTGTTGGGGAAACACTCTCAGCCAACAACATAAAACGAGCTGCCTCGCCGGAGTTTTTTCACGGTGAATTGCACTAACTTTATTTTTTAATTTCAAAATATCTGTGTTAATGCTTTTGTGTCTTTGGTACGATCAGATTGTTGACCTTGCAGGATGAGACACAGATATTGCATAAGGGCGCAGAGAAGCATTTCGATGAAGCATGCATCTCACTTTCCAATCTCTCTCAGATGCTCTTGTGGGCATTCACTATGAAACGTCCACAGCCTATATAAGTTTGGTGTGCTGGGAGCATAAAGATGAAGAAGAGTTAAGCAGCCATCAAGTATATGCCTGCAATGAGAGTTCTGTCTATTCAAGAACGTGACACACCAACAACCCACATGATTTTCCCCATGCTAATCTCACAGTCTGCGCCAGCACACAGTACTTCTAGGCCTGTTTTTCCTTCTTTCAGTCTGGCCCCTTCTTTAATGGGTAACTAACAGGTACAGACTCCGCCTTTTACACACAAGGAACAGGGACTTAAGCAACTACAAATGTCCATAGCGTATACAGAAAAACATATACATTTCTCATGTGTGCTGTATCTATCACCAGAAAACATAACTAAAACAGAGAGTGCATGTAACTACCACAGTTGTGATTCCAATCATTCTCTACAGTGACAATGTCAACCATTCTAGCTCTTACAAATGCTAATTCCAAACACAGCTCCCTCCCTTTACAGCCTCCTGCTGAGGGGCAAGAAGGTCAAGAAATGCACCAACCAACACAAATGACAGACAAGCTGGCAACAGGTCAGATACGTCCTCCTCGCCTCTAGCTTGTCACTCAGGATCTTCTGTTACCTACAGCCCTACCCTCGCTTGTACTGAGTTATTTTGCCAAAAAAAACCTAAAAGAACTGTGCAGAGAGAGGCTGATCTGAGTGTTGGGTTTGAAGAAGATATGTGCGATTAGTTTAGGAGCTTCCATAAATTGGATTCAGGGTTTTCTCCACTGCTTGCCAAACTGACAGCTACCCAATTCAATTTAAAATGCAAACCTGTTTAAAATCATTCTAATCCCACCCCTTCTGTGTTTCCCTTTTATACAAATAGCTTTGGGATGCTGCTGCTTCTGGTTTTTTGTTTTTATTTTAAACTAGGGAATTCCCCCTCCCCCGACCATTTATTCATAGTGCATATCAGTTCTGATAATTTAATTAATATAGCCACATACTATCCCAGAGTCAAATGAGGTCTAATGTTTAACCTATTCAAGTCAATCTCCCTCAGCTGTTGATAAAGATGAGTAGACTGAAGATTAAGAACTCATCAAGCCAATACTCCAAGACACTGTACATAAACATATGACAAGGAGAACACTGATTAAATGTTACCAGACTAATGTGCAAGTAAAAAGAAAACAGTCTTTCATGCTCCCAAAGCAACTTCTCATCAGCCTCTGCAGTCTTGACAATGCGTTTAAATTATTAGCCAAGCAGCCTGTCACCCCTTTCTAATGATGTCTTTAAGCAAATATCCATTTTAAAAACCAAGGGGTTGAAGCAGCTTCCATTATTACTCTGATATAATAGAAAACGTGCATCCAAAATTTTTGCAAACAGGGAGATGAATGCTGGAAATTAAAGATAAGAGAACAAACAAAAGAAGCTTAATTTAGAAATATCCCCTCATAGAAATGAAAGTATTTGCTGTGACAATGAGGAACAGATTAGTATCAACTAGATGCAAAAAAAAAAAGATCCTAAAAAAACATTTTCTAATAAACGTAGATACTACTGTATGGAGCTTAGATTTTATTAGCTTAAAATGAGAATTCTTTCCCTATTTAAAAGTGAGAAACACAAGTCATGCTTATGTGTATTATCTGTGTGTTCGAATGACACATGCCAGTGCCACATACGGAACCTTCCTCAAAACAAACAAATCTGAACACCAACCTTTAAAATATAATATATTGAACAATGGTCTTAAAAGCGAAGGTTTTTCCAGCTGAATGCAAGCAATGTTCTAGGTGTTCTCAAACAGACATGCCATTTTAAAAACAAGCATATTTTACACGTGACCCTTTCGGAAAAGTAAATCTAGTCGGAAAATTAGGACTCCCCCATCCTAGCCCCCACCCATTCCCAGCATTGTTCCATTTTTATCATGAACTTGTTCCATTTTTAACAGGGGACTGCATAGCTTTAAACATGTATACTCAGTAGCACCCTGCACAAAATACGAGTCCACTTATGAACACACATCTATGCAAAATTAAAACAAAAAAAGACATTACCTTATATATCAGTTGCATCTTTTAAGCATAGAAACAAAAGTAAAACGCGTGTTCAGGTTTGAAATACAGCAAAACTAGAAATTCCCTCAACAGATATGAGAAGGACTGACTATGAAAATTCACAGTAGGAGGATGACTTCTGTAGATTTAACACAGTCTGACACTACTGTCTGGGTAACAAGGTTCTAAATTGCCTGGAGTAAGGCATCTGTTGCCTTGTGTGCTAGTTTGCTCATCCATCAATTACTTTTATTTTAAAAAATGATGGTATATACTATTTTTTGTTTATTTGGGGCTTTTTATTTTTCTTAAGACAGCTTAGTGTTTACAGGTGACCTGGACTAGAAATACTGGAACACTCGCGGATTATAATTCTATACTTTGTATTGTCAGAGGGTAAATACTGAGAATTACTCCAAGATTATAATCATAGGAAATTGTTTGAGATACAGGTGTTCAAGAAAAAAAAACACCCTGTGATCTTTTCTCACATCTTCTTGCCCTGCAAATGACTCCCTCTAAAAACAGACAGAGCAGTGACCCTCAACCAGGGGTCTGGGGCCCCCTGGGGAGCCACGAGCAGGTTTCCGGGGGTCCGCCAAGCAGAGCCAGCATTAGACTCGCTGGGGCAAGCTGAAGCCCCACCGCATGGAGCTGAAGCCCGAGGCCCTGAGCCCTACCACCCGGGGCTGAAGCCAAAGCCTGAGCAGCTTAGCTTCACAGGGGCCCCAGGTGATTGCCCTGCTTGCTACCCCCTAATGCCGGGCCTGGCTTTTATATGCAGAAGACTAGATGTGGTGGCACAGGTGGGCCGTAGAGTTTTTATAGCATGTTGTGGATGGAGGGAGGGCTCAGAAAGAAAACGGTTGAGAACCCCTGAAATAGAGCACTGTCTTTTTATTTTTTTAGGCCTGATTTCACAATGCTTACTCATCTTGCGTAGTATGTACTGGAGCTACTTGTTCAAAGTACTATTCAGTGTGGACAGAGATTACAGAACTTGTTCCCAGAGGCACCATGGGTTCCACAGTGGTTGCCATCAAAGCCTTTACCATTTTTCCTCTGCAAGTAACTAACACTATGATGACTGAGAGAATAAGGGAGAATTAGTGTGGTCTGTTTAAGGAATTTGATTGGCTGAGAGGAACAGTTGCAAATAAAAAATAAAACCAGAAAATTCAAGGCAGCATACATAGAATGTTCTGCAAAACTCCACTGGAAGCAAGTCGGGGTCGGGGGGGGGAGTGAGCAGGAAATGGTGACCCGTAGATCAGAAATGTACGTGTTTGCCGTGTTAAGTTATTGTTAATAAATGCTCCCTCTGATGCAGTGATTCCCAATCTATTGTGAGTGGCAGAGTTTTGTAACCATGCCAGTACGATAAAAGTGTGATCCAGGAGCACCCTAGGTGTCTTTTGAAACCAATGAGAGTTGAGGGTACACACTTAGGATTGGGCCCCTAGGTTGTGAAGATGAACTATGAGTAAGGCTAAGATTTTTGTCATGGATATTTGTCGTAAAAGTCACAGACAGGTCATGAGCAATAAAGAAAAATTCACGGAAACCCATGACCTGTCCCTGACTCTTATTAAAAATATCCATGATAAAATGGGAAGGGACTGGGCAGCTG
The DNA here is from genome assembly GCF_015237465.2 of Chelonia mydas. NCBI lineage: Eukaryota > Metazoa > Chordata > Testudines > Cheloniidae > Chelonia > Chelonia mydas. The sequence continues at coordinate 21,317,621 of NC_057856.1, read as the reverse complement.
CAGGGTGGCTAGGAGCTCCGGGGCTCCCACCATCCATGGGGGCTCAGAGCTGCAGGGTCCCCCTACCCCATCCCAAGCAGCAAGGAGCTGCAGGGATCTCCCTGCCCCGCCGCAGTGGCGGGGAGCTGAGGGGATCCCCCCTGCCCCGCTGCAGCAGCAGGGGAGTTGTGGGGCCCCCTACCCACCCAGAGTGGTTGGAGGGCTGCCGTGGTCTCCCTGCTAATGTGACTGGTGGGAGCTGAGGGGATCCCCTTGCCGCTGTGGCTGGTGGGGAGCTGCGGGGATCCCCCTGTCTCCCACAGCGGCCGTGAGCTTCAGGGTACCCCCCACGGTGGCTGGGAGCTGAGGGGTACCCCTGCTGCCCATGGCAGATGGGAGCTTGGGGGCCTGCTGCCTCAGGTGGCGGGGGTATCTCATGGCTCCCTGCCACTGCAGGAGGATGTGGGACCCTGCAGCTCCCAGGCACCAGGGCTGAAGTCACGGAGGTCTTTGGAAGTCACAGATTTTGTGACTTCCGCAACCTCAGTGACAAAATCGCAGCCTTAACAATGAGAAATAGAGCCACAAGGCTGAAATAAACCCTCTAATGTCAAAACAGGAGTAGGCAGAATTTAACATTTATCTTTACCTATAAATGAGCAAGATAACATACAAAGTGCATAGCCATAAACAAATTAACTTGTGTTTCTCTCAGGACAACAAATGGACCAAAGTCCCCAGGTTCAATACACAAAGTTTCTGCAATGTGGCAAAAAGAAAATAAAACAATGTAAAATTATCATTTGGCACCTTTATCTCCCTTCTGCCTGTTAATGTTGGAAGGTTAATTTCACTATGGAAGACCAAATGCAGAACACTGACAAGGGAAAATCAGTTTGTCTACTGGATAGGCCTAATTCAAAACTTCAGATCTGAACACTGTCAAACTTTGGGGAAGGCTAGTTCAGAATCCTAAATTTGCAGGTTGGGTCAATCTATAATTTGAATTATATTAGTTGATTAAATGACCACTACTAAATAAGAATCATCCGACTTGGGTAAGATAAAATAAGATTCAACCCAAAATTTTGTCCACAATTCAAACTAAATCTAGACCTTTCAAGAGGAATATAAAAAATTGGTCAGTAATATTATTTGTTTGGCATCATCAGGGATGTCAAATGCTGGCCTTGTGGGCTTCCCAATGTAAATGAATCCAGGAAACCCATCCTAGCAAGAGCTGAAGACCTGTCTTCTACCATAAGGGACTTGTATAGCCTTCCATACTTCTGGATGCTGCTTCTCTGAAACAAATCAAACCTCCAAACTGTCGGAGGTTCTTCTATTACTACCATTAACAAGAGAGTTCTCGAGGACTTACCAACAGGACATGGAGCTGGTGATATAAGAGCCATCCTGCTGGCACCAGGGAAGGATAGGTAAGGGTGGTCAGCAGCAGAGGCATTCATTGCTGCCCTCTCATAAAGGAGCAGTGCAGACACCCGGCTAACAACATCCTTCCAGCTGGCTGGAGGCTTAGACCAGTCCACATAGAGAAGAGATACACCTGCCACCATGGCAGCTAGCCCTAGCAACTAGTACTCTTGACCACTGTGCTGGAATACAGAAGGCAAAAGTATGGCAAAAGTATTCCACTGTGCTGGAATACAGAAGGCAAAAACAAAGCGGGTGAAAGCCTGACTCTTTTAAAGTCATTTTGCCATTGACTTCAATGGGGCCAGAATTTCACCCACTGTGTTTAAGTCCTACACACAGTCATCCACATGCCGTGTAACGACTATTAAATGCCAATGCAAAGTAATTAAATTACAGCCACTTGTTTTAAGGTATTTTATGATTTAAACATGACACTTTAAGTGTGAAATGTGTATCCACCCTTAAAGGGGGAAGTACATTCTGATATTTAAAGGCCTTAGTATAAAGCAGAGGGGAGGTAGCCCTGCACATAGAATGCTAATGCACATGCAGAGCTCAGCTCCACTGCCACTCTCATGACACAGAGGTTTTATTTAGAAACATTTGCATTTTAGATAAGGCCCTTCTACAATTAGATTTTCTTCATTTGTTAAAAAGGAAAATGCCCATGCAAATTATACTGTGTCCTGATAAAAGAAAACCCATACAGTTTCTACCCTCTCCTTATTAGGAGGCTACACTTCTTGTAGGAAATACTGTACAAAAATAGCATGTCTCAAAATGTACCACCTGACTAGGAACATAGGAACTAGGGTTGCCAATTTTGGCTGGACGTATTCCTGGAGATTTAATCACATGACATAATCTTTAATTAAAGATTCATCTTTAATTCCCAGAGACTTCAGGCCAATCCTGGAGGTTTGGCAACCCTAATAGGAACTTAAGTACTGGATCAGACCTATGGGCCATCTAGTATCTTGGCTCTGATAGCGGCCAGGACAAGAAAAAACAAAGAAAGATGACTGATTTCCAATGACATCTGAGAGCTTCACTTTATGGATATTTGCTGGGTATGCCATGAGTCCCTAAAACGGGAAAGCACTTAAGTATGTGTTTACTCTAAGTTTATTAGTAGTCCCACTGAAGCGACGTCTCACAAGCTTAAAGTTAAAGCTAAGTACATACTAAAGTGACTTTCCTGGATCAGAACTTGGGATAACATTATCAGGGTTTCTGTTGGGGGGATATGGGAGCTCCTATATGTACTGTGTCCTAGACTGGATAAGGTTGAATTATGTTACATACAATTTGGTTTCTTGGTTTCATCAGCTGAACAGAAACTGAACATTTAACGATGCTGCTGAGACTTTCCTAGTAGAGGGTAATAAAAGGCAGCCTTTCATCACTTTGAATCCAATATGGCCCTGAACAACAATGTAATAACAACATAAAAATCTGTTCCTAACTGTCACGGGGTTCACACCACTCACTGCTAGGGCACCTCCTTGTAGCTCATCGGGTGATAAGCTCATCATTGGTTTGACGCCTCCTCTTGTGGTTTCTCAGCCCCCTTGTCCCAATCTCTCACTCAGCAGCCTCTCCCATGCTCCCCGAGCTACAGCACTCCATCTTTGTGGCTTGGCCCTCCGGCCAGGGCACTATAGCTTCCCCCACTTCAGGGTATCAAAGTCTCTCTATCCAAACCACCTCAGGCATCTTCAAAGTCCATTACGCTGTCCGTGCTACTACCCCGATGGCTGGTAACAGAACCCAGGCCCACCCTCTACACTGGGTTCCAGCCTAGGGACCCTACAATCGGCAGCAAAGGACCACGTGGGCTCACTCTTGCTGCTGTTTTCCCTAGGCTTCTTTCTACTCCTTTCTATCAGCCCCGAGAGTGATTGCCGACTCTCTGCCCCTGGGCACACGCACACCCAAGTGGAATAGATGCCCGCCTCCACAACTCGAAGTAGAAGAACTACTCCCTTTGCGCCTCCCTGGTCACAAAAATGCTCTAAACGGACCAGGGAGCAGATAGGGCCATGGTACTGCTTGTTCCCACACACCAGCTGACCCAAACATCTGGCTGAGCATGCTGAACAGCTTATGCAATCTCCCTGATCGGCTTGGGAAGTACGATCCCTCCCCCAGTTCTGCGGGGTCCGTGCGGCTACTCAGGGTGGTATCTAAGTGCTAAACTAGCTAAGCAGCCCTCTGTTCAAAGTACAGGCGCGTGAACAGCATTTGTGCACCACAGTGCTGCACTGTAACTCCCCGTGTGGACGCTGCAGGAGTGAACTTCAAGGTCCGTTAGCGTGAGTTCAGTAGTCCTGTTCAAAGAGGACTTCTTCGGTGTGACTTGGGGCCTTTCGACTGCTACAGTGCAGCACTCTGATGTATGCTGAAGTTCAAACCGCCACAGTCCAAAATGCGGGGCAGATGTCCACCACTGCTTCTCGGCAATCAGAATGAGAAAAAGGAACGAACATCAAGAACAAGTAGAGGACCAAGCCACTGTGACAGTCGCCTCACCTAGCAGGAATCCTTGTTAGGTTTGCACCACTGCCTCTGTGTGACTGATAGGTGAGTTGGAAAGTGGTAAGAGCAGGCTCCTGAACTAAGGGAAATACTGCAAGTTAATTCTTTTGCAGAGATAATATGACATGCCATACTATCCTTTGAGAAAGAATCAGGACAGGGGCCAAGGGAGTTCACACTCTGGCAATTTAAATACAGAAATAGATTAAACATGTGCAAGTTGTGAAAAATATTGCAGAAGCCGACTCGCTTGTCCCGATCACTCAAACTTTTATTTTTAAATTACTTGGCACCATATGCTTTTTTGACTCTTGGGCCCTCTGGAATTCTAGCTCTTTGTTTCCTTACTTCTGTGTGATTCCATAAATAATTAGTTCCCCCCCACACACACACACACTACCACCTGCTCACTCAGATAGTTCTGTTTTTATAGACAATACTTGGTCTACTGCTGTCTTGTGCTCCAGATAGATAGCAGTAGTTGTAACTTTACATTCAGAAAGTGGAATCCATTGTTTCCTCATTCTCCATTCATTCCCACACTTTTAGACACCACATCATCTCCCTCAAATGACCCCTGAAACGGCTTTGCTAACATGTACTAGGACATGTTAAGCCTCAATTCAGCAACGTGCTTAACTTTAAGCATTCATATTCCCAGTGACCACAGGAAAGTCACATGGGGGAAAAATAAACTGAACATTTTTTCCATTACTTCTTTAAAATGGTTGTTGGTTAGGAGTAGAAATTGATGGATTAAAATACAGTCCGTGATTTGTTAAAATGGCCTATTCAAAAAATCCCATTAAATACCCTTAGAGTGAAAAAAAATCACTTTTGTTCTTTTCATATAACCAACATTTAACTGAAGTCTTTCCAATATTTTTAAATGAACATCTTGACAATTTTTCCCCCAGTGATTTTACCATGCTTAAGCAAGTCTTATTTCCATTTCCATGGGCAAACATAAAACACTGTTGTGTTCTTCAGAAGAAATGACTGGAAAGGAAAAATCAAAGGGTCCTTGTGTTTGATCCTCACAAACACACATGGCAGCAGTCCCTGCTCCATCCAAAAGAACATTTAAATTGACTGGGGATTGGATAGACATTTGCATTTGGAGATAGTGAAGACTCCTGCATCAGAAGGATAGTCTTGTGTTTAAGGTACAGAATTGGCAGCTGAGGTAGCTGGGTTCTATACTTGACTCTGTCAAGTACTCCATATAACCCTTGGCAGATCACTTTGTGCACGTCACTTAAATGGGCACTGTGGGTTCTCAACACCTCTGAAAACCAGGTCCACTAAGCTTCAGGTTGATCACCCAAAAAACTGAGGTACCCAAAAATCAATGGCTGTTTTTGAAAATCTGTCTCTAAGTGATTTGCCCAAGGATATGAAGCAAGTCATGATCAGAAGCCAAGATTAGACTCAAAAGTCATTGGGGGTCCCAGTCTTGAGCTCTGATCACTACCTTGTGTCCCCTTCTCTCAGTACAAACCTTTTTAAATTAACATAATAAAATTAACTATTAGCCATTTAAATGTCTGACAGATCCCAAACTATTTGCATACATCTCCTAGTAGTTATTTTGGCATATTACTATTATATATGCTGAATATTCATGTGATGCTTTACAAACAGAGTGGGACACATCCCTTTCCCCAAAGATCTTATAAGGTCAGGCTCAGAAGGGGAAGACTCCATAATAAGCTTTAATGGCTTCTTTTTGTGGGGGAAAATAAAAACTATTTGAACATAAGCTTCTTCAATGAAAAGCAAGCTTCTGAAGTTTCAGAAATGCCCACGGGCACTTCCCCATCTCAGGAGGGCATCTACTACGGAAACAGCCTTAAAAGCTGCACTTTAAGCTGAAAAAATCTTACAATATAGCATTAACAGTAAATATAATATTTAAATATTAATATTAAGCACCTACTCTGTGCTTTTCTTGATACCCACTAGATCACACACTCCTCAGAAATCCCTCCTCTCTCACCAGCCTCTGTCCTCTCCCCAGTCTTCACAACATAGCCTAATTTTAGGCAAATCAGTTCTTCTCACCTATTTAGCTGTCTATGCAATTTCCCCTAGGGGGCGATACTTCTCCAGACTTATTACCTGCGAAGGGATTCGCATTAATTACCTTCCAGTGATTTTAGTTCCTGCAGGAAACATTTCAACTCCCCCATCAAGCCAGAAATACAATCTCTCGCTAGCCCATAAAGATAGAGAATGATTATAAAGTTGATACAATTGTCTTTGAAAAATCCATGTGTTAATAATATCTCTCACAGCCTCATTTTCCTTACCTATAAAATGGTGATAATGATACCTGCTCACCTCTATTAAGTATTTTGTGATCTTCAGATAAAAAGTGCTATAGAAGGTCTAGATCTTATTATATCAGCTACATGGCCCTATTCTTCATAAAAATACAGACTCTCTTGAAATTCTGATGCTGCAGTTTGTAATGAATAATTGTCTGTGTAATGCAGCTAGTGTTTTATATTCTTTCACTATTTGGTCATACGTATGTTATGGCCACAGCAGACAGACATAAATAAGAGTGCAACAAAAATGTGGACACGTTTATTCACTCCCAATCCCAGCATCATCTAACATTTGCTGTTTAGTATTTATTATGAGGCTGTTTTGTTTTTCTCACCTTGAGCTCTGTGATATTCCGAGTATTCAACACACACAAATGATTTCCTAAAACACAGAGTGGATTTCTCCGCATATCCCAGCCCCCAACACACACACACACACACACGACTGGAGTCTCTGACGGACCATAGGTGGGAATACTTAGCTTTTTGTTCATTTCCACAGAATATGCCAAGCAACCTGAGCCCTGAAGCCAAACACACTAGCTGCCTAAACATAAAAATGTCATCTTTTCTAAAGCTTCCCGGCAGTTGAAATGAATTGTTATCACTGGATAGCTGTCTAATCCCTTGATGGTAGAAATACATATAATGTTCTTGTGGAAAAGGAGTATACAAATGTATTTTTGATAGTAGAGGAACAATTTCAAGGCAACCTTAGGCCTCCCAATTTCACTGAATTATGGGAAGGGGGACACACCAACAATCAGTTTCTCATCAGTAATGAGTCATTTATGTATGTTAATACCATAATACTCTTATCCTAATGCATAAGGCTATTCTACTAACTACAATTATACAATACTGATGGTTCTTTCACAAAGGCCATACGAAAATTAATCTGAATGGACTACAGGCTTGATTCTTCTCTAGTACAGATTTTATACCAATGTAACTCCATTAGCTTCAATGGAGTCTCTCCTGATTTAGCTCCTACCACTTGAGCGAATGGCGTAACATTAGACAGCTGCCACTAGTCATCAGTGGGGCCACCCACTAACGGGCAGCAGGCAATCACACACATCATGCCAGTTCATTATGAATTACACACATGTGAAAAGAGAAGCACTTCCACCATTTGTGCCCTACTGACCACAATATTTCTGACAAAGTGGAGAAACTTAAAGCCTACTGTTTTACAATGAGCGAGATATAGACTCTTCTATCTATTGCAAGAGATGTTTGTTGAGGCTGCTCAGTTCCCAGTGCTGCAAACCCTTAGGTCATTTGGAAAACTACAGTTACATGAGTAATACTTTGAATACTCCAACTGAGTTCAAGTGGGGTATTCAAGTGAATAGTTACATGCCCAGGTGTTCATAGGATCAGGACTTTAAGTCCTGCCTTGCAGGAATTCTGAACAGGTCACATTCATCTACTGTGCTTTATCAGTTTCTTTGCCATTGGCCATGTGGCCAAAGAGGTTGCAATGTTCTGGTGCTCCAACAGAGATAGATCATATCTTCCTTAGTTGTGGCTAAGGGCCCTACTTCTACTGTCAGCTAAGTGAGCACTTTAGCTCAAGAAAATGCCTTTGTGGAGCCAAAGAGCATGGGTTCTATCCCTGGTGGCATATCTGAGCAATTTTAGCTGCTGGATTTACACACAGGGTGAACACATTCAATTTGACCTTGTAGAAATTCAATCGGACTAATGCAGAAACTGAACTAACGCAGAAGTATAGTCCAAATCACCAACAGCCAGATTACTTTTCCACAGAACTGCATTTAAAGAGAGTTAACCTGTACTTTTCAAATTAAAATATATCATGTAAACATACTCTGTGTGGCACTTTGGTATGAAGTAATAAGATCTCCAAGGCTGCTAGGGATTCCTTAAAATGAAAATCTAATACATTTTTTCAAGAAGAATTTTGTGTAATGGGAAAAGGTAACTTCCTCAGCCACTAATCAAGCTGCCAGAGAGACTAGTCTGATTGCTGCCTTTTAAAACAACCAGAACTTCATGAGTTCCTGTGTGCACTGGAGAAACCTCTTTGTATCAAAACTGAAAACAATCTGAAATGAAATCCACCATTTTTATCTCTCTCAGTGGAAACTTGCTCTCTTTCAACAAAGAACATCAACATTATGGAACAATGGCTGCCCCTCCTCTGGGAAATTTAAAAGACAACCACGTCTAACGCAGACCAATAGTGACAACTGCACAAAATGGAAGCCATAGCTAGGATAACAAAGTCATATTTTCCACTATTAGATAGCTCAGTCTATCATTCACAGAATGGACACCAGAAATCTTGGGAACTACTCTGTCACAGATAACCCTTTGGCATCTAGGCAGTTGCAGTGCCTATCAAAATGGGTTTATTGGTGAGTTTTTACCATGTTTACAATGGGAGCTGCTGGGTGCTGAGCTATTTTGAAAATCTGGTCCTTAACCTTCTAAGAGCCAATCCTGCAAACACTCAGACATATCAATAACTTCACTCATGTGAGTAGTGCCCACTGAAATCAATGCAAAAATATGTCTATGAAAATGTTGACATGAACAGAACTACCAATATGGGTGAATTATTCATGTGCCTAAGTGTTTCCAGATCCAGGCCTCAAAATAGAGAGACAGAGGATAGATACTCCATTCATAAGGAGCAGTATGGAAAAATGCACAGAGATGGGAGTGGGATTAGGAAATGAACAAAAGCTTCAAGGCTGGCACCAGTGGCAAACCCAGGAGTTATTCATCCAGCTCTGCAAGATGAGCTAATAATGGGAAAAAAAACAACACAAAATTCAAATACACAATTTACAGTGTTTTATTGAACCAGCTCTAGTGAACATTAATCAGACAGTCCAAAAGAGTTAGTTCTAGCATCAGTCTGCTTTCATAGAAATAGAGAACAAGCAAGTAGCCTATTCTCAGAAATAATCTGCATTCAGAGTATGCCATTATAAAAATAACCATCATCATCTTTCTGTTCTAAACTGTAAACTTTTGTTCCCAGAACAAGGTCGGCACATTTAAAAGCAGCCTCTCTTTTGTAACCTAGCCATGGTAAAACAACAGCCTTTCTGCTGCACACGAAGGTTATTTGGACTTCAAGGCTTTTCAAATGTAGGGAACATAACCAAGGCTGACATGTTTCTGAAGATGCGTATATTCAGAGCGAGTGGGAACTCAGCGAAAATAGGTAAAATGCAACTATTTCCTAACTCTCTTAAAGGATTTGGCAAAACTTTGCATCATGGTTTAGACTAATGGCTGCTGAGATTGTATCAGATCTGGCTCAATTTTAAGATTCCAAGACATAATTTAATAATAAAAGTCAACAAACATCCCTATCCTAGAAACAAGGTAACCTTAAGTAAGATTAGTGCTCTTCCTGCTGGAGTAGAGGAAAAAAAACAACCTGATTTATTGTTCCCTGTCAAAATCCAGAATAATTTGGCAGAGAAGATCTTCCAGTACAGGGCTGCATCGTCACCTGTTCTTTGTCACCTCTTGAGAGGCAATTCGCCACTGCAAACGGGAAACTTCAAGTAAAGCAGCAATATAAGCACCTTAAAGGCTACTACTAACCTAAGAACAGAACTGTGACTAAGGGTATGTCTACATTGCAAAGAAAAACCCACGGAGCTCAATCTCAGAGCTCAGGCTTGCAGGGCTTAGGCTGCAGGACTTATGCTGGAAGGCTAAAAATAGACACACTCAGGCTCAGGCTGGAGCCCAGGCTCTGAAACCCAGCAAGGGCAGAGGGTCTCAGAGACCAGGCTTCAGCCCGAGCTCTAATGTCTCACTGCTACTTTTAGCCCCACAGCCTGAGCCCTGCGGGCCCAAGTCAATTGACCCAGGCCCTGACATTCAGCACCACAGGTTCTTCTTTGCAGTGTAGAAGTTCCCTAAGCCTCTGAATTCAGGAAGTCACTTCAGCAGGTATCTGGGCGAGGGGGAACCTCTGGCTGGGCTCTGGGTGCGGATGGGGTTCGGGTGTATTGGCTGGGGGGGCTCACAGCTGGGCTCTGGGGGGGGAGGGGTTGTGGGCGTCTGTCCCCCCAGCTGGGCTCTGTGGGGGAGGAAAGGGGGCAGAGAAACAGGAACTGGGTTGTCATAGGGGTTTCTTTAACTTTCTACTCCTGGGGGAATTTGTGTCTGTGTTTGTATTGTTACAGACATACTTGCTGACAGGCATTTTGAAATAAATTACAAAAATAATTGAAACTGGCATGATTATGTAGTGTTATTTTGACAAATGAAATTTGCAAAATTTTAAAATGTTGTGTGTGCAGAATTTTTAATTATTTGGTGCAGAATGCCCCCAGGAGTCAGATATGTATGCATGACATCCCATTGATCTATAAATACATGACACTTATGAGAATCCCATTTGTAACAAAACTGAAGGCTGATCTAAACCCAACCACTTTAATCAAAAGAAAGTCTCCCAGGACAACCTTAGCAATTAAATATGTGCATTTGAACTTCATACACACACGCTTAATTACATTGTACAGTAGAGAACAATTCTGCATTAGCAAGGAGACAGACTAGATGATCTAATAGATCTTTTCCCTTTCTAACATCTGTGCATTTGGAATCTGCCTATAAAAAGGGAGTCCTAAAGTTTTAAACTACAATGGAAGGTGGTCCAGTGAAACACAGCCTTGACCCTTTAACATTCTGGCTGTAGTACACAGTCATTCCTGCCCGGCAGGGTGAGTAGGGTGATCAGGTGTCCAGTTTTCAAACAAAAAACATGCAGTCAAAAAGGGACCCTGGCAGCTCCGGTCAGCACCACCAACCGGGCCATTTAAAGTCCGGTCGGCGATGCTGTGGCGCTAAGGCAGGCTAGTCCCTACCTGTCCTGGCTGGCACCGCGCTGTGCCCTTGAAGCGGCCAGCAGGTCCTAAGCGGGGGGGGGGGGCCCACGGGGCTTCACGTGCTACCCCACCCCAGAGCCCTCACCCCCTCCTGCACCCCACCTGCCTCAACCCACAGCCCCCTCCCACACTCCAAATCCCTCAGCCCCCCCCTCAGCCTGGAGCCTCCTCCTGCATCCCAAACCCCTCATCTCCAGCTCCACCCCAGAGCCAGCACCCCTAGCCCAGAGCCCTCACCCCCTCCCACACCCCAACCCTCTGCCTTAACCCACAACCCCCTCCCACACTCCGAATCCCTCGGACACACACCCCAGCCTGGAGCCCCCTCCTGTCCCCTTAACTCCTCATCCCCAGCCCCATCCCAGAGCCCACAGCCCCAGCCGGAGCTCTCAACCCCCCTGCACCCCAACTCCCTGCCCCAGCCCAGAGCCCCTGCTCACACCCTGAACCCTTCATTTCTGGCCCCACCCTATACCCCGCACCCCCAGTTAGAACCCTCACCCCCTCCTGCACCCCAACCTCCTGCCCCAGCCCAGTGAAAGTGAGTGAGAGCGGGGGATAGCGAGCCACTGAGGGAGGGGGAATGTAGTGAACGGGGGACAGGGCCTTGGGGAAGGGGCAGGGTTAGGGTGTTCGGTTTTGTGCGACTAGAAAGTTGGCAACCCTAAGCACTCTATAAATATTCTGAATAATTAAACTACCAGAAATGAGGTGGTGATATCAAGGGCATAAGAGGATGAGAGGTCACAGAGCAGTGACTTGCAGGGCCCATTTGTTTCACACGGCTTTGGAAGAGAAGTCAGTGGGATGGAAACGTAACCCAGAATTTGACATTCCTGTGTGTTACCCGAGAACTTCACAGTGCTGCAGCTAGTCACCTTCTGTGTTCCACCACTGTCAGCTAAAACCCAAATATCACATAGCTAGAATTAGTTTTAGGAAAAAGAGAGGCCAGGCCATGCAATTGCATGTTTGCCATTTTGTTATCAGAATGGGAGAAAAAAGTGAATGTATTGTGAGAATGGAAGGAATGTTTGGACAGCTGATCTTGGTTTTAAGTACCTCTGACAGCTTCAATATGTAACTTTTATTTTTATTATGACTATAAATGTTTTGATAAGAGAAAATGAGTAGTCTTGTTGAAATTAAGAGAATTGGTGATCCATTGGGATTACTATGGTGACCCACTAAGAGTCACTTATGTGTTTTATTTGAAGTTAGCTCTAAAAGATTAGGCAAAAGAATTTGCTTTGGATCGGTCCTAGGAAGTTTTCTTTGGGCAAGGATTTGGCATTCTACTGTCTCCAGCAGTCAGACAGAAGGTAGGCCCCACCCTGAAGCCTAGCCTCTGTCTGTGTGTGAGAGAAAAACACCAAAGTTACCACTGCTTAGGGTTCTGAAAACCCTGGGTAACAGAGTGCAGTCTCACGTGCCGGCTGTTAGAATTTGCATTTTGGAGTGTTTGTATTTGTCAATAATTGTCGGAACGCTCAGAGCTTGTGAATGGGCCCTTATTATTTATTCTCTATCAAAAGGAAAGAAAAAGAGAATCCGTGCAAAACACTGCAAGAAACAATCAGCCGAATAACACTGACATTTCTGCAACAGCCAGTTGAAGGTTGCAATGAGAGCAACACACCTGACTGTTTCAGAACCTATTTCAATTACTAAACTGCCCATTGGGTCTCCTGCTAAAATAAAAGCGCATCTAAATGCCACTGCGTCACCAGGGTATCAGCTTACTGCTGATAATGTACACAGAGCCACGCATCCAGTAGGAATAAATTTCCACTCCCGTTGTTGCAACTAAATCACTGCTAACCATTATATGCCAATCGTGTTTTCCCTTGGGTGGTATTAGAATGTTAATTGATTTAATTTGTGGGCTGAGGGAAAGCAATATTCTTTGAGGGGTTTTTTTTTTCGATCATCTTTACGTCTGACCTAAATAAATGATTCATTGTACTGGAGAGACAGAAGGCCTAATTCTGTTCCCACTCACGCTGGTGTAATTCCACTGCGTTCAGTGGAGTTACTCGTAATTTACACTGGTGGGAGTAAGAGCAAAGCCTCTTGAATTATCCACCACTAAGGTGGAAATGAATGTGTAAACAAATTGTTATGCCCTTGCTCCTTATAGGGGAGAAGCAATTCAATTAGGTGCTTGTAACAGACTGGCAGTGGTTGCTTGTTTCACTCCTCCCCTCATGGCAGATGTTGAATCCGCTGGGGAAGAGTTAAATGGGTTTGCCTGACTGGATGGTAAAGCTAGCTCACTGCTCCACAGCAATATAAGGGAGATGAGACCAGATTTCTGGAGAAGAAGGAAGAGAGGAAGGGAGGGAGAAAGAAAAAAATGTGAGCTTAGGGTCAGACATGTCCTGAGGAAAGGAATCTGGGGGGTAACAAACCCTGGGGAAAAGCCATAGGTTGGGGCAACGCAATCATGGGGTGAAGGAGGCAGGTGTTTAAACTGGGTTTTTCTTTGTTTTGGAGGTATCTTTTTGTTAATAAGCAAGTCTCCAGCAGGCATAACACTTGATTATTAATTATTATTATTATTATTATGTGTACTATAGCAATGTGCAATTCTGTTCAAGTGAGGAGGGATCTCCCCTGGTTTACATGGTTCCAGAGCTCCAGTAGCCAGTTAAGACGGCAAATAGAATGATCCACATTTTCACTAAAAACTCATACAAAACAAAAGTAATACTTTCTGAACCTTATTTCACAGAAGCAATGAGGACATGTGTTTCAAAGGACAATGTGCAGAAAAAACAAAACAAAACAAACTACAGTGCAAACACTCTCTTGCCTTAAGCCTCACACTGAAAACAGGATATGCAAGTGATAATCTGAAAAAATCTGGGTAAAATTTTTAAAAGTGGCCAATTAATTTAGGAACTTAAATCCCATGTTCAAGTGATGCAAGAGTCTAACGGTATGTCTACACTGCAATAAAACACGCACAGCTGACTCGTGCCAATTGTCTTGGGCTTGCAGGGGACAGGCTGCGGGGCTATAAAATTGCAGTCTAGATGTCTGGGCTTGGGCTGGAGCTCAGGCTCTGGGACCCTCCCAGTCATGGGGGGAGTTTATGGACAGGGGATATAGCTACATAAAGCTAATGGACATTTGTTAGTTAAACCATCCACAATAAGAAGAGCCAAGTTCTTGAACGGGCTGGCGGGGACGACGACACTGATCATACAAGAACATGGAGTGAAACAAAAACATTTGTATCTTCCCTTCCTCCACCCACACACCTTTTCTCCAACCAGCTATGATGAGATGAGAGAGTCTGGCAAACTCACTCCCAGCGGGAGCACTGGCACTACAAAGTTAAGCGAGGAGTTACTGTACTAGAGTTTGGTTCAAAGCACAATAGCATGTAAAGTTCTTGAATCTAGTAAAGTGCATTTAAAATAAATCTTTACATAAACTTGCTATATAACACATAATCGTGGTTGCAGTTATGGATAAGGCTGAGCCAAAACCCTAGGTTTGGACACCCTCACAAACTCTGAACAATTTCAGATTTGGATATGAATGTTGTGACTTAGTAAATTGCAACTCAAGATAGCCCTAAGTGTTCAGTGAATTGTGATAAATACGGGTTTCTCCAGCTCAGTTGTAGACTGCCATACGTGGCAATAAACAGGTGGCAGCTGACTTCCTGAGCTCTGTGCGGAATTTTTCTCTCATTTTGGTCTGAAATACAGGTTTACTTTTCCAAGTGTTACAGAGAAACAAAACAAAACAAAAAAACCTGGATCACGTTTCATAAAACAGTATTTCTGCCACCTTCCCCATTCCAGATCCACAGCCAACCAATTAAAAGCTGTGTTCAGTGAATTTAAATATTTTCTGCCATATGGTCAAGCCTAGATAATACAAGTTTATAGCTACAGTATCTGAAATTTTAAGCAGTAAATCTTCACATATGAGAGGCAAAATTGTTCAGCTCTTAGAGCAGGGTACCGGGACTCAGGACTTCTGGGTGCCATTCCTTGCTCCCCAACTAGCCATGTGATGTTGCAGAAGTCATTTATTCTTTCTGAAAAACACATTTAACAATGGAAGTCATGAGGCTTTATAAGCCAGATCCTCAGCTGATGTAAATCAGCATTGCTGCACTGAAGTCAATTGATTTACACCAATACATATTGCCCAGTGTTTGCTAAAGGTTTTTAAATATTTAAAAGGCAAAGTAAACATTTGCTAGTGTGACATGAGTTTTAACATTTGAATTAAAACACTATTTGCAAATGCATTTAGATTAATCCAGTGGTGCTTTGTTTTTCAATATCTATTAACTAATTTAACCACCTTGCTCCATTGCTCTCCAGTCCCATTTTCCTTGTTTTAATAATCTATGTTCCACATATCTCACCAACTCAGTACAAGATAAGAATCATTGCAACTGAAGGACATGATGTCTTTGGTGGAGGTAGGGTGACCAGAGAGCAAGTAGCGAAAATCGGGACAGGGGGTGGGAGGTAATAGGCATCTGTGTAAGAAAAAGCCCCGAATATCGGGACTGTCCCTATAAAATCAGGACATCTGGTCACCCTAGGTGGAGGCAATGTTGGCTCTTATGTAGCACTTTTCATCCGTAGGGCTCAGAGTGCTTTACAAAGGAAGATAAGTATCATATACATTTTACAAAGGGGTGAAGCGTGTCATCCAACATGACCCAGCATGTGAGCTGCAGAGCCAGAAAGCCAGCCCAGTTCTTACACCCAATGGCCAGATGGGAACATAGGTAGCTACCATTCTTATTGGATATACTTCCACAAAAATAAAGTCCTTCTTTCCAAGGACTGTTTGTTAGCTTAATTTAAAAATAAACCTGTCAGACTTAGTAAGAAAGGTCTAAAATACAACTATAACTTTGTCCCACCGTACCAAATATTAACTCTCATTAAACAAATGTTAGCAATACAAACATGTAGTGCCAGGGGTACAACCAGCACTAATTTATTTTGTGTATGCAAAATTGACTTGTTTAGTGTTCAGGAAATAGACTCAACCTTGCTAGATCAATTAAGTACAAAAGCAGAAAATGTAACTGAAGTCTGTCATTTTTTGTTTGCCGACCATTACTTCCCAGACGTTCATCTCTTATATAATTGGATACTGTAAAAATCTACCGTGCCCGTTTTTCCCTTGTTCATTTTACACAATTCTCTAATGTTCAAATTTGACCATTCAAGAGTAATGTAAAATGTATACATTCAAATGTACAAAAATAGAATGATTTTGAGGAAGTTAAGGTCACAAAACGATGGTCATGAATTGGGGAGAGGAAGGACTGTGTTGAAGTTAAGGCAGATGAATGAGAGACAGGAAGATGTGGGTTCTTTTCCTGGCTCTTCCTTTGTAATCAGGAGCATGTCACGTAGCCTTACCATGCCCTAATTCCCCCATCTGTAAAGAGTATGGCGACATTTCACCCTACCTCCCAGGGATGCTGGGAAGCTAAATTTATTATTAATTGTGGAGATCATCAGATCCTTTCACAGCTGATCTTATCTGTTGCTTTTGCAGATTTGCCACTGCCCTTTTAATCCAGGTTTCCAAAAACAATGTCCACAGTCAAACAAGATGGGCAGGAGAAGCGTGAATTTATAAGTTCTCTGGGGCAAGGATCATTTTCTTATTCGATGTCTGTGCAGCATCTAGCACAATGGGGTGCTGGTCCATGACTGGAGGCCAGGGCTCCTAGCCTGTAGGGTGTTAATAAAATAAAATCATCATAATAATAGTAAAGCCTAGCTGGAACAATGTAAATGCTGACTCCTATTAGTCAATAGGAATTTTACCATTATTTCAATGGGAGCAGAGTTGGGGCAGCGCTGTCTGCTTTTGAAAACCCCAAATGCAGAGACCTTTTTCCCTGCTGGGTGGAAGTGGGGGCAGGGAAGGGAATTAAATGCAAACAACTGTATTATTGTAACGTTAAGATCAAATATTTAAACACAAAGCGAGGAGATGCCAAAAATTAGAGAAAGTTGTAACATTGTACGTAAATTTTCAAAAGCTTTACCTTCCCTACCCTACACTCAACAGAGGTTGAGGCATTCCCAAGACGATGGGAAAACCAGCTGGGGCTTAAGGCATTTGAGAATGCTAATCTATAGTAGACACTATAAAGGCAACCTGAATATATAATACCTTGCTGAACATCTCAGACATTTGTCTACTGTGTCTCGTAAAATGGTTTAAAGATTTTAAAACATTACACAGATCCAAATTGTGCTGAACATTGGAAGCAAACTCTAATGTAAACAAAATACATAAATCAGTGTGACACACTACATATATTTCAGAGGGCTTAAAATTGCACACATTCACCATTAAAAAGAAATGAAGAGAAATGGAAGACACAGCAATCCATTAAAACATTAATGAAGAGAAATCTAGAAAACTTCAAGTACACATGGATGGATGCTTCATCATCATCAGAATCATGATCACAAGGGACTGATTTATTAAGATTGCTCTGATGACAGTTAACAATCCATATTGTATGTAAAATTCTGTTGCTGTTCATTCTGAAATATTGATTTTTAAGAAACTACTAAACCAGAGTAGTGTTTTTTTCTTGATTTCGAGAATTTTCCTAAAGCAATTAAAGGATCAAGTCTGCTAAAGCAGATATTTCTATTACGCACTTTAAGTGATACAATTCCACACCAGTTGGCAGCAAGAGTATTTGGACAAAAGAATGTAACTAACAAAACAAATTAATTACACAATATATTTAACATCCAAGGCCTGGTCCTGCAATGGGCTGAGTACCATTCAACTCACTTGACATCTGTGAATGTAGAAGGTATTGACAAATGACTATCATAAATCCTCAATATCAGCAAACTGCACTGGCCCCCTGATTTAACCAGGCATTTAAATTCTGCTTCTGGTATTATTAAAATAGGCATTTAAGTCACTGTAAAGAAAAAGGCCAAGATTTTCAACTGTGACTTGTGAATTTAGGGACCTCAGTTTTGCAGTGTTGAGATACCTTAAAGAAGCCTGGTTTATGAGCAACTGACCCTCTGAAAATTAGACACCTTCAACGTTTCTCAAGCTGGGCAATCAAAGTCACCTATTACCAGCAGGAGAGGGGTTTGTGTGGGGGGTGGGGGGTGAGAAAACCTGGATTTGTGCTGGAAATGGCCCAACTTGATTATCATACACATTGTAAGGAGAGTGATCACTTTAGATAAGCTATTGCCAGCAGGAGAGTGGGGTAGGGGGAGGTATTTTTTCATGCTTTGTGTGTATAAAAGATCTTCTACACTTTCCACAGTATGCATCCGATGAAGTGAGCTGTAGCTCACGAAAGCTTATGCTCAAATAAATTGGTTAGTGCCTCTCTAAGGTGCCACAAGTACTCCTTTTCTTTTTGCAAATACAGACTAACACGGCTGTTACTCTGAAAAAAGTCACCTTTGAAAATCTTGATCAGTGATCTCAATTTTATTTGCTGTTACAACATTATTTGTTAGTTTGAGGTTGTCAAGAAAATATCTGGAAAGCTCCCCGCATCACCACTATCTGCCAAAGAATTAGAGCTTCAAAAAATAATTTCAATAGGTCTGGTCATTTTTCACATCAAAATTCACTCCCTGGCTAAGAATATGCATGCTGAATTTCTATGAGAGTTAAACTAAAACTACGAGTAATAGAAATGCTTTCTCCAAGTGACTGAGTCAGTAATGGATCCGAAAATAGAAGCCTGAACTTCTGTGCTTCTAGAACCATGTTCCCCTTTTAGGCTTTTCAAATCCAGGTGCCAATGTGATTGCCTGAAAGTATCATTTGGGCATCTTATAATCAATGAGTGTTTGAAAACTGGACTGACTGTATGGTTATCCCTGCAGTACACACCTGAATTTCCACTTAGAGCTTTTGACAATTAATTAATTAAGGAGGAATTCACAACCATCCTTCTTCACTTATCTTTATTTCACTATAAATAACATACACAAAGTATGTCAATCCAGCATACTCAGAAAAAAATTATTCTGATGACCACCTAGAGATTGATAAGAACAAGTGTGGAAATGAAAGAGACGATAAAAATACCTACTGTAGCATTAAGGATTCTTCTCTCCTACCAACAGGATAGATAGAAGATTGGTCGATTCCAGTGTGACCTTGGAGTTCTCTCAACAGAATAGTTTACAAGGTCTTCTCATGACAATGCACACTAATATTCTACCTACAGTCCAGTTGTGGACGTTGTCATATAGGACTACATTATAGCCAGCTCCTATCAACCTTGACTAAATAGTCCATTTCAAGTACATCTACTCCTTAAATCTATTTTACGACTAATTAAAATGAAACTACGCAAATCAGGTTCCATAAATATTTCTCAACAAGCTTGCCTTATTGTAATGCACAAGGACGACAGAATAGCACACAGGAAAATCAGTGGTTGTCATGGTAACTACATGGCCCAGCAGGTGAAAAATTCAGTCCTGTGGCACTTATAAAGGCAGGATGAAATAAAATGAATTCATATGTAATGTCGAGTATAGCTTACAAGCTAAATGGGTTTTGACGTTTTGATTTAAATTATATTTTTAGAACAGTAAACATTAGAAAGAAGTGTGAACTTCAGTGTCACATCAGTAATTAGTGAATTATCCCTTGTGGGTATTATACTGGACAGAGGTTGACATTGAAACACTGCATAATGATTCAAACCTCTATATTAAGTTCACACCAAAAATATATTGCAACCGACCTTTCAAAAGCAGAAGATGACTTTTCACTTTAGACAGAAAAGGAAAAAAAAGATATAGACAGACAGATGTTGAATAATTTTCAGTGTTTGAAATGCAGGGTGTGAAGTTCTAAACAACTCAGCTAGCACCAAAGAATTTCAGTTTTCAAAACAGGTAAAATGCATATGTAGAACTTCTGAATCTGACTTTTTAATAAATGTTTCATCTGTCTTTAAAACAAAATACCATGTGTAAAATTTGAAATTAAGCTGACAATTAACCAAACTAAAATGTGACGGAGCACCATATTTATGAGATTTCTTTTGCAAACCATCTGTATATTTTTCTGAGCCTCCATCAGACCTTTTTTAATTAAGATTAGCTAGAGACAAGTGCTCTCCTAAAACACTAAATATTGATTTACTGCTACCAATACAAACACAGCCTTTCTACCCCTTTGCCAGTTAGTGCATGCATGAAGTTAAATCATGCAGCTTGCCCTTTACTTAAATAGCTCTTAATGATGAAAAATCACCATGGCTAATATTTTATTAATAACATTTTTAAAACATTGTAAATATTAAAAAACATAACTTTAGAATATGAAAATCTGTAAGGAATTTCTAATATACTAAGTTATTTAAACAATAAAAATAAGCCTTTAGTCCCGGAAGTTTGTTTAATTTCACTTTCATTATCCATTTAGTGAAATGCAATCATTTTTATATTAGCACCTTTTTGTATCCTTCCATTTATCTAACTTTAGTTATCCAGAGCCCAACTGCACAGGCATCAGAGAAAGAGAAAAATTATAACTAAAAGATATTAGAAACCATAAAAATGACCTATAATAGCCTTTCCAAATAAAATGTCATGATTTTATTATTTTGTATTGTGGTAGCGCCTAGGAGCCCCACTCATGGACCAGGACCCCTCTGTGTTAAGTACTGTACAAACAGAACAAAAAGATGGCCCCTGCCCTAAAGAACAGATGTTCTAAATGTAAGACATGAGACAAGCGATGTACACAGACTAGCAGACCAGGAGTACAGGGAAACAATGAGGCAATTTTACAGGTTCAATATCTGGAGACCTCCCTAGATAAGAAAAAAGAAAAGGGGTACTTGTGGCATCTTAGAGACTAACAAATTTATTTGAGCATAAGCTTTCGTGAGCTACAGCTCACTTCTAGGGTAATTTTTGGGTGGGGGAGCAGGGGGAGAATTCCACACTTGGGGAAAAGAAGAAAATATTTATCTTGCTCTTTGATTTTGTAATTGTTTTTATGATGTCTCTTCGAAGCTGCTCGGAATGTCAGAAGTAACCTTTTGTTGGAAAGATTAGTGGAAGGGTGAATTACTAAATGCAATTTATCATATAGACATCATCTCCACATACGTGCCATGTGGATATATCACTCACACAGACATACACATACAAATACACAAAGCACTGTCAGTGGCATGTGAAGCAAGACTAGGGCATATAAAAGTGTGAACAAGTTTTGTTATGATGTAGCACTTTTCAGCTGAGAATCTCAATGTGCCCTAGGATAAACCGGTGAGGTATATATGATACCTATTTTACAAAGAGGAAACTGAGGAACACAGCTGTTATGGAATTTCCAAAAAACAGGCATTTTTTGGTGTCTCAAGTCACTCCTCTGAAAACAGAGGGACTCAGAAGCAATGAACACTTTCAGAAATTTGGACTTAAAATATTTGCCTGATGTTAATCAATTTAATGGCAGTGGCAGAGCCAGAAATACAAACCAATAATGCAAACTTCTGTAAACAACATTTCAATCCATGGAAGTGTGGGAGCCTGGCAATAACAAAGTTTTGAAGACTTTCATCTTTAATTCTACTATCTGAAATCCGTTCCAAGCCCTCTGTGCTCTGTGAAGACAACTTTCCATGCATTTGGGGGACAGCACAACACAGAGACCCTTTAAGTTTATCTCACAGAAAAGGCAACAGATACTTGTGGGAAATTATTTTATATATCTAGATATAGATAGATATCATTAAGGCCGTAAAGCAATCCTTTGCATAGTCTTAACACAAAACCAAATGAAAAGTAAATCATCATGACCCCAATCCTGCACATTTGAGTCCATGTAGGGAACTAATTGTTTAAGAACTGTGGGGCACTGGAACAGTTTGTTCAGAATCCCCAAGTTATTTCCCCCTCCACCACCCCTCGGACACTAAGCCCAATAGATCCCTGTTTCCTATCAACAGGTTAAGGAATCACCAGCTACAAATGTATTATGTTGCAACCAGAATTGTCTCTCTACAGTTTCCCTTATGTTCCCAATTAGTTTCCAGACCTCTAACAAACATGCTACTTGGTTGCTTCAATTAATCGCAAATTCGCTTCAACAAGATTAATTAGGTGTATTTCCCCCTCAATCTTAAATTGATAATTATTTCATTCACTCAGACGCATGCAGTAACAGCAACATGCATTTTACTCCAACTTACTCAGAAAGCAGTGCCACACACATGCAGTTGCATCCACCTGCCCTCCTCAGTGATACAGGCAACAAAAAGGAGTGAGAGTTTCATTCTGCTCACCCGTGCTGTATTGCAGCATGCTGATCAATTAAAATTAATCTTCCTTACAAGCTGGTGCTGACCTTCTAGTGACTGCCTGGAAACAGAACATCACTCCCTTGCGGGTTGTGCAAGAGGAGGTCCTTAATGTGCCCCCACAACTTCCTAGTCACTGTGCCGAGATGAAGCAAAAGCCCATCATCAGAAAAGGTAATTCTGTAAAGCACCATTAACTTTATTTGCACAAGGATGGCTATCAAGCCATACACAACTTCCTGCTTCTCTGCAAGCCATCCAGTGAAGTCTTTAATGATCTGGAACTTGAGTAAATAGTTACATTTTTTGTTTGTTCTACAGGGGAGGAATAGCTCAGTGGTTTGAGCATTGGCCTGCTAAACCCAGGGTTGTGAGTTCAATCCTTGAGGGGGCCATTTAGGGATCTGGGGCAAAAAATGGGGATTGGTCCTGCTTTGAGCAGGGGTTTGGATTAGATGACCTCCTGAGGTCCCTTCCAACGCTGATATTCTATGATTTAAAAGTTTACTGCTAAGGACCATAAGGGTAGGTGGGAGGTGAATCTAAGACCTGATTTAGCCCCTGGTGTCCAGCATTTGGGGTAGCTCCATTGGTATTGATCCCACAATGGAGACATGCAGAGGGTTGCATTAATTGAGCTAATCAGTTTATCCCTTGTAAGAGGGGTAAAATAATGATTTGTCCTTGTCAGCACTAGTGCTATTATACCAATTGCTGAACTGGGGCTATTCCAAAGTACAGACATGCACACACACAAACAACACAGGCCTTGGTGTAAACACCAAGCAGTGATTATGGTTCATAAATGTTAAGGCCAGGAGGGACCATCATAACTATTTAATACAGTTTTCAGAGTAGCAGCCATGTTAGTCTGTTTGAGCATAAATTTGTTAGTCTCTAAGGTGCCACAAGTACTCCTTTTCTTTATTTAATGCAGTGTTTCTCAACCAATTTTTGACTTTGAATAAGGGGATCACCAACCTGAAAAGGCTAAGCGAGAAACAATTAGTCTAGTTTGACCTCCTGCACAACCCAGGCAAAAGAATCTCACCCAATAACTTCTGCACCAAACTCATAACTTCTGTTTGTGCTAGAGAATATACATTTTAAAAATAGGCTTACTTTAAAGAATGGGAGTGATGGAGAACCAGGGAAACGGACTAGCTGACCTCTCGAGGTTGCTTCCAGCCCTATGATTCTATGTTAGCCTTACTTTCTCCCCCACATTCTTTTAAACTCAGATTTTCTTGGTGCTTAAGGATCTAATCCTGTTCCCAGTGAAATCAATTGGAGCTTTGTCATCGACCTCAATGGGTAGATGACCGGGCTCTAAATTAGAAGATTTGCTTTCTGACATTAAAGGACTTTGGGAAATGAGCCACGAGAAATAGAAAGATGAAATTTTTTACAAATTGGATTAATAGAATGTTACAAATGTATATAGAGTTTGTGGGCAAATATATCAAAAGCCACAAGACATAACAAAGAAAATTAAAATTTCTTCATTGGCACTTGTACGAGATGTGAAAAGCATTGAATTAGAGATTTTAATAATTCAACAGATTTGGGGAGGATGAATATAATTATTAATTCATAAAGTAACTTGTATGATGGGATGTTTTAGGGGATACACAGCCTCTCCCCTTTACACACCAATTTGATCTGTCACAGATTGATAATGAATTAATGTCATCACCATTCAATATTTGGATTGTGTCCTGTGTTGAACAGGTTTGGATGTCCCAGTCTGGTTTCCAGAGGACAGGAATTGACACCACAGAACCCACTACAGTTTACACACTTAGTAGCAGCATTAATAGAGAAGTAAAGGATTGAATACACAGAGAGATTGAACTACCTTCTCTCACTCCTGCACGGGGTCCATCAGCGCTTAGGCAGAATGGCAGGATACGGTGGAGGAGCTTCCATTGTTACCCATCCTATACCTGGTCTATGTAAACAGAGGAGTCCATCTCCAGGTTTGTCAGTCCAGCAACATTCACAAGCGATAAATCGCCCCCTGCTACAGTAGATTGGCATCTCTTCACTGCCCTTTCTAGAGCTATTGCAATCTACATTAGCTAAGGATTTGGCCAGTAATTTTTTTTAATCCATTGATTAATTTAGTATTTTTTCCTTAGTTTCTTAAATATTTCTGTTATTGTGCCTCTCCGTAGATAGAAATCTATGGTCTGAACTGGCTGAAGTTAAATCTTAGCTAAAGTGGCACTTGCCCTTCTAATGCCATGAACATAAACGTATTTTGGACAGAGCATTCGTCTCTCCTAAGGAAATCCTGGAACTTGGTGGGAGTATGTACAGAATGGCTGTTAGTGGAATCTACTACTATCTTTTCCCAAAATGAAGCTTTGAAAATTTCTCATGCTGAATTCAAGACCAGAAAGAAAATAATTAATTCTGATATTAATCCTATTTCACTTTAGGTGGTCTTTACAAATTATTTAGCATTTAATTTCTTTGGTATTGCAACATAAATTGTCAAGTCAGCTGCAAATTTTAGGCTCACATTTTAGCTTCCCTAAAGTCTGGAGGGGTTGAGATCTGGGATTTTTGTTTGATAAATTATCAAAATATAAAAATAGTAGGAAGGCTCATGGCTGAACTGAGATCTGAGCTTCCTCAAAGTTTCAAGGTTATCTG
Source organism: Chelonia mydas (assembly GCF_015237465.2). Taxonomy (NCBI): domain Eukaryota; kingdom Metazoa; phylum Chordata; order Testudines; family Cheloniidae; genus Chelonia; species Chelonia mydas. Next base: position 21,292,446 of record NC_057856.1, on the reverse strand, counting down.
ATCTATGTGCCAATGATAACTGATGATTAGGATATCTTTGAACCTAATTCTGAGAAAAACCAACAGACCCCCACACACACACGCACACAGCAAAGAATATACAGAAACAACATAATTTCTTTTCTGTACATGACTATTTACAAGTATTACCAAGATCAGCTGAAATCAGTTCACGCAACATCACCCCACATCACCCCTTTCAGCTGATCTGCTGCACTGGATTTAGTCAGTCAGTTTGGTTATTAACACTAGCCAACTGCCTTCCCCACCTTGACAAACTGTAGTAATTTTGAGGGATGCATTTAAAATGCTACAACATCAGGCTATCAAATGGCAAAGGATGATGGATTGTTATCCTTACACTCTCCTTTTGGTCAGAATTAGCTGATGTCCCCTGCCCATACAAAATATTCAACAGCCTTGTTTATTTTATCCAAGAAATGGCAACAGCCAAGGAAATGAGTAAGTACAGGAAAATAAAGTAACAGTAAAGCAAACTCCTGTTTCTTCATTATATGACAAAAATGGGTTCAGGAAAAGAGACAAAGTTAAAACAAGACTACTGGGCATGGAGGGAGAGAGACTGAGCTGATTCTGGATACAGTGAGCCAAAACTTCAGCTGACAAATTACTGTGGGTCCAATGAAGTCAATTAGTTACACCATTTAACTCAAATTGAGGATCTGGCCCAATAGTTCCACTTACATTAACAATATAATTGAACGATTTAACTTTTCTACAAGAATATTTAATACATTTTATATACACACAAAAGTAAATATATATAGTATGTCTCCTTAAACAATGTGCAGTCTCTCATATTTATATATGATTGTTAGTTTATAATATAGATATATAGATATAGATATAAATACAATTATTGAACTGAGAAATGCCAGAGTAGAAAAGTTAGTCTGGGAAATGGATGTAGCAGCTAATTATAGCAAGACTGTGAATAGCTCCCCACCTAAGGGTTGCCAACCCTCCAGGATTATCCTGCACTCTCCAGGAATTAAAGATGTCATGTGATGAAACCTCCAAGAAGGCAACCCTACCCCACATGCATACTTTTGTATTATTATTAAATAATTTCTAATTACATTGCTATCACTTAGGGAATAGATTATGAAACAGGAGGAAAAAAAAGAGTGTGTGTGTGTGTATATAAAGCAAAACTGCCAAATACCAGTGCAATTGATTCAGCACAATGAGATATAATGGTAAACCTGATATTTTAGCTAACAGATAGAGACATCTGCTAAAGGCCAAAGTTGCATAATACACTGCAATTATATGTCGTCTCCCTTTAAACATGCCTGTTTGAATAACGCACAAAAACAGGGTTTCTGGGAAGCAATTTACACTACCACACCAAGAGCCTGATCAAACTCCCACTCATTTAATAGAGAGTCATTTAATAGACTCTCAGTGACATCACTGAGCTTTGGTTGAGGCCCCTAGAGTACTGTATATTAGTAACATCATATGATTGTATAGCAGTGTTGATGAATAACTAGTTTGCGATAAATAGTTTACTTAATAAATTTCACTTTTCTGTTTTTGAATTTTTCATGAGCAGACTACAGAATTGTCAACTCTAGTTGTTTGAAATTATTTGTACACTTTTTCCACTGAATAAATCCAGGACTGTGGACTGCTGGTAAATATCCAAATTTAAATTTTTGCAATCTGAAATCCTCTCTCTGTTGGTTTGTTGCATAAATCACTTGATCAGAGAACAGAAACAATATCATGTGATTTATGCAACAGTGCAAATTTCAAGTTGTATATTCATATGAAACATTCATAATTTGTGCTGCATAGGTTAATTACCTAAACCATGTGATAGTGTGTTTTGTTCCTTGACTGGATGACCTATGTAGCTAACTAACATAGAGTGAAGAAAACAACATAACTTCATTTGAAACTCCATTTTTATGAATATTCAAACACTTTACAAGTTTTTTGCTCCAATTAGGTTTGAGCACTTGATTATTGATGGAATATAAACCTGAAAGGGTGGCAAATATGATCAAATAAAAATCTACTTTCAAATTTGAACAAACATTCATGAGTAATTCTTGGGCTTCGGCTATTTACTTATAGACAATTTGAGGCAGGGACTGAGTCTTCCCTAAAGTGTGGACAATACCTAGCACATACAGGACTCTACCATAAAACAAACAAATGATTATGATTATTGCCATTACAAAATCTGTTTACTCTACAATGGATGACAAATTAAGATTATTTTAGGGGGAAATGTCATTTTCACTATTTTTTTCAAGTATTATATAATGTTTTCCTTCTGTTTTTCCCCAATATTATCCTCTCTCTCTCTACATATATATAAATAACATTTGAATGGCTACACATTACCCCACATTATGAGGAATTCCACTTCTCAGAGTCTTCAGTTTATCTCTACCACACATGCACCTGGTATGATACTGGGTGATATCTTGACCTAACTGAACTCAGAGTTTTGCCATTGACTTCAATGGGGTCCAGATTAGAGTCACTGTGCATTACTGTTAATTACTAACTTAAAAAATACTCCATCTAGACACTGAGGTGGTAGTAAAACTTATATCTGTTGAAGAAACCAGTTCCACATCATTTCAAGCTGCTGTTGCTTCTATTTTTAGCTTCTTCTAATTTGGGATTTTGGTTACACAATTCAAAGGTCATAGCTGAACCATAGCATATGAGGTATACTCTAGTTTAAATATACTGTGCATATGAAACGTACCTACCTTCATGGACAAGTGCACATTGAGAGGAGGCTTTATATAATCTGGTTTATTATAATATACCATCAAACTCAAAGCATTCTCAATGCCTTTTGTTTCTAGCGGCTAATCAATGTAGCCTTTTAAAACCAATTAAAAGTTTAGTTCATGGATTTGTGTTTCCATGCAAATGAGAGATATACCTAGCAAATTAGCCTTACCTATCCCTGCTCTATGGTAAATCACTTAAATATTGCAGATCTTAGATGAAATCTCTCATTACACCAACACTCAAGTTAAATTGTACTAAGTACCACTGAAGTATCTGATACTGCCATATGGCAGGAAAGCAAAATGGAGCGTGATTCCTAAAAATTGAATAAAGGCTCAGAAGATTGTTCATTTTCTAGCATACCTCAAAGTGAACTCCCTGACTGCTTTCCCCATCTACTCTCTAACGAAGGCTGACACCTGAATGAGAAAAAAAAAATCTTTTTTCCCCTTTTGCTACAAATTAGAGGTCTGGCATATCTCACTGCTCCAGTGGCAATCAAAATGTCTGTCAGCCCAATAGGCACATTTACACATGCAGTATGAATATGTCTCCTAAATTTCTTAATGCAGAATGTACGGCTCCAGAGTTTAAAGAATTTCTAGCCCCTGCAGCACTGAACCAGCCTCCATCTTTGACACAAATGTTTTGACAAGAATGTACTTTTATGAGAGTGATTTCTTAGGGCCTCACTGTAAATGATATCTGTGTGTGCATGAATGCTGCTTCTCTGTGAGCTAAGGTTTCTGGGTGAATATACATTTTAAAATAGAAGATGCATAGCCCTGGCAAAGCAAATGTAAATATTTGAAATGTGCTGGGGCTACTGTAGGTGTTAGATTAGAGGAAAAGGAATATCTGAATACACTGCGCTTTGCTTTCTGCATGGCAAAGTGTATATCCAGTTTTAGTTTTCCAAATTAAGACCCCCACTCTGCAACTGAGCCCATGTAGGAGGACAGGATCAGGGTCTTAATCTATGAATATAAACCAATAGGGGCTTGGGTTTATTTTGTTTAATTTGCACACAGACAGCGTGTTTCCCTGCTAACAGAGACCAGTCCAGCTGACACAGGACTCTCCAAACTCTGTGTAAGCATTTTGAAAGCAGATAAGCCACAATTTATTTCTGCAGAAGCTAGAAGCAAAATGAAGAATTGCCCTTAAAGCTATCCTTTCCTGACTTTGTGCAAAGCAATAAAATGAATATGCCAATGGACAGGCTTTATACATCCACTGCCAAAGTAGCAGTGATAGCGATGATTTCTGGATAGCAGGTTTTGGAGGAGGGGAGAAACAAAGAAAAAATAAATGTAATGTGCATAATAATTTAAAGAAGCTGAAATAGGGTTTCTGTTAGAAAATGCCCATCTCCAGTTTATTTGTTACGGACTAATTAAAAATCATTGTTGTAATATAGGTAATAGACAAGCTCCAACACCCTGATCTTATAAGCATTACGTGCTCATATATCCCGTTGAAGTCAGATTACGGCATGAATGCAGGATTGGCCCCAACATCAGGTATGGTGATGCTATACCCTTGTATAGCAAATGCAGAGTTTGGAAATTTTATATGGTTCAGAGTAGCAGCTGTGTTAGTCTGTATCCTCAAATTTTTAGCCCACGAAAGCTTATGCTCAAATAAATTTGTTAGTCTCTAAGGTGCCACAAGTAGTCCTGTTCTTTTTGCGAAATTTTATATGTTACCTATTTCAAATGTGCTGTTATTCCTCTAAATCAGCACTCACCCTCTCCATTTTTCCCCACCTCCAACATACTCTCAGTGGTAGTCTACTGGGGTTCTATTTTATAAATAATCCCAGCTCCCTGCAAATCAATATAAAAGTGCATTAAACAGAAAATGTAATATAGCCCCTCTTTTTCCCCTCTTACTTAATCTCACTCCTTTATCCTCCAATTTGTGCTATATTTAGTGGGAAAAGTTATTTTATTTTATTTGAATGACTTCTGCTGCAACTGCTGATTGTAATCTAGAGGATTTCTCTTCTTGGCTGTCTTTGGCTAATTCTTAGAAAGGAGTTTTAATTATGGAACAAATTGGTGGGGGGAAAGAGGAAGAGGCGAAGAGAGAGAGAGTGTATTTAAGCAAAAAGCAATTTCCTGTTCTCCATTTCCCTTGCTATTTAGGGTATTGATAAGTAGTGGATTTAAAAAAAATTCTTCCACTATCAATTTAATAATTATATTTTCAGAGTAACATTTTACTTAAAATATATGGTGAAAGGTTAACAGTTAAAGTTTCCTTACTGCATGTTGGAGACTTTAAGAGCCATGTTCATTTCTCCAAGCCATATGGCAAATTTTGATTCTGTTCTTCCACACATTAAAGGTAAATGAATGTATAATTTTCATGACCACTTACATGTAAATCATGTATAGGTTGGACATGAAAATTCACTGCTGACTGCAATTTGATATACAAGGGGTCAGATTTCTGTATAGTTTGCAACCTGTTCTGTACAGGGTTCTCTCGGTAAAGACAACTTGGTTTGCAGTTGTGACTGTCAGTAGAAAACAGTGCAATGGCATTGAACAACCTGCAGTCATGCCTTCCTTCTGCAGAATCCCCACCCTACTTAGTATCTTCCCTTTCTTCCTCCTAATATGTTCATCTGACAGTACCCAGCAAGTTTGAATGGCTTTTTAGCTGGGTTGAAGCACTGCACATGTAAAGGTTTGTTCCTTGGAACCTAGAAAATATGAAGTGAACAGTGTGACTTGTCAAAAAGACAACTAGATACATTGGGCTGGTAAAGATGTGGGGGAAGGAAAAGTGGAAGAAGGTTCAGATATCATTCATTTTATGTTTAAAATGGACACTTTGGCCAGTTTTGTTGCCATAGTGCTCATCCTACCCCTGTGAGGTAGGCAAGTATTATTATGCCCACTAGTGAGGCCCAGAGAGGTTAAGGCTGCTGTCTTTTTTCTTCAAAGAAGCCTAAAAGACTTAGGTACCCAAGTCCCATTGAATTTCAATGAGATCTGAGCACTTCACTCCTTCAGGCTGTTTTGAAAATCCCAGCCTACGTGCCTTGCTCAGCCCAGGAGTCCTGGCTAAGACTCACATGTTCCACTCAGCAGACCGCACTTTTACACGTATACAGTCATCTCCAAAACGTTGTTTTATTTTTATTTTTTTGGCTGCCTAAGTTTATTTTAGAAGTTTTATGCGGGGCCAACCACAGTTAATGAGCAAAGAGATAAACCTCTTTGCTTTAATACTCATTGTACCTAATGCTGTGCAGAATAAGCATGATTTCCTATGACACTTCCCAATAGCGGTGTTCTAAAGCCCAGTGCAACACAAAGATATTTGAAGTCACCGTGATCTTCTTTATGTTACTTTCTTCTTTTGGGGTCCTATACATGTGTGATCAAGTTCAATATAATCACTTTAATGAGATGTGACCTCTTGTGCGTTACATGCACCATTAACAAACCCACCCTTGACTGAAGCAGGATTTAGTTCATCTGAGAGAAAGGTCACCACAAAGGCACCAAATTCTGGGATTCAGCTCTTTTGCTAAGCTGACCACTATTTAAAGGGAGACTAATAGCAATACATACCTCTTACTCAGCAGATGAGGTTAGAACAAGCTTATTAAATGAATCTGAGGGCTGGAGCACCATTCATCACCACTAGCAAAGGAACCAAAACCACACCAGTACAAATGGAACCTCTTCCAGTCCCCAAGGAAGCAGCTTTGGGCCTAATGTAGGCTGGGTGAGCCTTTCAACCATCCATTCTAAATAGAAGTAATCCCATGAATTTGGCCTTCAGTTACGTTAATAAAATTTTCTTCAGATATTTTTTGAGAAGGAACAGTCAAGCTAATTACTCACTCTCCTAGGGGCAGATGTCCTCAAAGAATGGTAGCTCCATCTGAGTTTGTAGCAATAGTGGTTAAAAGCCAACTTGTGAGATAGGAAAATAAAGGGCAGGTTTAGTTAAGAGCTGAAGAAATTTGCATGGGGTGAGGAGAAAGCTCTCAGTTCCCACACACCATCATCTGCAAAACTGCCTCCTATCATCAAAGCACTCAACCAAAGAAACACCCCAAGTCAGAAACTTTATATGATCAGAACAAACTCACAAGGGGGCAAGGATACTGTTTCTAACTAGCAATCTATCTAGGTATTTATATGGTCCCTGTCACCATGGTATCTGAACATTGGTTTCCACTAATTGTAGATTTGGAAAGGTGTGTTTTCCAAATCCCTTAAAGTATATAGAGTTTTTCATCTGGAAATATCAATACATAACATCCCTGTGAGATAGATAAAAATTATCCCCATTTTACATACAGGGAAACTGATAGAGTTCAAGGTCACAGAGAGATTGTGTATCAGCACTGTGATTAGAACCCTGGAGTTCCTAGCTGCCAGTCCTGTTCTCAAACCAATAGTACTTTCGGTCTCTCTTTTAACAGATCAGCAGGTAACATTTTTCACTGTCTGCACTGCTAGTTAAAAATTAAAATGACTGGAGGCTGGAAGGGAATCAAGAAAACTTATATTTTTCCACATTGTCTGTCAGTGTCTTCCATTCATTTAAAATAGATGTAGATGGAATGCTTTGTTCACACTTTTTACAGGAAACAATGTCCTCTATCTTAGTTTACCCTTTAAGTAGAACTAAAGACATTTTTTCACTTTTGTAAAGCACTTTGAGATCCTTGTTTGAAACAAATTAAGAGTCAACAAATTATTATTATTGTTAATGCAGGAGGAAGTCATGAAACCTTCTGCTTTCTTTGAAATTTCTCAGCATGAAGTTGGGAGTGTTTTAAATGCCACGCTTCAGATCCTTTGAAGTGTGACTGGAGATTATCTGTTTAATCCATTCCCTTCACTTAGGCATTTTTGATTTCATATAGCTATGCAAAACTTTGTTCTGCTTAATAGACCTGTGCATTTCTTTGCAGAACACATGCAATAAAGTGAGAGGGAGGGAAAATATGTATTCCACTGAATAATAAAGAAGTATATTAAAACTGAGAGAAGCGAACTGGAGTGGCTAACAGGGGAGCTTTGCAAGGGAGTTCTCCAGGTGAAGGAGGAGCGATTACATGACCCTTGAGGTAAGTTTGTTGTCTGTAGTGTGTGTGTTTGTGGTGTGCTTCCTGCTTGACTGAAATATACCATGTGGTCTGTTTGTGTGGGGGAACATGTGCTGAGCCTAGCGGCCTGCTAGGCAAGACTGAGAGTTTCTTAATGAGGCTTTGATCCTTAAGCCCTTTAGCACCTATGACCATCCCATGCAAAGAGGTCAAGCATTTATTTTCCCCTTTATAGAATTTCACAGTGAATCATGACCAATATAAACAAGGAAATTACTAAAATGAGAAAAATCCATAAAACAGATTAAAATAAAAGCCACTGTAAACAGTAGATTGTTTCTTATTAATGAGCTCAGCAGATGTTGTGAATAAATGCAAGATGATACATTTGACAAAAGGAGATTGGATTAGGCTTTCCCCTTTAACCTGCTTGGGGAACATGGTTCTCTTTGTTAATATCACAGAATGAGTTGTCAAATTATCTGGAATCAATTCTGCAATCCTTTCTCTCTCAATTATCCAAGCTGAGAGAGGGGGAGATCTGTCAAACCAAAATACATTTTAAACATCATGCCACTAAAATGACAACTGATAATCTTTCTATAGAATATAAAGAGCCAGCTCCTTCCCTTACCTCCCTCTATTTTTTAATATTTATTAATATCATTATCTGAGTGTAGAGTCAGGGATCAGTATATCCGGTAATGCAAGGCCACGTAATCACATTGTGCCTACCAAGAGTTTAGGATGATAACTAAAGAAACTGTTCACCTGCCAAATTCATGTTCAGGGCTGAGATATGTGGTGGCTTGCTTTGGGATATGAAACGCCTATGACTCAAGACACCTGAACTGCTCATTTGTGGAGAAACCTGTTTTCATCTGGTTTTTCTTTCTCTGCTGCTCTACTGCCATACTTCTATATTGGAACCAGCCAACAACCACTCAGCTGACATTGTCTGCACTGAGACAAAACTAGCATAAGGGGATTACCAAGGTTTTGGATGTGGTAGGACGTTTATGACCTTACCTGAATCCTAGCTAGATGGTGGGGGCCTCTAACCAGAATAATTAATCCAGATACCCCCAAAATGAAGGTTGAACTATGATCTGATTCAGAATCCAAACTTTGCAAGTCAAGTTAATCATGGAGGGAGGAGACTGGGGAAGGAAAGGAAATATTCATAAAGCATTAAATACTGCCCCATTCTTGGGTTCACAGACACAAACACACACATGTGAGATCCAGCCCCTGCTGGCTAACAGGTTAATTCTAATAGCATGGAAAACCTAGTCTTTCCCAAACATTACAGCAACATGCCAATGCATGAGAGTCCATAAGTGAAAGTAACTGGAAACTGATTATAAAAAAAAGTGAAAATGATTAGTCTTTTCTCCTGGAATTCTTTTCGCATATCACCAAACCTGGATGATCAGTATTAATAGTAAAAATATATCTGAGATTTAAAATCCCTTCTGTTTAAAAAAATCTAAAGTGATGTTAGTATCAGAGTTAAGGAGATTATTCAAATGATAAGTAAGATATTTAGACACTACTGGCATGCCTCTAACTTGCAAAAGAAAGCATAACGAAGTAACCTACTTTTATTCCCAAACAGCAAACAGAGAAACAAAACGTTCCTTCTTTATTGCGAGCATCTTATTCACACCACATCAGTCTGGTACGGCTGAGGAATCCAGCAACAAGACATTCATTCATTCATTTCATTCGTGTGGTACCTTTACACTATCTCCTCTTCAGAAGCAATAACCTCTAATGCTAGTCTTTGTTTCACCTGTTAAGTTTTACAGGGTTTATCCAAAGTAGCCAATGATATGTTACTGACATCCATACATCCTATCAGACTTTCACTTCAACATGCACTAGTTCATTTCTGACGACAAGAGGTAAGCATTTATCTTAATCTACAGGTCATTCTGAACAGCACATCATTCACCGACATAGTCCAAGAACGGTCATTTGAGTCTCTCAAAGGATACAGGATGACTGAGATGGTGTGCCAAGCATAAGCCTAGGGCCTTTGACTAAAATCAAGCCTGCAAGTGACTGCACTGGGATTGTCTGACTTTTTTTGTGCAGGTCATTGAGAGGACATACCGACTGGGGAGATCAAAGACACAAATATCCAAGGGCCAACAAACACTAAATGAGTAGAAGGAGTTGTGGGTGACTGGCAAACAGTTAAAGCACACATGAGCAGGAGAACAAGGGATGCAAACATTGTCCTTGTTTGTGACTTCCCACTACCCCTAAACCAGACTGTGTATGTGTTTGGCAGGGCAGACTAGGTCCGGAAGCCCCCTGCTGGAGTCCTCGTGGCCCCGTGGTCCAGAATAGAGCAGCGAGAAGTCCTCCATGCAGCCTAGAGTGGCTGCAGAACAGTAGCCAATCAGAGGAGCTGATGAAGTGATCAATCCAGGGCCCTATATAAGACAAGCAGCCGAGCAGAGAAGTCAGTTGTATTGAGCTCGAGGAGTGAAGCCTGGGCGACTGGCTGGCAAAGCAGCAGTACCATGGACAGCTCACTATGGGGAGCTCACGGCAGACAGGACTGAAGCCCAGGGAAGGCTGCTGAAAACCAGGTGCCTGGCTGGTGAGAAGAGAAGCAGGACCAGTGGAAGGTCTGTGCAGGCAGGATGGAGCCCAGGGGGACTGACCAGAGAACCTGGCCAGGCCAGTGAAGGTACCGAGATGGGCCCTGCCGGTCTGGTTGAAGACTGAGCCCAGGGAGGCCTGCTGAAACACCACCAGCTGCGAATACCGAGATGGGCCCCGGCTGGGTGGTTGAAAAAGGCAGTGCCTCTGGAAAGAAGCCGAAGAGCTTCGACCCCACACTGGGGCTGTGATAAGAACTCAGGACTTGTATACCCCAGAAGGGGGGGATAGTGATTACGGCTCGGCCAGAGGGCTGAGTTGCTGAAGACTCACCAAGAGAACCATCAGCTGGGGGGGAGGGGGGCAGAGAACGCAGGTGCCACCCTGATATAAGAACTAAAACTAAAAGCAGGCTCAGACCCAACCAACCAAAGGAGGCCGCCCATGAGAGGTGGGTGCCACCCCATGAAAAGACTGTGATTGCAGGCATTATTGGCCAGAGAGAAAGGGGGTGCTCATGAGAGGCGGATGCCGACTCTGTTACAGTGTGCGTACAAAGACTAAATAAATACTTGATAGTTAGCCTGGACTAGAGCAAATTAGCACGGTCAGTAATTCAGAAGGCCCAGCAGCAATTTACTCATGGCAGCAAACATCCAGTCAGATTCATGGATACTCAAGACAAGTTCAGCCAAGGAATCCAGGTTATTAAAATGGGATGTGGATCCCCCCCCGAAGCTAGCAAACTTATGGCCAGTGGGAACTGCGATCGGCCGAACCTGCGGACGCTGCAGGTAAACAAACCGTCCGGCCAGGCAGCGGATTTTCCTGACGGACCACAGGCCAAAGGTTGCTGATCCCTGGTATAGCGTATGTGGAGTCCTGCATTGCTGGGTAACCCTGCCATCTAGTGGCTGGCTCAGAGGGAAGATAAGTGCCTTAATACAACCACCACCATGTAGTTGACATGTGCCTTAGCTCAAATGGTAAACGCCTGTGCTTTTAGAACCAAAGGAGGAGGATTCTAGTTCTAGCATCCAAGGTGGAGCTATACTGTGAGTTATGGAGTGAATTGTGTCTGATGTTTACAACACAGGGTTTCTGTATTGTAGGAATTTCCCTCTCTTGACTCAGAAAAAAATAGATAGATGTTTCGTAAGTGAAGGTCAGCTTCTGCCTTAAGCCATGAACTGCTAGAAAGACCAACTGCCAACAGCATACAGACAGCAATCTGATGGTTTTAAGGGGACTGACAAGGATATGAAATAAGAAGAGGTTGCATTTGTAATGAACGTATTGCCGCTTGTCACATATAAAATGGAATGAAATCTGTGAAGGGAAATAGCCGAAAATGTGTTAGACACTGATCAGTGCTGACTATGATTCTGAGTGTGCGACTGAAGCTAAGGAAACTAACAATACCATTGTGGAAAAGGTACTTTTACTAAAGTCAACCAAAATTTGGTCTCTGAGAAAACGCATGGACCCTATCCATCACTCTAAAAGGTAATAGTAGCAGGTTTCTGCAGAGCTATCCTCTGGGTGTGGTGTACCTCAAGAGATATTTCATCCTCTGATTACCACTAATAAAAGTAGAGAGACAGTGGATGGAAGAAAAACAAGGCATTTCTGATACAATGGTAGTACTGTGCATTTTGTGGCAGAAATTGGTGAGAGGAAGCTGGAGAGCGTGAGACGCAGCTGAAAGGTGATCAGTGACCTGTGATCAGTGCAAAAAAGTTTGCTCCATAAAAATCAGGGTAGATATGAGAAGAGCGTGAGCACAATGAGTTGGAACAGGGAGGGGACAGAAAGCAAAAGAATGAATTAATATGCATGCATTATATTCTTCAACACAAATTCAGTCCTGCCCCTGCTGCTGAATCCACAAATCAAGTAGTTCATCTACTATTTGCACTCCAATTCATCTAGGATTGCCAACTTTCTGATTGCAGAAAACCGAACACCTTTGCCCCACCCCTTCCTTGAGGCCCTGCCCCCTGCTCACTCCATCCCCCTCCCTCCGCCGCTTGCTCTCCCCCACCCTCACTCACTCATTCATTTTTACTGGGCTGGGGCAAGAGGCTGGGGTGCGGAAGGGGATGAGGGCTCTGGCTAGGGTTGCGGACTCTGGGGAGGGGTGGGGATGAGGGGTATGGTGTGTAGTAGTGGGCTCTGGGCTGGGGCCAAGGGATTTGGAGTGTGGGACGGGGCTCTGGGCTGGGGAAGGGGGTTGGGTACAGGAGGGAGTTTGGAGTCCAGGCTCTGGGTGGCACTTACCTCAGGTGGCTCCCAGAAGCGGCCAGCATGTCCCTGCAGCCCCCTGGGCAGCCAAGTGGCTCTGCACATTGCCCCCAGCTGCAGGCATCACCCCCACAACTCCCATTGGCTGCAGTTCCCAGCCAACGGGAGCATAGAGCCAGCACTCTGGGAAGGGGCAGTTCGGAGCCTCCCTGGCTGCCCTTGTGCCTAGGGGCTACAGCAACATGCCATCTGCTTCTGGGAGCCGCACAGAGCCAGGGCAGGCAGGGAGTCTGCCTTAGCCCCCACTGAGTGCCAACTGGATTTTGAACAGCGGTGCTGACCAGAGCTGCCAGGGTCCCTTTTTGATTGGGCATTGGCAGGGCAATCTGGGTATGAGGTGGATCTGGATGCACAAGGGTTGAGCGGCCAGGGGAGGAGCTCCCCATACAGTGACCCCTCCCCACCACGGCTGAGGAGTGATGGGGGTAGGAAGTGGGGGTGGGGGTGCAGAGCTTCCTGTAGCCAGAGAGGTTTTGGGGTGTGGGGGGGAGTCTGACCCAGCCCTGGACACTCCTTGCAGGGGAAGAGGAAGTCCCATCCTCCCCAGCCCTGCTGCAACTAGATGCTAAGCCTGGCACAGGGTAGGAGCCACCAGCCGGGGCTTCCCCAGCCCCTCCCCCCCCAAGTGATTTACATCTTTGCTGGCTGCTCCAGATGCCCGAAACAATGTACCCACACAGTTCAGGAGTGGCACATAACCGCTTTTGCAGCTTCTCTTTGCTTCCCCATCAGAAAGTCATTTTTCTGCGGGGAAGCAAAGAAATTTGCAGGGGACATGAATTCTGTGCAAGTGCAGTGGCACAGAATTCCCCCAGGTGTAATAGGACCAAAAGCCATAAATAGGGTCAGGAGCCATAAATTCCAAAATTCTAATCCACAATCTGACATTTACTTGCTGCAACTCCCTTTCTATCATTGTAAGGCAGATAGTTACGTTTTTGTTATGCTTTCCCCAAGTATCACTGTGGGATTGTTAATAATAATCATAAAGTATAAAACTAGCAAACCTGTCAAATCTCCATTGAAAGATGGCATCTTCCATTGCAGTGTCAGTACCAACTCTCAGCAAGAATGCTGGCACGCATTTTAAACAGGTATGTTAAATATCCTGCCCTGTTTCTCAATCTGAGAACTGAAGTATCTGTCCTGAAACCCAACAGTGAAATAGCAGAGTCTATTTCCTTTTGGTACCAAAACAACGTATTGAATGACCTTGGACAAGTAATTTCACATCTAGGTTTCCCTTCCCGCCCTCTGTCTGTCTTGTCTTATTTACACTGTAAGCTCTTTGGGCCAGGGACTATCTCACTAAGTGTACAGTGCCTAGCACAATGGGGCCTCAACCTCTGTTGGAGCCTCTGGGCTCTATTGTAGGATACCACCACAATAAGTTAGTAACATAGCAGAGAAAAGAGGCCACTTCTTACTCCAAACCCAAGCCCTAGCCAGCAAGCCACACTTCCTCTTAAAACACATCTCTATTACAGTTGAAACTCCCTGGGCAGCTTGAATTTACACACAGTCAGGATCTATGGGGTTTCCTGAAGTAATTATTCCATTAATGAGCCAGAGTGAATACTTACAACGTTGCCCAGTTGGACAGATACATTCACGTATACAGATACACAAACATTTACACATACTTCCCTCATGGACTAGAGCAGTGATTCCCAAACTTGTTCCGCCGCTTGTGCAGGGAAAGCCCCTGGCGGGCCGGACTGGTTTGTTTACCTGCCGCATCTGCAGGTTCGGCCGATCGCGCCTCCCAGGGGCCACGGTTCACTGCTCCAGGCCAATGGGAGCTGCTGGAAGCGGTGCGGGCCAAGGGACATACTTGCTCAAATAAATTTGTTAGTCTCTAAGGTGCCACAAGTACTCCTGTTATTTTTTTAGATGAGCATTACATAAATTTATAGTTGTGTCTACCGTATGTAATGATAGGCAGAACAGGCCCAGAACGGCTTCTCTTTTCTACTGGGAATCCTTCCAATGTGAACCAAATAGAATACGATTTCTAAAAATAAACCAGTTTTATTTAGTGAGTTTTTTTCATTGCTCTGCTTTTCCTATTGTTGCAATTTGTGAAGAAGGCTCATTTCTCTTCACAAATCCCTGCATGTGTTCTAGCAGCTCAACCCAGACATTGATTTTTCATCCTGCTTTAGAGCCAAAAGAGGGATTTTCAGTGTAGGATACATTAATGTCTCTTGAATCAATCCCACAGAAATTTTTAGTGCTCTATTCTAAAGGAAAGATCCAGAAGTAGGGCTGTGGGGGAGGAAAATTGGAAGGGCAAATCAGAGTGGAAATACCCTGCTGCCTACTTCTTCTGCACAGACTCACGGACTACTAATTGAAAAATCAATACTCTTATTTCCTGCCATAGCGTCAATAGTAACATTAAAATTCAGTCTGGTTACCCACTGTAATCACAACCAAACACAATTATCCATTTCAAGCAGAAATATAACAGAAGCCCCAACAAAATGCAATTAAATTCCAGTGTTTCTGCTTATGCCACACGGCAACCAAAATAGTCAGAGACAAATACATTATTTTTCATAATTGAAATCTACCCAGTTTTCCCTCACAAATCAAACAAGATACAGAAACTCACTGTCAGATCAAACAGTGAGAATTTCACATCTGCGCCTAAAGCAAATGCTTTTGCTGTTACACATCATGCTTTGATTCTATTCTATATAGGTTCTTATATCATGCTTATCACTCTGGTGTCTGGTTGCCTTTCAGGTGCATTAAGCCACATGACTAACACCTGTCATGTGTTTATTCGCTCATCCTCTGCCCAGGGAAAAAACTGTGTGCAGTGGAGTGTCTTACTTTGATAGGGTGGGGCTTTTTTTTTGGTGGGGGAGAGGAGTTGTGAATGCTGAAATTTGAGGTTTTTGTTAACATACATGTTGCTGTGTATTTAGCGAGACAAGGTGGATGAGACAGTATCTTTTATTGAACCAACTTCTGTTGGTGAAAGAGACAAACTTTTGAGCTTACATAGAGCTTTTCTTCAGGTTCTGCTATGTATGCTTGAAAGCTTGCCTCTTTCACCAACAAAAGCTGGTCCCACTGAAGATATTACCTCACCCACCTTGTCTCTCTAATATCCTGGGCCTAAAACAACTACAACAATATTGCAAATACTTTGTATTTATTTATGTTAGCGAAGACAAGGTCTAAGATATGCACCTTGTACTTGGAGTGGAAAGTGGTGAGGTTTGTGATGGTTCTTAAGTTTCTGGAAAAGTTCATTCTATAGTCTTGGGCTGGCCCCCAAGAAAGCTCTGTTTCCCATACATAGGAGCTTTCCCCCAATTGTAGGGAATACCATTTTGCCAAATTTGTCAACTACATCGTGTCGAAATATCAACTACGGTCTTCATCTTGGAGCACGAGGTGCTCTTTTATATATGCTGGCCCCAGGCCATGGAACACCTTGAAGATAAGAACCGAGACCTTGAACATGATTCGATATTCTATCAAGTCAGTGTCAAGAACAGAGGACAGGTCTGATGTGATCACGGTAGCCTATGCTGTTAAGGAAACAGGCTGCAGCTTTCTTTACTAATTGGAGTTTGTTAAGTTCTGAAGGCTTCATGCCAGATATATTACATGTTTTTATATCATGCCTATACTCCATAAGCTGCACTGGCATCCAATTCATTTTCAGGTGAAACTCAAGACACTGGTTTTGATCTACGAAACACTTTATGGTTTGGGAGTCTAAGAGACTGTAGATGTTTGCCCCAGAGCCCCCAGTTTTACATATGGCTAAAAGGAGGGCACTTGAGTTTGGAATTGGATTCCTTCCTTAAGTTTTAGAGTCCAATTTTGTTGCCCTTCAGGCACATTGCAAGGTTCATGTATTTATCACAGTTTTTTTCATGTGTATGGTGGGGGAGGTTGTTAAGAAAATTTGGTTATGATTTTTGTGCCATGTTTGTATTTTTAATTTTGTAAGTGTGCTTAGAGTAGGGGTGGTTACACCTTTCCATAGGGTGAACCACATCTTAGCTCGGATCATTTGGTGAACCACTGTCTCATCCATTTGCAGCTGTCTGGAACACCCTTCCTCCTCTTGAAGATTTTATTTACAGCTGTGCAACATGGCTGTGTTGATTACAGAAACTTCTGACATGAAGACAGAGCATCTGGAAACAGAAAAGTTTCCAGCCTTACAGATATCCAGGCTATAATGACAAGCCTAAATGTCTGCAGAACTAGTTGGAAACCAGAAGAAGCCAGCATCAAGTGACCACTTCACTCCACCATTACTTTGTTCTCAGTGGACCACTCATGGTCCACAGACCACAGTTAGGTAACTGCTGGCTTAGAAATGTGCAATAAGCACATTATGAATACCATATATAAGACAAGCCATGAGAGCTTTGAACACCTTCACTCTAAACCATTGAAACCAATTGCAAAGGATGAGTGCAAAAGAACAGCACAAGCATGTAGGGACAAAATCAGAAAGGCTAAGGGACAAAATGCGTTACACCTAGCAAGGACCATAAAAGGTAATCGGAAGAGATTTTATAAATACATCAGGAGATACAGAAAGTCTTAGGAAAATGTAGGTCCACTACTTAGGAGGAAAGAAGAACTAATAACAGATGACACCAAGGCGGCCGAGATGTCTAGTGCCTATTTTGCTTCAGTCTACACTAAAAAGGTTTCTTGTGACCAGATGCTTAACACAATTAATATTAACAACAAGAGGGAAGAAACACAAGGCAGAATATGTAAAACAGATAAAGAATATTTAGATGTATTTAGATATATTCTGATGTATTCAAGTCAGCAGGGTCTGACAAATTTTACCCTAAGGTACTTAAGGACTAGCTGAAGCAATCTTGGTACTACTCGCAATGATCTCTGAGAACTCATGGAGGATGAGTGAGGTCTCTGGAGAATGGGTGAAGTCTCAGAGGACTGGAGAAGGGGATATTACCTATCTTCAAAAAGGGGAATGAAGAGGACCCAAGGAATAATCAACCAATTAGCTTAAATTTGATACCTGGAAAAATACTGGAACAAATTATTAAATCATTTGTAAGCACTTAGGATAATAAGATTATATGTATTAGCTGACATGGATTTGTCAAGAACAAATCATGCCAAACCAACTTTCTTTGACAGAGCTCCTGGCCTGGAGAATAGGTGGGGAAAGCAGCAGACGTGATATATCTTGATTTTAGTAATGCTTTTGTCAGTCCCACCTGACTAGTAGTGATTGGATATCTAACATAATGAATGCCAGTGAAAATGAGGTAGGCTCAGAGGCTATAATGGAAAAAGAACACGTTAAAAATTACTTAGACAAGTTATATGAATTCAAGTTACTAGGGCCTGATGAAATGCATCCTAGAATACTCAAGGAGCTGACTGAGGAGATATGTGAGCCATTAGCAATTATCTTTGAAAAAATCACAGAAGATTGAAAAAAATATGGGTTTGTTTAATCTGGAGAAGAGAAGAGTAAGGGGAGGACATAACAGTTTTCAAGTACATAAAAGGTTGTTCCAAGGAAGAGAGCAGTAAATTCTTCTCTGAGGATAGGAGAGGAAGGAATGGGCGGCCTTAAATTGCAGCAACGGGCAATTTAGGTTGGACATTAGGAAAAGCTTCCTAACTGTCAGGGTGGTTAAGCACTGAAATAAATTGCTTAGGGAGGTTGTGAAATCTCCATCCTTGGAGATTTTTAAGAGCAAGTTAGACAAATACCTGTCAAGGATGGTCTAGATAATATAATACTTAGTCCCGTCATGAGTGGGAGGACATATCTAGTGCGGTCCATCCTTGGTCTAGTACCATTCCACATTTTAAATAGTGACTTGCACACTGGAGTGGAGAGTATGCTTTTAAAGTTTGTGGATGACACCAACCTGGTAGGGGTTGCAGGCACTTTGGAGGACAGGATTAGAATTCAAAACAACCTCGACAAATTGGAGAACTGGTCTGAAATAAACAATTTGAAATTCAGTAAAGTAAACTCAACTTTTCCTTCCTCGGGTGAGAGAGAAGATTTCGGACTATAAAATGCAGTCTGCAATGATGAATTAATTTTTTTTTAAATCCAGTAGCAGAGTGAAGATTTCAAGTCAATGCAAATAATGAAAAAGAAGCTAAGCTATGCAACTAAAAAGTTATCTGAGGGCTTTTCAGGAAAAATAGTGTTTACCAGCACCTAAACAACTCGTGTAGAAAAAACACAATGCTCTGTCTCCTCATTAAATTCAATGAGTGAAACATAGTGAGAACAGACCTCAAATAATGGAAAAAATAATAGTTTGAAATGAGTACTAGTAGTAATTTATAGCAAAGACTTGGGAAGTTCCATATATCCTGTCACTGCTATATCATTCAGAGTTTTGTTTTCATGTAATTAAAAGCAAGCAGCTGGAATGATGTAGCTAATAATTAAGGGGCCTTTACATATACTGAACTTCCAAAAGTATAAACTTGGTTGTATAAGTTCCTGGTGCACATATTTAAACAATGTGCAAATGAATTTGCAATGAATCACTGTTGCAGAGCATTGATGGAGGTGTAGATCAAAAAATTAACTGGTTGGCAAGAATTTCAGATAGAGATGGGGTAAACTTGGTTCAAAAGACTTTTGTTTACCTCTGAATGCAGGAAGCTTAATTATATGCTAATAGCAATTCTCTTCCATTATGTCAACAGCTGGTCTTATAAAAGAGCTGACAAATTTCTGGTCAGTCATCATCAATATCTCACAGGATCCAGAGTTACAAATACTGTGTTTCTTATGACACCAAGTCCAATTTGTAGCTAATGAAAGTGCTTGCAACATAAACAATCTGCCACAAAGAGCAAATTACCAAACAAAATGCCAAAGAAGGCCATTATTATTTAGAGAAGTATATTAACCTTAGTGGAGCATACAGGGAAAAGACCTAAAAGAAAGGCTTTCGTTGAACTGTCAGATCTTCTGCCTAGATTATCCACTAATAAATAATCAAATAAGAAAGTTTATCCTTAATAATGTGTAGTGCTTTTTTTCTGCCCCTCAGGCTTTACTGCAGTAATTTTCTTTTTGTGTATCTGATTTTCTTTGCTGCAGTTACCGCTTCAATGGAGTTTAGAAAGTATCATTCTTTTTTCCCTTTAATGTGAAAGCCTTATTTACAGTCTTTTAACAATCTTAGATCAGCTAAGATACACTTTAGAGAATATTAAGTGAGCAAGAATCTAGAAGATACTATTGGAGACTGAAAGAAAATAAACAGAAAAAGTTCCAAGTCTTAGACAAAAAAAGATCAGATAGCAGAAGCGAAAGTCCGATAAGATAAAGGCACAAGAATTACCTCATTCATTCAAGAGAATAAATTAACAAAAAATGCCTGAATTCCTATTCTCTAAGAAAATTTGTTTTAAAGCAAATATGCATAAAAATGAAGTTTGCATAAAATGTTAAAATATTAAATGTCATAATAATGTCTGCTAATCTTGAAGGTGACAAAGAAAAAGGTCTTAAAGGATTTTGCTTTTGGGAGGATAGAGTATAGATTTGATTTTTAAAGTTTTTTTTCTCTCATGGGTTTTTTACATTAGAAATTCATACTTTGTCTACAATGGAAGACTATACTGACTAGTGAAATAATATCACAGGTCAATAAACTGAACGCTGAGTAATTTGAAAGAGGAAAGAGTTAGATTTAGAATACTTAAACCTTTTTGTTTCCCCCTTATTTTAACTAGCACTTCTTTAACAGCTAATGACTATTTTGGAGAACGTATGTCTGGGTTAAAAATGAACCCCTCCTTCAATTAAAGGGTGTCAGAGCAAAGACACCAAGCAGTCCTCCAGCAAAACCAGAGCTGAGCAGGATTCTAATGTGGGAAGCCATTGTTATTTAACAGTTATATATGTGCAAGCACACTGTTATCTGCAACAAACTGAGGAGGACACAAAGGAAAAGGCCCTAACTTTCAAAGGTGCTGCAGACTTGCAGCTCCCTGGGACTTCATTTGGCAGCATGGTGGCCCTACAAGCTCAAATTAGCCATGATACATAGTACTGGTGCAGGAGGCAATAATCCTGTGTTGTGGTTTCCAGAAGATGAGCACTTTCCTTCTCCGTTGCCTCTGCTAATCAAAAGCTCAGTATCATTTTGACCAGCCCACTGTGATCTGCAAGGAGAGCAACTTTACTAACTTCTCACAGACGTTCCTCCATTTCCTCAGGATAATTTCCCTTGATGGACACAATTGCCATTTAACTTTTTCCATGTATGTTTTGCACAATCTGCAAGTATCTAAACTCCACTGAGTTTTGCGTTAGAGCTCCTTACTATGCGTTTAGATGCCTTTAACAGCCTCTTTTGCACCAAATTTCTCAACCTCATCCAGTAATGTATCCCTGTTTAATAGGGCAGACTTTTCAAACATAGATACCAAATTTAAAATGCTCATTTTCTGTTTTGGGCATTCAGGCACCAAAAATGCACATGTAACCTAACGTAGATATCCCAGATCAAAAGTTGGGCCCTCATTGTGCACCTCTTCAGGCCATGCAAGTACTGCTGCCGTGCAACTATGGGAAACAAGGCTAGGTTGAAACTAGGCTGCATAGGAATGGAAGGGGGTAGGAAAAGAGAGGACCTCCCCCTTTTCCCTGTTCAAGGTTCAGGGACTAATCAGAAGTCTGGTCTTTCTCCTTCAAGAGCCTGGAGTTGATGGGCAATACTAGCTTCCCCAAAGGACAGCAGGGCTAAATGCATATTGCATTGTTTCAGAGGGTTAGCAGTAGCTGTGATCCTGGAGAAAAGCTACCTGAGCCAAACACAGTTTAAGTGGCAGCTCCAGCTGGAATAGTTATTCCTGGGGGCACTCTGCGCCAAAAATTAAAAATTCTGCACCAAATCCTAAAAAGTCTGCACCAAAAATTAAAAATCTGCAAATTTCATTTGTCAAAATAACACTACATAATCATAGGTTTCAGAGTAACAGCCGTGTTAGTCTGTATTCGTAAAAAGAAAAGGAGTACTTGTGGCACCTTAGAGACTAACCAGTTTATTTGAGCATGAGCTTTCGTGAGCTACAGCTCACTTCATCGGATGCATAGCATATCGTGGAAACTGCCTTTATGTTGTTCAGAGGTATTTTGGAAATATTCCTTGAGTCGGAGACGTCGAAAATAGGATGCATCCGATGAAGTGAGCTGTAGCTCACGAAAGCTCATGCTCAAATAAACTGGTTAGTCTCTAAGGTGCCACAAGTACTCCTTTTCTTTTTACTACATAATCATGCCAGTTTCAATTATTTTTGTCATTTATTTCAAAATACCTGTCCGCAAGTATGTCTGTAACAATACAGACACACAAAAATTCCCCCAGGAGTAGAGAGTTAAAGAAACCCCCTATAACAACTCAATTCCTGTTTCTCTGTCCCCTTCCTCCCCACAAACCCAGCCATGGGTTCCTCCTAGCTCAGATACCTGCACGTCCTCTCCCACAAAGCGCAGCTCCGTGGCCCCTCCTCCCTTCAGAGCCCAGCCATAGGGCTCCCTCTTGCCCAGACACCAAGCCCCCTTCTCCCTCAGAGCCCAGAGATCCAGAGGAACAGCCTGATGCTCGGTTCCAGGATTGCACGGAGTTTCCTGCGCACCGCCCTCTCCTTCCCTCAGGGCGTGCTGGGAACTGCAGCTGCCAGGAGCCCTTTAGCTCCCTCCTGCTCCCTGCAGCAGTGTCTTTGGTGTGCAAGCTGGGCTCTGCTGGGTCCAGCAACCCCTAGTGGCAGCCAGCAGCACTGCAGCCCATTTCGTGGCGGGGGAGAGGAAATTCTGCACGCACAACATTAATTTCTGCAAAATTCTGTATTGCGCAGTGGCACGGAATTCCCCCAGGAGTAACTATAATAGTGCACCTCCACACCAAACCCTGCTGTGCTCACCAGCTGGGATCTGGCCCTTAGTCAGAATTCTTAGTGTTTTCCCCAAGTACAGTTTTCTAGCATATTAAGTGTCGTTCTACTTTTCCAGAAGGCTGGATATTTTCCAGTCACACTTGAGGAGTTGTCTTGTTTTTAGCATAATTGTATGGTAATGTGGTCCACATTTGTTTGTTGGTTTTTTGTTACTTCGGGGGCTGAGATTTGCATTTCACAGATCAGGATGCAGCCCTATTTCAATGACATGATTTCTGAAGTGTGAAACATTGAGACATCTTGCAATGGTTGAGTACATGCATGCCCCCACTTGCCTGTCAGTCCAATTCACCTGGCCTGACAGGGAATTTCACTCACAAGACCCACATGCAGAAAGCAAAGGAGCCAGCACTGAAGTAAAAAAATATTCTGATACAGTAGCAGAGAGTCAAAAAAAAACAAAACCCCACAATAGTTTTCTGTAACAGTGACGTTTTGCAAAGGAGATTTTTCTCCATTATCTGTAAAGCTGATACACAGTTCAGAAGAGAAACTGCAGTGGATAGGAAAATAACTACACCAAAAGTCAGTCATTTGATTCAGTTAATTATTGCATTCTGTTCACCAGATCATTATGCTCTGCTGTTAGCAACTGTTTCATCCTGGACATAAAAGTAGACAGAATTTACTAGTAGGCAAACATTACAAGGGCAGGAAGTAAGTAGGGAACCATTCTGATTAGATTTCCATCACTTTCATGTGTCAGGCTTAGACCTGAAAAAAAAAAATCATTTCTCTTTCTCTCACACTCTCTCTCGCTCTTTTTTTTAAGGCTAACGTTTTATCATATTACAAATATGAACTACAATGCCCAATGAACATGACAGGCTTTGGAAGGATTTTAAATGTGGTTAGGAATAAATCAAAGACTAAAACAGTTTCAAAAAAATGGTTCCTATCTTACAGTAACGGCGGTTCTTCAAGATGTGTCATCCACATGGATTCCACTCTTGGTACACATGCATCCCATACTCGTAAGATCCGATCCTAGATGCTCTCAAGCTCTAGCCCACCCAAAGGCATAAAAGACAGCCCATCACATCTGTCCCCTACCTTTGAAGCTGTTGTGATGGCTACTAAAAAGGGAATCTTCACAGATAAGTGGTATGGCGAACAGATTGCTAAGGGCTCAAAGGAAAGACCTATCAACCCTGCAAATATTATATTGAGGCCCCAAGAGAAAAGGAACTCCCAAAATGGAGAAAAATCATGAATAAGACCCTTAAGGAACCTGGCCACTGTTGAGAGAGAAAATACAATGTAGCCCTGAATAGGAGGTGGTGCACAGATACTGCTGCCAGAAATTCTAGATTGTTTCAGGGCTAGTAGATAATCCAATATTTCTGAAACAGGTGTTAAGAAAAACAGCTGATGCTGAGATGCCTAAAGAGAAAATTTCTTCCACTTGGCTTTATAAATCAATCTAGTTGAGATTTTCCTGCTTTGGAGCAGAATGTTCCAAACTTCAGCTGAACAGTTTCTTTTAGTGAATGTCATCTCGCTGGCATCCAGGCTATCAGATGCAACAATGCTTGATGCGAGTGTTGTTCTCTAAGATTACGTCAAGCAAAGCAGATGAGGTGACAAATCTGTATTATGAGATTCATCAGATCATAATACCAGAACTGCCTGGCCCATGCTGGGTCTAGCATAATGACCACACTTGCATCTTGTCTCAGTTTCCTCAGAATCCTCGTTATCTGATTAGATGATGACCATGAAAATCATTGTTGCTACCACTGTTATATAATTGCAATGAATCTTATACAAAGTGTGACGTATGGCCAAAAAGGGTTAAGCAGCTTGCAAGCTAAACGACCCAGAGCCAACCTTTAGGGACATGTTAGAAAAGTATGCGAATGGTAATTAGGGCCATTCCATGGTAGATAGGCTAAAACTTTAAAATGCAAACCTATATTGTTAGAAATTAGAAGTGATACTAATTGTATGTGTGTACTCATGTCCTGTTAAAGGATAACAATGTAGTCAAATAGTCCCTGTCTATGCTGTATTCTGTTAACTCAGAGATCAAAAGGAAATGTTAACATTTAAATGAACTGTAAACATAGTGATATCACTGTATTCATCTCTCTTTGAAATGTATAGCAAATCATCTGTGAATTGTGGAAAACAGGCAACTGCCTTATGTTAATCCATATAGCTAATTACCGGTGATGCTTAGGAAATGGGTCTGTTTCAAAGTCTCCATAATTGCCTATTGTTCACCTGAGGACTCCGAGCTGCCAAAGACGACCTGGAACTGTATAAGAATGTCTGGTGTCCTGATCCTTTTTATCTCAGATCTGCTTGATGCTTCACGCAGGGGAAGCTTAAGCCAAAAGGATGAGATCTCCAGTCCTAACCTGAAATCACCCTGAATACAAACATTGGACTATAACCTGTGAACTAATTCTGAAAGAATTCTTTGCAACTACAAAGCTCACCATCTCTACTATGAATCTGAATCTCAAGAACTGTACTAACATCTGTTTGTATACTGATCTTTTAGCCAATACTCTCTCTCTTTTCTGTTTTAATAAATTTTAGATTAGTTATTAGGAATTGGCTCTAAACATGTATTTGGGTAAGATCTGGAATATTCATTAGCCTGGGAGGTAATGTGTCCGATCCTTTGGGATTGGTAGAACTTTCTTATATGAAATGAATAAGATTTTCAGTAATCCTCATCATATTTGACTTGGGTGTCCGGGTGGAGGCCTAAGGCTGGGTTGCTTTAAGGGAACTGTGTTGTTGACTTCTGGGTAACCAGTAAGGTATTACAGAAGCTGTTTTGTGCTGGTTTGGTAAATCAAAGTATTGGAATATCCACCAGCTTTGGGGATTGTCTGCCCCATTCTTCGCAGTTCACCCTAATTGAGTGACCTCAGTTGGCTCCCCTGGGACTCCAGTCACACATGGAGTTCAGTGTAAAGGCATTTATCAATCCCAGAGGATAAGAAAGGTATCTGTCAGGGAGGCTGGGATGGAACTCCTTCTGAATCAAGATATCTGACACTTCTTGTTCTGAAGTGCCTGATCTATTCACCAATACTGCCATTTAATGTGGTTCCCTGGAAAACTCTAACAAAAGTCATTGCTCTCCAGCTGATACGAGTGACAAAATTCCTGCTTGCAAATCTATCTAGAAAGAGGCTATTCCACATGAAGGCACACACAAGAGTGAAACACATGACCCATGCATCAGGTCAACTACCTTTCCTTCCCAAAGAGACCCAGTTTATTTCTGTCCTACAGAAACCTAACTTTGTCTCATTATAATCATTCATTTACATCAGGAATCTGAAATAACAGAAAATGTCATTAGTGTTAAAGAATACAAAATTCACACTTTTTAAAGCTGTTTTTTAACTCTTGACTGAAATTTAGACACTGACAGGTTGTGAGGTGTGACCAAAACTGAAGTAAGATTGTCTGATGCACTTTTACATTATAATAAACATGGGATTCAAGTACTGGTCAGAGATTGCTGGGTATAGTCTGCCATCCTGCTCAGCCTCTGAATCAAGTGCCATTAGGAAACAGGCAGCAGTATGAGAGAAAGGTTATGAGAAAGATCATACTGCGATCAACCTGCTGAGAACATCTCTGGACTCATTGGAACTTGGCTTACTTCCAAACTTCTCAGCCCCAGATTCACTATAATAGACAATGTTGCCAAAATAGACAATGAAATAATGGACAATGGCTAAAACACACACACAATATAATGCTTCAATATTTGCATTTTATACAGTACTTTTCACACCGTGATCTAAATGCAGTTTAGAGACATTACATGATTAAGCCTAACACCACCCCTGTGCTGCGTAGGTGCAAAGACACTCATCCAAGGTTAAGTTATAGGTGCTTTGCACAAGTACTGACTCAATGTTTCCTGCTCTTAATGATTGGGTTGTGTCTGCAACTCTAAAAAATTGTGTTGACCCTCACAAGAATTTAACTACCAATAGCGGGCTGTAGATTTTTTTAAATTATTTTTATTGTTGTTTAAAGCAGGGACATTATTCTATTAAAAATGGAAATTGGCAGCTTTCTACTGGGACGACAAAGCATTTCTCTCTAAGCTCCAGGTTACTAGAATTTAAAGTCATAACATATTTATGTACTTGGTAGAGCTAAGTCAGTACATTTTTGCAGGCACTTTAAAATTATTACTTTTAATTATCCTGTCCTTCAGAGTCCTGTACATTCAGACTCAGTGAATCCAGTTTTCAAAAGTAGCCTTTAATTTTGGGTGTCTCCATTTTGTTGTCCAACTTTGGAGACCTTGGGTTTTATTTTCCAGTGGGGCGAAGCACCAGAAGTCCCTCCTGACCTTTTTCAAAAACGGGCTTTGGCCTAAACAGCCTAAAAGTTGGCTCAGAAACCAAAAAGGAGGTTTTCCTTTACTCTTAGGTGAGTGTTACACGTCCCCCTCTCTGCTCAACCCACAGGGGATATGAGTAGAGCTGTCCAGAAGAAAACAACCTCATTTTGCAACAACTTTTGAGTTTTTGTTATTCTGCATTTATACAAAGCAGAACAGCTCCAATGGGGGTGACGGAAAGATACATACCCCAGAAAAGCCTGTAGCCCAATGGTTAGGGTTCTCACCTAGGTTGTCCAAGCATGGAAAAGCACAAGAGTAAACAGAGCATACTATAAATCAGCAGAAATATGAATAATTATTGTATTGTGGTAGTGTTTAGTAGCCACTCACGGACCAGGACGCTGTTGTACTAGGCGCTCTACAAACATGGAGCAAAACGTGTTATTATTTGTATGATAATAACTTATTTAAGAAATAAATCTGATTTTTAGAATTCTGTTTTAATAAACAAACCTGTTTTTCAGTAACATAGGAAAAGACATTTATTTACAGTGTCGGTTTATATCATTATTATTATTTAAGAAGCAACAGTATCCCCTTTGCCCATCCATCATGTCAGTGGGAGACAATGATTTTAGAAATTTCCAATTCAGTCTCTCACGAGGTCTGACTTTTTGAGCAGCAGCTGCTTTGTAACTTTATCTGGCCTCAAAAATTCACTCCAGTAATTAGGTTGGACTCCTAACTGACATGTGGAAATGGAATTACCTGCAGATCCTCCAGGCTTGCAGAAAGCTTTACTTACAATAACCTTCTTGTGTGCCAAAAGGCGGCCTAGGAGGCAACCATTATTCAGTCAAACAGTCTATAAAAATTACATGACTTTTGACACACTTTTTAAATTGCCTTTAATTATTAACATCTACAATTCCTCTCAAAATGACAAAGTGCCTTGGCTGGAGATACATTTACATTTTTAATAACTTTGGAGAAAGCAAAGCAGCAAATCTCAGACCATGTGTTTTAAACACATACAATATTCTTAGACTTGTCAAAATTTAATTAATTTGTTTAATCATTTTGATGCATAATACTGATGTTTATTTTAAGCATGTTTTAGACTTCTAAAAATTATGCATTTTAAGCATTTTTTTCAATTTTTATCAATCTACCTTTTCACAGTTGTGTGAAATAGGGGAGGACAAGGTCAGACAATTATGTAATGACAGTAGACACTGAGATTCAAAAAGTTTAAGCTTTATAAAGGTTAAAACACAAACTGTCAACATCACAGGTGAAGATATACAAAGTAAATATCCTTAAATCAAACTAATTCTCAAGCACAATTTTTCTTACTTTGCCTATCTGTTGATGGAAATAGTATGTGTGGTGAAATCAAAGTTTTCTGACATTTACTGATAAAAATCTAACCCTTTCAAACTTCAGTATTCCATGGTATGGATATGGAAGTACTGAAATAACATGATCACGTTGGAGAGCAAGTAGAAAAGAGGCAAAGTTCAAAAGGTTCACACAATGGGCTTATCCAAAAATTATTGGTGCCTCCAAACGCAATAGCAATGGTCTCCCTCTGTTCCACACGGCCCAAATGTTTCTCCGGTTACATCCAATAGTTCCAGGAATTCGGTCATTTAACAGAATGGTGCAGCTATGACAGAATTCAAAGGCATAATGGGGATTGTACTGCCTTCCTGTTTGTTTCCCAGTAGCCCATTATTAAACCGAACCAATATATTCATACACTGCAATAACCAATAGCTGTGCACTCTCTTAGTAGGTAGGCTGCATATTCATACAATTATTACAACTCACCCCACGTTCTTCACAATATCCTAATCCTTTTCCATTCTATATGGGCCTTGATTCCGAGGAGCATTCCTATTCAGGACATTTGCAGAAGCACTCCCCTGAGAGCATGGTGCATCTCCTGATTTTAATCTAGATATGGTTCTAGCTGTTTTCCTCAGGATTTTTGCAAGGATGCTGAAATTACACAAATGTTGCCGCCATCAGACTTCTCCCACCCCAGATGGGCTGAGAACTTTATCTGAAGCAAACAGCCACACTCATTGCCAGAACTCCCGAACACCCACACTCAAAAACTCGGCAGTAGCTGGAACGTTAACTAAAGTACAGTTAATGAGCCAGAATGTTACTAATAGCTCCTTGGCTGCTAAGCCTAGTGCCACCAGGCAAATGTCCAGGAAAACAATACCTGAACACTGAATCCCAGTGTGAGAAAGCCTGTGATACTGCTGGAACATCACCATGGACTTACTGCACCTGTCTAGCATATTATTTTATAAACAAAAAAAAAAACTAAAGTTGGCTATACAATAAACAAGAACTTAAGTCGTCCCATAGCTGCTGTTATACAACAAGAAAGGGATGAAACAGCTTTAAGAAAAATACCAGTAAGTGCTGGTATTTCAACAATCCCCCAAACTGAATTCCACCATCCCTAAATTTTATTCAGGTTTGGATAGATCCCTACATCCAATCTTGTCCCTGCCTTCAGGCCCCCAACTCCTACCCTTTCATCATCTTCCCACTCTTGGTCCCTGCACTATCCCCTTTCAAGATGGGGCTTGTCACGTTTTTGTCCCCTCTCATAGTACTTGGTATGTCAGCTGCTGTTGTGTGTCCCCCAAACAGCACCTTGCTCCTCTGATGGAACTCCCCAGAATGCTCAGTATATAACTGAGAAGAGGCCCTGGAGCAGGAAATCTTGTATGTTTGGAGAGTTTTGTGTTAGAGGCAACCTGTTTACTGTTGGGGCACAAGAAACTGGACTGATCCAGGGGAAGGTTGGTTGAGGAGGGGGAGACTTTTGCAACAGACTTGATAGGGAGGAGGTTCAGATAAGCACCCAAAGTTCAGGATGACTTCGTGAACTGAAACATGTCTCCAGACTTTTGAGGTTTTCCCTACCACTAGCTAGAAAGAGAGGACCTGCACAAGAAAGGCTGTGAGAACCTGACAGAATCTGACAGTCTGGGACAGCGGAGGAGAATAGTTTTGATCTTGTGCTAGCACACAAGACCCAGTACTCTTCTGATATTTCTTTTGGACAACACCGGCACACAACCCTCAAATCTGTCAAATACAGACTAGTGCGTGACAGTATGTTTGTATGTACATCGTAGCTGATCAAACTACCAAATACACTGCACAGCAGCTGCAGTAATAAAGGTGGGCCAAGAAGGAATTACATTGTTGGAGAAAAGAATAAAAACACATTGAAATCATTTTTCTTCTTTCCATTGTTCTCCTATCATATGCTTCCTGGATTCTTCTTGCTGACCATCATTTTTCTCCTACCATTAGTTTCCCCATTAACCTCATACTGAATTATTCCCACTGTTTCTAAGCCTGGCAACATTTTCTTTGAGAGGAGAATGTGGAAAAAACACTCTTACCAATATATTTTGCCAGCTTCGACTGTCTCTCATCCACTCCTTACTCTGTAGCCTCAGTTTACATTTAAGAGTCCAACAGGAGGTGGACATATTAAATCAAACCAAATGTCAGGTATTAATTAATGGCACTCAGTTGTCTGTGTGCTCCTGCAAGCAGCAGAATAGACAAAAACATGTTTAGTTATCCATTTTCCTCTTTTGCAGGCCACTGGCCTCCTGGCAAATACGTCCTAATGTACATCAGGTTGGGTACTCAGATTAAGAATTAGTTTATTGTCAGCAATGGCCTGCAGTTTGATTACTTAATCAAATTTGCTATGAAATTGGTGCAGCGCTCTGGAGAATAATTCTGCCTCAGAGCCTACAGCATTTTAAGATAGGCTTCAGAGATTCATAATATAATTATCTTCCAGCAAATCCAGAATCTCTCTCCCCCCAAAACATAAAATTAGCAATCACCTCCAGCAAGCTCCCCTTCACATGTTACAAAGCTATATAGTTTTGAACTGGTACATATAAAATTCAATACATACATTATTTTGTTTATTTCCTTTTATCTCTTGAGTAACGACATCACATAGAACCTACATTCAAAGGCATATACATTCAAATTAATAGGTATATACAGGCTAGCAGGTGACATCATCATCTCCAGGCTTCTTTTCAAACCATCCTAGGAACACAGGAGACAGTGATTTCACAGAAAAGGCAAACATCTAAAAATGGTAGGTGCAACACGAGAGAGAGCATTTTCAACTTCCATTCAGAGTTTTCTCCACTATGAGTGGTAGGATTAAAGTCAGAGTTCTGAGGCAATGAACACAGCTGACGATGCAAAGAAGAGAGTAGGGATGGAAGAATCAGTCCACTAGGATGAAATTAATACTGAACTGAATCTTTTTTCAAACTCAACAGAACTTTGAGGTTTAAAAGAGTTTGGGTATCTCTGAAATAAAAGAAACCCCCAGGTAATCTGTGCTTTCTGGTAGCAGCTGGCACTGGAAGCAATGAAAACCTGTCTTCCCAAGACAGGAAGCAGGAGTACTGTACTGGAAATCTTGTAAGAAACTTGTTCTTGTGAGTTTTCAGGTCCCGCTTTTGAAGATGTCAAAGGCTCTAACGGTGCTGATAAATTTGTATGAGCACCCAACAGTTGGATGCTTAGCGAAACTGAACTCTCCAAAGCTCTTGCAAGTTGAACATCACTAGTCAAAATGTCCCAGGGAAAACTCCCAACAGTGCTGGAACATCCTACTGCCTAAGACTCTGCTTACCTATGCTACTTCCTTTTCTTTTTTGTCTCTCATCAGTCATCCTAGTGATGTCTTGCATACGGCCCATCACCCAAATCTATGGAACATCTTAACGCAGTGCTACAGGCATAGTGACATGCTTCTAGTTTCCTGGCTGGGGACTTCATTTTTCATTCAAAATCTCTCCTTCCCAGCACTAGGCTTAAAATGGAAGAGCTCCTAATCAGAACACAAGCCTTGCGAAGTGTGTTTTCATTCTGGAGTGTTACACTACACCTGAGAAAACATTTTACCAATATACCAGATGATGCTTTCAGAGATTATCTGAAAAACTTGAACACAATGGTGTCAATCTTTGACTCTGTTAAGTTAAGGGTAACTTACCACAGAAAATGCATTTTTCCTCTTGTTTCATCTATGCCATAGTCCTCCTACAATTGCATAAAGCATCCAATGAAGCCATGAATTTCAAGTCTTAAACCAATGATGGTGCTGACATTTCATTTTTTCCCTTCCTTATTAAGAGGAAAGATGGTTAGAGCCCTGCGCAGATACACAAATGTGTATACGCATCTGATCTGCGATCTGCAAAATTATCTGCAGATTTGCAGGGCTCTACACTGGGGGCCGGGCTGAGGCCCTGAGACATCCCCCTTGCCGGCCAGGGAGAGCCTGATGGGCAACTTTGGGGAGCCAGCACAGAGTCACAGACCGTGCACCTGCCCTTGGCCAGGTGGGGAGCATGGGGGCAGGGACACGGCCAGGGGCTGCTCTCGCCTCCCTCTCCCTCCGCACCACAGGCAGGTGGAGGGTGCACCGCCGCTCCCCACGGCTCCCCGGCTGGGCTCCACGCTGGCCTGGCCGGGGGGAGACCTGTGGAGTTGCCCATGGGCTGCTCGGGCCCCCTGACCCGGGCAGATGGAGGGTCCACCATGGCTCTGCACAGCTGCCTGTCCAGCT
The DNA here is from genome assembly GCF_015237465.2 of Chelonia mydas. Taxonomy (NCBI): domain Eukaryota; kingdom Metazoa; phylum Chordata; order Testudines; family Cheloniidae; genus Chelonia; species Chelonia mydas. Next base: position 21,259,707 of record NC_057856.1, on the reverse strand, counting down.
CTTACCATGGCCGGGCTGCGGCTCCAAGCCGCCCCCCTCCCTGTCCAGAACTGGGTCTGGGCGAGCCGCAGTGGACCCTCCACCTGCCCTGGACAGGGGGCCTGAGCAGCCCCCGGACTGTGTCGCTGTCCCCTCACCCCCCTGCCCAGTGACCCTAGCCCCCAGCCCCTCTGCCCAGAGCTGGTGGAGGGACCCAGGCTCCCACAGCTGCCAGCACGGCTCTCCCTGACCTGGCTCCGGTGGTGGTGGTGGAGGGAGGCTCGGAGCCACAGCCCAGCCACAGTAAGAGCTGGGCAGGCAGCTGTGGGGAGCCGCAGCAGACCCTCCACCTGCCCTGGGTGAGGGGCCCAAGCAGTCCCCCAGCCCAGTATCCCTGCCCACCCCAGATCCCCTGCTCAGGGAAGGTGGAAGATCCGTGCTGCGGTTCCTCACAGCTGCCCACCCAGCTCTTACCGTCAGAGCCCTGTGCAGGTACAAAATTAGTATCCGCATCCACGCTGCTATCTGCAGAAATGGTCCATGGATATCGTGGATATAAAGCGGATACCCATGGATTTGCAGGGCTCTAAAGATGGTCTTTAGGTTAGAGGCACCTGGTTAGGGGCCAGGATTCTAATTAACGCTAGATCTGCCATACACCTCCTGGTAGCCTTTGAATAAGTCATTTAACCCCTTTCAGAGAGAAAGCACTATGCAAATAATTTATTATTCTTATATTACTGAGCAATAGAGGGAAAAGCAGATGAATTGCGCTGGTTGATTAGAGCACTTGTAACTTCGAGTGAAATAGCAACAGTAGGCTGCTATGCTCTACACTATGGAGCCCATACAAGAGATGGAACAAACACCATAAAAGAGTCTTACAGGTGAAGGAAACTGAGCTAACGCTTTACACAAATCTAGCCCCTCCCATTTCTCCTCGCTCAGTAATCAATCCTTCATAACCCTTTTTGTGTTGATTTTGGCCAGTTCTTAACAAAAATGATACCTTCAAAATCTACAGTATCTAAAGAACACTCTGATTATTTAAATAGTAAAAGCAGTGCTGTGGTACTGCGTTTTATAAATAATCACTTGTATGAAATGCATATGAAAATACTAGAGAATGGCCTAAAGAAAAACACATGTATACTAACCACAAAAAGGGGGGGAAAGATCCTTTAGTCTGTAGGTAAACACAGCTTTTCCCTTCTAATGAGCCTCTGCTGTGGCAAGTATTTTATGGTCAATTTCAAATTCTATATGTAAATAGAGAGTAAATCCTCTAATAAGCATGTCCAGAGAACTGCACCATGGATTCAGACACCCCGAAAATTCTCATTAAGTGTTTGACAAACTTAATCCTAAAAGGACAAAGATATTTGTGAATTGCTGCATATGCCTGATCCTTAATTAAGAAGAGACTAATTATGTTTATATTTAATATACTGAGACTTAAGTCTGCAGACTTACATCCACTCAAATGAGTTCTGACTAACTGCCATTAACAACATTTGAATCTCTCACTGGATTTCTGATGCATCATTTTCCTAACAAATGTACTGCGCCAAAATACTCGATGCCACTATTTTGCTTAGTTATTCACTATTCTTTGTTCATCGTACCATGAGCTTCTTTACATGGATGAAAAACACCACATTCTTACAGTCTGCAGTCTTTAAAATGATCTATCCTAAGTGAGTCATTTTTTTACTTCCCTGTTTGCATACTAAATGCAGCAACAAAATGGAAGGTAGTTTATGCATCAACCCACAAACAGAACAGAAAGGAGCCAGAAGAATTTACTCACATTTACTCATCAACTGTGTGGTGAGAGATTTTGCCTCAGTTGCCTGAAATGCCTTAGAACACTTTAAATTGAAGGTTTGCAGAAAAACCTCAGGAAGGAGTTTAAATTCGGAGAAATTGTAAATCTCTTAATTGGGTATAAAATGAGTGGTGGTAGTGTCAGGACCCTTTGACGTGCTTAGAACAGTAATTAGTTTTAAGACTAAAGCTTTAATTAAATAAAAATTAAGAACATTAAATTAAATTAGAAAATACAGTAATGGCGGCTTTAGGGTTATGTAATGTAGTGGGAAATTCCATAGGAATACATGAGAGCCCACAGAAATGAATGGGGATGATGCAATCAAGGCAAGGTATTGCATCACTTCCTATGGACAAAGACTCAGCAAAACCCCATAGGAATACACTGTCGCCCATAGAAACAAATGGGATTTCCAGATAGGAAGTAGGTAGGGTTCATCCAAAGGTCAGCTGAAAAACTGTACAGGAATACATTGAGCCCATAGGTCTATGGGACGAGGCGCTACTAGTACATGTGACTAATTAGCATATAATTAACATATGCCAATCTCTGAAAGCTGGTTGGCTGAGTTTGAGTGTCACATGTCAGCACACGTGGCATAAATTAGCATATGCAAATCCCTGAAAGCTGATTGGCTGGATTATTATAATAAATTATCGCTAATGAGCTGCAAATCATATATAAAGGCGACAGCCAGCAGGCTAACACCTTGTAGGGAGCAAGGACCAGCGAAAGAGAGGAGCTCTGCCAGACACTTGCAAGGAAGAAGGCTTACGGACCAACAGCAGCAGCAGAACCCAGCACAGGAGAGGCTGCTTGAAAAGCAGCTACTCCAGCTGCAGCAGCCGCCCACCCAGGGATCCAGGCTTGCCCTTGGCAATGGCCACTCGTGCCACCCAGCCAGCAACAGGCCTTTTCAGCAGCCACTGAAGCAATTACCCAGCTGGCTTCTGTCTCTCCTGCCTGAGGAACCACTTTACCTCAGGAAAAGGCAGCAGAACAACATCGCAGCCACTAGCCGACGCTCAGCGACTAGCCGACCATGGCTCTACCATCGCCCTCCAGCATCGTGACAGAGCAGAAGGACCGTTCCCGTGACGAATCAGTGGGATTTTAAGAAGGCCTTTGCAAGCCAAAATCTTCCTCTATTTTATCATCTTAGAGCATATGGGTTTCAAGTGTAAATAAAGCTGGATGCTTGTGGTCTGTGTAAGATTTCCCTACCCATTTAGTAAGTGCCAGGCCAGCACTTACTGGTTGTTTGGTTTTAAGTGTTTAATATTGAATGTTAATTAATATATTGTTATATGTTTAATTGCTATATTGTTATAAGGTATAGAGTATTAATAGAATGATGATGATATTGTTATAGGCTATAGAGTTAATTGAAACTGTAATTATATTGTTGTGTCTTTATTTGCTATGTCACTTCATTCCTTTTTAATTATAACTCTATTATCTCTACTCTTTTACTGTACTCACTCACTTCTAAATAAATATTATTTTTGTTTTCGAAGAATTTACTGCTTGTTTGCCTATTCTTGATCGGAGGGCTGTATCCATGTCCTTTTAAGGGGAAGTTAGCGAACTGCGGCTTTCTCTGAAAACTCCTTTAGGGTGGGCCACAACCTTAATTACCGGAACAGATCAATTAGGAATAAAAGGTTTTAAATTAAAAAGCAAATCTTCTGGTAACAACTGTTGGTACAGCCTTGACATTGCTTAACCTAACACTCTGTTAAGGACATCAGGATGCAAATGGTAGATTCAGCATGGAAAATTCAGAGAGCAGAAACTTTGTACAGTACATTTATAACAATAATAGACTCTACCTTCCTTTTCCATTTATCTCCCTACAAAATACATATCCTGGAAGTATTTGCATCATATTTTCAGGAATCTAAAAGCCTCCAAACTGGTCCCACTGCATTTGCATGGTTTCCTCACCAATGGATGAAGGCTAAAGTTCTAGCTTCTAATAAGCAAAGGGTAGGGAAAACAGTTAAGACGTTTCACCAAAAAAAAAAAAAAAAAAAAAAAAAAAGAGTCCTGAACCAAACCTTTCTCCAGTTTCAGAAAAAAAATGGATAGCTATTCTATCCACAGCCCTCTCATTGTTTTATTTTTCTTGCAGACTCCTGTATTTCTAAGTTCTGATAGGACTGAAAGAAATTCACAAAGACAACTGCTCTTTTGAGAGTTCTAAGTAATTCACATCTAAGCCACTCGGATAAGCATCTGAACAGAGTCTTTTGATGTTTGTCTCTAAAGGAAGAGCATTATTGTAAGTTAGTTCTAGGGCTGTGTGAAATTCTTAATGACTTTAAAAAAAACACCCTCAAAATTTGAGGTTTTCCAGTTTTGGTTGGATTTTGTGAAGGCGGCCCAATCCAAAATCTGGAAAATGTATCCTGTTACAAGAAGAAAGGCACATATAATGAAATTAAAGAATGGCAAATTTAAAACTGATAAAAGGAAACACTATTTCACACAATGTACAGCTGGACTTGAAATTTATTGCTACAGGATATATAATTGAGTCCAAGCGCACAACAAGATTCAAAAAAAGATAAGACATTTTATATGGATAACAAGATTATTCAGAATTAGAATAATAAACACAAATAAGCAAGTACTTTAGAAGAACGATAAAAATTCAAGCTTCAGGGCATAAGCCAACTTCACACTTTTTGAAACTTTCCCTGGAAACTGGAAATCCAATAATGGCCTAATACGAAATGTATTTCCCTAAAGCATTTTGAATGGTCAATGTCGAAGACAGGATACTGGAGTAGATGGACATCAGTTGTGATCCAACATGGCTGTTCTCATGTTCCTATTTTCAAGTAAAAACCTCATTACTTTTGAAAGTTTGATATTTCATTTAAAAGGCAAATCCATTTTCACATGGATTCACACACACAAAAAAAACCTGAACAGTGAAACTTTCCAACTGCAAAATGAGCCTGAATGAAACTGCAAGTATTATTCACAAAGATTTATGAAAAAATATTAGCTAATTCTTTCCAATGACAAGCTGCAAGACTAGGCTTGAATTCTATCCAATTCTATTACTTAATTCTAATCAATGACTATGTGCGAAAAAATCAAGTCACGTGATCTGGCCAGAATTTTGGTAAATACAATGGAACATTTACTAAAGAATTCAGAACCCATTTAAATATTTAGGCCCCAACTCAAAATATTTAAGCACATGTTTAACTTTAGCATGTGTTTACGTCTTATTGAAGTCTGTGGGACTTAAGTATGTGCGTAAGTGTACTTCTGAATAGCCATTACAAGGTGGCTTGCAGCTTGTAATATACAATACTTTCCCTGGTCTTACACAGGGAAAAAAAAAAAAAAACCTGTTTCATACATTTCCCACCCAACAACCCTTCAAGTTCATACTCAGGCTCCTTCCCAGCAATTACTTCCCTCTCCCTCAGCTCCTCCATTTCCCCTGACTCCCCCAAGCCTTTACACTGCTTCCGCAGGGTGCGGGAAATACAGTTCTGTATTTTAGTTTAAATGAATTATTACTCGGAGTTCTGTATTACTATGCCGAGTAAGGAATCTATTTGTCAAAAAACATTTCCTGAATCTTTTTTGTTGTCTGTATTGTTACAGACACGCTTGCTGACAGGTATTTTGAAATAAATTACCAAAATAATTGAAACTGCTGTGATTATATTGTGTTATTTTGACAAATAAAATATGCAGAATTTTAAATTTTTTGGTGCAGAATTCCCCCCAGGAGTAACCACTGTTAGATCGTAATGGGTCTGAAAGTCTTTCTTGCGTCTTGACTTGATTTTTTCAATGCTCACATGATCTGAGGCTTCCTTGAGTCAGGGACCAGAATACAGGGCGCATTTCTGACCCGGGAAAACCCTGGAGTATGCAAGGTGTGAAGCTAGCTTAGGTCCAGAAAAGAACATCAGACCTACTGAGATGTCCCACGGTGGCCATGCTGGGTTACCAGAATCAGAAGGGAAACCAGTCACAGATTCCCCTGGTAAAGGGAGGAGAGGAAAAGGAAGTAAGGATCCAAGCTGGAAATAGCCACCAGAGAACTACATGTACTCAGAAGAAGGCGAGAGAAACTGGCAACAAAAGGACATTTGGAGGAAGGAGCGGTAGGAGGAAGGAGAAGGGGTTTAAAACATCAAAAATGGGTCAGGAAAATTTTTACTACATAAACTGCATGGAGCATTCTTAATAAAGATGCAATCGTTCAACCTAGTCCCAATTAACAGTTAATTGTTTTCTTATGGTGAATGAATTAAAATATGTCAAAAATTATAAGAATATTAGGATGGGATTTTTAAAGGCACTTAAGGGAGTTAGAAGCCCAAGTTCCATTGAAATTAGTCCCTCAGACTCTTTTAAAAACCTTAGCCTTTGTCTGCAATTGTGTTTATTTTTCTGTCAGTTAAAACAGTATAGCCAGTGGTGAGCTGGAGCCGGTTCGCACGGGTTCGCTAGAACGGGTTGTTAAATTTAGAAGCCCTTTTAGAACCAGTTGTTCCACGAGGGACAAACTGGTTCTAAAAGGGCTTCTAAATTTAACTCGCCAAAAATGGCGCCTTAGGCGCCGACTCCATGAGTGCTCCAGCCCTGGAGCACCCAAGGGAAAAATTTGGTGGGTGCAAAGCACCCACTGGCAGCTCCCCGCCACACCCCCCGGCCCCAGCTCACCTCTGCTCCGCCTCCGCCTCCTCCCCTGAATGCACCGCCCCGCCCTGCTTCTCCGCCCTCTCAGGCTTCCCGCAAATCAGCTGTTCACGCGGGAAGCCGGGGCCAGCTGAGAAGCAGGCCGCGGCTTCCCGCTCAAGCCCAGGGAGGTGGAAGTGAGCTGGGGAGGGGGGGCGCGAGGAGGGCCGCCCATGCCGCAGCAGGTAACCTGGGGGGAAGGGGAGGGGGCACGCAAGGGAACCGCTCTTCGTCCCAGCTCACCTCCGCCACTCTCAGCCTGAGTGTGAAGCCGCCGCCTGCTTCTCAGCCCTCCCAGGCTTCCCGCCGAACAGCTGATTCGCGGGAAGCGGGGGCAGAGAAGCAGAGCGGGGCGGCACGTTCAGGGGCGGAGGCGAAGCGGAGGTGAGGTGAGCTGGGACTGGGCACGGGGTGGGGAGCTGCCGATGGGTGCTCTGCACCCACCAAGTTTCCCCGTGGGTGCTCCAGCCCCGGAGCACACAGGGAGTTGGCGCCTAAGGCGCCACTTTTGATGTGATCAGTGGGGGGAGCGGCCGCTCCCCCTGCTCCCGCCCTAGCTACACTTCCCCGCCCCTAGGAGCCAGAGGGACCTGCCGGATGCTTCCTGGGAGTTGCCCCAGGTAAGCACCGCTGGGACTCCCCACCTCACCCCCCAGCAGGTCCCTCTGGCTCTTAGGGGTGGGGTGGGCACCCACTACGGTGGCCCATGAGACCCTCCTGCCCAGTTCTGGGGGCAGTCAGGGGACAGGGGTGCTGGGGGGGAGGCGTCAAGGAACACGGGGCGGGGGTTGGATGGGGCAGGAGTCCAGGGGGGCAGGGGTGGGCAACGATCCCCTCGTGGGGTGAGGAGGGAACCCGTTGTTAAGATTTTGGCAGCTCATCACTGAGTACAGCTAATAGAATTTGTTTCAAGAGTTCATGTCAGACTTCCTTCACTTGAAGATACCACTCATTTTTGTTTCCTAGTACTTCAATTGTAGGAATAAACTGCAGATATTACTGTTAACTGCACCTTGTATAACACTCCAGTGCTGAATCTATTGCTATAGTTGGGAACAATGGAGGTTAAAAAGGTTATTACTTTCTTGATATAGAGGGCCTTATTTCTGACAGTATTATTTTCCTTTTATGACTACATTCCATACTGTATTTATCATGTTACAGAAAGACACACACAGAGACATTCAAATCCTGCTTGCCATATTGAAACGAGTAGTCCCACTGAAGATCTGGGGATTATGCAGGGATTTGCCCTATATAAGCAGAAGGTATTTTAAATGTGTTGCTAATTATTTATATGCCTCATTATATCCTTGCTAAGCTGAGCACGACTCACCTCACTTGTCCACCCACAGCCTATCAGGTAAAGATAAATTGGATTGTTCAAACATTTCTAAAGCTATGAGTTTTAAAAAAAAAAATCCACAGTACTAAAATGTAACCAGTTTGGGATGAATGTATCACGCAGGACAGAGAATGTACCTCACAAACTAATCTTTAAAGACCAGTTCCACAGAAATTGAATTGTTGTCCACAAAAATCCAGAAGATCTCCAACAAGAACACATATTAAACAAAACTGAAATGGAAGAATGTTTTATCCTATTTAATCAAGTAAAGAGATTAAGAAAAAAACAGCTATTTTATGGAGCATTCTGTGTGAGACAAAGAGAAAGAGAAGGTAAGAAATGATGAATTGACTGGTCATTTGACATTCTAGGGACAGATTTTTTTTGCCTTAGGACACAAGGAAAATATAACTATTGTTATGGCAACAGGGCTCATAAATAGGTGATAAATAGGAGTGGATGAGCCATTACAGGTGTCCCATGAATAATTTAGTTAGCTTTTCTTGTGCACTTATTAATTGTCGGTTAAGAGACTGTTTGTTTATGAAGAATTACTAGTTCTCTTATTGTGGCACCTAGAAGCCCAAACTGAGGTCAGGGCCCCAGTGTGCAAGGTGCTGTTCATGCTCATCATGAGACAGCCCTTGCCCCAAAGCGCTGACATCTAAAGAGACAAGGCAAAGGGTAGGAGAAAGTTACAGATAGGGAACTGAAGCAGAGATATTAGTGACCTGCCCAGGGTGAAACAGGGAGTTTGTGACAGAGGCAGGAAATATGGGTTCAACTCCTATATCCTGCTCCAGAAGATCATCTTTCCTCTCAGTTGTAGTGCTTTCATCAGTGTAGCTATAGTGGGTTTCAAAATGGCAGAGAAGGAAAAGAGGAGACAATTGGAGTTAAAAAAAGCAGAGGAGTGGCTGAGCTCTGCCACAACAACAATCAGCTGTTTCTGCAACACTTGGTTCTGCCCTCACGTATGGGTCTTATCACGATATGATCCTGACAACTCATGGTGAATAGCCCCTAACCCTTGAAGGCCCCCAAATCTTAAAGAAAAATTGCAAATAAGGGCTTAATCTTACTTACTTTATTCAAGTGAGCATTCCCACTGGCATCACATGAATAAAACTAGCAGGATTTGGCCATTAATCCTACAGGGCGTAATATTCTTGGCTGAAATCAATAGTTACCAATGGCCACAGGCAGCTCAGTTTTTAAAACTGGGTTCTGTTAATACAGATTTTTTTCCTCCCTGTTTACATCAGATGGAGCATCACATGTTACTCTGAATTATTTTTCTGGCATCAGGAATATATTAACCAGACCAGCATTAGAAAGATAGGATGCCCGCTTATCCATGACAGTAAAGAAAAAAAAAAGAGGGGAAAAAAGAGGATGTTTTTATTAGAAAAAGTGTTTCTAGATCAACTAACTTTTTAAAACTCCTGAACACTGAAATAACTATGTTTTAGGGGATTGAGAAAAGGTCAGCCTTCTTTCAAGCTAATTAGTTCAATACCGTGACTCAGTCTATTTTTCCTTATACCTAGAATTTCTGAATGGCTTGAGGTTTTAAATACCTTTTATAGCCTTTGCTCAGTCACATTCAAGAATGTAACAAGCTCATTGAACTTTAGGAGAAGGGAACAAGCTTTGCTTCCCCCCTTCTCCTTAAACTAAATACAGTTCTACTTTTGATGGAACTTTCTCTTGAGGACTTGTTGATAGGAAAGTTCTTTATCCTACCAGTACTATGTTAATCAAGTCAAGCCAGATTTCCATGTTTGCAAAGAGAATAATTATTTCCAGAGCAACAACACCAGAAATGAAAGG